>NC_141142.1:141806122-143019455 GCF_053477565.2 Lygodium microphyllum | reverse complement strand
TTCCCTTTGATCCATGTTCTGTCTCCCTAGGCATTTAAAATGTCATTAAATGCAGTTGTTGCCCCTAGTGTCCTAGGCACTAAGAGACACTAGGGTAAGGGTTTATTTTAGGGTTTCCTATGATGGTTAAGCCATTAGGGTTTTATTTTATTATAAAAAGACACTTTGTGCCTCATTAGCACATAAGTGTGGCATTATTCATTTTGATCACCTACAGCGTTGTACTCTCTATCACTCATTTATACATCACCTTTCTTTTCGTGATTGAGTTATTATGCAAAGATTAATTCATTATCTATCTTTCAATTAATTGCACAATTGCTTGACGCCTAGGCCAACAGTGGTATCAAAGCCACCACCTTCATTGCCTTCGCCATTGCTCGCAATATTGCCACCAGCCATTGCCATTGAGCTTCTTTGCTTGGCCAGCTACCCCTGAAGCCATTGCCCTTGTGCCAACACTAATTCTTTCATCATTGGTGATTGCACACCCTGCTGTCATATTCACATGTTCTCCACCAATCTCTACTCGAGGTGCCGCCCTACATCTCCTACACCAACATCGTGCCACGATCTTTGTTGATTGGCAATTGCCCAACATCTCTGTTTGTGGACACCATGCAATTCGCCGCCTTAGTTACAATTGCCTAGCCAGTCGCCAACCAAGTGTGGTCACTCACTGCCTTCACACCTACAAATCCCACAACCTGCTACCTCCTCACTGGCACGCTAGTTGCTAGCATGTCAATTGCTGACAATCCACACTGATCCAACCTGCCACCTGGGATCTGACAGCCTGTTACCTGCTCATCATGCAAAAGTGGCTGACCATAATGCTACCCATCTCCTGGCAGGACTACCAGTCACCCTGTCGTAACCTGACACCCCTGCTCCATGTCATCTAAGAGCGTGCCACCCTGTCCCCAACTATCTCAACACGACAACTTTTTTTAAAATCATTTTTAATTCTCTTACATCTATAAGCCTCTATTTCTACACACTGCCCCATCTAAGCACAGATTCAATAAAAATTGGGGATTTTTCCAAAATCTCCCATTTTAGCTCCAATCCATGTTGGAAATTTTGGGACTTCCATCAAATTCACAAATTTCAACACCGGATAGAAGGAATTTGACGTGCAGCCTTCAACAAATTTGGGGCTTTTCAACAAATTGGCCAAATTACCCTCCAACTCCACCGCAAAATTTGGGGCTTTTCTAAAATCTAGCATTCTTCATTGATATCAAGGCCTAATTCATTTACAGGTGCAACATTTGGCATCATTCAAGTAAAATTTCCACAAATTTTCAAATTCCTCTTTAATTTCCCGATAAAGTTCAAAGCTTTTTGTCATTCAAGCTCAATTCACCCAGATTTCTATGGCAGAATTAGGGCTTTTTGAAATTCGACCAAATTCATCAAAATCAAGGCTCAATTTGGCTCCAACAACAACATTCGACAACATTTTGGTGATACTGTTATCCAATTTCTCTTCAATTTTCGAGAAAAGTTTTGGGCTTTTGCCCAATTTCTCTTCTTCAATGTACGAACCACCCCTCCCCACATTGTCTTATGCTTCTTCATCATTGGGCTGCCAAATTTTGGGGCTTTTGTCTCAAATCATCTTCCTTGGCTGCACGGCGAAGACGTTCTTTACAAGACCCTTCGTGCCCATCTTCATCAAGATTGAAGACAAATTATCTTATTTTAACACATTTATTGGGTGAATCCACTCAAATTCTATTGTTGTTTGCATTATCAAAGTGTCCCAGCCACTAATATCTAATTTCAGTATATTACTAATTGCCGCCCTGTTCAGGTAATATTTTATTTCTGAAAATTATTATATTCAGCATATTTTTCTCTCCTCGGCACAAAAACAGCAAGAGAAATTTATTTTTCTTCATATTATTCGACTTTGTTAAGGTGGCCAACATCTCATCTATCAATGGTTTATTATTATTCAGTATTTATTTTCTCTCTCTTCACTTGGAAAATATTATTTTATTGCTGATCATCACTCATGGCCCGTAATAATAATGATTTATATGGCATGCTTGGTGCCAACAACAAGCTCGATGGCACCAATTACCCAATGTGGGCTTACATGATGTGACATGTCCTTGTAGTGAAGAATTTATGGCATATTGTCAATGGCACTGAGCAATGACCGGCTTCCCCAACACCGGCACCACCTCCCACCTCTACATCACAAGATGGCTCTCATGATGCCAAATCATCATCTTCTTCCACAGCACCTCTGATTCAAGATCGGATTTGATGGGATCGCTATGATGCCCAAGCAATGCCTTAATTGCTTTACAATGAAGAGGTATCATTCCACATATCCAATCATGCAAGACAACCAAAGATGCATGGCATAAGCTCGCATCATTATATCAAGTGCGCAATGAAACGTGCATTGCTTACTTACATAAGCAACTGAAGACATTCACATGTGAGGAGGACTGTTCTTATGCAACAAGATGCCAATGGATAGTTCCGACCAATGTTCTATGCCATCAAAAGATTGTCTAATGTAGAGAAAAACTATTCGGTCACATTAAGAGAATGTATTGGCATGATCTACTTGATCAAGAAGTTCCAACATTATTTGCTCGGTCGTGCTTTTGTTTTTCATGTAGATCATTTAGCTTTAGTTTACCTGGTCAAACAACAAAATGTCACTTGGCAACTTGTCAAATGGATTCTAATGCTACAGGAATTTAAATACACAGTAGTACGTCGGCCCAAAACCCAACATATCATTGCGGATTTTCTATCCCGCCTTGATTCCGGAGGACCACCACAACTGGTGTTGAAGATGACTTCTCAAATGCCCAACTACTTGCCGCAGAACTTGATGCACCAGACTCGGAACCACCAAACCCTCTACGGTCATGGTATGAAGAAATGACAACTTTATTGGAAACAGGTGTACCCCCATCCCATCTCTAGAAGGACCAACGAAAATGACAAGCTCTCCGAAGCTAGCGTTTTTGAGATTGTCATGGGTGTTGTACCACATGCTCAACATGTCAGACCATGGGGTATACTCTTATTTCTTCAAGAGCTTGAACGCATGCATCGTTGACTAGCTCTCACCTAGTCACTACACATGGTTTAGAACAAACCATTGTATTGAGCATAGGGGCACCCTCACTAAAGGTCTCTATCGTCTTGATACTTAAGATCACCAATTTGCTGAAAATCCGATTGACAATGCCCTATTAAGAAAGGAATCTTTTCATGATACACATTTATGGCATCACAGACTTGGCCACATTAACTATTGAGTATTAATGAAGCTCTAATCAAAGGATACGGTCAAAGATCTTCCTAAAATTCACTTGCCATCGAATCACATTTGTGAAGGTTGTTTACTTCGTACGATGCAGCGATTCTCCTTTCCTAAGGATTCTCGTGTTCATTTGCCATCTATTTTGTGTCTCCTTCACAGTGATGTTTGCAGTCCTATGCAGATCAATTCCATTGGTGGGTTCCTATATTTTGGCACATCATTGATAACAAATTGCAATTAAGTGGGAATATGGACTGAAACCTAAGAATGAAGTCTTCTCTTGCTTCAAGACTTTTATTCCCATCGTGGAAAACCAAAGCCACTTTCCCATTCGAACCCTTCACATCGACCGGGGGGGTGAATATCTTTCCAAACAATTTTCAGACTATCTTGAGGTATTCCTCATCAACGCACCGCCCCTTACTCCCCATAACAAAATGGAGTAGTGGAATGGAAGAAGGGGAGTTGGTAGATGTGAGGTGATGTGAAATACCATGCTCCTGTAGAAACTTGGAAAATTCATGGGAGGTGAATTGCTTGACTAATGAGTTTCTTGAAGTGTGTGCTGCCACTCTTGTGAAACCTTTGTCAGCCATGTGCCAACAGATCTGGGAGACTAGAATTATGCCTACCTTATGGAAGGTGCGGGTCATTAAGCTGATTTTGAAAGTGCCATCGCCCTCAATGATGAAACATTGGCAACCAATCTCTTTGATGGATCATGGGATCTATGTACAAAGTTTTCAATAAAGTCATGGCTAATTGTCTTCACAAGCACCTCCCTACCCTTGTGCCCCTTATCAGTATGAATTTATCAAGGGTTGGAATATCTTGCACAATGTATTAAATGTTCAATTGGCCATTGACTATGCAAAGCACTCCAAGTAAGAAGTCATACTCATTCAATTGGAACTTGAAAAGGCTTTTGATTATTTGGATTGGTCTTTTCTAGCATACCTCATGTATGTTACACATTCCAATCCGTGCATATCCCGTTTGATACACACTGTTAGCACAAATGCCTCTTCGTGAGTCATTACTCATGGAGATGGTGAGATGCATACTCCAAAGTAAAAATTCACCTAATTCTTTTTTTCTTGATGCTATTCTATGTGCCGCTTATGTTTTGAGCAGGTGTCCCACAAGAGCTTTACACACCATCACTCCTTATGAGGCATGGACTAGTCCCCCAGTCTTCCCTCTCCCACATGAGGATTTTTGGATCATTGGCGTATGCTCGTGTGCCTTCTCACAAAAGGTATAAGCCAGATGATTAGGCTGTTCGCTACATATTTATTGGATATAGTGTTGAAAGTAAAGGGTACCATCTTTATCAACCCTCTACAAGCAAGGTTATTGTCAACCGGCAAGCGTGCAATAGATACCAAATGGGTTCATAAAATTAATAGAAAGTCAAATGGTTCTATTGACAAGTACAAAGCCCGCCTTGTTGGCGAGGGCTATACCCAACAACAAGGAATTGGCTTTAAGGAGACTTTCGCCCCTCCCTCTTGCATTACTATCATCAAGAGTGTTATTGCCCTTGCTGCCCGCTTTCATTGGGAGGTACATTAGCTAGACATCAAGATGGCATTTCTCCATGGATATCCCATTGAAGAGGTATATGTTTCTCGGCCTCTGGAATTTGCAGTCAAAGGCTCTGAGCCCAAAGTCTGACAACCTCAAGAAGGCTTTGTATGGTTTAAAGCAAACTATATGGGCTTGGTATGCCTGTGTACATTCTCATCTATTGCATCTTGAATTTCAGAACAGCCCTACTGAGGCTACTCTTTACATTCGACATCAGAGATATGATTTTACTATTCTTGCGCTTTATGCTTGTCACAATGCTGGTCAAACTGCAGCAATTAAAGCTGATTTACAGCAAATGTTTGTTCACTATTATTTGCATATCCAATTTGCTACCATTTAGGGGAGCATCATCGTGACACTGTCCAAGTATATTGAACACCTTCTTAAGCGCTTTCAATTTGAGGATTGCAAGCCCATGTCTACTCCCTTAAAGCCTAGTTTCAAATTACCTTTGACAATGGTAGTGGATCCTTTGATACTAGCTGTTAGATGCTTGATTTATCTATGTCACACAAGGCCCGATCTTCAATTTGTTGTGCTTAAAGGCACCCAAGATCTTGGCCTTGTCTACTAGGCTAATTCTTCACTTTCTTTGTATGGATATTCTGATAATGATTGGGCTAGATGTTCAGATTCTCATGTCTCTCATAGTGGCAACGGTTGCTTCTTGGACATCTCTTGTTACTTGGTTCGGCAAGAAACAAGCTACCTTTGCTACCTTCAATTGTCAAGCTAAGTATAGTGCAGCGTTCACAACCACAGTGGAGTGTGTTTGGCTCCGCAAGTTACTTGCAGATCTTCATGTGCACCAGATAGCTTAGACACAAGTACCTACACTTGCAGCCAAAGAGTTTTGGCCATCACGCAGAACCCACTATTCCATGCCTACACAAAGCATATAGCCATTAATGTTCGTGAGCAGATGACAATTACTTGACGCCTAGGCCAACAATCACAACAAGAATGTTGTTTAAGAGTTGTTATTTACATTCAGCATATCTAAGTCATTGCTATTCCCCAGGGTCTCAACAGCAAGTCATTTTACCCTGCCTATAAGAACAATGAGGTGCAAGGGGAACTACTAAGCATATAGATAAGTGTTCACTAGTAAACCATTAAATCAAGACTTGATTGAAACCCTCCGAATGATCTAAAAAGAAATTGATATTGGGTAGCTGATGTGGATACTAGGATATCTCATAGATGATTTAGTTTCTCTTGGTGTACTCTCATTGTATCTCAGCATTGGGTGCCATTTTTCCTCCAGTGAGGTGAGATTTTCTTGAATCTACCATTGTGAGTGAGAAAGTGTGTTGTGTTCTTTTGGTTCAGGCCCTTTAGTTTCCAAACATCAACTTGTAGGATGTTTCAATATCGGGCTTGTAAATAATTCAGGTATACCTCTTAGAGCACATTAGACAGTAAGATTGCTTTTCTATTACTATTACAGGAGTTAAAAACATATGTATGCAGGGCAACAGCTACTGAGAGTCTCATGAGGGGAGCAGACCTGCACTGATGAATCACTATATAACACTTGAGAGGGATCAACAGAAAACAGCAAAACCAAACTCACAAAAGGTGTAAAAGAGAATGGAAAAGCTCGAACCGTAGCTGCTCAAGTACAAAAGCATGGACCCAGAGACTCTAGGCATATCTACATGTTCAATGATCCAAGGGCTGTAGGGCTGGTCTAGAACAGCAGGGGATCCAGAATCTGGAAGGTAGCAAGCTCAATAGAGTCATGAAAGGCAGAAACGCACAAGCTGGGATGCACACTGTCTATATTCTCTAGCCCAAAACTTGGCACTATGCTCAGGCTCTGAGGCCGCCCAACTGGAAGCTGATGAGGGCCCAACCAGCTGGCAGGACCTGGTCATCCCCCAACCTTCCCCAGGATAATAAAATCGCTGCACATATAGCTATGCATGCTATATGTGGTAACTCCTTGTTGAATTAGTATGCTTCTCTATGTGTTAACAAGGAGTTAGCATAGCATGCTAACTCCTTGTTGGATTACTATGCTTCCCTTTGAATAGAAGCCTTAGTTGAGAGGAACTGCATTCACGTTCAACAATGTCATGTACATAGTATATCTTTATCCAGGTGGTACTTTACCTTCCCACAGAGTCTGTATACAAAGAATCTCTTTCCTGAATCCTTTCTTTGACATCAATAGACTCCAAAAAAATCAATTGTGCTTTCAATAACTCGTTTAAGAAGCAGGTGGTGCAGAAACTTCTGCTGCCTAGACAAGACTCATCGATAAACAAACCAAATACATAGTAAATATAGGCAGAGAAAAGGTTCTGCTAAAACTGTAGCTATTGAACGTTTGTTACTGCCAGAACTATGTTGAAGAATCATAAAAGGCGTGTACAAGCTGGGATGCTGTCTACAATATCCAGCCAAATTTGGGCAGCTTATAAACAGGGTTTGGAACTTGAAACAAGCCAACTGCTACCTAATCTGACTAACCAGCTGGCTGAACCTGGTGCAACCTGATTCGTGGTCAGGTTGGCAATGGTAGGTCCAACAGCAGCAGGTCTGACTCTGCTACTGCTGTCTGCCTATCTGTCAATGATTTGGTCATCTGCCTGCCTCTGCAAGTTAATTAACTGATTGCATAGACCTCATTGCGTTTGCATGGTCACAGATTACTAAGCTTTGACAGCAGCCTTTTGATTGGCTCCATCGGTCAAAGTTTTAATGGTTGAGAGAAAGTACAAGCTTGTCTAGTATACCCTTTAGTACTTCGTATTTTCCAATATGATGTGAATGAAAGCTCTTTATTCACATGACACTTACACACTCCCCCCTCCCCCCCCCAAAAAAAAAACAAAAGAAAGAAACCAACCAAACAGTGTGTACAGAGGAGTTCTCAGTGAAGAAAAACCCAGTGCATAGAAAGCAGTTACCATCAAGTATATGGTCAGCATAGACAGAGTAAAGGCACAGTCAGAATCCTAGCAAATGCAAAGACTGTTTTCCAAAAGCTTTGAACAATTTTTTTGCAAGCAGAAGTATAGCTTAAGTTTCTGGACCTAACAAGGCCAACTTAAAGAGAAAGCAAAGTTTTACTCACTCGAAGTGGCCCAAATGATGGAAACTGTGACCAGTATTGCACATCAGTGTCACGACTGCAGGAAAAGCAACACGTGTTAAACCTAAGACACTCCATATCAAGCTGTCAAAGAACACTCTTCTACTTACGTTGCTTCCCACTGGCCAGTGTAAAAGAAATAGTTCCTGTTATCTACTATCTCTCCTTCCCAGAAAGTTACAACCTGCCAGCATGAGTTCTTTTAATATGGAGAGCCACCTTAGTATATTGACACAAATCAATAATGAAATATGGTTTTAAGCCTTGTTCTAAGAGTAAGAACAAAAAGCAAAGAGTCCTTACAGGAATTTCTGCAGGGACATTTAAGGCTTCCATACTACCACAAAGATATCCACGTTGAATGTCGCATCCTTGCAGACGTACTTTGACTTTCCAAGCTTCATCCTTTCGAGAGTGCGAGCTGGAAACATTTTGTGTCCCTGTGAAAGCCTGGAGGTTTAAAGGTATCAATAGATAAACAGTGACAGAGAAATAAACAGAATATTGAGATCACTTTCATTTGCTACTGCAACCACTATGTCAGACATTACAAATAACGTCGGCACAATCCCAAATCCAAAGTGGTTTTGTATTCCATGATATTGTAAGCTTTTTTTTTACATCAAAAAGTTTGGTTACATTCTGCTCAACACACTCACTCCCTCACACTCACATTCCCTCTCTCAAGAGCATACACAAGCAAGAAGGTGAGAAGGAGAGAAGAAGAAGAAGACTCCTTTTGCCACACACCAAAGAATGATCTCTTATTCACTTTTTGAACTTTATATATACAAACCCTAAAATCCCATGGGCACCCATCCCCTTTTTTACATGACCGGCCATTGTGGCAAGGTCCTTTTTCCATTTTCCTCTTTTAGCCTGAGTTGCTTCAAAAAGGACTACAACTAATTATAACTCTCTGATTGTGACCACTATGGACATGGTATTGGACACAGCCCAAGCACCACAAATTAAGGATACAGCCAAGAGTTGGCTTCCCTATATGCACATTGATCTGATAAGTCAGCCTGTCACACATTAATACAGGTAAGAGTTGGCTTCCCTAGTCAGCCCATCACACATTAATTCAGGATCAGTTAGTCTCATCATATACACCAATAATGTAACGAGTAACCTTCCTTACAAGCAGAAAGAAGATAAAATACTGGATCACTTTCCGAATGTAAAAACACTTCTACAAAACCAACAAATATATTTATTGGTTCATGATTCCTCCTTTGGAAAAGAAGCCATAACACCAATGTGTCAAGCCTGTAACGGAGGGTTGGAGGGAGAATGATGAAGAATAAGGAATTTGGGAGTATTGCCACTTCCTGCAACTTTATTTGCCTTCATACCATGTGAAGAAATGGTTGCGTTTACTAGGAAGAGCAAAAAGTTTGTAAAGCAAATATGATGAAAAAAAACCCAAGACACAAAAGAAGAACGAAATAATGAATCATGTTGAATACTCATACAAAGAAATGAGGGCCTTGTTGAGCAACCAAAGTCACTAAGTGCATTGTATTACATTAATTCCTATTTTGCTTTCCATTCCCATTTAGATTAGTATATGAGGGCCGCCCAAGACACAACCAAGGTGCCACCCTAGACAGTCCAATGACTCATGTGCCTATAAATAGGGCATGGACATTCGTCCATCTTCACTCCACACATCCATCTCATTCATTCTACAGTTAGTCTCTCTCATCACTTACTAGTGATCACCTTCACCTCTCCAACACCTCGTGGATGCTTCCTATAGGAGTGGCTTGTGTGCTGCCTTCTAGAGCTGATCTGCTGATTTGATGCAGCTGGCTGCTGCCCAACTTGCCACCTTGTCAGAAGAGCTGCCCAACCTGCATTTTTCAGCATACACCCTAGCGCAACTTGATCTGCACCTACTAACCTGAGTTTTGTGCAGCTGCAGCTGTCGCCCTGCTGCCCATCATCATCGCCATTGTCTTCTCAAATGACCTGTTCTCGTGCTGGACAGACCTGCCTTCGGCAGTCCCAGCAGCCGCCCAGCCTCCCATGTATCTCCTCGACCGTTAGCTACATCAGCTTCATCTATGTTTGCTGATTCTAGGCCTGATACCACCAGCTATTGCCACACTTTGGGTCACAGCAAGCCACACTATGATCTTCTTCATCAGAGCACACTTGGACAGCTGGTTGAATATTCTCACAATGATGTGAAATTTTTGATGTTGTGCTTTGACTAGTAACATTTGATTGATTTAATTAATCAAATGTGCAATGTGGTAAGGCACATGTGATGCACGTGGCAGTTATTTCATGGTAACAAACCAAGGGCCCCGAGGAAGGAATGGTTGTTAAAGGTAAAAGTTGTGACAAGTTATGCTAGCTGGGTTTTGGATGCCAATTGGTGTCAGTTTTGTAGACGACGAGTCTATCATGAGCTGAGCTGAGAGTGCAGATGAGAAGAGTTGAGACCAATAGAGAGTGAGAGAGTGAGCACAACACTTGATGTTCGGTACAATGACTTCAGTACCACATTTTAGGTTTTGAATATAAAGTACAAAGTGTAAGGGTGCATTCACACCCGAACACAATAAAAGGCACGGTGACCCTTTATTCCCAACAACCTCCCACCTAAAGGCAACGTGCCTGAAGGTAGAGGAAAGAATCAACTAAGTCTATGTATGTACAAAGCTGAAAGACACATATACTATCCAACCCCCATCATCTGGTAGCAAAGAGTAAACCGCTCGGCTGAGAGAGCTTTCGTGAGAAGGTCTGCAAGATTATCATCTGTATGTACCTTGACAAGCTCAATGCTTTTGCTGTCAAGTACATCCTTGATGAAGTGATACTTCACCTGTATGTGCTTTGTCTTTGCATGAAAGACAGGATTCCGTGCTAGCATGATAGCACTCTGACTATCACAGTGGAGGATAGGAACCTATGTAATCCCAAGCTCTCTCACTAGACATGAAAGCCATAAAGCCTCTTTGCATGCATCTGTGGCAGCCACATATTCTACCTCTGTAGTAGACAGTGCAACACCCTTTTGCAACCTAGATATCCAACAGATTGCTCCTCCTCTGAACATAAACACATATCCTAAAGTAGATTTCCTGTAGTCAAAATGGCCAGCATAGTCTACATCCATGAATCCAACAACAGATGACTTCAACTTACCAAAGCAGATACACAAATCCTTTGTGCCCTTAAGGTATCTCATGATACCCTTCACTACTTCCCAATGCTTTTTGCCAAGATATTGTTAGCAGTCAGATCAGATCCTGTCGGACAGATTTGTCCAGGTGTAGTCAGACTGCACAGTCAGACTGCCACGTGGCAGTCCGACCTGTCATGTCAGTCGGCTGCATTAAAGGCTGCATTTAATGCAGCTGACAGGTCTTTTTCTGGCGCCCAGATTCTGGCTATTTATAGCCGAGTTTTTCAGCAATCTCTCGCACTTTTCTACTCGCAGATTACAGACTGGTGGCACGCGCAGATTCCTTCTCTGTTAGCAGATTTCTGACAGGAGAGTGTGCAGACTGCAGCGGACTTCGAGGTGAACAGCAGGTTGCATCGTCGAGGTGGAGACACGCAGTCCAGTGCACTGCGCCTGTCTACATATCTGCATATCTTTGTATACATCACACTTTATACAGTACATCTTCATCTTCCACTGTCTCTTTCTCTCTCTTCTCTCTGCGTTCTCTCTCTCGCAGTCCTACGCTTCCGCACCGCAGCACTCTGGCATGGTATCAGAGCAGTGTTGAAGGGCTGACTGAGTGCAGAACCAACCTAAAGAGGAGTTTCTATCGCGACACAAGGCTGCGTTTTCAGCGTTTGAGGGCAGGCAGGAGGGCTGCGCCTCGGAACAAGGCTGAAGCAAGCGTGGGCGCGCAGGAAAGGAGTCCAGATGGTGGATTTGCTACTGTTTACTGCTGTTTGACGAGGAGGATGTTTGAGTTCAAGTGCAGGTTTTGCTTTTTTCATCGCCTCCGGCGGGTGACGAAGTTTCAGGACGTGGAAGAGCCCTAGCAAGCTGCGTTTTCACAGTCAGAGGGGGCTGCTTTTGCGTTTGTGAAGGCATTACAGGTGAAGATGTCTACACAGATTGACTTGGTATTCCAGACGATTATGGACCGGAAGGTGCCTGTCTTACCGGCTCTTCCCGTAGATCAGAAGCTCGATGGCGACAACTACCGCATCTGGCGCGTCATGATGTTGGCCATCCTTGAGTCCTATGATTTGGCGGAGCTTGTACAGGAGGAAATCGACTGGCCCTCGATGAGAGATGAGTCCAAACTCTCTTCCGATGCTCGTGCGGAGTTGGCCAAGGCACAGTCTCACTGGGACAAACTGAATGCCAGGATTCGTTCCTTTTTTTTCTGTCTTGTACTACAGCCGTGATAGCTCACATCGAGCACTTGACGGTGGCTCGAGAGATATGGCTGGAGCTTGATCAGATGTATAACTGGATGACCCTCATGAAGCGGGTTTCTTTGGAGGTTCAGATGCGGACCTTGTCCGTGAACGAGTCTTCTTCGTTGCGGGAGTACATCAACAAGCTTAGACAGCTTCAGATGCAGGTTCAGAATGCGGGAAAGCCGATTTCCTCCGAAGACATGGTGATCACACTCTTGTCCCAGTTGCCGCCACGATTCGGTACTTTCTACTCCGCTCTTATTGCTTCAGGGTGAGAGTCCACTCTTCGGTGGGAAGAGTTGGTTCCTATGGTCTTGGACCAAGAGGAACAACTCAAGGGACAGAATGCTTCCAAGTCGGAGGCATTGACAGGTCAAGCCTCTCAGAAGAAGGGGAAGGACCAAAAGAAGAAGAAGGGGGATAACAAGTCAAAGAAGGACAAGGACAAGGGCAAAGAATCCACATGCCATATTTGTGGAAAGACTGGCCATTGGAAGAAGGATTGCCGTGACAAAGACAAGGACACCAACAAGAAGGACACCAAGGATTCTGGAGCGGTGTCTGCACCCTCATCAGCTGCATTTCTTCATCTAGCTGTCATTGAGGACTCTACACCGAATGCTTCTGATGTTGCGATGACGGCTCCCCAAACTCGAGAGTGGATCGTTGACAGTGGTGCCTCCCGGCACATGACTCCTTCATCAGATGGCGTTGCCCAGTTGCGACCCTCACGTGGGCAGATTCTCATTGGAGATAGCTCTTCCATGTCTATTGCAGGACGGGGTGAGATGCAGCTTATTCCAGATGGACGTGGTGGTACCCATCCCTCAGAGGTCTTGCATGTACCAGGTTTAGGGTATCATCTACTGTCAGTTCATAAGATTTGCTCCCTTGGACTTTTGGTGGAGTTTGACAGTGATTCGGTGCGAGTCCTTGATCGTGGGTCAAGGAAGGTTCTATCATCCGGATATGAGGAGAACGGCATTTATAAATTGAAGTCTTCCACCGCTCTCTCTACTCTTCTTCTTACCTCTCAGACACAGTCAGAGTTATGGCATGCTCGGTTTGGTCACCTCAACTATGATTATCTTCGGAGGGCGTCGCGTGGACAGCTTGTTCGAGGGTTGCCGGATATAGTGGTGAGCCAGCAGCCATGTGTCTCTTGCATTCGTGGGAAGCAGCATAGGGATGCCATTCCCCACAAAGCTTCGCAGCGGTCTACTTCACCGCTGGAGCTTGTATCTACGGATCTTTGTGGCCCTATGAGGAACAAGTCCTTGCGAGGGAGCTCGTACTTCATGCTAATCGTAGATGACTACAACAGGATGACATGGGCCTATTTCTTGGCATTGAAGTCAGAAGCTTTCTCCCACTTCAAGGATTGGCTTCTCTTTGAGGAGAACCGATCAGGCCGGAGATTGAAGACCTTGCAATCCGACAAGGGTGGTGAATTTGTTTCTAATGAGTTTGCTCGTTTTTTTGCAAATAAAGGTATTCACTAGGAGTTTGCTAATATCAACACTCCTCAAGAAAATGGCATTCTTGAACGGAAGAACCGCAGTGTGATTGAGATGGCGCATACCATGATGGAGCACCAACAGACACCTCTGTTTCTGTGGGCGGAGGCTGTGGCTACTGCAGTCCACATCCTTAATCGATCCCCCACTTCGGCCGTTGATGGGATGACACCTTTTGAGGCTTACTTTGGGACTAAGCCCGATGTTTCTTACTTTAGGGTCTTTGGGTGTGATGCCTATGTTCACATTCCCAAGGCTCGCCGTGATAAATTTGAAGCAGCTTCCCGAAGACAAGTATTTGTTGGCTACAACTCCCAGTCCCAAGGCTATCGTTTGTATGATCCCGTCAAGCGGGATGTGTACATCAGTCGAGATGTGCGGTTTGTGGAGGTTCCGGCCATTCCAACGGGTGACGAGCATCTCGTTCTTGGAGATCCAGGGGAGAGTTGGACTCCTGCTACAGTTCCTTTTAAGCCCGTGCCTTTTGATTCTGATTCTGTTTCTGACACAGAGTCTACTTTTCCACCGGTCACCCCTGAGGAGTTAGCACCGATGGATATTCCACAGTCTTCAGCTGATGGAGAGAGACAAGGGGAGGTTCGGCCTCCTCCTCGATGGGCCCGTGACACACTCCATGATTCAGGGATCGAGAGGGTTCCTGAGGAGTGGGGACCGCAGGATGGTCCGCGGCGGTCACGGAGGCACCAAGCACATTCTACGGAGCTTGTTTGCTCTAACTATTGTTTGATGACCCGTGTTATGCAGGATCGAGAGCCCACCTCCGTGAAGGAGGCTTTACAATCCGCACCATGGAAGAAAGCTATGGAAGCTGAGTTGGAGGCTATTGAGGGGAATGGCACTTGGTCACTCGTGCCACGTCCCCCGAATAAGAAGGTGATTGGCGTCAAATAGGTCTTCAAGACCAAATACCTTAGCGATGGTTCTTTGGACAAACACAAGGCTCGCCTTGTTGCTAAAGGTTTTGCACAGCGCCCAGGGATTGATTATCATGACACTTTTGCCCCCACTGCTCGTATGCCAACCATTCGAGTTGTTCTTGCCTTGGCTGGCCATAGGAGATGGCCTGTCTATCAGTTGGATGTGAAGTCCGCCTTCCTCAATGGTGATTTGAAGGAGGAGATCTATGTCGAGCAGCCTCCTGGCTTTAGATCTTCAGATGGGAAAGTCTACAGGTTGAAGAAGGCCTTGTATGGCCTCAAGCAGGCTCCGCGTGCATGGAACGAGAAGATTGATTCGTTCCTTCAGTCACAGTTGGGATATCGGCGTTCAACAGCCGATCCGCAGCTTTATGTTCACACTTCCGAGGATGGTTGTGTGCTTTTTGTGTTGTATGTTGATGATTTGATTGTCACAGGTAATCATGCACGGCAGGTCCAAGAGACGAAGGCAACTTTACATCGGACGTTCGAGATGACGGACTTGGGTCTACTCCATTTCTTTTTGGGCCATGAGATTTATCAGTCTCAGAGGGGGATCTTCATCTCTCAGCAGAGATATGTACAGGAGCTCTTGGTTTCTTTTGCGATGGAGGATTGTCGGACCCTTTCTACTCCTATGGATCCGAACTGGAAGGCCACTTCCCATTCAGCTTCTCCCATGGCGAATGCTTCACGCTATCGTCAGTTGATTGGATCATTGATTTGGCTCCTCAACACTCGTGTTGATCTTTGTTTTGTTGTTGGGCTCTTGGTAGGGTTCATGAGTGAACCTCACACGGTGCATTGGCAGGTTGCTCAGCAGATACTTCGGTATTTGAGGGGGACGTCTGATTTAGGGATTCATTACCCCGCACGGACAAATGGTTCAGATCTTATACTTGCAGGTTGGAGCGACTCGGATTGGGCCGGTGATGTGGACCACAGGCGGTCTACTACAGGTTACTGTTTTACCTTGGGTGCAGGTGTTATCTCATGGAGTAGCAAGAAGCAGCCCACGATAGCCCTTTCGTCTACTGAGGCAGAGTATCGGGCCGCGTCTTCCACCACATGTAAGGCTGTGTGGCTTCGGAGATTATTGGAGGAGCTTGGCTGCCCCCAGACTCGTCCTACTTTGCTGCAATGTGACAATGAGAGTTGCATTGCATTGGCACGGAATCCTTTTTTTCATGCCCGGACGAAGCACATAGAGATTTAGTACCACTTCATCAGAGAGAAGCTTCTGGATGAGACCATCACTGTGGAGTACTGCAAGACGGAGGACAATCTTGCAGATTTGTTTACGAAGGCACTTCCCCAGGCTCTACTTCGAAGACATTCCAGATCCCTCAGGCTTCTGCCCCGCCTAGGCTCTAAGAGGGGGTGTTAGCAGTCAGATCAGATCCTGTCCGACAGATTTATCCAGGTGCAGTCGCACTGCACAGTCGGACTGCCACGTGGCAATCCGACCTGTCCTGTCATACGGCTGTATTTAATGCAGCTGACAGGTCTTTTTCTGGCGCCCAGATTTTGGCTATTTATAGCCGAGTTTTTCAGCAGTCTCTCGCACTTTTCTGCTCGCAGATTACAGACTGGTGGCACGCACAGATTCCGTCTCTGTCCGCAGATTTCTGAGAGAATACAGTGCAAACTGCAGTGGACTTCGAGGTGAACAGCAGGTTGCATCGTCGAGGTGGAGACACGCAGTCCAGCGCACTGCGCCCGTGTACATATCTGCATATCTTTGTATACAGCACACTTTATACAGCAGATCTTCATCTTCCACTGTCTCTTTCTCTCTCTTCTCTCTCTGCGTTCTCTCTCTCTCAATCCTACGCTTCCGCACCGCAGCACTCTGACAGATATGCCATGTATCTGCTAACCACTCCCACCGCAAATGCAATGTCAAGACGTGTAGCAACCATAGCATACATCAAGCTACCAATAGCTGAAGCATAGGGTATCTTGGCCATTTCAGCCTTCCCATCATCTGATATAGAGTTGTCATCTGCACTAAGTTTCACATATGGAGGAAATGGTACATTGATAGCTTTCCCCCCCTCCATATTGAAACGTTGCAGAACTTTGGTAATATACTCCTACTGTGACAGATAAAGAAAACCCTTTGATTTGTCTTTGAGTATATGCATGCCAAGAATGTGATTTGCCTCACCGAGATCTTTCGTATCAAAGCTATTGTGTAAGCTCTGCTTCAAGGAGTCCAAGGAATGAACATCCTTGCCTACAATTGGCATGCCATCCACATACAATACTAAGAGAATAAGGCTGCCATCTGCTGCCTACTTAGTATATAAGCAGTGATCAACTTGAGAACGATGAAATCCCTGAGATTGTATGAATGTATCAAATTTGTGATACCATTCGCATGGTACCTGCTTCAGCCCATAGAGACTTTTGTTGAGTTTACATACCATGTGCTCTTTTCCCTATGCAACAAAACCGTCAAGCTGCTGCATATAGATTTCCTCATGCAAATCACAATGTAAAAAGGCGGTTTTTACATCCATCTGTATCGTCATGTCCTCAGATGCAACCAAGCCCAAGATGGTTCGCAGAGTAGTCATTTGACTACCGAAGAAAAGATTTCATCAAAATCAATTCCATGTTCTTGCTTATACCCTTTAGCAACAAAGTGTGCCTTGTACTTGGGCAAAGAACCAGAAGTGACTTTCATTTTGTAAACCCATTTGCAGGGTAGCACTTTTTGTCCTTTTGGCAAAGGTACCAAATCCCAAGTGCCATTCTTCATGAGAGATTTCATCTCTGATAGCATTGCTTTTTGCCATTTTTTACTATTTTTATGTCCATTGATTTGGTTGTTTTTGCACTTTGGTTGACCTACGGACCCAATGGTCAATATTTGCTGGCTGTTCAACCTGTAAATCTGCATTAACAGCTTGTTGTTCTGCAGGAACAGCTTGTTGTTCTGCAGGAACAGCTTGCTGTATAACTGGTTCAGGTTGTTCCAGGTGCACATGTTCTTGCTGAATTTGTGGGACATCATGGGCAAGATCTTGCTGATCATTTACAGCATCATTCCCTGCATTTTCAATGACATTTTCAGCAGGTATTTGCTACTGTCTAATGGGCATTCTTTGCTTTCCAATTGATACATCCTCCCGGAATACAACTCTTCTGACTTCTTATGTTCTTTCAAGCTATTTGTGCATGCGATCTTCCCGAAAGATGACATCATTGCTACATACTACTTTTCTTTTCTTGGGATCCCATAATCTATATCCCATTTCACCTTCATCACCATATTCTAGGAAAATACATTTACAAGACTTTGGCTCAAGTTTGTTGCGTTCTTCCTTGCGTATGTGCACAAATGCCTCACAGCTAAACACTTTCAAGTGTGCATACGAAGGTGGCTTGCCCGACCGCGCTTTTTGGGGAACTCCCCTCCCCTCCCCCCCAAAGACCTGTTTGGTGACTGATTAATCAAGTGTATGGCTGTCATAACAGCCTCTGCCTAAAAACCATGGGATAAAGCAGCGTGTGACAGCATTGTACGAACCTTGTCTTGAATGGTCCGATTCATACGCTCTACAACACCATTTTGGGGCGGATTATGAGGAGTAGTAAGCACCCTCTTAATCCTTTACTGTCACAAAAGTCTTGAAAGGCTTTGGACACATATTCCCCACCATTGTTAGAGCGAAGGCATTTTAATGTCTTGCTGAAGTGCCATGAATTTTTTAAATTTATCCAAGGCCTCATCTTTGCGATGGATTGGATGAACCCAAACTTTGCGTGTGGCATCATCAACAAAGGTAATAAAATACTTCTTCCCCCCTAAAGATAACCCTGGCATTTGACATACATTCGAATCTACTAGCTCTAAGGGTGACGATTTTAGAGAAAGATTTTTTGTGTGACGTTTGAGTATATTTACCATAAATGCAATGATCACACTGTTCAAAATCAGCATATCTCAAACACAGTAAGTAACCCAAATGAGAGAGCACTTTCATTCCAGATTGACTCATGTGTCTCAACCTGCTATGCCACAAAGAAACACTTGGCTGCTCAGTTATGGCGACAACATGGTCATGCACACTAGATACATGCAAAGGATACAAAGTATCACTTTTGAACCCCTTGGCAACAATGCGAGAGCCCTTACATATTTTCCATTTGCTATCCCCAAAGGTGGTGGTGTGATAGCCTTCATCATCTAGTTGCCATGTGCTGATCAAGCTCTTCTTGAGCTGAGGTACATGTCTCACATTATGCAAAACAAACATGGAGCCATGCTGAAATTCCAGTTTCACACTGCCAACACCTGCAATTTTACATGCATAGTTATCCCCCAAGTGGACAACACCATGTACTGCACCATTGTAGTCAGAGAACCACTCATGATATGGTGTGGCATGAAAGGACACACCTGAATCAAGTATCCAAGTGTGAATGTCATCCTCAAAATCTGCAATCAATGCATGTGTATCCAAAGAAGAAGCTAGAAGTACATCACCATCATTGTCATTATCATGAGTGACTACATTAACATTTTCTATTTTCACATTGCTCTTTTTGGCATGCTGACTATTCTTGTTTTCAGCCTTGTTGGCTTCATTGTTTTTGTTTTTACCCTTCTCTTTCTTCAGCTGAAAGCAATCTCTCTAAATCTCCCTGTCAGACACTGACTAGGGCTCAGAACCAAGAGATGACAGACTAACAAAATAAGGCCGGCCAGCTAACACTGCCCCCTTCCGATTGAAGTGTGAACATACAAATTCGACGAAGACATCCCTTCATACACCAAGTCTTTGTGCAAAACCTTTGGCCACCAAGCAAGCCTTGTGCTTATCCAACATGCCATCACTATGATACTTGGTCTTGAAGACCCATTGCACTCCGATGAATTTTGTAATGAGCAGGCCCGGGAACAAGATCCACATGTTGTTCTACTCTATAGCCTCCAATTCTTATTCCATGGCATTTTGTAAATGATCATACTTCAACACATCACTAATTGATGTCAGTAAGTGTGTATCCCATGTTTATGGTTTTGAAATTGTGTATGCACGCAAAATATCCAGAATTGTACTATTTGTAGCTTCTGTTTGCCCATTTGTTTCAGGATGAAATGCAGATGAAAAATCAGTCTTTGTTCTTTGTTCCTAAATTAGCAAACAAGGTATCTGTATGGCATGGGTCATCTGTCAGAAGTGGAGCAGCGGTGGAAGCATAAACATGTGCTGAAATAAACTGCTGAAACACAAGACAAAAAGAGAAAAGAAAAGAACACGATACAAATGAGAACTCAGATGTATGCACGGGAAATGGAATCCATATATCTGAACACGAGACAATCGCATACAACAGTGAGTCACTGGCTGCGTGGGCACTGGCACTGGCTCCTCTCTCCACAGAGTCTGCAGATGGTGAAGATGAAGTGACTGACTGAGGAGGAGCCACTGAGTATAAATAGGCTGAAAAAGTGGGGAGCAATAATGCTGGTCGGACAGCATTAAAGCTGGCCGACTGGTGCATAAAATGCTACACTGGCATAAAATGCCACACCAGAAAAATACCTAAAATACCTAATAAAAAAATGCCCAGCCCAGATCAAGCTCAGACTCACACATGAGCTGACAAATACTCTGCTAACACCCTCTCTCAGATCATAAGTGATCTGATACAATACAATAGTACAATGAAAAGGGATCAGAAACTATACAACATAGAACCACCAAGTAGAACCATGGATACCCAAGCAGTGGGTGATCAAGCCACCACCAAGGTGCCTCGGAGAGAACCTGATGTCGATGTCGATCGTACCAAACACCTGAAAATAGAGAAGATCATAGCATGTCTCTGTGTCCATCACCAATGTCTCGCAGTAGCATACAAGACCATCCTGTCAAAAATGCCTCTGAACATATGTGACCATGGATTCCCCGCCTTTGGCCAGACCGCCAAAGTGTCCCCTCATGTGAGCTCCAGACGAAAGCCTCCCGCTCTCTGTCAGATGACCCGCTCATCATGAACCTGGATGTCAATCCCAACTCCAGGATTTGATTCCACCAGACTGAAGTCGATGCATCAGGGACGGCCCTCTCTGGAACCTGTGCACCTGTATAAAAGTATAGATGAGACGCGGCTGCCCCATCTGAACACCTGCTCACACTCCCTCTGGGGCACAAGAGAGTCGTGAGGGATGACCTCATCACCACCACTAGAAAGCAGCCGAGGAAGGGGCCACCAAGCCCTTCCCGCGATCCGAAGAAGAGAATCCCTTCCGCGCCTTGGACTTCACCTTGGTCGGAGGATCGGAGTCGGAGTCTGATGAAGGAGAGGACTCATCGGTAGAGTCAGCATCCCGCTTCGTCTTCTGCTCCTTCTTCCTGGAAGCCGCTAACTTCTTGCAGTCGTTCCGCAAATGTCCCTTCTTGCCACAGTGGTAACACTGGGCCTTCGACTTCTTCTTCCCGTCACCCCTCTCTGAAGCTACATAAGCCTCACCTCCATAATGTACCGGAAGCAGCCCCTGTAATCTCAAGGATGTCTCATGCTCAAGAAGCATCGAGGTCATATGTAACTTATCATCAGTGGAAGTGCACGGAGGAGCCATATGGAGAGGATAAGAAGAGAAGTAGAGAAGAGATGGAATTTAGAGAGGAAACACAGCCAAAACACTAGCACAGACTACAAAAAATGAGAGTTCACATGCAAGATAACCCAAAATCGGATCAATAGAAGACAAAATCTGCTGCAGAAAGTCAAAAAATCAGTCAAAAACTGCCAAAAACAGCAAAAACGGCCTGAAGGAACAGTCACCCAGCCACGAGAGATGCTGAATCAGCAAAACGCAGGCTGTAAACTGGAGAAAAACAGGTAGAAAACTGTCACCAGCAGCTGCAGATGAAAAACGCAGGCAGCAAAGGGTGCATAGGCAGCAGAGGGTGCGGAGGCAGCAGGCGATGGCAAAACTGCAAAAAACGCAGGCTGAGAACAGCCCCAAAACAGGTCGCCTGGCTGCAACAGCAGTCGTCTGATCAGCAGGGATACAAAACAGTCCTGAAATCAGCAAGAAAACACAGCAGAAACACAAATCCTGAAAACTGATACCATGTCAGAAGTGGAGCAGCGGTGGAAGCATAAACATGTGCTGAAATAAACTGCTGAAACACAAGACAAAAAGAGAAAAGAAAAGAACACGATACAGATGAGAACTCAGATGTATGCACGGGAAATGGAATCCATATATCTGAACACGAGACAGTCGCATACAACAGTGAGTCACTGGCTGCGTGGGCACTGGCACTGGCTCCTCTCTCCACAGAGTCTGCAGATGGTGAAGATGAAGTGACTGACTGAGGAGGAGCCATTGAGTATAAATAGGCTGAAAAAGTGGGGAGCAATAATGCTGGTCGGACAGCATTAAAGCTGGCCGACTGGTGCATAAAATGCTACACTGGCATAAAATGCCACACCAGAAAAATACCCTAAATACCTAATAAAAAATGCCCAGCCCAGATCAAGCTCAGACTCACACATGAGCTGACAAATACTCTGCTAACATCATCAACCCGTAATTGTTGTGTAATAGGTCCCCTGAAAGTGCCTTGATTCCGATGAGACCACTACAATCCATCTTCTGCCTTCCACTCCTCAAGAAGACCATCTATCCTTGGATCACATACTATCTCACAAACCCAATAGGAAGGAGACTAATACTCCCCCACTGCTCTAACTCTACTAAAGTCTTAGGAACATCCACCAGCTCGAGATCCAATCACAAGGCAATCTCCTCCTAAGGAGCCTTGGACTCCTCTAGCTCCACATAAACTAACTCCAATGCTCCACTTTCACTTGGATCTCCAAGAAAGGGGTGCTTCTCACCCCCTATGCAGCTAGAAGCTCAACAAATCTAACATCTTGGCTCCTGTAGACATTCTAAGAAACTAGATCATAAAGCCAATATACCACTTATTGGGAGCTATAGCCAATAAACACTTGTTTATCGACCTTTGGCTCAAACTTATCACACTCCTTTCACAGAATATAGACATATATGTCACACCCAAACACTCTGAAATAAGAAACATCACCAAAAGTATGCCTCCAACAAAATCAAACACAAAATAGATAATGTGGGCGATCTATTGAGGATACGGACAGTTGTGGCCCACTGCCTTTTCCCATAAAAACTGAGGGATCTATCAATGCTCCAACATAGTCCTTGCCATATCAATCTTGCACTCCAAGATACCATTTTCCTATGGAGTGTTAATGTTCACGAACTCCTAATAAATCCCTTGCTCCACAGAAAGCGAAGTTATTTCTTTGGAGGTGTATTCTATTAGTGGATATTGGAAATTCCTGAGTGAGTCTACGCATGTTCCAATGCACTGGGCATATTTCCTCTAGAGTGTGATGATGCGGCACCAATCATTTGGCCACTCGTTTGTGGCCGCTTGGTGATTTTATTATTGGCTGACTTTATTTTTGTGGCCCAAATTTATGGCCATGTTCATGTTCTTGGCCTAATTATAGACTATTGCTCCCTCTTCCTCGATGATCCAACATACAGCTTCACATGCAGGTCCTATTGGAGAGAGGGAGCTAGTGCCTGTGCCCACACAAACAGTGACTCGTTGTTGTTCTATATTGTCTCTTGTCTTGGTTTATGGATTCCATTTCCTAGACATTTCATTTTTGAGTTCTTTTGTAATCATCTTTCTTTGCGAAGTCTCTCTTTCTCTTGTGTTTGTGCAGTCTATTATAGCAGATTCTCACGCTTCCATCGCTGCACCAACTTTTGACATGGTATCAAACATCTATATCCGGGATCTTGGTGCTGTTTTCTGCTGTTGCAAGTCTGCTCTCACACTATTCTCCTGGTGATCAGTATTCCTTTGTCTGCTGCAGCTTGGATGACTAGTTTCTGGGTATTTTCAGCCTGTTTTCAGCCTTCAAACATTCTCGTTTGTCACCAGGTTGCGTTTTCCATTTTCTTGCTCTTTGCAGACCTGTATGGTTGCATTTAATGCATTACCTGGGTCCTGCCTACGTTTTTGCCTCAATTGTCTGCATTACCAGTACCTTGACTCCCTGCAAGTTGGGCAACATTGTTTTCAGGTTGTACTCTTCATTCTAATGGCTGTACTCTTCATTCTAATGGCTGCCACCTCTGCAACTATCCATTTGTTGGCTACAACTAGTTTGTATTTCTCCTATTTCGTCTCTCTATGCAGCAATCGTTGTTTTCTGATCAGCTTTTGTGACTTACTCCTCAGATTTAGAGAGGGTTCTTGTGTATCCAATTGTTGTGTTCCATACACCACAGAGTCTATTGAACCATTCTCTATGTGCTTTCTTTACTACTAAACCTTTTAAACTGTTGTGAGTCTTAAGTCTTGGCACATACACCTCCATCAAGATCCCTTGTAAACTTCAAGCTTTTTATTGGAGACTTGCTATGCTCAGAGCCAGGTTTTGGTGAGGACAATATCCCTAGGTGCTTAATGAAAGGTGAGAAGGATCGAAGCTTGCACGGAAGAGCTATAGCGGGAGAGCAAGAGCAAGAGTGTCACAACTCTTTAGAAACAGAATTTGTATCCTTTTTCATTAATTTGTCTATATAATGATTTATTAAATTTGTTTCCTTTGCACTAATTAGATATAAAGAAAAGTGCATTGGAGCTGGCTACTGATGAGTGGTCACAGGTTATGGTGGACCCACCTAGTGGGTTAGAGAAAAGATAGTTCACACTTCCACATATACGGCCCGATTGAGCGCCTGTGACCAAAACTCACGCATATCAGGGTTAGACTCGCACACAAAAAGGATTGATGCCTTGAAGTGTGGGCTAGATCGGCCAGAACAGACAGTTACAATCAACAAGATGGCATGATCATGAAATGCTTGTACAATGTGCATGTATGGGCTGAAAGCTTGAAATGCACATTTCTTTGCATAAGAAAGTCACATGAAGATTCTGATACCGTTTTTGCGATGTACATGGAAAAAGCTTTCATATGACACCCATATTGGGGGGGTCCCTAAATTTTAGGAGATCCCTAAATTTTAGGAGCCTCGAATTAGCCTAAAAATGCTAGTCCTAAAAAATAGGGATGTCATTCTAAAAATAGTAAATTTTGTACTCTGACTGTGCTTACTAAATTTGGTTGTTTCTATTCTTGACAGTATTCAGCCCAAAAAGGAAGGCCATAGAGAAAAAACAAGTGTCAAGACACTTGTCACACAAGTTTCCAAGAGTCCCAACACTTATCGCATCTCATGACATGTGGCTGGACACTTGTCTTGTACTACTACTCCACTTTCCCCTTTTGTACTAGCTCTTCCCTCTCCTATAAATAAGAGCTCGTTTTTTTTCATTCAGCATCATTTTCCTTTGCTGTAAACTCATGTACAGCACCCACAGATAGCCAGAAACTGGCCCCATCCATCCCCATCATCATCCCCCACTTTTCCATGATCAAATTCCTCCATATTCCCTCTTCTATCACTGCTGTTTTACAGGACAGCAAGCCTGTAAATTCATTACAGCACCTCCTTCTCGAGCTCTTTCTTCCATTTTAGCAACAAGAAGCAAGCCCTATCCATGTACTGCTGATCAACGATGAAGAAAGGCCGATTTCCCCTCTTTCTTCTCTCATACTGTAAAGAAATCAGTTCTTATCATTGCGTAATAGATAATGCATGTGTGTTTATACATCTTTGCATGATCTTGTGAGAGTGAGAATTACTTCTCCTCACTCTAAGGTTGATTGTAACTGAGCTCTTCCCTAAGGGACTTGGGTTGAGCAGAAATACATTCCTTCGAGGGGGGGGGTTCAACCCTCAATCTTGTCTCCATTACTTTTACATTTTCATGGCTGTAATTTTGTGAGTAATTTTCATTTTCAGCTTTAAGTGTTCATTCTCTTTTATATTAAATCTTGAAAACAAGCGAATTTCATAATTGTTAAGCATACTACGTTGTTCGGGGCGTTTACAGTGGTATCAGAGCTTTGGCTCGGTCCTCACCCCAACACTGGTAGTGCTTACAATTGTAAGTTTGTTTGTTTTCGGCCCTTGCATTGAGTGCTTAAGCATATTTTTCTTAGAGTCTCAATGGATCAGTCGAGTGTGATCCTTCAAGCCATTCAAAGTCTTAGAGAGGAAAATCAGCAAATTCGTGAGCAACTTCTCAAACTAGAAAAAGTTGAGAATCCCAAAGAATTCAAGGAAAGAAGCCCATCTGCTTCAAGGAGACAAAGCCATACCAATGAAAGGAGCCGATCAAGAAGTCCAACTACTTCTAAGAGGCAGTCCCATTCTACTTCAAGACAAAGAAAGAGATCGCGTCGAAGCTCATCCTCTTCTTCAAAGTCATCTGGCGCCTACTCTGATGGACGCTCTTCTAGTGACGAAGAGTCACACCCTTCTCGTGGAAGACCTCATCATCGTCAAAGGCATCAACATTCTTCACCCTCGTCTCCATCTTCATCCCCATCAAGCACTTCATCATCTTCAACCTCAAGATCCGGGTATGGACGAAGGCATAAAAAGAAGAAGAAGACTAAGTCACTATCTCAACTTAGAAGATCAAGTTCAGTATGTATGATGGTTCCCGAAATCTTGATCTTCTTCTGAAGTTTATTCGTCAATTTCAAATTTTGTATGGTCGTGACAATTATAAAAAAAAAGAAAAGATTAAGTTTGCAGCTTTACATTTGACCGACTTAGCCCATATTTAGTGGACGGGGTTGGAATATGATCATGCTTCCCCAAAATCATGGCGGTCCTTTGTTCGCATGATACAAAGCCAATTTCTTCCTGTTCATTTCAAAAGAGATGTAAAAATGAAATGGGATCGGCTTTGGCAAAGGAAAAATGAGTCACTTGGTGACTATACCAAGAGATTTTGGGAGCTACTTTTGAAGGTCCAACATTTCAAGAAGATCAGCAGTTCAGAAAAGCTTAGGAAGTTTCAAAGAGGTTTGCATTTTAAACTTCGTACTGCTCTTAATCATTATCATTGTTCTAGTCTCAGGGAACTCATTGACCATGCTGAGACATGGGAAATGAAGCACAATGGCAATAAATCATTCCAAAAGAATGATAAGAAGAGAGTAGCTGATGATGAGGAGTATTCAGACCCAAATGAAGGACAAAAATAGCGGCAAAAGCAGCCTTCAAATCAAAAGAAAATGAAGCCCTATGCACCTCCTAATGCTCCTCAATTTCGCTCCAATCTATACCCACAAGCAAAGCAACTTTCCGAAGAAGAAAAGCAGCGCTTCATGAAAGAAGGGAAGTGCTTTAAATGTGGACAAACAGGCCACATAGCGAAGCAATGTCCAAACAAAGGACAAAGCAAGGTTTCTGACAACAAGCCTAAGTCGCCAGTGAAAATCAATGCTATCAGTGATGTAGTTGCAAACACAACTCACACTCCAGAGATGCGCAAATTATTAAAAGATTGGGAACAGTTGCAAGGTAAGCAAACACTATTCTTGATAGATCTTGGGGCGAATGAAAATATCATTTCCTTGCAATTAACTAAAGAGCTTGGATTAAAGAATAAAGAGATGGACACTCCCGCAGAAGTTCGCCAAGCTTTAAATGCCGATGAAGGTGACACAATGAAGACTGTGACACCCTACATTGGCAAGCTCAAGTTTCAAATTCAAGGCTACAGTGACGAAGATACCTTCTGTATCGGAGACCTTGATGGTTGCGATGTGATTCTTGGCATGCTCTGGAATCATAGAGTAGATTCAGCCATCTTCTCTCAGAAAAATAAGATAGAACTCACCGACAAAGGCAAGAAGTACGAGATCCAAGCTGGAGTTTCTGGAGACACCATACCTACGGTAAGCCATATGCAAGTCTCTAGAGCAATTAAGGATTGTGTTCAATGTTGTTTGCTTTATGTCACTGATGTAAAAGATAATATGAATGCTAAAAACCAAGAGCGACTTCAGCTCTTGGAAAAGTATAAAGATTGTTTTTCGGAAGATCTTCCTTATCAGCTTCCCCCAGAAAGGCCAGAAGACCATCATATTGATATTATTCCGGGCAGTTCTCCTCCTAATATAGCACCATACCGTGTGAGCCGTCCTCAACAAGAAGAAATCAGAAAGCAAGTCGAAGATCTACTCAACCGTGGGCTAATCAGGCCAAGTAGCTCACCATTTTATTCACCGGTTCTTCTTGTTCAAAAGAAAGATGGCATATTCAAGATGTGCATTGATTATCGAGCCCTCAACAAAATCACTGTGAAGAATCGGTTTTCTATTCCCAGAATTGACGACATTTTGGATCGTCTAGGAGGCTCAAAGGTTTTCAGCCGCATTGATCTAAAGGGTGGTTATCATCAAATTAGGGTAATACCATAAGATGTACACAAAACTGCTTTCCGCACTTCATATGGTCTTTATGAATTCTTGGTGGTTCCTTTCGGATTAACCAATGCACCAGCCACCTTTAATCGAATGATAAAGCGCATCTTTAGAGAGCATCGACAATATGTCGGTACTTTCTTTGATGATATTCTTATCTTTAGCAAGAATGAAGAGGAGCATCATCAGCACTTGGAGATTGTTCTACAATTACTTCAACAAAATTAACTTAGTAAATGGTAAAAAGAGTGAATTTTTTATGCATAAAATAAATTACCTTGGGAATGTCATCTCTTCTGAAGGGATTCAGATGGATCCTGAAAAGATCAGGATAATCCAAGAATGGCCTCATCTTCATGATGTACATGAGGTGCGATCGTTTCTTGGCTTATGCTCTTATTACCGCCGCTTCATCAAGCATTTTGCACATATGGCTTCTCCATTTCATGACCTTACAAAGAAGAAGAACTCTTTCCAATGGAAGGAAAAAGAAAAGGCAGCCTTCACAAGGCTGAAAACAGCTCTTACTTCTGGACCTGTTCTTATCATTCCAGATTTGGTAAAACCATTTGTGGTGGAAGCATATGCTTGCGGTGATTGTATTGGTGCAGTGCTAAATCAAGAAGGCCATGCCGTAGCCTTTGAAAGCCGCCGTCTAAATGATGTAGAGAAAAGGTATGACATTTATGAAAAGGAGCTCTTAGCAGTGGTTCATGCTTTGAAGATATGGAAACATTATCTTTTAGGCAATGAATTCCTTATTAAAACTGATCATCAGAGCTTGAAGTATTTCAAGACTCAAAAGCATTTGCAGGAGAAACATGCAAGATGGGAAAATTTCTTGTCTATGTTTCATTTTCAAATTATGTACACTCCAGGGAAACAAAATGTAGTTGCTGATGCACTTTCTAGAGTGCCTCGCATTGCAACTATTACGATGGCTCATCATGAAGATTTTCAAACGATGAAGAATACTTATGATGAAGATACTGATTTTGCAACAATTTGGTCAAATTTACAGCAAGGAGGTTCTCATCCAGATTATTCCATCAAAGACAGTTACCTTCTTATGAACAATCGCCTTTGTGTCACTCTTCCTGTTCGACAAAAGGTGCTTAAAGAAAGTCATGAACCCCCTTATGCAGGGCATAGAGGGAGGGCAGCCACTCTAAGTGCAATTGAGCGCTACTTTTGTTGGCCAACATTATGAAGAGATACACATAACTTCATTGAGGCTTGTCTAGTATGCCAAAAATCCAAGTATGATAGGCAGAAAACTCCAGGATTATTGCAACCTCTTCCAGTGCCCAAAGATCCATGGGAATCTATCACAATGGATTTCATCGCAGGTATTTCAATAACACCTCAAGGTCATGATATGATTTGGGTTATAATTGATTGATTCAGCAAGCAATCACATTTTATTCCATGTCATAAAACATTGAAATCCGCACAAGCTGCAAGACTTTTCATTCAACATATCTTCAGATTACATGGTATGCATTCTAAGATCATTTCAGATAGAGACTCCAAATTCACAAGTAACTTTTGGCGTGCTTTATTTGAGAATTTGGGAACCACTTTAAAGTTCTCCTCAACTTTTCATCCTCAAACTGACGGCCAAACAGAGGTGATGAATCTCACTCTTTTGGACATGTTGAAAGCTTATGTTAGTGAACATAAGTCACAATGGGAGAAATATCTTCCATTATTGGAGTTTGCTTACAACAATACAGTGCACTCATCCACAGGGAAAGCTCCAAATGAAATAGTACAGAGTAAAGTGATTCCTCCTTCAATTATTCGCACTAAAGATAAGATTTTTGCTGCTGATGAGTTTGCTTCAGATTTAAAAACAGCAATGGATCAAGTTCGAGCCACTATCAAAGTTGCCCAAGAGCGACAAAAGAAGCAAGCAGATAAATGAAGAAGACCTTTGGCTTTTGAAAAAGGTCAATATGTCTTGCTAAAGTTTGATAAAAGCAGGCTCAAGGTCAAAATACACAATGCTTTTCATGTAAATTTGCTAAAATCTTACATAGGACCAGAACCAAAGGAACCCATTATTGAAGATCCCCCAGAAGTTGAAGAAACAGAGTAACTCTTGGAACCTGAACAGATTTTGTTTCACAAGGATCGAACCACGAGAAGTGGCCTTGTGACACGAAAATTCTTACTAAAATTCAAGAATCTACCTATAACAAATGCACAGTGGGTAGATGAAAAATTCATGAAGGATTACCCAGCCATATCAAGAAGCTTTTCAGCTGAGGACAACTGAATAAAAGCCAAAGGGCTGTCACAACTCTATAGAAACAGAATTTGTATCCTTTTTCATTAATTTGTCTATATAATGATTTATTAAATTTGTTTCCTTTGTACTAATTAGATATAAAGAAAAGTGCATTGGAGCTGGCTACTGATGAGTGATCACAGGTTATGGTGGACCCACGCAGTGGGTTAGAGAAAAGATAGTTCACACTTCCACCTATACGGCCCGATTGGGCGCCTGTGACCAGAACTCACGCATATCAGGGTTAGACTCGCACACAAAAAGGATTGATGCCTTGAAGTGTGGGCTAGATCCGCCAGAACAGACAGTTACAATCAACAAGATGGCATGATCATGAAATGCTTGTACAATGTGCATGTGTGGGCTGAAAGCTTGAAATGCACATTTCTTTGCATAAGAAAGTCACATGAAGATTCTGATACCGTTTTTGTGATGTACACGGAAAAAGCTTTCATATGACACCCATATTGGGAGGGTCCCTAAATTTTAGGAGCCTCGAATTAGCCTAAAAATGCTAGTCCTAAAAAATAGGGATGTCATTCTAAAAATAGTAAATTTTGTACTCTGACTGTGCTTACTAAATTTGGTTGTTTCTATTCTTGACAGTATTCAGCCCAAAAAGGAAGGCCATAGAGAAAAAACAAGTGTCAAGACACTTGTCGCATCTCATGACATGTGGCTGGACACTTGTCTTGTGCTACTCCACTTTCCCCTTTTGTACTAGCTCTTCCCTCTCCTATAAATAAGAGCTCGTTTTTTTTCATTCAGCATCATTTTCCTTTGCTGTAAACTCATGTACAGCACCCACAGATAGCCAGAAACTGGCCCCATCCATCCCCATCATCATCCCCCACTTTTCCATGATCAAATTCCTCCATATTCCCTCTTCTATCACTGCTGTTTTACAGGACAGCAAGCCTATAAATTCATTACAGCACCTCCTTCTCGAACTCTTTCTTCCATTTTAGCAACAAGAAGCAAGCCCTATCCATGTACTGCTGATCAACGATGAAGAAATGCTGATTTTCCCTCTTTCTTCTCTCATACTGTAAAGAAATCAGTTCTTATTATTGCATAATAGATAATGCATGTGTGTTTGTACATCTTTGCATGATCTTGTGAGAGTGAGAATTACTTCTCCTCACTCTCAGGTTGATTGTAACTAAGCTCTTCCCTAAGGGACTTGGGTTGAGCAGAAATACATTCCTTCGGGGGGGTTGCCCATCTTCAACCCTCAATCTTGTCTCCATTACTTTTACATTTTCATGGCTGTAATTTTGTGAGTAATTTTCATTTTCAGCTTTAAGTGTTCATTCTCTTTTATATAAAATCTCGAAAACAAGCGAATTTCATAATTGTTAAGCATACTACGTTGTTCGGGGCGTTTATAAAGAGAGAGAGAGAGACTCACAAAGTGGAAACTGCAACAGCCATAATGTGTGACTGGCCTTCCCTTTATTCATCTATCACTAAAAAAATAAAGAATAAAGTGACAATGATGGCCCGTCGAGCACGCGCGAGTACTATCAGTGTAGTAATACACGGGCGGCTAGACAAAGACGCCTTTACCCCCAACAACCTCCCACTTAAAGGCGAATCTGCCCCAGTGAGGAGTGAAAAAGTAAAAAAAAGACAGTACAACATGTGCACATATACAACAGGATGAGAAAAGATATCATCTCATCCCACACCCATCAATCTCTTGAGGAACTGCAGGACTCTAATCAGTAGAGATCTTGACGAGGTCAATAGACTTGTCCTTAACAACCCCACGTATGAAGTGATACCTCACCTCAATGTGTTTTGTCTTCACATGGAAGACTGGATTCTTGGCTAACTAAATATCACTCATAGAATCCGAATGCAATGTAGGGATAGCATCAATACCAAGGTCATGAACCAAACGGCCTAACTATATGGCCTACTTGCAAGCCTCAGTGGCTACAACCTACTCGGCCTCAATGGTGGAAAGAGCAGTACACTTCTACACCCTGGACATCCAAGAGACGGCACCTCCAGTATAGGTAACACATAGCAAGAAGTGGACTTCCTACTACCTGCATATCCTACATAATTAGAGTCAGTATACCCCACGACTCTTGTATCCTGGCTGCTGTAGCATATGCACATATCTGCAATGCCCTTCAGGTACCTAATGATACCCTTCACGGCATCCCAATGCTTCTTGCCAGGTGTAGCCATATAGCGTACCACAACACCAACTGCAAAGGCAATATCTGGACAAGTAGCTATCATGGCATACATAAGACTATCCACTGCAGATGCATAGAGAATCTTGGTCATCTCGGCCCTCTGCTCATTTGTCTGCGGACAATCGGCCTGTGATACCTTTACATAAGAAGGTAATGGACAGCCAATAAGCTTCACATCCTGCATCCGAAAGCGCTCAAGGACTTTATGAATGTACTCCCTCTGTGACAAGTAGAGAAGTCCTTGATGCTTGTCATGTCTAAATGTGCATACCAAGTATGTGAGAGGCATGTCCCACATCCTTCATCTCAAAGCTCTTCTTGAGCTGAGCCTTAAGAGCATCTAGCTCATCATGAGCTTTCCCTGCTAATAGCATGTCATCCACATAGAGTACCAAAATAAGCAAAGAACCATCACAGGCTTTCTTCATGTACAAGCACGAAGCCATAGCATTACAGCTATAGCCTTGTGACTACATAAAAGCATTGAACTTATGATACCATTCCCTAGATGTCTACTTCAAGCCATAAAAACTTTTCTTCAACTTGCACACTAGGTACTCCCTACCAAGCTCTGCAAAGCCCTTAGGCTGCTCCATGTAAATCTCATCATGCAAATCCCCATGTAAAAATGTTGTCTTGACATCCATTTGATACAAGTCTTAAGTCAAGCTACGCCACTAAGGCCAAAACCAAGTTAAGGGTAATCATCTTAACCATAGGAGAAAAAACTTCATCAAAGTCAACTCCATGCTCCTGTTTAAAACCCTTAGCAACAAGTCTTACCTAATAAACCGGCTTGGGGTGTCCAGGGATACTCTTCAACTTGTATACCCATTTGCATAGCAAAGCCTTCTTGCAACTAGGCAAGGAAAACAAGTCCCAAGTCTCATTCTTATGCAAGGAGTCTATCTTAGACTGCATAGCCCTCTCCCAGGAGCGATTATCACCCCTGCGCATAGCCTCATCGTTGGTGAGAGGCTCTCTTGCATCTATAACTAATACATAGTGCATGGAGGGCTCAAATCTGTCAGGTGGGCGCCTATCTCTAGAAGAACGTTGCACTGCAGGCTCTGTTATCTACCCAGCGTTCTGTTCAACACCCTAGCCATGAGCATCTGCTGCTGCTGCAAGCTGTCCAGCTCATTGTACGGGAGCACGTGACTCCTCCTAAAATATAACCCTGCCTATCTCCATGACTCTCTCAGGCTGCCTATACATCTTGTCTTCATGGAAGACTACATCATGGCTACGGATGACTTTCTATGCCTGCGGATTCCATAGACAGTAACCCATCTCTCCTGCATCTCCATAACCAAGGAATATGCATTTAACACCCTTAGGATCCAGCTTGTTACGCTTGTCCTTGGACACATAGCAGAATGCCTCACATCCAAAGACATGTAAATACGCATAAGAGGGAGGCTTTCTTGTCCATACCTCCTCTGCAACCTGAAAATCAATGCTACTATAGGGCAATCTATTAATGATATGCACAGTAGTCGTAAAAGCCTCAACCCAAAAGTGTTGGGGTAGGCCTGCATGGCTCAGCATACTACAAATCCTTTCTTGGATGGTCCTATTCATCCGCTCAGCCATACCATTCTGGGAAAGGGTATAAGGGGCGGTCATCTGACACTTAATACCCCTCTCATCACATAACTGCTCAAAAGAACGTGATACATATTCACCCCCATTATCTGACCTAATGCATTTCAACCTATGCCTAGACTGGCTTTCCACCAAAGCAAGCCATCTCTGAAAAACTGACAAGACATCGAACTTCTACTTTATGGGATAATCCCATACTTTAGGTGAAAAATCATCTATGAAAGTAATAAAATACTTCGCACCACCCATAGACTAACAGGGCATGGACCCACAGACATCAGAATGAACCAAAGCCAAGGGCTCACTCATGCGTGATATACCAGACTTCTTATGTGGAGACCTAGTCTACCTACCATAAAGACAATGATTACAAGAATCAAAATGAGAATAGTCAAGGGACGGTAAGTACTACAAACCAGAAAGCCTTTTCATTCTCTTAACGGACATGTGTTCCAAACGGGCATGCCAAAGAGATACATGAGGTAAAAACCCCATAAACAAAGCATGATTAACTGTAGATCCAGAAACAACTAAGGGATAGAGGCTGTCTGCCTTGGTACATCTCGCAAGCACAAGCCTACCACGAGTAATCTTCCATGCAGAGTTTCCAAAAGATACATGATCATCAAGCTGTCCAATGGACATGAGATTGCGTGTCAATGCAGGTACATAATGTACATCGTACATAACAAAACTGCTGCCAGAAGGAAACTACAACCTAACATCATCAATACCGACAATCTCAAGAGACCTGTCATCACCCAAGCACACAAAACCCAAAACAAAATGGTATGAATGAAACCACTCTTGGCAAGGTGTCACATGAAAGGACGCACTTGAGTCCAAGAGCCAACACTGTGCATACATAGAGTGTATCTGTCATCTGCGAAGCACTAGATGAAGTTGCTGCAAGGATATAATCCCCATCACTATCCTCAAGCTGCATAACATTAATCTCTTCAGTTTTAACACTTGACTTAGCAGGTACTATGCTGCGATCAAAAGACTTTTCCTGCACACTCTCTTTCCCCTTGTCTTTGCATCTTTCATTATGCAATTCATGGCATTGTGGCCTTATGTAGCCTTTCTTCCCACAATGATGATAAGTCAAATTTGCATTTCTCCCATAAGACTTACAAACATAACTTGCCACGCAACCTGGACTGAGATTTCCGCGAATCCCGTCCACGGCCATTACCGGGATCATTCTTCGCATTTCCATCATCTCGACCTCTAACTGTCAAAGCATGAGACACACGAGAGGCATCCAAATTCTTATGGTTTATCTCTTCCTACGCAAAAGAGAGCTCTCAACATCAGATAGCTTCAAAGTAGTGACAGAAGCACATAAGGCAGTGTGGAATACATCCCAAAACTCTTTAAGAGTTCCAAGCAAGAACAATGGAGTGACATTCTCTTTGAAATCAATGCCCTACGAAACCAAGTTCTTAAGAATAGCATGAAACAAGCTCAGATGAGTTGACATGGTCGCATTCAAAGCATATGAGCAGTCAAGTATCCAATGATAGCATCCAATGTCATGAAAACAATCCCAATCAATCTCTGACGAACCAAAGCAAGACCAAAATAAGCTCCAAAATATCCAAAGTCAAGCCCAAACGAAGCTCCAATAGCATTCAAGTCCAAACAATGTAACTAGCATGTGTAGGTAACATAAGCATCAAGCATGTACCAACGGGTCATACATAGACCATAGGTATAACCTCTGTCACAAAGCATGCCAGTGTAGATCAATGTCAAGTAAATATCAACCAATACGGAGCTTAAACAAGGCTCAAAATACATTCTAGAACCATCCAAAGCATTTGCAGTATAAAGTAACTAAATAAGCTTCATCCCTAGAGTGTACAGCAGTGATTTACTGTGTAAAACTGAGTATTTTAGGCCACTAAATCAGCTCCAAATAATGGCCAATCAATAGGCATACATTCCCCTAATATTCGAGGACCATTCGGAATAACCAAGCATCAAATGTCAATGCCAACCAAGCATAAACATAAAGTGCTGATGTAACACTGTTTGTGGTTGCCCGTGGACTGTGGAAAACATTCCTGGATTGAGGTAAATCAGTCCACAAATCAATGCCAATAATAACCACCAATGCCGAGCATCAAGGAGGTGTTCCCAAGTGCCAAATGAAGTATTTTCAAGCTGCCAATGAGTGCCAAGGGAGGACTGAAGTAAAAAACGATTTTTTTGCAAGTCTTCAAGCTGGCCCAAGTAGATCTGGGGCCTATGGAAGGGCTGGGCAAGGTCAAGGCAAGGTTGGGGGGGTAGTCAAGGACCCCAGGAGCTCCCTTTTGAAAAGCAAAGTCACCAATAGAGTGTAGGCATCACAAGAAGCAAGAGGACATGGCTGCCCTACTTCACAAAACCTATGGACTGAAGTGAAATAACAAAAGAGAGCTCCAATACCTCTAAAGGAATGCCCTAAGGGTACCCAAATGGACCCGATAGATGCTCAAGAAGCCGGGGAGTGATCGGAGCTCGAAGGAGTCGGATATGACTGCCAAGAGTGAAAACCAATGGTGTAGGGATTCGAATGAATGCTGAAGGAGTCACGGACCAAGCTTGAATGCTCAAGCAACCATGCTCTAATACCAATTGAGAGGTGAGAAGGATAGAAGCTTGCACGGGAGAGCTATAGCGGGAGAGCAAGAGCAAGAGAGAGAGAGACTCACAATGTGGAAACTCCAACAGTCAATGTGTGACCGGCCTTCCCTTTATTCATCTGTCACTAAAAGAATAAAGAATAAAGTGACGATGACGGGCGTCCGCCTCTTGCAATGTGCAGGCGCGAGTACTGTCAATGTAGTAATACACGAGCGACCAGACAGAGGCACCTTTACCCCCAACACTTAAGATATTCGAGATTCAAAGTGGCATGATATACAAAAGAAGAAGAAAAAGAGGAAGGTTCATTGTTATCGTTAAGGAAAGAAGGGACATCTTTGGAAGGATTGCAAGACATTGGCAGCATTGCAGGAGGAGGAGTGGACAAAGCAAAAGGGTAACAACTCCCTCAATAAGTCATCATCCTCTACAAGTCCAAGTTCAGGCTCCAACCATGCAGCCCTAACACTAGTTGCAGCCTACAAGTAATATGGACACCCCTCACGACTCGCCAATGCTAGAGAGAGAGAATATGAGTGTGGTGAAGATTGGGTAGTTGAGCCTTGTTTATACAATCAAACAAGTGCAAAGAACCCGAAGAGAGGTTTTGTCATGAAGACGTGAAATTTTGGTGCTTTGCCAAGTGTTTGATTAAGTGTTAGTCAAATGTACAAATGTGAGATGCGCATGTGATATACAAGTTAGCTATTTCACAACAAATTCCACAATAAGGCCTAGTCCGCATATCTTGCTCATCAAGAGTAAATGGTAACCAAAACAAGGGACCTATAAGACCTCTGATGTATGGGCACCACCTTGTCCATCAAGAATAACCTACATCTCACCAATACCTTGTATCAAGATGGAAGAGCTATCTCTAATAAAAATATGCCCTTGCATCGAATGCAAGTAGGCAATAGCTTCCTTGGATGGAGTCATGTGGTCGAAAGCGCCACTATCCATAATCCACTCACGAGCTTGAGGGGCCATCAACACTACTTTTGATGTAGAAGAAATCTCAATCACTTCTAGATGAGAAAACATTGATGAAGATGGAGAAGCAATTGCTCCTAATGACTCGAAGACCCTCTTGTTCTCCTTCTTGTCCTTCGATGGGCAATCCTTCTTCGAAGGTCTAGACTTGACATACATATGTCAAGCAAGATATTCTCCTTCTTGGACTTGTCATCCTTCTTGTCTTTTCCCTTCTTTTTGTCTTTAGAGCTTTGATCCATAAGAACCTCCAATCTCTTAAGGATTTAGAGTCTTGAATTACCCCTCCTAGTCCAAAACCATATGGACAAATTCCTTCCACTTGATGGTATTTGTGCGGCCGAAGGTAATCGAAGAAACGTAGAGACTGCCATACCAGTGGGGCAATTGTGTGACGAAGACACATTGCCATTTCTTCAGAAGAAACACCTTACCAACAATCAAAATCTCCATCTACAACTGTTGTGAAGACCATTGATATGATCCAACATAGACGTGGATTATTCAAGTCTAAGATCCACAGCTAAACTTCCAAGGAGACCCTCTTGATAGGCGCCATCCTATTCTAGAGCTGATCAAGAGGCAGCCATAATTGTCTCGCATTGGTCATATGCTTGATGTGAGCAAGGATGGCAGGAGTACACCAAAGGAAGAGGAACAAGAAATGACAACGTTCAACTTGTCCTAATGTGCATGGGCCTTCTCCAACTACGATTTCTTGGTTTAAGAAAAGATTGAAGACACCTTGGCTGTCGGATGGTCAATGGCTTGCATCAAAACATTACAAAAACTTTTGCCCTTATGAAGGTGCCTTTCAAGGCTGACTACACAAGTATTGGCAGCCTAGGCACATTGTCTCACTTCTTTTGTGGATTCATTCCATTACAAACTCTATATGGAAAGCTAGCTGGTTCGAATGCATCAGGAGGGCACTTACACCAGAGGTGCCCGATGCCGTTCATGGAGGAACCAAGCAGTGTCTTTGAGGATTACGACGATGCACCGTTGGCTTGGAGAGATGGCTGTGAGATCCGTTGTCAAGCTAAGCTGAGTATGATGCATGGCTTTGTTTAGCTTGGGATGCCAGGTTCTCAAAAAGTAATTCCTAACACTCTCGTAAGAGGGTGATTCTTGTGGTTTGCGTAGGTTGGACCCTTTGGAGCCCGGGCCCCAATGCCTCTTACTGTTCGGTCAGAGAAATCCCCTGGATCCATACCTCTCCGTCGTGGTCTCGTACCCCACCTCCGCCTTAAGGTCTCTTATTCCTCTGTTCAAGTGGCATCCTTTGCTCCAACCTAATTTCTTCTAGAATGGAAATGTGCGTTCTCTTCATCAACGACTTTCCTTTACCATTTCGATTTACAGAGACGAAGGGCTCTCTTTCTCTCTCTCGCTCTCTCTCTCTCTCTCTCTCTCACAAAAAACAGGAATCGACGATGCTTGTTAGTAGAAAGTAATACCTGTCCGACTGCAAGGAAGGTGCAGGGAGGAGCGAGAGCTTGGCCGGGCATGGCTCTAATGGTGTATCAGCGAACCATCGGACACTCGAACTGTTTGTCGACGACTAATGATCAACCTACAATATATTGCAACCTACAATATATTGCAACCTTCTACGGTGGAAATTGCCTGTCGCTGTTTATGACTTAATTAACTTCCTTGGGTGGGACTTTTTGTGGATTTTGGACTCTAACGGGTCTAGGGTAAAGGGGCCGATGTAGTGACAACTTCGACTCCTTTAACCAAGCTCTCCAAGGAACGCTATTGGTAGCTACGGTGACACAAAGTTTCGTATGAACGATAAGAAGTCTCACACTTCTTTGGTGCCTTGTGAAGCAGCAAATCAAGCAGACAACAAAGAAAAGCATTCCACAATTCAAAAAAAGGCTTACTAATGCGTGACACACCTATGCTTATAGAGGGACAAGTTGAACCTAACTCATTTTCAACCAACGAGAGACCATAATTTTTTCGCTAAACCCAACCTCAATTCAACATAGATCTGCAACATAGCCATAATACAAGGACTAGAGGTTGTCATAATACAGAGGCCATCACTTTACTAGCCTCATTACCCTAGTCTATATAGCAAATGTATAAAGGGGATGAGCACTCTTTGCATGCTATAAAGTAGGTTACGAGAGTACAAAAAGTGCAATATTTCGCTTCTCTCACACTAAACCTTTGTGTAAACTACCACAATCAACATATTCGTGATAATATAAAATTATATCATATGGCAATCATCATAGAAAACTCCAAATGGATTTATGTAAAATTCCTCCGTTTGGGAATGATTTTAGTAGGTATTCAACAAAATGTAAAAAAGAGTTTTCATTCTGCTCTTATTCAACTTCCACTATAGTATTGTTAACCCCAACACGAAGAAAACAAAAGGAAATGAAAAAGACGCAGGGCAAAGACGGAAAAAAGGTAGCCCGACTGAAGAAAGAAGAGGAGAAAAGGCCAAAAGTGCAAGGGCAACCTTAAAAGTCCAAGGCAAATGCAAAAGGAAAAATGCGCATTTTAAAATAAAAAGGCGTACCCTGAAATCTTGTAAAAGAGCGTCGGACTCTCACCCGTGCAATTTGTAAATGTAGACGGGCGGTGGAAATGAAGCTAGGAAGATAGAAGGACAATGGGAAAAAGAGCCTAGGCTACGGCCGGCAATGTATAAAAGGGGAAAAGGGGATGACTGCCCAAAAGGGATTTAGGGTTTTGTATATAAAGTTGAAAAGTGAATGAGAAGCTCATTCTTGTGTGTGGCCAAAAGTAGCTCTTCTTCTTCTTCTTCTTCTTGCTTGCTTGAGCTTATGCTTGAGAGAGGGAGTGTGAGAGTGTAAGGGAGTGAGTGTGTGAGGGTGAGGGACCGAGGAGGAGAAGCTCTCCATCTTCTCCTCTCTTCTTCTCTTCTCTCCTCTTCTCTTGTCTTGCTCGCGGCAATGGAGCTTGGAGCGTGGAGCTTGAGGATGGAGCTTGCTTGAAGCTTGCACTTGGATCGTGGAGCTACCGGAGTGCACGGGAGAGGAGGTAACTCGAACAGCACAGAGGTAAGCTCACTACACCCGTAGATATGGATGGCGCGTCGGTTATGTGAGAGGTAGCCATTAGTGCTCGGCTTGGAATGCTTGAAACAATAAGCGGTCTGAGGGTCTTGGCGGTTGAGCAAAAGCTCCCACATTTTGGTTCTATTGCCGGGACCAATGGATTCAAGCCTTGAGCGCTTGCGCGCTTTGAATCGAGCATCGAAGTAAGGACTTTCCCCGAACCGGTGCTTGAGATAGATAGGAAGCGAGGGGGTTGAAGATGGTATTCGATCTCCTTGGCAAGTAGTTTTTTTTTTGCTTTCTTGAGATTTATGTTGTGGAATGAAGTAGTGTAGGTATTTACTTTGTGATTTGGATGCATTAGGGTAGGGAAAAACAAAGAAAAAAGAATAAAAACAAGCATCAGGGTTTCTGCTGTCATAACAGGGCATGAGGGTTTGATTCGTCTTCTGATTTGCATTTTGGAGTTTATTGGCTATCCCAGGTATATAGATCTCTTCCTTATCACTCCAGCATCATTCATGTGGAATCTTGTAGCTTACAATAAGCAATACCTTAAGATTTTGGACGATTTTATGCTTGAAAGTGCATTCGGGTCGGCAAAATCGGACACCCAACTCAGTGTCCGATTCCCAGAATTGGACGCTTGGACAATTGTCCAATCGGACCAACCCGTCCAACACGGACACTCGGACTCGGACCACTCGAACCAGTCCATAATCGGACGCTTGGACAACCGTCTAATCGGACCATCATGCCCGATCGGACCATCGGACCAACCCGTCCGATTTTGGAAATCGGACCAGTCAGAATCGGACCACCATGTCCGATCCGATTCCCAGAATCGGACCACTTTTTTTATCCGACTCCCAGAATCGGACTTGACCAAAATCGGGGACCACTGAGCCGATCGGACCAACCCAAAATCGGACGTCCGATTCCGACTCTCAGATGTCCGATTTTCAGGAGTCCGATTATCAAAATCGGACGTCCGATTCTGATAATCGGACGTCCGATTCTGATAATCGGACATCTGAGAGTCGGACTGTCAAAATCGGACAAGTATCTAGAACACAAAATTTGACACATCAAAACCCCGAGATTGACCCCAAAGGCTACGTAGAGCTAAAGGCACATCACAGATCCATCACCGGGCTAAAATTTAGAGCACGTAGTTCAAAATTTGGCTATAAACGGTCCTCCAAATTGCGTATGGCGTTTACCGTAACGGCCTTGCGGGCCGGGGGGATTGCCCCCTCCCCCCCGCAGAGGGGGCTCTGCCCCCTCCGCACCTCCCCCAAGTAGGTTGGAGAGAAAACGCGTGCCATGACAAGTCCTCCAAATTGGACCCTAGTGTAGTAATGGCTCTACACGAGCATGGATTCTCACTTGCAAAAGAGCAATCAAAAGCCCATACCCAAACAGAGAGAAACAGAGACCCTAGAACATCAATGGTCCAATCTAGCCATCAAGGGCAAAAAGGCCACGTCACTAGAACACAAAGACCTTGTGTTCATACCATGTCTAGTCAGAGCAAAATGCAACATCAGCAAGCTGCAAATGCCAAGATGACTAGACATGACACTCTTGACGAGAGATGTACCTTGAGCAACACGGCACAAACAACCCAAGACATTAGTGGAGAATCCACGTCTGGTCATGCAAGTGGGGACTCAAGGGCATCTGTCAGAAGGCTTAAATTTACAAGCCAGGACCCAGAAGATGAAGACATAGTACCACCTGCCTATCTTAGGGTCAAACTCACCGTGAAAAGAGAGCATACTATCGATGCTCTGATTGATGAAGGAGCAGATTTTAACATCTTGACCTATGAATCATGGACCCTACTAGGCCAACCAGAGCTCACACCGACTAGTGCAACTCTTAGCCCTTATGGGAGACACCCACAAGCACTCATAGGGAAGTGAAAAATCCTTGGGACAATTGAAACAAAAAGCTTGCATGTCCTATTTCATGTTCCTCCAAATAGTGCTAGCTATGGGAAAGAAACCCTCTTGTAAAGACCCTTCAAAAGGGCGACCAAGTGTGAGGTCGACTATGTAGCACAGAGGATACACCTGACACTACCGGATGTGAGGATAGTCACAACCTTTAGCAAGGGTGACCTCGTCAAACCTCAAGGGAAAGGCAAGGAAGGTGCTGACGTAATAGTCAAGCCTACTAACGAGAGTAAGGACTTGTTAAAAAAACTAATACAAGCACAGGTCGAACAACGAGAACCGGTAAGTGAGGCCAAGCCTAAAAAAATAAGGTCAAGAGACAATGCCAAGGACGGGCTTTGGACTTACAAATATCGTAAAAGACCCCAAAAGAAGCCCAAGCCTTATAGACACAGGCATCAATGGAGGATCAGCACAACGCCGCAATGGATATTCAAAGCGTTGCTACGTACTCAAGGGTACTACGCAGGTAATCGATGGATTTGGGTACCAAAATCCCTTGCTAAACCACCTCCATCAGCTGAAGGCCAGAGTGCATTAAAAGCAAGGAAGCATAGGAGGAAATCTAAGAGAAACTCTAGGTCTCGAGGCAACAAACCAGACATGATTGTTCGAAAGAAAGAGCCTCAACCTAGCATGCTAAATAGACAGATATCATATGTAGCCATTGAGCATGCACAAGAATCATTAGTGCCCAAAGAGCCTTTGATTTCCCAAGGGGAGAACAAGCATCATAGACACAACATTGCTCAAGGCAAGGCTGATCGCTCAACAAAGCAAATGGCACAATCGTCTAATAGCCTCGAGCAAATCATTCAGCCAGTGCCAAGTCCACCTAAGAGTCCTAGATCCCCTACATCCTCTTTTTCCATGTTGGGGTAAAGGTGCCTCCGCCGTGCCGCCCCGTGTATTACTACATTGACAGTACCCGCCACTGCACACTACAGGTGGCGGGCGCCCGTCACGTCACTTTATTCTTTACATTCATTTTTTAGTGACTAGTAAATAAAGGAAGGCCCGATCACACATTGTGACTGTTGGAGTTTCCATTTCTTGTCTCTCTCTTTCTTGCTCTTGCTCTCCCGCCATAGCTCGTGTGCAAGCTTCGATCCTTCTCACCTTTCAACTGGTATCAGAGCTTGGCTTCCTCTTGCTCAAGCTCGACTCGGTGCTTCTCTACCTTCGCATCGACTCCCTTCATGCATTGGATCTCCATCCCGGTAGCCATATCCGATCTCCTCGAACTCCCGTCACTCCCCGGCTTCCTGAGCACCTTTCCAGCCTATTGAGGCACCTTCAAGGCATTGATACTGAGGTATTTGATCATTCTTTCAGGGTTTTGTTTCAGTCTACAGGTTGCAAACAGCAAGGGCAGCCATGGCTTCAAACCCTTGAAGCTTATTCCCCTCATATTGTGCCTTACACCTATCAAGGCTCAAAGAGGCTTGTCATAGGCCTTTGATAGGCCCTTCTTGAGCCCCCCATTACTCCCTTTTCAGCCCATGTGGAGCAGCAGCAAGTTCAGTACCAACAGGGCAGATTGCACCATTTTTTTCAGGATGTTAGCACTCGTCTACTTCAGCTCCACACTTGGCCATTGCTTCTTGCTCTCTACCTTGATCAAGAGGGCTATAGACTTCATGTTTGATGTCATTCAAGCTTTGGGCATTGGTCTTGATCATTCGGGGCTGATTTCTTCAGATTTGGGACTGTCATAAACTGTCATAACAGGCTAAAGACAAGGCAGCACCATTGGCATTAGCATTTGTTGCTTATACTCCATTCCGGTTGTGCTTTTTGATGCCCGTATGCGGTCTACATGATGCCTAGTGCCTTGGGAATGTATGCACATGATTATGCCATGATTTTGGCCTGAAATATTGGCTGATTTGGGACTATTATTTACTGTTATACAGTGCTGGAAACAGGGCAGCCACACTTGGCATTGGCATTTGATGCTTATACTCTACTCCGATTACCTTGTTTGATGCCCGTATGCGGTCTACATGATGCCTAATTTCTTGGGAATGTATGCATTCGATTTGCCCATGATTTGGCATTGTTTTTGGGCTGGAAATTGACAGTTTTGGACTGTTTAGAGCTGCTGTACATGAGCGGGCTGAAGCTCATTTGTCACATGTATTGCTTCTCTATCGATACCAGATGTATGCTATGGGTTATGTCATGATGTATTACACTTTGGGAATCGACTTCGAACTCATGATCGTGATTCCGGAATGCTTTTGAGCATCGCATTTGCTCCGTTGTTATTGGTTTGTCATTGGCAGTTTGGTCGACTTGATTGGCATTTGGGCCGCTTATGCCTATTGTCTGTACTTGATGGATAAGCTCTATGCATTACATGCTTTGGTCTGTGGTTGATGCCTCTTAGTTCGTCCATGCTTGACAAATATTTTGGAGCTCCGATTTGGATGTTTTGAGCACTTTTGACTCACAAGGATATTGACTTTGGCTTGCTACTGGATGTATTGACTTGACAGAGATCTTGCCATTGGGATTATGTCTTGCTTAGTGGTTGCTACATCAGTTGCTTCATGTATGTCATGCTCTTGGGAAGCGTATGACGCATTGACTTGGTCACTTGTCACTAGTACTTTGTCTTGGGTTGCTTGAGCCCTTAACTCGATTGTACGCCTTTTGTGCTAGTGGGAGCATCTTGCATGCTTACTTGACCTTGAGCAGGGATTACATGCTATTGGAGCAGTTTATGTCATTGAGCAGTTATAGATGTATTGAGACTTTGGGATTATACTTTGACAATTGGATGTTGCATTGAGTATATGTCTTGGTTCACAGGATGCTTATGAGCTGAGTCTCAAATTTGGATCCGCTTTCTTTTGAGCAGACACCTATTTGTGTCAGGTTTTGCCAATTGGTTCTACATTTTTCCTAGATTGTCTGGGGGTGTGCCTCTTACTGGCAAATGCTATTTGACATCTCTCGATGTTATGCTCATGTAATTTCACTGTCATTTGGCTTTTTCTTGTCCTCTTTATGCCGGCTTTGGACCTAGCATTGTTTAGTTGACATTAGATCCAGTTTTGGGACAGTTTGCTCTCATTATTGCAATTCTGAAATTTATTACAGCAAGTATTTATTAGTGGACTGAGCATTATTTTTTATGCTGAAATATCCTGATTTGGTGTACTACACCTAGTACTAAGTGGGCAGCATCTTTTGGCACACTTTCCTCACCATTTGGAGCTCATTTCAGTGGATTTTGGGCATTTTCTGCAGTAAAACAGCCAGCAGTTTTACATTGTCTGTGCATTTCCAGCCTGCATTATGGCGTCCTCTTCGACTAATAATGCCATATTTAGCATCACACAGTTGGATGGTACCAACTACTCTTATTGGAAGAGTCAAATTTGGCAGGTCTTGGTGCAGAAATCTCAGATTAAGCCACTTCGGTTGAGTGGGGAGCAGCCTGAAACTATGGACAATGACGACTGGCTTGAACTTGATGAGCTATGCAAGTCCACGATTGTATTGTCTCTCACTGAACAGGTACATTATAATGTATTTGAGGAAGCACAGAGTGCATGGGATCTATGGAATAAGATCAAGAATCTTTATGATAAGAAAAGTCCGGCGAGTCAGATGTACTGGTTGAAGCAGCTTATGGATCTGCGCATGAAGGATAATGCGACTATGTCTGCTCACTTGAGCCAGTTCCATGCTATACTGAAGAACCAGACTTCGCAGGATATCACCTTTGGAGAGGAAGTAACTCCTCTTTTCTTGCTTGGGACTCTGAATGAGTCATGGGATGTATTCCGCACTGCCCTATGTGCCTCTAGTGCTACTCTGAAACTGAATGATGTTGAGAGTGCTCTTCTGCAGGAAGAGGTTAATCGCAAAAACTTGGATGCCTCTCGTGTTTCACATGCTTTGACAGTTAGAGGCAGGAATGACAGGAATGAACGTGGGAATGGCCGTGGCCGTGACTCTCAGAAGGGTCGGTCTAAATCTCGTGGAAAGTCGCGTAGTAAGTCGCGTGGGCGCAACGCTAATATCACTTGTCATCATTGTGGAAAAAAGGGCCATATCAGACCACAGTGTCATGAGTTGCGCAATGAGAAGCGCAAGGATAAGGGAAAAGAGAAAGTGCAGGAGAAGTCCTCTGATCGCAGCATAGTACCTGCGAAGTCCAGCGTCAAGATTGAAGAAATTAATGTCACGCAGACCGAGGATTCCGATGGTAGTGATGAGTTCATACTTGCAGCTAGTTCTTCTGATGCCTCACACTTGACTGAGACACCTAGTATGTATGCACAATGCTGGTTATTGGATTTAGGTGTGTCCTTCCATGTGACGCCTTACCGTGAGTGGTTTCACTCTTACCGTACTGTATCTGGATCAGTCAGACTTGGAGATGACAGGTCTCTTGATATTGTGGGCTGTGGAGATATTCAGTTGCAGTTTTCCACTGGCAGTTCCTTTTTACTCAGGGATGTACGCCATATACCTGCGCTTACGCGCAGTCTTATGTCTGTAGGACAGTTGGATGATGCAGGGTTTCATGTCTGTTTTGGGGATTCTGCCTGGAAGATTACCAGAGACAGACTTGTGCTTGCTAGAGGTGCCAAGGCTGGCAGCCTCTATCCTCTTGTTGTATCTGGGTCTTCTGTAGACCATGTTTTGGCAGTGGGTTCTATCCCACATGTATCACTTTGGCATGCCCGTTTGGGGCATATGTCTTTGAAGGGAATGAAAATGTTATCTGGTTTGCAGTATCTTCCGCCTTTGGACTATGTACGTTTTGACTCGTGTGATCATTGTCTTTATGGTAAGCAGAATAGGTCTACGCATAAGAAATCGGGTAGGCCATGCATGAGTGAGCCCTTGGCTTTGGTGCATTCAGATGTTTGTGGGCCCATGCCGTGTATGTCTATGGGGTGGCACGAAGTACTTTGTTACCTTCATTGATGATTTTTCTAGGAAAGTGTGGGCTTATCCCATAAAGCAAAAGTCCGATGTCTTGGCAGCCTTTTACCGTTGGCTTGCTCTTGTTGAGAACCAGACTGGGTATAGGCTGAAATGCCTTAGGACTGACAATGGGGGAGAATATATCTCACGTGCTTTTGAGCAGTTTTGTGATGACAGGGGTATTAAGCGTCAGTTGACCGCCCCTTACACCCCCGCCCAGAATGGTTTGGCTGAGCGCATGAACAGGACTATTCAGGAGCGTGTCCGCTCTATGCTTAGCCATGCAGGCCTACCACGGAGCTTTTGGGCTGAGGCAGTTAGTACGGCAGTGCATGTCATAAACTGATCGCCTTCTAGTGGATTGGATTTCCAGGTTGCAGAGGAAGTTTGGGCTGGTAAGCCACCCTCTTATGCGCATCTCCGTGTCTTTGGATGTGAGGCATTCTGCCATGTGCCCAAGGACAAGAGGAGTAAGTTGGATCCAAAGAGCATTAAATGCATCTTTCTTGGTTATGGTGATTCAGGAGAGATGGGCTATCGCCTATGGGATCCACAGGCACGGAAAATAGTACGCAACCATGATGTAGTCTTCCATGAAGACAAGATGCACATGTAGCCTAAGAAAGTGGTTGAGATCCGCAGAGTGGTCTTTTACGAGGAGCCTAGAGCTCCTGCACAGCCAGTTGGATAGCCTACAGCTGCAGTAGATGCTCATGGTCAGGGTGTTGGACAGGTAGCTGGGCAGGCAGCAGAGCCTGCAGTGAGACGGTCTGCTAGAGATAGACGTCCACCTGATAGATTTCAGCCCTCTATGCATTATATTTTGGTTACAGATGCAGGAGAGTCTTTCACTTATGATGAGGCTCTGCGCAGGGGTGACAGTCACTCCTGGGAGAGGGCTATGCAGTCTGAGATCGACTCCTTGTATAAGAATGAGACTTGGGATTTGGTTGCTTTGCCTAAGGGCAAGAAGGCTTTGCCATGCAAGTGGGTGTACAAGTTGAAAAGTACCCCTGGACACCCCAAGCTGGAATACAAGGCTAGATTGGTAGCAAAGGGTTTTAAGTAGGAGCATGGTGTAGACTTTGATGAGGTCTTTTCTCCTGTGGTTAAGATGACCACCCTGCGCTTGGTCTTGGCTTTGGTTGCTCAGCTTGACTTAGATCTATATCAGATGGATGTCAAGACGGCTTTCTTACATGGAGACTTGCATGATGAGATCTATATGGAGCAGCCTAAGGGCTTTGCAGAACCTGGCAGGGAGCAGCTAGTGTGCAAGTTGAAGAAAAGTCTTTATGGCTTGAAGCAGGCACCTAGGGAATGGTATCATAAGTTTGATGCCTTTATGCAGTCACACAGGGCTATAGCAGGAGTGCTATGGATCCGTGTCTTTACACGAAGAAAGCCCGTGATGGTTCATTGCTTATTTTGGTACTCTATGTGGATGATATGCTGATAGCAGGGAAAGCTCATGATGAGCTAGATGCTCTTAAATCTCAGCTGAAGAAGAGCTTTGAGATGAAGGATTTGGGACAAGCCTCTCACATACTTGGTATGCGCATTAGACGCGACAGGCATCAGGAACTCCTCTACTTGTCACAGAGGGAGTATATTCATAAAGTCCTTGAGCGCTTCCGCATGCAGGACGTAAAGCCTATTGGCTGTCCATTGCCTTCTTATGTGAAGGTATCACAGGCCGATTGTCCGCAGATAGATGAGTAGAGGGCCGAGATGGCCTAGATCCCTTATGCTTTAGTCATGGGCAGTTTGATGTATGCCATGATAGCCACTCGTCCAGATATTGCCTTTGCAGTTGGTGTTGTGGCACGCTATATGGCTACACTTGGTAGAAAACATTGGGATGTCGCGAAGGGTATCATGAGGTACCTGAAGGGCACAACAGATATGTGTATTTGCTATGGCAGCCAGGATCCACGGGTCGTGCGGTACACTGACTCCGATTATGCAGGACATGCAGATAATAGGAAGTCCACTTCTGGCTATATATTCACCTATGCTGGAGGTGCTGTCTCTTGGATGTCCAGGGTTCAGAAGTGTACGGCTTTGTCTACCACTGAGGCCAAGTATGTTGCAGCCACTGAGGCTTGCAAGGAGGCCATATGGCTAGGCCATTTAGTTGCTGACCTTGGGATTGATGCTATACCTACACTGCATTCGGATTCTATGAGTGCCATTCAGTTGGCTAAGAATCTAGTCTTCCATGCGAAGACGAAACACATTGAGGTGAGGTATCACTTCATACGTGGTGTCATGGAGGACAAGTCTGTTGACCTTGTCAATATCTCCACTGACGAGAATCCTGCAGATCTGCTTACGAAAAGCCTCACTACTGAGCGCTTTGCCTTCCTCAGGAGTTTGATGGGCGTTGGATGAGATGATGCCTTTCCTCATCCCTTGTACCTATGTACAGTTGTACTATCTTTTTCTTTTCTTTTCTCTCTCACTGGGACAGATTCGCCTTTAAGTGGGAGGTTGTTGGGGTAAAGGCGCCTCCACCGTGCTGCCCCGTGTATTACTACACTGAGAGTACCTGCCATTGCACACTGCAGGTGGCGGGCGCCCATCACGTCACTTTATTCTTTACATTCATTTTTTAGTGACTAGTAAATAAAGGAAGGCCCGGTCACACATTGTGACTGTTGGAGTTCCCATTTCTTGTCCCTCTCTTTCTTGCTCTTGCTCTCCTGCCATAGCTCGTGTGCAAGCTTCGATCCTTCGTCACTTTATTATTTACATTCATTTTTTAGTGACTAGTAAATAAAGGAAGGCCCGGTCACACATTGTGACTGTTGGAGTTCCCATTTCTTGTCTCTCTCTTTCTTGCTCTTGCTCTCCCGCCATAGCTCGTGTGCAAGCTTCGATCCTTCTCACCTTTCATTCCAAATGGACACAGGAAGCACAACAGCAGTTGTCAAGGGAAACTGCTCAATTCCAATCTCTATCTCCATGTAAGCTTCCAAATGTCCAAGAGGTGGGGCATGACGCCATTTGTAGCTCTCGACCCAAGGATATGCATGAGAACCTAATGTGACTAGATCAACTCATGCTCGATCTACACAGATGAGTGCTCAAAGGGCAACAAAAAACACGGCCACTTTCGATCGCCCTAGGGACTTGACACCGCAATCCACTAAGGGTAGCCAGCCCACTAAACTAGCTGCTACTACTTCCAATCAGGGATCACAACAGTCACAGCGCTTGGCTGTGACAATGCCCCTCGTGGAACGTGTCTGTAGTAGTTTACCTGTGGAGGAGGTGTCGCAACCAAATCCCTTGACAACTCCAGCACTTTCAAAGTGCCTAAAGCCTAGGTTGGAGGAGTTATACACAAAGGAGTTGGTTGAAGGGCTAGACTCCCCGAAAAGGGAGGCAGTTGTGCCCTCACAGCTTGGTAAGGCTATTCAGCAGGCCACGACTGTGTCCCATGAGAACACATTAGAGAAGGGAAATGCTGAGGCCCAACCAAGCACATCACCGGTTGGCCTAGTCCAGAATCCTGAATCAACGAGAGATGCACCTTCACGGACCAGGAAACAAAGGAGAAAACAGCGAAAACAATAGCAATTGCAGGTGGTTGTGGACCCCAAGAACATTGAGACGAAGAGCGCCGGAGAGCCGATGAATAACGCATCGAGTCCATCTACCAATGAACCCATTAATGCCTCTCCTAATAGCGGTGAAACCTCAGACACATCCGTGTGTTCTAAAAAATCAAAGCAGTTGTTACCATTAATAGTTGCTTACAACACTCAATCCACCGACAATGAAACTCGCATTGACCAATCAAGAGTGGATACAACGTCGTCACAACAGGGTGACAAATCTATACCAGTCACATCCGAGAAGAACCATGATAAAATAGCAGCAAAACCTCATGAGAAATGTGAGAACCCCAAGAGCATAAGAAATCCTAGCGTTGACCAATCTTGCTCATCTAGGCCTGAGCCCCCAGCCATGCTAAAGCCTAAGGAAACTCTTAGAACTTTGCATGAGATAGCAACCGAGCAAGCCCTTGTTGAACATAGAAGTGTCATAGAATGCTTAACTGAGTTGGATGCTAAGCTCAAAGTGGTCGCCTGTGTCTACGTCCTTGCGGACATGGGTACAATCCCCAAGGAGTAGCTTGGAGATTACTTGCCCTTTCCTCTATCATGGGAAGAGCAAGAACATCTTAACGAGAGCTACGACAGGCTCCTGCATGAACGCATGCGACTCATCTCTGACGAGGAGACTGAAGAACTGCGCTTAACCGTCACGTTCAATGAAGTGCTCTGCCGACCGAATCTCGTAGACATAGAGCAACTAAAGCGACTGTCAGCAGGCCAGAATCAATTTGAGCAGCGTTGGTGCGAAAGCCGCGTTGTAATGGCCGAACTAGGGGCTCAGATCATGACAGTCTCAGAGGAGCGATTGGCCAAATGGCGGTCTCAAAGAGACCCAACCTATGTGGCACCAACTTCCCTTCGAGTGCTGACTGCCATTCGGGGTATGGACTTAGCTGGAACTAGCCAAGAGAATGCTCTGTTTGATAAGGTTCTCACTGAGGAGGAGTTACATATAGCCAGTAGACTCGAACAAGGTTCCATGCTACTCAATGTGGCAAAATATCTATCGGTATTAAGTAAGCTGCCATGAATACTAGATGTGTGTGCCATGCTCCGGTACAACCCCGAGTTCTACACTTGGTTCTTATCCTCGTGAAGTGACATGGATTCATAAATATGTATATAAATAAACACTGATTTTTGTGTCACCGTGTATAAACAATGTCAACACACACAAGCAATGATAGTCAAGTGCAAGGAGAAGAGTTGGGTCTGACAAACTAAGCTCCTCAAGTCCTCCTCTCATCACGCATTTAAAAGCCGTGTGACCATCCTCACCTCCAAGTGAAGGGCATGCAACCCACATTACCACCAGAGAGGAAGCCTTGACCAACAACTCTGATGGTGTAGACAGGGTGTAGTCCCTTTCTATACACCTTCTTCCCTTTTTTGGTCTATCCTTTTGAGGATGTGCCCTGTCCCACTCCATGACAACCAGTCCACACAACTTAGCATAAGCCAATATCTGCTAATGACTGGAGGCAAAATGAACATCATCATGGGGGCCATCCCTCTACAACAAACACTGCATGCCTCACCCCTCCCCTTCTTGTCATATGCGCTTGATAAACCACACTAAAATCCCTTCCATGTGAACAGTTGTATCCTGTATCAAGGTCTAACCCTTGGTTCGCACCTTGCAGGTCCCCCTACGAGGAAAACATGGAGAGCCTAGGGCAGCTGGCTTGCAAAGACGCTCTCCGCTGTTGCCGATGGGAACATGCAACACACGCCCCTCCGCCGGTGCACTACGTACCCACCCTCAAGAGGTATGTGAAGAAGCGAGGCCCTAAGCGACACCATCCTGGACGAAGGCCGAAGAACCCCCGGGCCAAGAAAGTCGAGACTCGAAGCAACGCGCAGCATATGGCAACGCCAGTGGCACAAACCCCCAATGTACACTCGGGCACCAGATGCTCAAGGGCAGAAAGGGCAGCCAGGGATAGGGCAGAATTTAATGAAGTATTTAAAGACATTCTGGAAATGGTAGCAGCCCGGGACTACACCATTCATGTCTCGGCCGACATGTTCCCTGCCCAGCCTCACGGGAGCCCCGCACTAGCACTGCCCCAATCGCCTAGCCAACCGGACTCACCCCGCCTCCTACCTATCAACTAAATCCCTATGATGTGCAAGTAGCTCGACAAGTTAGCATGCCATAACCTTTTTTAAAAAAAATGGGTAAAGGGGCACGATCCCCACTTGTACACATTCCCGTTACTTCTTGTTAATGTATGCGACCTTAACAAGCAATGAAATAGGCATCCCGATAGATATCGTAGAATTTTGAAAAATTTTGTCTTATCATGATTGCATTTGTTTGATGCACTTAACACAAGCGAGCATATACTATCACGAAGTGACAAGTGGATGCAGGATAATACAGGTCCTTGTGCGAAAGTGTTCAATGCCTGATCATCGCAAGACCATTGACCCCACAAAGAGCCGCGACAAAGCCACGCTGCCGAAAGCAAAAATCACCCTTGCCGACCGCCCACATCGCATGGCCCAAAGCATATTCATGGGCTATGCTCCCTTTCTAGGTCAAGCTCTATAATTGGCTCACGACAGTCGTTACCTCACTTGTACCAACCTCGCGTGTGTCGCAAGGAGATTTGCAATATCTCAAGTGTATCTCCCCATCTCAATAACTGCTTCTCTAACAACGAGGCTAGGGCACAATCATCATTGTAATAACCATTTCCTGAGCCTTCGAAGCTTGACATTTTCCAACCCATTGAAAGGCTGATAGTCTCAACATATTGTAATGGTTGTACTCAGGAACATCCCAAAAAAAAGAGAGGAAAAAAGAGACGAGAAAGAAAGAATGAATGAATGAAAGAAAGAAAGAAAGAAAAAAGCACAAGAAAAAGAAAGAAAGAAAAAAAAAGAAAATAAAAAGAAAAATGAAAAAAACAAGAAACGAATGAAAAGATAAGAAACACCCACGATCACAACACAGCACCTAGGGGTCCTCAAATTAGGTACGTCTAGTGACCTTGGTCGACTGGCTCCGTCCCTAGTCCCCTAGCCCTTTAGCATCACCCACAATTGTTAAGGGCACATCAAGGGCATGACATACCTAGGGAGCTTGTCTCGCCTATGGTTAGACCTGTCACCCTGACCTACTTGCACAATTCCCTCTTGCACTCTGCCTTAATACCATTGCAATCAGTGGTGGTAAGCACCGCACGATTTGCCATGAAAAGTACACCGTCCTCATCAAGCAAGTCCAATAGCTTCTAGCTATACTGAAAGTGCGGTGTCCCTGTATTCAATTATGCTACGTCGTGTAGTCACAATGCAAAGGATGTCGCATATACCTTCATGTGTACTTCTTCTCAACACGGACAACTTTGCTTCATCCACACATTGTTACGAGAAACTAGCCCACGGTCTTCTAACTACGTAATATCTAGTTATACACTAGCACTTACATAGTATCTGCACCAAAGTATATACACAGTTTGGGTCCTCAAGTGCAAGACAATACTCTCAGCTTGCTTAGAGTTCAACCTGTCTCCCAAACTAACCAAATATGTCTTGTGCACGATAAGAAGACTAGCACTTCCCCTTAGGGAGAGACCACACGAGAGGTTTTCAAATTGCAGGTATTGAAGCCTCCAATGAAATTTCAATCGCTCTTTAGCGACACCCAACTCTGAATGCTTATCCCTTACCATCCGACAAGCTCGAAAATAATCGTCATGTGCAGAATCCCCAACAAACCTCCACTTGTGCTGGCCATAAATGCCATCCCCAACACAGAACAGCCCTACCACCAACTCCAACAACCCTTCCACCAGCCACCTTGGCCACCAACAGGCCCCCAGGACTTTCTTTCACACCACCACTGACACTCCTACACGGAAACCACAGGCGTCCTTGTCACCCACGTCTTCGATGCATGCTACAGCCTGCTACCTACGACGGTGAGTGCCATGGGATTGGCACTCGTCTAGGAGGGGGATAATGTTAACCCCAACACGAAGAAAGCAAAAGGAAATGAAAAAGACGCAGGGCAAAGGAGGAAAAAAGGTAGCCCGACTGAAGAAAGAAGAGGAGAAAAGGCCAAAAGTGCAAGGGCAACCTTAAAAGTCCAAGGCAAATGCAAAAGGGGAAAGGCGCATTTTAAAATAAAAAGGCATACCCTGAAATCTTGTAAAAGAGCATCGGGCTCTCACCCGTGCAATTTGTAAATGTAGATGGGCGGTGGAAAGGAAGCTAGGAAGATAGAAGGACAATGGGAAAAAGGGCCTAGGCTACAGCCGGCCATGTAAAAAAGGGGATGACCGCCCAAAAGGGATTTAGGGTTTTGTATATGAAGTTGAAAAGTGAATGAGAAGCTCATTCTTGTGTGTGGCCAAAAGTAGCTCTCCTCTTCTTCTTCTTCTTCTTGTTCTTGCTTGCTTGAGCTTGTGCTTGAGAGAGGGAGTGTGAGAGTGTGAGGGAGTGAGTGTGTGAGGGTGAGGGACCGAGGAGGAAAAGCTCTCCATCTTCTCATCTCTTCTTCTCTTCTCTCCTCTTCTCTTGTCTTGCTCGCGGCAATGGAGCTTGGAGCATGGAGCTTGAGGATGGAGCTTTCTTGAAGCTTGCACTTGGATCGTGGAGCTACCGGAGTGCGCGGGAGAGGAGGTAACTCGAACGGCACGGAGGTAAGCTCACTACACCTGTAGATATGGATGGCGCGTCGGTTATGTGAGAGGTAGCCATTAGTACTCGGCTTGGAACGCTTGAAACAATAAGCGGTCCGAGGGTCTTGGCGGTTGAGTGAAAGCTCCCACAAGTATTCTTTGACTTTTCTTGTCATCAATTGCGATGCATAATCATTTAGCATCCAAATCTCTATGTTATATGAAGCAAGTATAGCACACTCATTAATAAGGTAGCACAAAGTCACTCACATAGGAAACTTGATGGTAAACAAATTCCACTAATCCATTGGATTGAATCCTCACTTTAGCACCATATCACTGGGAATCTGCACACTATAATTTATTTTGTCAAGTATGTCATATCTCATATCTCTTAGATCCAATTGACAATGCATTTTATGCAATTGTATCTCTTTCAATAGTCACCCACATATTCTATGACAATCTCAAAGTCCTCATATCTTGGCATAGACCAGAATAACAAATTTGAAGGGAGAAGCCCAAGTGGAAGCAAGAGATATATTAGTTATGGCAGATGGAGCAAGAGAGCAAGAGAGAAAGACTTAAGATGTGGGAACTCCAACAGTCACAATGTGTGACCGGCCTTCCCTTTATTCAAATGTTAGTGAAAGAATAAAGGGAATGCTGATCACAATGTGTGACCAGCCTTCTCTTTATTCAAATGTCACTGAAAGAATAAAGAATGAAGTGACAGTGTGACGGGCACCCACCACCTGCAGTGTGTAGGTGCAAGTACTATTAGTATAGTAATATACGAGCAGCTAGGCACAAGCTCCTTTACCCTCAACAACCTCCCACTTAAAGGTGAATGTGTCTCGAGTGAAGAGGGAACAAGAAAATAAAAGTCAAAGTACAATGTATACATAGAGTACAACAGGATGAGGAACAGAGGTCATCTCATCCAACGTCCATCAACTTCCTAAGGAAGGCAAAATGCTTTGTTGAGATACTTTTCGTGAGCAAATCTACAAGATTTTGGTCAGTTGAGATATTGACAAGGTCAACAAATTTGTCCTCAATGACCTCTCTAATTAAGTGGTGATGCACCTCAATGTGCTTCATCTTCGCATGGAAGATCAGATTCTTGGCTAACTGGAGAGCACTCATAGAATCCGAATGCAGTGTAGAGACGAGTTAGTCATATCAAGGCCTACCACCACTAGACGACCTAACCAGAGAGCCTCCTTGCAAGCCTCAATAGTGGTGGCTGCAACATACTCGACTAGAGGACTGCGCATTTCTATACCTTGGACATCCAAGAAACAACACCCTTAGCAAAGGTAAACACATAACCAGAGGTAGATTTCCTACTATCTACATGTCCTACATAATCAAAGTCAGTGTACCCCACGACTCCTGTATCTTAGCCACCATAACATATACACATATATATTATGCCTTTTAGGTACCTCATGATACCCTTGACGGCATCTCAATGTTGTATGCCAAGTGTAGTCATATAGTGTGCCACAACTCCCACAGCAAAAGCTATGTTAAGACGAGTGGCTATCATGGCATACATCAAACTTCCCACCACGGATGCATCATGGATCTTGGCCATCTTGGCCTTCTGCTCATCAAATTGTGGACAATCGGCCTAGCTCACCTTCAAATGAGAAGGTAAAGGACAGTCAATATGCTTAGCATCCTGCATATGAAACCACTCAAGGACCTTCCGGATATACTATTTCTATGACAAGTAAAGGAGCCCCTAAGAGCAGTCATATGTAATGCACATCCCAAGAATATGTGAGGCTTGTCCCATGTCTTTCATCTCAATGCTATTCTTTAGCTAACTTTTTCGAGCATCTAGCTCATTAAGAGATCTCTCAACAATCAACATGTCCTCCACATAGAGTGCCAAAATCAAAAGGCTACCATCACGAGCCTTCTTCATATATAAACATGAATTAATATCATTGCACAAATAGCCCCGTGAATGCATAAAAGCATCAAACTATTGGTATCATTCCTTAGGTGCCTACCTAAGGCCACAAATGCTCTTTCTCAATCTGCACACTAGGTGTTCCTTGCCTCTTTCCTCAATGTCCTTAGGCTGTTGTATATGAATCTCCTTATGCAAGTCCCCATATAAGAAAGCCATCTTAACATCCATCTGAAAAAAGGTCCAAATTTAATTGAGTAACCAATGCTAGTACTAGGCATAGGGTAGTCATCTTGACTACAAGAGAAAAGACTTCCTCGAAGTCAACATCAACACCATACTCATGTTTAAAACCCTTAGCAACCAATCTGGTCTTATGCATAGACTTGGGGCATCTAGGGGTACTCTTCAACCTGTACATCCGCTTGCATAGCAACGTAGGCTTCCCACCAAGCAAAGGAACCGACTCCCACATATGATTTTTTCTATAAAGTGTCAAAACTCTGACTGCATGGCCCTCTCCCAAGAGTAACGATCACCACAGTGTATGGCCTCATCTCATAAGTGAGAGACTCACATGTATCTGTCACCATCACCTAATCAACAAAGGGCTCAAACTATTCAAGAGGACATCTAACTATAGCATAGTGTCTCAAGGTATGCTGAGGAGCCTGCACATTCTATCTAACATCATGGTGATGGGCCACTGGAACATCAATTGCTGTTGATGTATTGTTGGATGTCTAGCTAGCTATATGGGAGCAAGAGGCTCCTCTTAAAATATAACCCTACGTATCTTGACAATCTGCTCATGCGGCTTATGCATCTTTTCCTCCTCATGGAAAACTACATCATGGCTGACATAGTAGTACAGAATGTGTCCCAAGGTTGAGGTAGTGTGAGCAACAAGAACAAAGGTGGAACATTGTCCTTAAAGTCAATACCTTGCAATGACAGCTAGCCAATGATAGCATGAAACTCACTCAAATGCTGGAAAACATTGGTACCTTTCTTCATACAAAGGTCCAGAAGCTGCTCTAGCCAATACACCTGAAAAGTAGGGCTCTGCTTATCATAGAGATTATAGATTTTCTCCCAAAGATCCCATGTAGACTGCCCATTCGTGAGACAGCCATATAATAAACCTACTTATTGAGGGATATGATAATTGTGGATATGCAAAGCTCGTCTAACTCATCCCATGCACCATGATCTTAACCTTCACGCTTAATGCTCTTGCATTTGATCGGCATAATCTGAGAGTTCTACACCCAATCCTGCCAATTTTGGGTCTTCCAATAGCCATAATTAATGCCATCCAACTTTTCAATGTTGAAGATGGCATTGTCATTTGAATGACAAGCCATACTGCAAGAAAAAGAGGCATAGTACAGACCAAACAAGCTACCGTAATACCTACAAACAACCCCAAAAGCGTTGTCAAAACAAGCTAAAAATAAGAGGTACGGACCAAATAATGAGTTGTCCAAAAACTATGACCAAAATAACATCAAATGAAGGGGACTGCTCTCATAAATTATACAGCAATCTGCAAATACAGCATGCTGAAAATAAGGTACAACAGTAAGAAATCAATGCCAAACAAGGGCAATCATTGATTGGTGTGCAGATCGGTCGCCGTATGCGCACGTAGTGTGTGTTAGAAGGTCCCCAAGAACAAAAGAACTCTACTTTTTGCACAAAAAACAATGAAGAAAGCTTGCATGACATGAACAAGAGACCAATTGGGTGCAATCTCCCCCCATGCCTTGTGTGAGCGCTCCACAAAGCATGTATTTCATATATTATTCATCTTCAAGCTCAAATAATAGCCCAAATTACAAAATAGCACGCTTTAGCTTTTGAGTTTGATTTTGTGCCAATAAAGAATTAAAGCTAATGGGCGCCCAAGAAGTCAGGCGGTACCCAAATACAATGTCCAATACAAATATTTAAATCATGCGCCCATGAGCATACAAAAATAATAAATAAATATCAAGTACTTTGATAAATAAGCGCGACAAAATATAGGCGCCATGCCTAAGATACACGCCCATCAAAATATTGACGATAATTTGAATACACGCTATCTTCCAATGCTTTCCACTGCCACCGCTACTTGCTCTACACATCAACTGAAGCATTCACAATTGTTAGAAAAATAATACAATTAAACCGACAAAAGTGAATACCTAGCAGTCTTCAGCTACATAAATAAATTGGTTAGAATCAATCCTAACCTTAATTTATCACGAGTGTGCACTCTAAACTCATAAACGTTTATTAATTTAAATATGTATTTTGCTTAATCACCCGCTATGGAATCACCCATGTACACATAAAATTAACAAAACGCCCGACAAGGATAGGCGTCCCCATCGACTTCTTGCACAAAAAATCCACTTTGTGTATGAGCCCCGGTAATAAAATCTTACGGAATCCACCGCAAAACCTCACAGAATCCACCCTGGCACAGAATCCACCATGGAATATGCCTCTTGGCATCATTGATATAAAGCAACGTGCAATGTGCAAGTAGAAGTTGAAGTAGCTCAACCTCAACTGCAAATAAAATCCAAAGCTTAATGTAACATCGAAGTGTCAAGTAAGTGGCTCCCACCATAACAAAAGTTAGATGCTAGACGACTAAACAAAGTTCAAATCCTCATGTGAGTGGCATCCAAGCATTTAAGATACATAAAGTACATAGCCAGGAGTATAAGACCTAATAAAGGCTTCAAGCCATGTTAACCCTGGTGCAAGAAAGGCAAAAAAATAAAAATAAGAAAGGTAAAGAGAATTTTAAAATACAAAAGAAGGAATCAAAAGAGAATTTTAAAATATAGGGCAAAGCGAAAAAAGATGGCCCGACAGCCACCGACAAAAATTAGAGGAAAAAGAGCCAAAAGCACAAAGACATCTTAAAAACCCAAGGCAGGTGCAAAAATGGAAGAGGCACATTTTAAAATGCAAAGGCACCTCTAAATATTTGTAAAAGAGTGCCAGGCTTCGTCATGTGTAATTTATAAAGAGTAGATGGGCATAGGTGAAGCCACAATATAAATAGAAGGGAATAGGAAAAGAGGACCTAGGCTAAAATGGCCGGTCATGTAAAAAGAGGTGGGTGCCCATGTACAAATGTCAAAAAGTGAATAGAGAAGCTCATTCTTGTGTGTGGTAAAATTAACTCTCCTCTTCTCTTCTTCTTCTTCTTCTTGCTTGCTTAAGCTTGTGCTTGAGAGAGGAAGTGTGAGAGAGTGAGTGTGTGAGGGTGAGGGACCGTGGTGGAGAAGCTCTCCATCTTCTCCTCTCTTTGTCTTCTTCTCTTCTCTTTTCTTGTCTTGCATACACGGCAATGGAGCATGGAGCTTGAGAATCGAGCTCGCTTGAAGCTTGCACTTGGATCGTGGAGCTACCAGAGTGCTTGAGGGAGGAGGCAACTCGATTGGCATGGAGGTAAGCTCACTACACTCATAGGTGTGAGAGCGCATACAACTATGTGAGAGGTAGCCATTGCAATTGGCTTGAAACACTTGAACAATAAGCAATCCGTGGGTCTTAGCAGTCGAGCATCAGCTCCCACATTTTGGTTCCATTGAAGTCGAGACCAATGGATTCAAGCTTTGAGTGCTTGCGCATTTCAAATTGCGCATTGAAGTATGGATTTTCTCGAACTGGTGCGCTTGAGGTAGATAGGTAGAAACAAGGGAGTTTGAAGAGGCATTCAATCTCCTTATCAAGTAAGTTTTCTGATTTTTTGGATCTAGATGAGTAGGTTGGATTAGTATAGGCATTTGATTGTGATTTGAATGCATTAGGATCAAGAAAAAATAAGAAAAAGGGAGAGAAAAAGAGCTCTAATGCATAATGCATCAGAAGGAAGAAAGGGGAAATACCATAATTGAGTAGGGAAGGTGTTTAATAGGCCAAGAACAGGTGGGAGAGCTCATTTGCTCATCTGAGAGTGAGAGAGAGAGCTTGAGAGAGAGAGAGAGAGAGAGAGAGAGAGAGAGAGAGAGAGAGAGAGAGAGAGAGAGAGAGAGAGAGAGAGAGAGAGAGAGAGAGAGAGAGAGAGAGAGAGAGAGAGAGAGAGAGAGAGAGAGAGAGAGAGAGAGAGAGAGAGAGAGAGAGAGAGAGAGCTACATGAAAAAGGAGAGTTTGTGCATTGTGATCTAGTCATAGTGTGCTTTGACCCTCCAGTATGTTCTAGATGTCGCATGGTGTTTATTGATCAGTGTTGACTCCCTAGATGCAATCATTAGTAAGGTGTGAGTAGGGTTTTTAAATATTTTTTCATTGTTCAACAATGCACAGCCACACTCGGACACTTGTTGCAGAGTTCGGTTTTAGGGCAATCAGACCGACTGAATTTTGTCCACTTGCACACACCTTTCCTCGTCCAAGTCACTAGACTTGGACACTTGGACTCAGACCACTTGTTCACTTAGACACACTCATACGTACTCGGACCACATTGTTTAGACTGCCACGACTCAAACCCTAATTACTCGGATGCCCAAAATCAGGCACTCAAACTTGGATCATCCAACTCGACCCCTCAGACTTGGACCATTCGAGCCAACCACTCGAACAAGAGCCGAAATTAGAGAGCCTAATTCTAGGAATCAGATGTCTGATACTCAAGTGATACTCGGACACTAAAACTAGAGCTTGGAAGCTAAGAAAACTACATACCCTAGACCAAACATAGCCCAACTTGGAGCTAAGTAACACCCCATAGGCCTCTAGACACATCGAAAGGCTCATAGAGCCTTCATACTCCAAAACTCATAACTTAGCGACCTAGGAGGCGACTGCAAACACAACCTCTTAAACCACCCATCCAAAACATCTTAAGGACCCACACAAACCTATAGAGCAACCACCACCTACAAGAGCGAACTAGAAAAGTATGTGTTGCACCACATTGTTTTCATCATAGTCACACACTACATAAATAATCATTTGAAGTGCACCTAGAAAGCTGGAAGCTTGATTTCACACCGCACATGAAAGGAAGCGCCCTACGAGCACCTGAGTGCACTTAAAATTGAGAATTGTCTGAAATAACAAACAAGGAACTCACATGCAAGATAAGTAAGACTGAATGAACCCACTAATAGGAGAAGACCCTCAGATCTTGAATGCATGACTGAGAATACTAAGCCTCGAAGCAAGCCTCTTGGAAAGTGAAAAGGAGCTAACACGATCAGGGACTCAATCTTACCCAAGTTAATCAGCCTCATCGACACCCTAGTAGCCCAAGAGATTGACGAAACGTTAAGATCCAACACCAATCTCGAAAACAGTGAGCTCAACTTGGGAGACTTCCTAGTCGACATCCAGTAGATGATAAATTGATACGACTTTGTAGACCAAAATGGAACACCATGGCTAAGGTAGATAGAAATATGGGAGGTCTGGCACTTGCTAATAGAAACAATACATGACCCAATGTTGAGAGGGAAAGAGCACTTGAAGCCGACCTTACATCGAGTGAGCTTCTCATGAAGCGACTCATAGATAACATGTCTATGAAGAAAAGAAGAGCAGCCCTACCAACTTTGTTGCTAATAGGACTAGGTATCACTCAGAACTCCAAAAGCCAAATAAAGTTACCTGTGGTTACCAAGCAACTTGCTAACAATGACCCATATAGTTTTGTAGAGGAATTTGAGCATGTATGTGAGATGAACAACCTAATGGACCCTATCCAACATGCATAGGCTTTTTGTAGAGCATAATGAAAGGCAAGCAGCTAGTGGTCTACTTATAATGTTGATATCGGCCCCGATGTCTAGCCTTGACTGTCACACCTACCGCCACTCAAGAGACCTCAAGAGTTCAAGTGGGCCAAAGCAACATGGTGGCATGGGTGCAATACTTGCTAAGCTCAAGGATCCAAAGAAACCCAAGGTGGACGCATCGACAATATCCATGCTGCTAGCCTTGCCACCAGTAGCTCAGTATGATGAAGATGTATAGGAGCTCCAAGGATAGTTGGAGAAGATGAAAGAGGAAAGAAAGGCCGCCATAGCAGAGCTAGAGATCGAAAAAGAGGTGTTTGCTACCTATCATCTTGAAAAGACTAAACATGTGAGTGTATATGAGAGGCACGTGAACGACTTGAAGAAAGAATTAGAAGCAAAGAAGGAGGTGGAGCTGAGAAAAGAGGAAGGTGCACATGAACTTTGGTTAGAGCAGGTCGAGAATCTCCCATTGGAGAAGGCAGAGGACGAAACCAGCTTGGGAATAGATTTCTCAGGCCTCATGCAGGGACAAAAGGACATGGAAGAGGTCCTCGAGCAACTGAAAATGATTGCAGATGAACTCACATAGGAGTTGAAAAAAGTAAAGACTCAAGCTCATGCATAATATTGAAAAGCTAAAAAGAACCATTGCTCAAGTAGTTGTAGGAGGTTAAGGCTTGATAGGATAATGAGTCAACCAAAAAGTTGCTAGAGGTGGAGAACCGACTGCTTGAGACTCTCCAAGAGCAGGAAAGACTACAAAAAGAGTTGGCCTACCATAAACAAGACAAAGAAAAAATGCTTGACACTTGGAAAGAACAAGAATAAGTATTGGCAATGCTATCAAGAGAGTTGGATGATAGTCAAGGAAGGATGGAGGAGAAGGCCAAATCCTGGGAAGAGAAAAATATTGGAAGGGTCAGAGACCTAGCAGCAGAATGCCTCACGCTAGCAAAAAGTGAAAGGGTCATGGCAGAGGCAAGGGCCAAGGTAGCAAAGGTGGGGCTAGAAGTCCAACAATAGGCCTTCCTAAACATGATGCTTCATGTGACTTAGGCAGGAGATGAGGACAACATAGAAGGCCTAAAGAAGGAGCTAAAAATCACACAAAGAGCCATAAAGTACAGGCTCCAAGTACACAACCTTAGAACCATCTCAAGCCCAAGCCTAGAGCAACAAAGGTAGATTCTATTGTAGGTGCAGGGCTTTCTAGAGAAGACTTGGAGTAGCTGGGAGTCGGAGGCCAAGAATAGTTGACCACGAGCACCCAAGCGGCCATTGAGAAAGGCTCATATTTGACCCTGAAAATCAGTTTGCTAAATAGAGCCCACCCTCGCCTCCATCAACAAAAGCAGAAGGCCAAGAAGAAGATCCAGCCTACAAAAATAATCATCAAGACCAAAAGGAAATGCAAAGAGTTGGTTGACTTCACGAGGATAAAATATAATTCGAGGCCACAAAATATGCCGGAGGTCTAGATGCTGCAAACTGAGGATTAACTACCAATCAATTGGGAACTAGATTTAAACCATTGGGAGTAGTGGGAGAAGGGGAGCACACCATTTGAATTTAACTTCTTCTACCCTTTGTTGTCCTAAATTGAGTGCTACCGCCTCCAGTGGTTGAAGGATCTATCTAGGTTGTAAAGAGGCTCGGAAAGCGGTTACTGGATGAGAGGGCAAGAAACCCCACACTATGGAGAAGAGAGTTTGCTTAGTAGTGGGAGGATAAGGTCACAAAAGAGCCCAGAAAGGTCAAATGAAGCCCAACCTAAATGGTGCCAAATAATTTGGGACAACAATTTTGAGGCATGGATGGCATTTCTCAATATGCTACCATATGAAAGGATGACTACACCTACATGGCTTACACAAGGTGCCATGGTGTGGATTTTGACTAAGGAAAACATGGCAGGTATGACTTCCCTTTGATCTATAATGTCAATGCCTCCAGCCCTGAAGAGTGCCTAATTTTGGGAGCTCAAGACCTCCAGCCTTCCATCACTCATTTCCTAGATGAGTTCACAGCATGCCACCCTGACTCCACCTTCCTTACCACCTATAATTATCTCCACCTCTTATGACTCCTATTAAAACAGAAGCTAGCACCATAAGAAGAGCGCCTACCACTACTCTATTTTGACATCAATGTAGGGATAGATAGTTGTGCAATGACCCTCCTAATGTTAAGGGCTGCTCTCTTGCCAGCATTTTGCATGTCGCTTAGAAGATATGAGTGATAGTAGGTTCTTTAAATGTAACCATCCTTTCCTCTCTACTACCCCACTCAATGTAAGCATTAATCAGAAGGGCTACATGCTAAGCCTTGTATTCATTAGCAAATCCCTTAGGCCATCACATGAAGCTCCTAAAGAGCATGATGATGACATCTAGCTTGTCTCCTCCTACTTGTATCAAAGGAAAAAGAAAAGAACACAAAAAGGATAAGAAAACCAAGAAGAAGAAGAAGATAAGAAATGAAAAAGAAAAGAGAAAATGAAGAAAAAGGGAAATAATGAATGAAGTCTGTTATAACATCAGAGTGCCACAATCATTGCACCTAGGGGTTCTCAAGTTAGGTGCATTTGATGGCCTTGGTTGACTGGCTCCGTGCCTAATCCCCTAGCCATTTTGTTTCCCTACTCCAAACTTAGGGCTCATCAAGGGCAAGACACACCTAGGGAGGTCACACTCACCTATGGTTAGACATGTCTCCCTAAGCTACACCCACTAGACCTCCCCTCTACACGAAATGGGACTTCAAGTGTGGGTTGAACCAACTCTTAGTTCCACTGGCACAAACATGATGTACTACATGGCAAGGTAAACACACCCCCTAGGCAGTGCACCTTTTTTCCCTTTTCAGGTGTATTTGACCAACCATGACAACCCATCGACCTCAGAGTCCCTGTCACCCACTCAATCCACTATTGGCCTCCACAACCTCAACTACTTTGATGTGCTCCTTCTCCATGTCAAATCCCCGCAAGGTCCCATTTTCGACCTCCATGACAACCCTTCAACCACTTGAGCCCTCTCATCAACAAAGCCCACAAGTGCCATGGGACTGGCACTTGACTAGGAGGGGGGTAATGTTAATCCCAATGCAAGAAAGACAAAAAATAAAAAGAAGGATGCAAAAATAGAATTTTAAAATATAAAAGAACAAAGCAAAAGAGGATTTTAAAATATAGGGCAAAGTGAAAAAAGGCGGCCCAATAGTAGAAATTAGAGAGAAAAGGGCCAAAAGTGCAAATACATCTTAAAAACCCAAGGCGAGTGCAAAAATGGAATAGGCACATTTTAAAATGCAAAGGCACTCCTAAATATTTGTAAAAGAGTGCCATGCTTCCTCCTATGCAATTTGTAAAGAGTAGACGAGCATGGGTGAAGCCACAATGTAAATAGAAGGGAATAGGAAAAGAGGACCTAAGCTAAAATGGACAATCATGTAAAAAGAGGTGGGTGCCAAAAGGGATTAGGGGATGTACAAAAGAGGTGGGTGCCCAAAAGGGATTAGGGCATGTACAAAAGCCAAAAAGTGAATAGAGAAGCTCATTTTTGTGTGTGACAAAATTAGCTCTCCTCTTCTCTTGAGCTTGTGCTTGAGAGAGGGAGTGTGAGGGAGTGAGTGTGTGAGGGTGAGGGACCATGATGGAGAAGCTTTCCATCTTCTCCTCTCTTCTTCTTCTTCTCTTCTCTTCTCTTGTCTCGCAGGCACGGGAATGAAGCCTGGAGAATGGAGCTTGAGGATGGAGCTCACTTGAGGCTTGCACTTGGATCGTGGAGCTACCAGAGTGCTTGAGGGAGGAGGCAACTCGATCGGCAGGGAGGTAAGCTCAATGCACTTATAGGTGTGAGAGGGTGCACGATTATGTGAGATGCAGCCATTGCACTTGGCTTGAAACACTTGAACAATAAGCTATCCGGGGGTCTTGGTAGTTGAGAGTTATCACAAAGGAAGTACACCCACATCTTTCTATTGTAGTTATTGACGATCAACATGAAATAAAAAGATCCACCCAAGGCTTTCATAGGCATTTTACCACACAAGTCAGCATGTACCACCTCTAGAGGAGCATTTGCTCTATTCTTGCTTTCTTGTGGAAACACTTTTCTATGTTGCTTGCCCATCATACAAGCTTCACAGGGAATCCTTCAATTCAGTGACCACAAGTAGGTGAGCAACCATACCTTGCTTATGCATCTCCTTCAAAACTACAAATCCAATGTGTCCAAACCTTTCATGCCAAAGATGTGGCTATAAGAGCACTTAGCTCATATAGATTATTCCTCCTTTCTCCTTTGCCAGCATTGTCAATAACTTCTGCATCTGTCTTGTTGAATCTCACTTCATGACCAAGATAAGTTATATTAGCCAACTAATAATAGATTTCTCCTAATTACTAGAATATACAATACATTTAAAAGCTTTTTGACTTCACCATTTGCAGTAACAAAGAAAATAGTACATATGCATGTAGTAGGGCATTTTGCATCATTTCCAATTATCACAATGGTGGATTCTTGTAGAGGTTGCATAGAACTATATAGACCTTTCTTGTTGGTCATGTGACGGGATGCACCACTATCCAACACAAATGAATCAGTGGTAGATTCTTCTTGTGCTGACATTGAGGAACACACTTCCTCAATGGTTGCCATGAAGAACTCTAGCTCTACTCTAGTTGTGTTGGATGTCTCCTTCCCCTTACTTTTAAGGGTACCATTCTTTTCATTTTCCTTCTTGGCATGACAATTTGCAATTGCATATTCTTTCTTCTTGTAGTAGAAAAACTCTCCTTGAAATTTCTTCTTACCACCCTTCTTCTTTTTGTCACCATCATTTTTGGTGGAGGAGCCACCTTTGCCCTTTGCATTGGCATTGCCTTTTGCCTGCACCACTATTGCTTTCTCCTCGGGTTCTCAGCCTCAACTCCTCCTCCATTCTTCAAAAATCCTCAAAAGTCAAAGCTTGAGGTCTCACCTGAGTATTAAGGGAAATTACCAATCCATCAAACTTTGGTGGATAGATCTGAAGACACCTCTTTGCTAGCTTCTCGCTAGTCTTTTATATCCCAATGCTAGCCATCTAGCCGTGTAGATTCTTGATCTGAGTGATAAATGCTTCAGTTGTCTCTCCTTCATAAACCTTCTCTACTGCTAGTTGATTTTCCAGGTTTTGAATCCTTGTTTGATTTTTGTTTCGTATTGACTTCTTAGTATAGTCCACGTTTTTTATGCCTTGGTTGTATGCTAAATCAGAGTCAAAACACTATCAAAACAACTTGTAACTATAAGGCACTCAGTGCATTTGTGTTCCTTTGTTTCCAAGCTTATAGAATATCTGCATTTGGAGGAATCATCACACTTGAATTTGATGGGTCAGGGGTCAGTTGTGGTTGTAGGTTAGTCCGAGTACCGTCTTTAGGAGTTCATAAGAATCAAAGATTGTAGTCATTTTAAACTTCGACAAAGTGTAGTTTCTACCATCTAACTTGCCTTCATTGAAGGTTAGTGGACAAATCCTCAGTGTTTGAATAGCCAGTACAGCAACATCGCCTCCAAAATTGATTCTTGATGTGCCAAAACCACTTACGGAAGTCAACGTTGCTCCTCCTTGCTATTGAAGCCTTTGCCTCTCACATACTCTTCATTCCCTAGAGTCCCTTGGGCTTTGATAACATGTAAAAATTACACGCGCAGTGAATAGAATTTGAGCAAGAGATAGAGAAAGAGAGTATACAATAGATAAGAGGAGAATAAAAAATTTCATTAACTCCAAATAAGTTGATAAAAAGATGCCTCTGTCTACCCGTGCGCTTCCAATGTGAAGCTTAGATGGCAATCTAGACAGAAGATAGGTGAAAAGCTTAAGGCTAGTTGGAATAACTCTGATTGGGTGAAAGGATGGATCATGAAAGTTGTGAAGGGGTCTACCTTTTATAACATGTCAAGGGGGTCATGATAGATGACCTTCGATATGCACATGTATCTGTTTGTTGGGGTAAAAGACCCTTGGGCTTGCCTGTGTACAGTGATCGCCCATATTCTTTATTCATATATATATGAAAGTGCAATAAAGATGTCATAACATTGTTGACAACACCTACATTGTGTGTGCTCTTCTCTCCCACGTCTCCTGCATCCCTTTCAACTGGTATCAGAGCTACTCCTTCGTGAGCTCTTCCCGGCATTTACACGAGGTATGAGATCTTGTTCTCTCTCATTCATTTCAGTCCACATAGATACAACAGGGTTTACAAGTTGAGGCAGCCTTGATGAGCTTCCCCCTTGAAGCTTGAAGCTTCCCCCCTTGAACTTGGCTTGTTGAGGCTCGGTTTGGAGGCTTCTATTGGCTTCCTTGAGCCCCTTGTGGCTCCCTTGAGCCCCCCCTTCATAAAAAACGTGATCAACTCCCTCCTTATAGTTTGTGCCAATTTTTGGCACTTGAAAGCAACTCATGATCCTCTTCCTTTAGCTCCCCTCCTTGTTGGTACTCTTTGGCACTTCAAAATGGCTTCATGAGAGCCCCCAACACTTGGCATTTGATCTTGGCACTTGGCATTTGACTTGGCATTGATTTGTGGGTTGATTTACTTTAGTCAAAGACTATAGATAAACAGTTTATAATAGTGCTACATTAGCATTTTATGTTTGGGCCACATTGGCATTGACATTGGTCGCCCGGTTGGTCCTGAATGCTCCTCGAATGATGTGGGAATGTATGCCTATCATGTGAGATGGTTTTGGAGCTGATCTTGCTCAGCCATTGACTATTTTACACAGTCCACAGGAAACCCAAAATAGGCCATCCCCCTGTCATTACATTTTATGGTCATGCTACATGGTCATTTGATGCCTGATTGTGCCTGGTTGGTGCCTACATGTCTGGGAATGTATGCCTATGAGTTGGCACTTTATTTGATCTTGGTTTGAGCATTATTTTACTTAATTTTGGACTGTTATTTGCTATTGGAAACTTCAGGGCTGAAGCTATTTATGCTATAGTTGGGTTATGCCTATTGGTCACGAGGTGCTCCCGGCTTCTCGGTAAGATGTCATGATGTATTTGGACTATGCCACATGTCTTGTTTATGCTCCAGAATGCTTTCAAGCTAAGATTAGAGCTTGATTTGGGTTTGATTATCACTTCTTTGCAGTTGGCATTTCATCTATGACATGGTTTATGCCTAGGCTACCCAGTACAGGTTATGATATCTTGGTGAATGCTTTATGCTTTGGCTGTGGATGGCAGTTGTTTGAGCTCGTCTCAACACTCATTTGAGTATTCCCTTGAGTAGTTGGACATTGACTTGGCTTTTTTTGTTACGACTTGGCTTTTTTCGTTTCGACCTTGGATGCTATATGGGATTTGATGCTCTGATTATGGAACTTGGCTATTACTTGGATGCACTTACAAGTATTAAGCAGTGAACTGCTCCCTTGTTTTGGCAGTTGTCTATTGGGTTGTGATTGCTCGTTTGCATTTGATATGCATGATACTTACTGATTAGTGGACTTGGATAGCGCTTGGGATTTACAGTTATGGCCGTCCTACTTCTCTGTTATATGGCATCTATGCTATTTGGGTTGCTATTGCTCGTGTATGTCAGGGAGCAGTTGATCTTTATGGCCACTCGTGTATGCACATGGTTTGCTGCTATGTATTTTATAGAGCCTCTTACCTGGATGCTTTTACATAGATATTTGGGATTTTATTGGAGCTTGATTCTTGCAAGTTTATTTGCCACTTGTCGTCCTTGGCTGGACATGTATGTCAGTACATGGTATGAGACACTGCAAAGTTATGTATACTCCTATGTTTCAGGGATGCTTATGCATTTATGGCTCCGAGGCATGCTTATGCTTTTATGGCTATGAGCTACAGTGGTTGGTTATGTCATGCTTTTGTCTACTAGGCTTGTCCGTGTGGGAGCTTTTGCATCTGTGGTTGATGCCTTTGTCTTCTCCCCTTCTGGTTTAGATGAGTCCCCTTTGTAGTATGCTATGACGACTTCCAGCTCTTCTAGTCATGTAGACAATCCTCTTGATGAGCTTGTTCTCTCTGATGAGAGTTCCCTCGATTCTTTGAGCTCCTTGGATGTATTGGATAGCCCTACTCATACTATTACAGAGTAGTTGTCCTCTTCTACAAGTTTTACAGGTTCTATTTGCTTTCATTGTGGAAAGACAGAGCATGTGAAGCGTAAATGCTTCAAGTGGATTAGAGAGTAGAAAAGATTGTGCCACACTAGACATGAGAGCAGAGTTAGTGATACAGTAGGTGAGACCACTGTTGATAGTGGTATGGTGCATGTAGTTACTCATGATGATGCAGCTGAGCCTAGACTCCTGGCATCGTGTTACCCTGTAGATTACTTGCTCAATGATACGGCCTATACCTTTGATTGGATTTTAGACGGTATGGCATCTTGTCATGTTACTCCGCATAGAGCTTGGTTCTCTTCTTACAGGGAGGTTGACGGATGTATTTCTTTGGGCCTTGAGCAGGATTGTCATGTTATTGGTACATGGGATATACACTTGGCTTTGCCAAATGGGTCTTCTCTTATGCTCCGTGATGTCTTGCATATACCTACACTCAGTAAGAGCCTGATCTCTGTTAGTCAGTTGCATGGTGCAAGATATTATGTCTCCATTGGGGATACTTCATGAAAAATCCATCGTGATTGTTTGGTATTGGCCAGAGGTGCTAGATATGGCAGTGATTATGTAGTGCATGTCTCTCATGCGGGAGATTCTATGGTTGCAGTTATGCAGATACCACATGCATTGTTATGGCATTGTCACCTAGGCCATGTACGACACACTGAGATGGATGCTTTATGTGATATGGGCTTATTGCCTGCTCTTCCCCATGCTACTTGCCCTCATTGTACTCATGGTCCGTGCAGAGCCTCTTTGGCTTATGGCAATTGTGTGAGGCATGCTCCTCTAGATCTAGTCCATGTTGCAGTATATGGACCTATGCCTTCCCAGTCACTTGGTGGAGCGTCGTATTTTGTGACCTTCATGGATCATGCTACCCACAGTGTTTGGGCTTACCCTTTGGTATGGATTGAGGATGTTGTTACTATGCTTGACAGGTTTATGGATTTTGTTGGTAGCAGGCCTAGATGCTTACAGATGAATTATGAGAGTCATGCTATCTCTCCCGGCTGTAGCAATATGGCATTGATTTCTTATGCCCACGGTATTATGGGATTACTCATGGCATGTGCCTAACTTTATAGGCAAAGGTTGCTTCTATGCTTACCACAACTAGGTTGTCTTATGGCTTTTGGGCTGAGGCCCTTATGACGGCAGTCTACTTGGTTAATCGGACGTCGTGTTTCTCTTTGGATGTTATTACTCCGCATGAGGCATGGAGTGGCATGAGACCCTTCTATGATCACTTGAGGATGTTTGGTTGCCAGGCATATGTCAGTATGCCACATGAGCCTATGTCACGCAGATGCATACTCCTTGGTTATGGAGATTGTGGCTTCACGGCTTACAGGTTTTAGGATTTAGATGCCGAGCAAGTTCTATGCAGTCATCATGCTATCTTTTATGAGACGCGGACACGTCTCAGGCCTCTTAATGCACATTCAATGGGCTTTATGGCTGATTCTACAGCCATATGTCAGTCTTCTGCTTTGTTGAGGGCACATATTGTCTTGAGACCCCATTTGACTTGTGTCCGGGATGCTGGCCCTCTTTCGATGATTGACCTTGGAGAGTTTGTATGCTCTCGACTGTCTTTTATGCGTTGCATTGATGCTATGCGCCACTCTGATGCTTTACAGCCGTGCACTTATGAGTTGCGTTGCTTGCTTCATAGGAAGCAGTCATGGATTGCTCTATTGTCTAGAGCTATGGGATTGCTTACCTCCTGGATGTCATGGACTCAGGGATGCTTGACTCTTCTTGTGAGGAGGTTCCTACCACTTATTGCATAGCTCGCTTTTCGATTGGGCATTGGGTGAGATTTCATGATTCCTCACCCTGTCTCTTTTCTTTTGTTTTGTTTTTTCACTCCCTGGCCCATTGGCTTTTAAGTGGGAGGTTGTTGGGGTAAAAGGCCCTTGGGCCTGCCCATGTACAATGATCGTCCATATTCTTTATTCATATATATATATATATATATATATATATATATATATATATATATATATATATAGTGTTTGGTACCCCTAGTCTTCAAATCTTCATCCACTCTTTTCCAAGTGGTCTTCCGTGGTCCATTACTTGTGGTGAGGGATATGCTGTTGGTCATACTCGTTAGGATGCAACAATGGATGAGGAGATGGCTACATTAGAAGCCAATAAGACTTGGGATTTGGTATCCTTACCTAAGGGTCACTAATCTTTTATATCCCAATGCAAGCCATCTAGTCATGCAAATTCTTGATCCGAGTGAACAAATTCTTGGAAGCAAAATTGAATTCACCTTAGGCAAAATTCTTGGAATTGCCAAACGTGAATTTCATGATGTAATATATATATATATATATATATATATATATATATATATATATATATATATGAAAGTGCAATAAGGCTGTTATAACATTGTTGATAGCACCTACATTGTGTGTGCTCTTCTCTCCCTTGTCTCCTGCATCCCTTTCACTGTTAACCCTCCATTGCACATGTGTTTATTGACCTTCCATGTGCACCTCCACTAGTTGGCCAATGAATATTCTAGGAAATGTTTCCTATCCCTAGTCAAGGGCTACTTCCACGGCCCTCAGACCCAAAATAGGGATCCCTAATAACTTCCTTACACCCGCAACTCGATGTGGTGTGCCTCGAGTTGGTGCCAGCTTTAACTCCTCTGTCTAACCAAAAGGTTAGACCCATAATAGTCACATTTTGGCCATCCGGTCACATAGACCTCATCTGACATACAAGTCAGGACCCACCAATGTCCAGGCTTACACATGGCTTCTCCTTGTAATGGAGGCCTTACAACTTTGAGCACCATTGATCATTGGTGGCACCTTACAAGGTATGGCATTAAGCATATCTATCATTGTAATGGTTGGAAAATTGTTAGCGGATTTTCCATTGTGGCTAAAAGTCACTGAGACTCATGTAAAAAGTGCTTAAGGCAAGGAGAAACAATTCCAAACTTCTAACAAGGAAGAAAATAATTTATGGTTATGAAACAAGGGTTTAGGATGTAGGCTCAAGACTAATATGTATATCATAAAAGCATCCAAGGTTCATAATTTTTGAAGCATAACTAGCATATATATTAGTTATGGGGTCCATATTTCATATTGAAAATGATCAATATCAATCCAAAATCCACATATATCATTATACTTATGATGAGTAAATAGCATGCATTGCTTCTATTTTTCAAGAATAATCTATGGAATAGTCCTATTCTATAATAGCTTGCATACATACAAAAATCCATGCATAGAGCAAGAACAACCTACCAAATCTTCCCAAATTCTTGCTTTTATCTTCATAACAACATACATACAAGAAGACTTCAAAATAGTCCACTCATTCTTCTTAGAACAAGGCTTTCATAAGGATCAAACTATAGGAGAACATGTATAATAGCACAACTTCCCTATGGTAGAATAGACCACATGCATTCAAACTTCTCTATTTAGGAGCAAGAATAGCCCACAAGAACTCCTAAAACCTTGCTTTGATTGTTTTAACGACATGCATACATCTTGGTATCAAAATAGTCCATAAAACTCTTCTAAAAAACAAGCAATTCAAGAGCAAGTAACTACAGAGAGATAAGTACTACATCAATGCTGCCTTGTTTATTGCATACACAATAGTATATCTCAGCATACAAAAGATTTCAAAATAGCCTTGATCAGCCATGAAGTATACCTCATTATTTAGCTTTTGACAGCCCCCTAAGAAGCCCCCAAATAAACATGCAAGATGACTATATGTGAAGTCATTGTGTTAACTAAGGATTGAAAGTGGAATTATACGCTCTCTTCATCCCAAAATTATTAGTATAAAAGACATTCTATCTTTCCCTTATATAGTCCAACTATCAGCTCACCCAATCATCCACTTTAAGTTACTTGGCGGTCTTTTAAATACTACTTCTTTTACCTTATTTTGAATTACAACTCCTAACATATCAAGCCCATTTTTTCAACATTTAAATCAATGAAAGAACTTATCTAATAACTTTTAATTCATCGTTAACATCTATTAACACTTCAATAAGACCATCAATATACACTAATCATTACTTCAGTCATCCTGAATAGAATTTTACAAAGAAAGTACTTGGAAATGGATTCCATTAGCCACGAAATTTTAATAGAAAACTTTGAACATAAAATAAACTACTTTCTCTTTTCATTTTTTCCACCAATTTCTTTATTATCAACACTTATTAATTTTCCTTTTATTACTGTCCATAAAATAGAAATATTGATAATAATTATATCTACAGTCAAAATCTTAAACCCTCTTAACCAAATCTTATCCACAATTAATGAAAACCATACCCCATTTTGCATCAATAAATTCCCTCATTTACTCTTAATATTTACTAATTACTTACTAAAAACACCCAAAAATTACAATTTTTAATCTTAAAACTTAGATATCTCTAATTCCAAAGATCCATTTAAGCTAAGAATTGATGAGGGGATCCACCATACTGTAATTCAACTCTTTTTTAATTTTTTATCCTTAATCACTCACTAATCTTCTTAATTTTTTTAATTATAATAAAAAACTATCATTTTTATTTGTAAAATGCTTATATCTCTTAATGGGTTCATCTCCATAAGGTAAAATTTCATCTCTAGGTTCAATTTTTTGTGTTTTTACTTTGTTTCAATTTTTTTTCTATCAATACTACTCAAAAATCTTAATATCCCTTAATTATGATCTATAAATATAGTCTTTAACCTATTTTGCATAATTTTCTTATTATTTTAATCCATCCAATGCAAGCACTCAACTCCTTTTTGTCCATTTGAAACTCAGAGATCATAAATTCAATGCGTTCAACACAAATCATTCAAACTATGCATTTTTCATTCAATCTTTAATAGAACTTGACATACCCGATTAATGAGAGAAAGAAAGATATTCAGCCGTATTCGATGATGTTGGTGCTTGCTCCTCCTCTCCTTTCAAGCTCAACAATATTCAAATCTTCTAATCTCCTACGGTTTTCTCTAACATCCCCTAATTTTTCCTTAATCTCACTAAAAATTCTCTCTCTACACCCAAGAATGCTCTTCAAGAATGGAATGATGAGGAAGCAAATGAGAAGAGGGATTGTCTGCAACATATGATGCTGAAAATGAGGCCAAATGATGTAGCAAATTCATCAACATCCTCATGCAATATGGCGCCTAGTTTTTGCTCTCTTTCTTGCTTCTTTCTCAACCCCCCACTTCCCATGACATCCTTCTTGAACTTCTCGGAATATCCTCTTTTCAAATTTTAAGATTTTTCCACTTGAACCATATCTTTTTGGCATCCTTCCATATCTCTGGACTTATTTTTGAGCTGACCCATGGCTTCTCAACTCGAATTCTATGTATACATGCTAAATTATACCCGCATTTTTTTCCATTTCTAAAATATCTACGATTTTCACTAAAAATCTTTCCATGCATCTGCTTCCCATCACTTATTTTTTTTTTTGCTCCCTAAAATTTCCCGTCTAAAATATCCAAGCTCTCTACTTCTAACTCCACCTTAGCATGATCAAATACGGCTTTAGGATCTTATTTGTATTTTATGAAAAATATTACGTAATACAGAGCCAAAGCCCTTCATATTGCATGAAAAGAGTGTAAAATAAGCTCAAAATAAGCAGTTATCATTCCTCCCTTACTAGGTGTAGTGAGCTTTGGCAAACTAACACGACAATAACTGATGTGGTCTTCGAGTATTGCTTCAATGGTGGCATCATCCATGAAAGCTAATTAAAAGCCAATGAGCCAATAACTGTGATGTGGAAATAAATACTCTCCCCCTCCAAACTGTGAGTGTCTCCACGAGCACAGCTATGAAATCTACAAAACAACACATAGAAAAGACTAGTAGACACTAGAAAGGTAGAAAAACCAACCAATGCTTAGGGTATAAAGTAAACAACCATAGCATTGAAAGAGTCTAAAACATGCACAAAGCAGCGGTCCCCTTACTCACTCTCCCCACTAAAGTGCATAACGTAGTTTCATCCACGACATGTAGTGTATTGACTAGGAAGAGTTCTAGAGCTAGTAAGCAACAATAATCTCTCTAAGCAAGAAAATGCCACACTACTTTCCTACTAGAAATATTGCTTCTAAAATAGCATCACTGATCAATAGAATGCCTATCAAAGAACCCATATAGGACAATGTAATACTAGAATACTAAATAGGACTCCTATGGTTTGATTGTTAACCCTCTATGTTCTACTAGAACAACCAGTTATTAATGGTTCCTAACTCCCAATTATCTCGAGTGTGTTTTTTTCCTTTCCATTCTTTTTGTCTTTTATCTTTTTTCTTCTTTCAAAATCAAAAGAGTATATATATTTATTCTCCTTCCCAAAAGGTCCCACCCCAAAGAGATACAAGGCACGCAGGGCACCCGTTAAGGAAATTCCTATAGCCTACTAGGACCTTAGAGGCAATGATTATCGTCTTTTGGTTGTTTTTTTCCTTTTTTTTCTTTCGACCCTTCAATCTTTAGGGTGTTTGGTTTTTTTTCCTTGCTTTGGAAGAATAAATAGATAGACTCTTCCGAACTTGAGTTATTTTAATTTAGTTTAAGTCTCTGTTCATAAAGGAAACAACTAGAAAGACTAAGAATTCATCACTAAATTGGACTTTCAAACACTTCAGCTCAACAACTTTGCTCGAGGAATCTAATCTAGTACATAATATTAGTCACTCTACTTGGGCAAATGATAGACAAAGATATCCACTAGCATAACATATCTCATCCACGCTACTTCCAGTCAGCTTCTAGTCAAAATTTCGTGGAGAGAATCTTGTTGCCTAGCTACCCAACATCACTGAAAGGAGCGATAAAAGAAAAAGGAAATAAACTCTATTAGATTCCTAATCAATCACACCACATACAATGAAATTCAGTACGTCATGCACACACACCACCCCTTAGATCACTTTGTAGTGCTAATATTCCATTCCATAGTAGTGTAACTCACTTATATACTTAATCTTGTAGGTGTTGAGGTATTTTTAGTTTGGTTTCTTTCCATGAATTATCTATTTCGAAATGTTAAATCATTCTAGCCAATTAAGACGCAAATTTTTTTTTGGGGAATTTTCAAAAGAGCATAGATATTGTTAGGTGAAGTAACGAAACAACATGTTCATAAAGGTGACATTGCAACTCCAAAGTATAGTTGAAATGAGCACGTAGTGGCTTTCAAATTATAACAATCATAAAATCTGCACAAAACTCAACCACTAACTGCTAAACCATTAATAGGTTAGAGTAATAAAGAGTGAAACTCCCTTAGAAAATTGGCCACCTAGCCAAATTGTTGGGTCATGCACTCATAGCACTGAAGGAATATCCTTAACCATGCGTGCAACTGACTACCTAACTATGTGAATACTAACTAAACTAAAGTGCATTAAAACCTAAAATGTAAAATAAACACAAAAGTATCTAAGAAAACAAAAGATCTAAAGCTATCCTCACACTCTCTAAGATCCTCTAAAATAAATAATAAACCTAACCCAAAATCATCGACACTATCAAAATTAAACCTATCAACTAAACTACTATCTATAGGATACTCCTGAATGGCCTCCAATATAAGCACATCAAAGGTCATAGATTCACTATTAGGTGCATCACTAGAATTATCCATCATTGTCGAGACTTCAAGCTCATTATCTTGTGTGTGACCAACAGTGTCTTAGTTGTGTCCAACTGTACATGTGTTGGACATTCAATAAGTCGAGTTAGTGGGTGTGACCTAACCAGAGTTAGTCTTGGTTAGTGAAACCTAGTGTATAACTTACTCTTTAGTAAGAGGAGAAGCACAATGGAATAATGAATGGAAGACAAAGAGCATGACTGAGCTCTCCATTCCTCTACACACACACACACACACACACACTCTCTCTCTCTCTCTCTCTCTCTCTCTCTCTCTCTCTCTCTCTCTCTCTCTCTCTCTCTCTCTCTCTCTCTCTCTCTCTCTCTCTCTCAACATGGTATTAGAGCCATGAATGGGCTCTGTGGTGGATAACATTTTGGAAGAAGACTTGAAGATTGAAGGCCAAGGGGTTCCTTCATCTTGCTTGAAGGAGAGGTGTATGGGTCCTGTCTGGAGCATTTGGAGGCTTCATTGACCACATAAGAGAGCTCACTGATCATTAGTGGGCTAGAGATTTGCTAGAATACATCCTAGGCAGCATCACGTGTTTGCGCTTACTGTCCAAACTATTCTCCATGGCTGCTAATCAATAAAATAATCACTACTCAAGTGATTTACAGCTTGTATACACACTTTGGAAGGTACTTGAAGGTCCTGACATGGCAATGCATTGATGGAAGCTCAGTTTGAAGGCTATGCACATGTAGAGAGACTTGGAATAGAGAATGAACTGCTGTAAATAGTGAATATATAGCATACACTAGATCTTGGTTGTTGAAGTATTGAAGCTATTTGACATGCATTCTTGGTTCCATTGAAGTGCAGATGCATTCTGGAAGACATATGTATTGTGTATTATGCTTTTGAGTTGCAATTTCTTGAACAAAACACTTAGATTTGGAAGTATATGACAGGCTGAAAACTGTCATAAAACTATGGACAACAAGCACTCATTGGTTCGGAAGCATTACATAACATTAGCTAGCTTCTGTCAAATGTATGACATGGCATATGTCTGCTAAATGTTTGGAGGACTGAGATGAGCATTGAATGCTCATGAGAGTTGAAGTTTGGAGCTGGAAACAAATGCATTGATATTATCTTGGCTGTTTACAAACAGGGAATGCATTCTATGATGTTGTTTGTTGAAGGCAGAGTGCTTATGGTTGTTTGAATGGTCATGTATTGACAACTACATTTGATAGCATGCGTATGAAGTACTTTGAAGACATTTTGGAGCTGGATGAACCTTGGTTGAGCTATGTATTGGTTGACTGCAACCTGCAAGCAAGGAATTTGACACTTATACTTGATGTATATGCATTGAATTGTGCTCGTATAATTATGTATGGACTCCTATATGCACTACCAGATGTCTGAGAGTTTTTAAAGCATGTATAATATGTATACATCTTAGTTTTGGCCTTGAAAGAGCTCTTGGTCATTGACAGTCTACAGATTTTAGACTGCATGTTTGGTTGTTTGTAGTGAGGTTGCATGATACAGAGTTTAAGCAACTACATGGTCTATGTGTTGACTAATGTATCTATAGGTTATGCCACATGTTTGTGGATGGCTTTGAGATGTTAATGGGCTAAAATACCATGATTACAATAGACAGTTAATTGCAAAAAATGTCATAAATAGTCAAAGACTGCAGTTGGTCAGTTAGACTTGTTGGCTTGTAAGTAGTCATGCATTGACTAGCCATTATCTGTTACAGTATGGCAAATGCAGACAGAACTGACAACATAACCTAGATAGTGGGGAAAAATCTTGACAATAATACTTATGCCACATGGAAGTTCCACATGGAGAATTTCTTGATAGATAAAGGATATTGGGACTTGGTGATAGGTGTTGAAGCTGAACCTGAAATCCCAGAGAGGAATCCTACAACTGATCAAAGATGAGCGCACCAAGCTTGGTTGGAAAGAGCTTGCAAGGTGCTACACTGGTTATCTTTGTGTAACTTGGATGCTACAATAATGCAGATCATGAACTGCAAGTCACCAGCAAATGCATGGAACATATTGATAAGGTATTATGGCACAACTACTAGTGCCAAAAAGATACAATTAAAGCAAAAATTCAACAACATGGAGAGAAAAGGTAGATCTATATAGGATTATGTCATAGAGATTAAGACTATTGCAGATTAACCGGCATCCATTGAAACACAAGTTAAGTATGAAGACATGGTTGTAGTGACATTAAATGGTTTGGGATTTGAATATAAGTCATTTGATACTTCCATCTCTGTGCGGGCTGAAATTTCAATGAGCTAGTTGCATTGCTTATTCATGAGGAGGTTAAACTGGGATTGGCTACAGGCTCTAGTAGTTCCAAGAGCAAGGATGTTGTTTTTTATTTGCATCAATGTGGCCATGGCAGCCATGGTAGAGGTTATGGTTCTGGCAGTGGAGGCCAACGAAATGTATCTTATGGCAATAATAACCAGTAGGGTTTAAATGCAAGAGGAGGTGGAAATTTCAGAGGCAAGGGGAGATCTAGCCCTAGAGGTAGAGGCTCAACGTCCATCTGACAATCCTAATAATGATAAGGATTGTCACTATTGTGGAAAGTACATTCATATTACCAAGGATTACTGGAAGAAGCAGGGCAATCAAAAGGGCAAGCAGCATGGACATTATGCATCGTCCAATCAGACAGATGGTGCTTCTGGGGACAGACTGTTTGCCATGACATATGTGAAAGATAGGGCTGTTGAGAAGTGTACTGAGGATGCTATTTGGTATATTGATTCGGGGGCATCGAATCATATGATGCCTCATGGTGTGACTGGTTTATTGACATAGTGCATGAGAGGAATGGCTATGTATGCATAGGGGATGACACTCAGCATAGCATTGAACATAAAGGCAAAGTGCCTTTGGTAATCCATGATGGTAAGAAGAAGAACTTACATGATGTATTGCATGTTTCGTCAATTACTAAAAATATATTGTCTGTGGGCCAAATGACTGAGAAGAATTTGCAAGTTAGTTTTAATAAGCATGGCTGCTTCATTGAGGAGTTTGGTAATGGCTGCAAATTGATTGCTTGTGGTTGTAGGAATGGCAGGATGTTTACTCTTGATGCCACTTTACCACAATTGAAATTAGCCATGTTTGCCCATGGCTCTAGCATAGTTAGAGATTTAGAAATATGGCATAAGAGAGTGGGACATATTAATCTTCAGCGGGCTGGAAATGATGTAGAAAAAACAGTTATAGGTCTACCCAAGTTTGCTTACATGGATATTGGTCATGTTTGCGATGGTACTAGGCAAAATAGGTACATTCCACCTCATGAGAGAGGGGAATCGAGTAGTGCACCATAGCTTAGATGCTCGCAGAGAGTCAGATACCCTGTGGATAGGTTGATTTACAATGGTTATTCTATGAATCACTATGCCTACATGACAAAAGTGATGGAGGTCAAAGAACCTGCTACATATGCTGAAGCAGTGATGGATTAAAATTGATGCATAGCTATGGATGAGAAAATATCTACCTTGGCTGAAAATAGAACATGGGATCTTGTGCCACTGCTAGAAGGAAATAAGACCATTGGCTGAAATGGGTCTACAAGATTAAATGCAAGTCAGATGGTAGTGTAGAGAGGTACAAAGCCAGGTTGGTTGCTAAAGGATATGCTTAGCAGTATGGGCTAGACTATGAGGAAACATTCAGTTCTATTGCCAAGATGGCAATCATATGAACAATGATCGCATTAGCTGCTACTAAAGGCTAGAAATTGCAGCAGATGGATGATAAGAATGTATTTCTCAATGATGATTTAGCAGAGGATGTTTATATGGATTAGCCTGAAGGGTATGCATGCTCTGATTTTCAACATTATGTATGCAAACTAAAAAAAGCATTCTATGGGCTGAAGCAGGCTCCGAGAGCTTGGCATGTAAGGATCAGTAATTACTTGTAGAGTTTGGGATTCACTATTGTGGCAGGGTTGATCATAGTCTGTGATCACAATCAGTTTATGAAAAAGACAGTTTGGTAGTGTTGGTCATCTATGTTGATGATCTAATAATCACATGTGATGATGACTTAGGGATACAACATGTTATGCGGATGCTGAAATCTGAATTTGATATGAAAGACTTAGGTGAATTGAAATATTTATTGGGTATTGAGGTGATCAATGTTGAAAATGGTCTATGGCTGATGTAGAAATACTATGCCATGGAAATGCTAAAGAAATATGGCATGGCTGAATGTAAATCACTAGATACACCTCTTGATCAGAATGTCAAGTTGGACATTAGCATTGGAGCTGAAATTGATGATGCGACTATGTATAGACAGATGGTTGGAAGTCTAATCTACTTGACCATCACTAGACCTGACTTGGTTATGCTGTTGGGTTCATAAGTCAGTTCATGCAAAGCCCAGAAAACCGCATTTGGATGTTGTTAGGTAGATTATGAGATATGCAAAGTCCACTGTAGATTATGGGCTATTTTATGTGAAAGATAAGCCCTTGACATTGGTTGGATACACGGATGCAAATTGGGCAAGATGCTCATATGACCGTAGATCTACAAGTGGTTATGCTTTTGGATTTGGAAGTGGGATGATCAGTTGGAGCAGCAAGAAGCAACCAACGGTTGCATTGTCTAGCACTAAGGTAGAGTACAGGGGTGCTGCATTGGCAGCATGTGAGATTGCATAGTTGCTCAAGCTTATGGTTGATTTGGACATACAGGTAGATGTTCTAGTGACCTTGTTATGCGACAATCTCAATAGTGTACTACTGGCAATGAATCCAATGTATCATGCCAAGACTAAACACATTGAGATACACTACCATTTTATTAGAGAGATGGTTCTTGCATGGAAAGTAGACCTTATGCATGTGAAGACGGATGAGCAGGTAGCAGATATCTTTACCAAGTCTTTGGGTAAAGATAAGTTTAGTTGATTCTGACAGCTACTTGGTGTACAGGTTTTGTCTTGAGCTTAAGGGGGAGTGTTAAGACTTCAAGCTCATTATCTTGTGTGTGACCGATAGTGTCTTGGCTGTGTCTAGTTGTACATGTGTTGGACATTCAATAAGTCAAGTTAGTCAGTGTGACCTAACCAGAGTTAGTCGTGGTTAGTGAAACCTAGTGTATAACTTACTGTTTAGTAAGTGAAGAAGAACAATGGAATAATGAATGGAAGACAGAGAGCATGACTGAGCTCTCTATTCCTCTACTCTCTCTCTCTCTCTCTCTCTCTCTCTCTCTCTCTCTCTCTCTCTCTCTTAATAAGCTCATTATCTTGTGTGTGACTGATAGTGTCTTAGCTGTGTCTAGTTGTACACGTGTTGGACATTCAATAAGTCAAGTTAGTCAGTCTGACCTAACCACAGTTAGTCATGGTTAGTGAAACCTAGTGTATAACTTACTCTTTAGTAAGTGGAGAAGAACAATGGAATAATGAATGGAAGACAAAGAGCATGACTGAGCTGTCTATTCCTCTACACACACACACACACACACACACACACACACTCTCTCTCTCTCTCTCTCTCTCTCTCTCTCTCTCTCTCTCTCTCTCTCTCTCTCTCTCTTAATAAGCTCATTATCTTGTGCGTGATCGACAGTGTCTTAGCTGTGTCCAGTTGTACATGTGTTGGACATTCAATAAGTCAGGTTAGTTAGTGTGACCTAACCAGAGTTAGTCATGGTTAGTGAAACCTAGTGTATAACTTACTCTTTAGTAAGTGGAGAAGAACGATGGAATAGTGAATGGAAGACAGAGAGTATAACTGAGCTCTCCATATGTGTGTGTGTGTGTGTGTGTGTGTGTGTGTGTGTGTGTGTGTGTGTGTGTGTGTGTGTGTGTGTGTGTGTGTGTGTGTGTGTGTATGTATATGTATATGTATATGTATATGTATATATATATATATATATATATATATATATATCTCTCTCTCTCTCTCTCTCTCTCTCTCTCTCTCTCTCTCTTAACAATCATCTCATGGAGCGAAGTGTAAGTTGTTGCTACTACATCATCAACATAAGGCATAAGTGCCACAAGCAAATATCCCAAAGAGCAGCCTGCCATCACATCCATGTACTGCAAATGTGGTCCCAACAATGAGGATAGCTATCATCTAATTGAAGGTCTAAATATGATGGACTTAGATGGTAGACATCATCTTGATATGTGGCAAACTCTTGCTGCTCTTTATCCATCTGGTACTAATGAATACCACACTTAGGGTAAAAACACCAGCATAATCATGATGCTGATAAGTGTAGCTGATAGCTTCCTATATGACAATGGTACCATGGTGTCATTCAACACTGCCAATATAGTAACTAAGCATGTACATAAAGATACTTTTGACATGGTTGATAACTAAAATGGGGGTGATATTGTAAATAAAAGATAGTCACAAAATGTATACCACAACACATCTCACCCTCTGGAGCATACAAAAACCTATCATGCATTTGAAATCGAGGAATACTATAAGGTCCCATATGTATAATATCAGAACTATCAGCATCGAGGTGAGGTCTGAGGGCATGCATCCATAGAATCTACATACTTGCATCCCACATGAGGAACTCTCTCCCCTCCCCCTATATAAAACAAAAGAAAACACCAAAATGAGCAAGAAAAACATTCAAATGATTTTATCTACACTAGCTAACCCAAACTTCCCAATTAAGTCACAAAAGGTTTCAAGCAAAGACCATTAACATAAAAGGGTTCATGTACTGCCTCTAAGTCTTGAATATCCATTGAGTCATCATTATAAACCTCTTTAATTGGAAATGGACCTAACCATCGGATACAAAGTTTCCCTAGAAATTTAAAGTATCTAGTATCATACAATACAACCAAATCATTCTTTTAAAAGTCTTTAAGCTTCAAGCGTCTATCATGTCAAAATATCCGTCGTTTATTACGTACTTCTATATGTTGTAAAGCAAATATATAATCCTCGTTAAGATTAACTAACTTACGCAAGCGATTGGCAAGAGATTCTTGCTCTCCAAGATGAGTAGATAATGCAACATGCAAAGTAGGAACTTCGAAATTTAATAGGAAATACAACTTTAGTCCCATAAACCAAACTAAAAGGTGTGTTATCAGTTGTTACCTTATAGGCGACAGTCCGATATGCCCAAAGTGCCTCTGGCAAGCACTCATCCCAATCATGTCTATTCTTGACTACTATTTTGGTTAAGATTGTCATTACAATATGATTAGTAACCTCTACAACACTGTTGGCTCAAGGATAATAAGGGGTAGACTTTCAATGTTTAATTTTATAGTAGGTATCCATCAATTTCAAAATTAAATATTCCAACAATGAGACCCATGATCACTAATTAACTCTAGTAGACAGCCAAGGAGAGTAATAATGTTCTCATAAAGAAATAGAGTAACATCCTTAGTGACATGCTGAGTAATAATGTCCTCATAAAGAAATAGAACAAAATTATTACTGATCTCATAAAGAAATAGAGTAATAATGTCCACTAATTTAACCTTTAGTTTCTAAAATGCAGCTTGACATGCTGAGTCCCAATCATAACATTGATTCTTCTCGAGTAAGGTAGTTAAAGATGCAGCTATTGTTGCAAACGATTCAATAAAATGCCGATAAAAAATTGGATGACCAAGAAACCCTCGTAATTGCTTCAAGTTTTGCAATGGAGGTAAATCAATAATTTTCTATACTTTTGCCATATTCATTGCAATGTCGTTACTCGAAACTACAAAGCCTAATAATATGTCCCATGGCACTCCAAAAACACACTTTTTTGGATTCAAAGAGACTCCTATACTCTCACAAAGTCGGAACACCTCTTCCAAATGATCAACCATATTTTCTTCATCACCATGCATACAGAAGTCATCTAAGAAGACTTCCATCCATTTAATTAAAAAAACTTGAAAAATTGCCATCATTGCTCTTTGAAAAGTAGTTGGCATATTACACAAACCATATGGTATTACCTTATAGGCAAAAGTGCCCCACTCTGTACTAAAAGTAGTTTTGGGTTGATCTTCGAGGTTAATGAGAATTTCATTATATCCATTAAACCCATCCATAAAAGAGTATAATCGATGTCCTACCAGAGTTGATCTAACAATTGGTCAGAAAAGGGCAAAGGAAAATGATCTTTACGAGTCTGCATATTTAGTGCACGATAATCAACACATATGTGAATTTTACTAGAGTTCTTCTTGAGAACAATGACTATAGGCAAAACCTAGTCACTGTAGCGAGACAGGATAGATAAAACCCACATCTAACAATTTAGTAATATTAGCATGTACTTTGTCCAAAAAGTTAGGGTTTGTGCATCGTTGACACTAGTATATAGGTCATCTGGCACTAGGTTCAATATCAATATAATATTGACACAATTCAAGTTTCGTACATTTCAAATTTGCATAGTTGCAGGTGAACACATGAGAGTATTTCTTAAGAACATTCTATAATCTCTCCAAAGCAATACCTTGTAATTGACTACCCAATAATAGAAATTTATTGGGCGCCACTTCAAAATGCATTGTTTCAATTTCGAAATTGCACATTTAATCTGTCTAAACCTTACTAGGCTTAATCACTGGTACCTCAGTAGATCTCATCATGGGTATATGACATAGCCGATTACCCACTCCTATAAATTGCCCATCATTTACCTCGGATGGTGGATCTTGAGATGGAGGCTTACAAGATGTTAGATACACAACTAATGCCTTGGAAGACTCCTCTAGTTGTGAAAACTCTGTGATTTCAACCATGAAATGATCTAACACATCTTGCCTCCACATTGACACTTGTAAATCCTTTAAACAAAAACATTGTACTTGCATATTTATTCTTTCTTTGGTCATGCAAATTCTGATGATTTTGTCATAGAATCTGATTATGACACTCAATACATTGTTGATCATGATAAGTTCATCTCTATTTCTTTTGCTGCAATTTAAGTATCAAGATGGTACTCCTGTGATCATCTATACAAGATCTAATAATGAATCAATACAAGTGCAGGGTGTAGCATTTCTTGAGGATACTTTAAATTTCCTTCTCCAAAACTGGACCTCCTGGCCCGCCGTGTCCCAGATTTGAGCTTTGATCTTCTTGCCATCGATGATGAGGTTCTGGGATGACTGAAACTCGACGCTTCTCTATCGATTACACCCTCTTCTTCTTTCTCTTCTAAATGATAGCTTCTGAAATAAGAAATGAACCTTAATACCTCTAATATGAACTCCAAACTGAGCTTCTTGAGCACCACCGCAACATCTTCTTTCTTGAGCTTCTTTACTTCGTACACAATACTAGAAGTTGGCTTGAAAATTTGAAATAGAGACATACGTGTACAAGGAGAAAAATGAGATGGAAAGGGCTTAGAATATGCAAGGAAGAAGGGAATGCTAGGAAACTATGCTCACTAGCTATCTAGCTCAGCCATGGCTCTGATACCATGTAAAGAAACACGGATCTAGAGCTAGTTAGCTATGGTGGATGCAAATCAAACACACGATACATTATCAAAATGAGAGATTGTAACTCAAGTGAATTAGGTTCCAAGATAGATTAGCTTGGACTCATAAAGATAGTCTTGAGTAACTCAAATTGATAGTTCCATTACATTCAAATGAGTGTCAAGTACATGCATTTATAGCCTTTTGAATAGTACCACTCTCCTCACTATGCATATGGGATTCTGAACCCTCTTCCTAGAGCATACATCATTTGTCTATCTTCTAACCTCTTCAGGGCATACATCTAGCCTCTATGGGCAATCATCATTCACGAGGAACTAATATTTTTAAGGAAACTTAATGAGGGGAAGTAGAGCAAATGTTGCTGTTAAAAAAACATCTCCTTACTTACTTATCGATGCTGGCCTACAGAGTCGCGAAGCATGGAACAAATTTTTGGTGTTCTAGGTCTTGTTTATGACTGTGATGCGTGCTTCAGATTATCGACGAAGGCTAGGTATGATGAATATCCTAGACCGCATCTACAATCCTTCACCCCTGTATGTGGAACGGAGATGGACGTGTGATTCAGGAATTTATTACATAGCTGCCCACCCACTTGTGTACCTTCGAACCAACTTGAAGAGAATCAAGTGGATGGAGGACTTAAAGATCGTGAAGCTATTCATCTTTGTTGAGGCTCACACAAACGCAACCCTACATGTCGGCGGTTCAAAGGTCAAGCAGAACAAGTATGCGTATGAGGAAGTGACCCGAATAATCCCTGCTGACAGAATCAAGGTGTTGGGATGTTACGAGAAGAACGGGTATCAAAGGAAAGGATACCCCTAAGCTTCCTATGACCTATCGATTCCTGAAAATCCATGACCCCAATCCATACTATTACTCAGTTCCCGTAGCTGAATGTAACACAATCTTATTCTCCCCGAATTGATATGCCAATCAGCTTGTTCCATCTTCCCAAAAATAATTGTACTCGAAAGGGTTATGCCCATATGAATAAAATATACTTTTTTTTCAATGATTGTCTTGGCTATAAGTGTTGGTAATGGAGTTAAGTGATTAGGTCACTTGGCTAAAAGCTTGAACTGGGCATTTTAATGTAATGTGAGAAATGCTTAGCAAGTTTTAACGTAAGGAATCTCAATGCCCAGGTGCAACCGCAAGTGTAGATTCCTAGTCCGACCCCTAAACCAAGTACGGTTGTAATTCAAGAGAAGAAGTTCCTTCTCAAGCAGATCAAACCACCTGAATTCGATGGCAAGGGAAGGACCATCTAAATTGATGCTGAGATCTGGATCGAATCCATGGAGGATTATTTCGAAGCAATAGGTATTGCACCCGCTAACCAAGCTATGCTCGCCAAGCTGAAGCTTACCGGCGAAGCAAGGCTTTGGTGGAAACAATGGTGCAGAGACCAAGGGATCTCGGAAGGGTCAATTACTTGGGAAAAGCTTAAAAGAGCTGTGCGAGGGAGATACCTACCACCTGCCTATCGCACATAGAAGATGAACGAGTTCTATGAACTGAAGCAGCTTGGTCTATCTCTTGATGCTTACTATTCAAAGTTCATCTCTCTTTTGAAGTACCCGCCACAAATGGACATGACACAACAGGTGTCAAAGTTTTGTGCCAGATTAAACCCACCTATAAACACCTGCCTCGAATCAATGCGGCCGACAGATCTTTAGGACGCACTCATTCGAGCTGCATCCATAATACAGGAGGTGTAGACCAGACCAAGAAATAACAAGACTTGGTGTTATAAGGATTAGAACAAAGGAGTGTATAGGTCCCAGGCGAAGAGAGCGCAGGGCCAAAATCTGGGACAAAGGAGGAAAGCTAGGATCAACACTGTCAATAATTCCGTTCGTACCCAAGGTAATGGCTGCAATCTCCGTTGCTTCCATTGCAATGAGCTTGGTCATTTTAAAAGGTAGTGTCCCAAGCTTAATGGAGGACAACGTCAAGGACCATTCCAAGGAGCCGTCCGTGGCTAAGGAGCCACCGTCATGGCCAGAGGGAGAACCTCTAATGTTGCCAACAAGGAGCTGTGTGATGAAGAAGACCCATCCATGGAAGCAGACATTGATAGGGCAACAGTTCATGCCGCCCTTCACAAGAAAGGCCCGAATCGCCAATTTTTGGTGATTTAGACTCCATCGGATTATCAAGGTAAAAACTTCAAAACCTTGATTGATTGTGGCAGTACGCATTCCTTCATTTCACCAATTTGTGCAAAAAGATTAGGAATAGCCACAATAGATACACCTACCTTACTTGTGGAATTAGCAAATGGTCGTGAGGTCACGTGTACCAGGCATATTGCTAAGGTGACATTCCTACTAGGTGGAAAGTCAACTTCGGTCAGATTCAGGGTTATGAACTTAGGTATCCACGAGTGTTTGCTCGGAATGGATTGGCTTTAACCTAATAATGCCCACATTTACTATGGAAAGGGCCAAGTTTCCTTTCAAAATTCTAAAGGGGAATTGGTCACAACTCAAGGAGAGGCTAGGAAGCTAAAAATTCAACTGGCCAAAGCATCTCGGATAATAAAAGGAGTTAAAAAGGGGCTACCTGTATATTTGATTAATCTAAATAAGCTAGATCAGAATCAGGAGTCTAGGGAAGAACCTTCATGGTTAAAGGAATACGCCGACGTATTTCCTAAAGAGTTGACAGAGCTTCCTCCTCAAAGGGAAGTCGATCACGAAATCAAGCTAACACTAGGAGTTGCATCAATCGCAAAGAGGCCATATAGAATGTCCATCCCGGAAGCGATTGAGCTGAAGGAGCAACTCAAGCATGTAAAATATTACACGGCGCAGCGAACAGAATCTGAGAAAGAGATAGAGAGTACACAACAGATAAGAGGAGAATCAGTAAAATTCTTTAACTCCAAACAACTGATACAAAGATGGCTCTGTCCACCCGTGCGCTTCCACTGTGTGAAGCTTAGATGGCGATCTAGACAGAAGATAGGTGAAGAGCTTAAGGCTAGCTGGAACAACAACTCTGACTGGGTGAAAGATGAGTGTAAGATGGCTGCGAAGGGGTTTAGCTTTTATAGCCTGCGAAGGTCGTTAGGTCGGCCTATTGACCGACCTACCATATGAGCCTCCACTAGTCGGCCAGGGAATATTCCAGGGAATATTCCCTTTACCATCGGGCCGGGGGCAGCGCGCTTCCGCGGCCCCCGGACCCCACAATAGGGGCCCCTTTTAACTCCCTTACCACGCAACTCAATGCAATGTGCCTCGAGTTGCTACCAGCTTAACCACTCTGTCTAACCCAAAGATTAGACCCACAACAGTCACCTTTTTGCCATCCGGTCACATAGACCTCATCTGATATACAAGTCAGGACTCAACCAATGTCCGGGCTCACATTTGGCTTCTCCTCATAATGGGGGCCTTACAACTTTGAGCACCATGGATCATTGGTAGCACCTAATGAGGGTGGGGGCATTGATCATATCTAACAAAGCAGCTGTTAGACCAAGGTTACATCCGTCCTAGTAGTTCACCATGGGGAGCTCCAGTACTATTCCAGAAGAAGAAAGACGGAACGCTTCAGCTATGTATTGACTACAAAGGGTTGAATCAATCAAGCATTAAGAACAAATGCCCCATTCCAAGAATAGATGAACTTCTTGACTGTCTTCAAGGTGCGAAGATCTTCTTCAAGATCGATCTCAGGTTTGGATATTATCAGATAAGGATCAAGGAAGAAGATATCCCAAAGACAGCATTCAGTACAAGATATGGACACTTTGAGTTCCTAATCATGTCATTCGGGCTGACAAATGCTCATGCTACCTTCAACAGGCTAATGGAAGATATCTTTAGGCCCTATCTTGATGACTTTGTACTCGTCTTCTTTGACGATACCCTAGTCTACTCCAAGCAGGAAGAAGATCATGAACCCCAGCTTCGCATTGTCCTTGAAACAATGAGGGCAGACAAGCTTTATGCCAAGAAAAAGAAGTGTGCATTTTTCAAGCGACAGATTGAATATTTGGGATTCATTGTATCAGCGGAAGGAATTTCAGTAGATCCGGCTAAGGTCAGAGACGTTCTGGAGTGGCCAACACGAACAATTGTCAAAGAAATACGTAGTTTTCTGGGATTGACAGGATGGTACAGGGTCTTTATCAAAAACTATGCTTTGATTGCATCACCACTGACCGATCTACTAAAGAAGCAAGCATCAATTGTATGGTCACCTGCTGAACAGACCAGCTTTGATAAACTAAAGCAAAGCTTGGTATCAGCACCCATCCTGAGACTTCCAAAACTTAGTAAGGAGTTTGAAGTAATAACTAATGCTAGCACACTTGCCTTAGGATGTGTGCTTTTGTAAGAAGGTCATCCTGTAGCATACTTTTCAAGGAAACTGAAGAGCCATGAGAGAAATTATGCTACCCATGATCTGGAGCTGTTAGTCGTCATCCATGCTCTCAAGCTTTAGAGACACTACTTGCTGGGTAACAAGTTTACCCTAGTGACAGATCATAAAAGTCTTAAATGGATTTTTACCTAGAATGAGCTCAATATGAGGCAACGTCCATGGATTGAAGTGCTGAAGGAATATGATTTTGAAATCAAATACCGGCCTAGAAAGGAGAATGTAGTTGCCGATGCACTTAGTCGATAGGCATTTTTGAATTCTCTGATTTTGCAAGATCCATCAACAGCAAGATCTCTAGCCACAAAGGTATCCATGCCAAACAATCCAATTCTTGAGCTAGCTAAAGAAGAGGCATGCCATGACCCAACCTATCAGAAATTGCTAAGGGAGATCCCTATCAAGGATCAAGACCTGAAGCTACAAACAAAGTATCAAGAATTCTCTACCAATAATGGACTTGTCTAATATAGAACAAGATTATGTATACCAGCAAGTCAATCACTCAAGCAGAAGATACTTTGGGAAGCCCATAACTCCCCTTTTTTAGGACATCCTGGCTATGCCAAGACCCTCAACACGATCATAAAGATCTATTATTGGGAGAGGCTCAAAGGAGACGTTCTCAAATATGTCACTGAATGTTTGTCTTGTCAATGCATTAAGGCAGAACATGTCAAAATGCCAGGGAAATTGAAACCACTTGACATTCCCCAAATGAAATGGGAATTCATTAGTATGGATTTTGTTGTTGGCCTGCCCCAAGTTCAGGGAGGATACAACTCCATTATGGTTGTGATTGATATGCTCACCAAGGTTGCACATCTTATTCCTGTTAAGACAAACTATAAAGCCTCGGACATCGCAAGGTAATTCATTAAGGAGATTTTCAAATTACATGGGTTACCCAGAAGAATCAATAGTGATTGTGACTCTCTCTTCACATCACACTTCTAGAGGGCTATCTTCGAGGCCATAGGGACTCAACTCTGTTTTAATACAGCTTACCATCCCCAAACCGATGGTCAAATGGAGTGAGTCAACCAAGTTATTGAGGATATGCTAAGCGCACATTCTTGTCGTGAACCCAAAAAGTGGATTCAATATTTGCTACGCTGGTTGAGTTTGCCTACAATGCTTCCTACCAACAAAGCATTCAGATGACCCCTTTTCAAGCATTGTACGGGCACGACTGTCATAGTCCTTTAAACTTCTCGGATCCAACCCTGAGGGTTGAAGCTTCAAAGCAGATACTGGAAGACATGGACGACCAAATCAAGTCAATAAGACATGACATCCAAGCTACCAAGGATAGGCAAAAGGCTTACGCAGACTTGAAACATCAAGACAGATCCTTCATTGAAGGAGATATGGTCTTTATTCGCGTACGTCCAAAGAAGAGTTCATGCAGAAACCACATTTAGATGTAGTTAGGAGGATCATGAGATATGTAAAGCGTACTATAGATTATGGGCTGTTTTATGCATATGGAAAATATCTTGACTTGATAGGGTTTACTGATATTGATTGGGCTGGTTGTGCCTATGATAGGAGGTCAACCAGTGATTATACATTTGGATTGGGCAGCAGTGTGATCAACTGGCAGAGCAAGAAATAGCCCACTATTGCATTGTCTAGTATAGAAGCTGAGTACAAAGGAGTTGCCTTAGTAGCTTGCGAAGTAGTTTGGTTGATGAAACTATTGAAAGACTTGGGAATACAGCTGGAAAGCAGAGTGAGATTGCATTGTGATAACCTCAGCATTGTTATGTTGGCTAGCAATCATGTCTACCATGCTAGGTCCAAACATATTGAGATTCACTACCATTTCATGAGAGAAATGGTTCTTATAGACATATTGACTTGATTCATGTGAAGACTGAAGACCAAGTAGTAGATATATTTACCAAGTCTCTTGGTAAAGAAAAGTTCATATACTTCAGACAACTACTTGGAGTTTATCAAATGGTTTGAGCTTGAGGGGGAGTGTTAGAATATCAAGCTCCCGTTACTCTTCAGTCAGTCTATCTTTATGTGTGTGACCAACATTGGCTAGATACAGCTGTACATGTGTATGACATTCAATAAGTCGGTGTAGTTAGTGACTTAACCACAGTTAGTCTTAGTTAGTCATACCTATGTGTGTAAGCCTCTTTCAGTTTTAGTATGATGGAAGAATAATGGAAGAAGAACACTAATGGAGCTAAGACTCATCTTCTGCTCCACTCTGTCTCTCCCCTCTCTTCCAACATTGTCATGGTTTATACCCTTGCATATCTTTGTGGTGTGCTTCAAAATAGCAAATTTAAAAAGAACAAAGATATGTTGGCTAGGTAGAAAATTTTCAGAAGAGGTACTGGAAACCATTATAGAAAGGCTTTGAAAATCTAGAGAGTATGACCATAAGGACGATACCATGAGGTGTATTGTATGCCTTCAATCCTTATCTTTGAGCTATAATATCGCATGACAAACTCTTGTTTTGGGCTTTGATTATAGGAGACACAAACTTGGATTCCTCTGGATTCTGATACAGATTCCATGCCTTTCAAACTTGAGGTGCAAGTTATAGTACATGAAGAAGAAAATAAGATATATGTCATTTCAAATTGGAGTCTTAAGGATGTAAGGGATACCTTGGAGCTGCTAGATCGTTCAAAGTAAAGGGTAAAACAATTGGGAAAAGAGCTAAATGCTCTTTCTCTTGTATGAGTTGTTTGCCTCCCACAGTTCCAAGTTTTGAGCCATAAATATGAAAACATTTATTACATTTACATAGGATAAAAAACTTTTCATTGAATCAAGAGTTATAAAATTGAAGTGAAAATATACAAGGATGCAAAATAACAAAGGTGATTCCTCCAAGTTTCTGTTTGCATCTATTTATCTTCTTTTGGAATTGTAACTTCTTCATCACTTTCTGTAAAGATCTCTAATCTCCTTACAGTTGCTTTTTCCTTTGGTTACTGGAAGAATTTGGCTTTGATAGGGACTCTCTTCTCTTTAGACTCTCTTTAGGCTCTGAAGAAGATGAGACTCCATAGGGGAAAGTGTTGGCATTTCTTTCTTTTTGGAGTTCACCTTACTAGTCTTTCTAAATGACTTGCCATTGCCCTTGCTCTTACTCTTAGTTTGATTTTTCTGGAGGGGAGTCGGGATCAATTGGTGTGATTGCCTTATCCAAAATCAACTCAATACATTGCTCCCTTATCCACCACATATATAAATCGGGATAATCTTGGCACTACAAGAAAAAATGTAATAAGTTGGTAAACTCAAAAGAGGGTTTCTAAAAAAATAAACAATATTAAAGAGACTTACATTCACCCCATCTATCTTGAGTATCCTTGAATCTATTGTTATGCAGACATTTGAAATCACTCTCCATCCACACAAGTATGTGTATCTCTTTGCAAGGGTACTTCTTCTTGGAGAAAGTTATATGGTTTTTTAGGATCAGAAATATCCTCATATGTGGTGTTCAAGAAGATAGTCACGAGCCTACCACCATTGCAAATGGAAACATGTAACTAAAATAGACAATCAAATAGAATAAACAATTAACAAAAAATCAAAGCGTATTCTATTCAACGCACATTTTTGCTTAGCTATGGATACCACTTAAAGAGTTCATTTGATAATTTCTCTGGTGAGCATATCAATATATATGAGATTGCAATGTCCTCTGCAAAGTGAAATGTTAGTAAGTAATAAGTAGAACAAATCTCACTAAAACACTTCTGAATATAGTAAAACCTAGACCTTCTCTTTCTCTTGGGCTTGGAAGGCTCTTCTCCATGAGCATAAGAGGGTCCAGGTTGTTTTATTTGTTGATCACGTGCTCTAGGGGAGGTTGGAAACTTGGTAGTTGTAGGAGAGGACTATCTAGCAAGATCACAAGGTTGGTCATTAACCACATGGAGCTTGCCATGGGTAGGAGGAGAATACATAGTCTCTCTGCACTCTGCATGGAAAGGGACTGAAGAAAACTAGGGGTAGGAGAGATCTTAGGAAGAAAAGCTTGTGGAACCTTTGATGGTCTTGCTTCTTCCTCACTATCCTTGCTCTCTATATAGACCTTCCTTGTTGTTTGCTTTGTCTTTGCCATCACCTACTAGAAAATGACAAGAAGACTAATTTTAAAAAAAAAGGACCATAGAGGGTAAGATATGACACAAGACGAGGGAAGCATGATCTCTGAAATGACCTATTCATGATGTATCGTGGAGCTGTAGATACGATGTGAGCATGAAAAACTATAATCCAGGATTACGCTTTTCATTCCATATTGTGAACTAATTGATACGATGCAATCACAGTGATTCATTACCTTTGAAATAGTTGCCCTCGCTCAGTATCGTGGAGAGATGATATGGCGCGATCGTAGTGATTCGTTATCTTTGAAATAGTTGCACTCGCTCAATATCGTGGAGAAGACGATACGGTGCTATCCCCACAATGTGTTAGCTTGGCACGAGGAGTGCTCACTCCATATCATGAAGGAGCCGATACGGTGTGATAGAGGAGAAACGTCAACACTGCAAGAGATATCCTTGCTCCATATCGTGGACCAACAAATAGGCGCGTGCAAAGTAGAGTAGATATAGCATGACATGCAAGAGAGGCAAGCTATGAGGGGTGATTTTTCATGTCATATGGTGGATGACTAAAATGAGCCATGTAAGCCAAGGTTGATCTTATATACTTGTGTGGCGCATGGCGCGTGACATTGACATTGTATTATTGGCTAGGGTTTGCCACCGGCATCCATCTAGCTGTCCACATGGCAAAATCAGCCCCATTGTCTATAACTACATTTTTGCTTTTTTACCAAATCTTGCACGTGAATTGTTTTAGTCATTTCAAGCTATTTTTGAGTTCCTTGGGCTATTTTTGGTCATATTTCCTTTCAATTGTTGTGGAAATTAGTGAGATGTGCTGTTCATTAGGCACACAAGTTTTTTGTGTACCATATAGGCATTTTACGATACAAAGTGAGCATGCATTCTCTGTGTGGTCGGCTTCATCTATTCACACTGTATCGTGTATCCTTTGATGTCCGAAGAGGAAAATAAGAAGATTATCTTCAGGGTTAAGGGGTTTTGGTCGTGCTGCCTTTTCTCGTAAAGTTCTCACAGCTTCTTCTCCTTGCTTGGTAGCAAGTGTGGGAATGCCTAAGAAATCTCTAGGCAAAGGTAAGTCACCATTGAGGGTTCTTGGATGGTCTCAAATCACAGAGGTTTCTCCCTCAGAAAGACTTCTAGACTTTCTTCTTCAAAATGGCGTGGAGTTATCTTACTATGGAATGTTGAGACTTCAAGCTCAAGCTGCATTGTATGCCTAACATGACAGCTATGTGTCTAGCTGCGTCTAGCATGTGTATGTCATTGAATAAGTCGAGTTATGACTTAAATGTAGTAAGTAGATTAGTATGGTTTTGATCACTTAGATCTAGATGTATTAGGTTACCAAGGCTGAGTAGGTCTACTTGAATAATGATGAAGAAAATGAGAGTAGCCAGCTTTGTGTGATCTCATCTCTCTCTCTCAGTCTCTTAACATGGTATCAGAGCATGGTCTTTTTGAGTGTAAGCATAACTAGGAGTTGAATGTGGACTGTAGTCAATGACAATCTCAAGTAAGAGGCATGTAGTTGATATATCTTCTGATCAAGGCCTATGTGAGGCATTCAAATGAGTTCATAGTGTTGAGTGTTGACTATTAGATCATCAACCAATAGCAAACACGTGTGCTTCTGACTAGCGTGACTGAGATTATCCTTGTTCCTAGTTGACAGCATGGACATCATTTGAGTTGTTGTCATACTTGATTGCATCCTGAGATTGTGCCTGATTGTGGTTGACAGCATGGATAGCATTTGAGTTGCTATCATACTTGATTGCATCACTCCAAGGTATTACTCCTGTGGGGTGGCTGGTGTGATTGGATCTTGTCGAGGCCTTCTCAAGAGGAGTCAATGGCATATGACAAAGTACTTGGGTATGCCCATTGAGGTCAAGGTCAAGCAAGGAAAGATCTACATTTTTTTAGTTGTTGGCACCTAGTTTAGAGGTGGTTTATACCTGCAAATTATTGTTTATTTTATGCTTGGTGAGTAATAAAGTTACAATGCTTGTTAAGCAAAGAATGCTTGAGTGATATGCCACTTGCAATGGCCAATGGTCATGGATTGAAATCTAATCTGGAGTTCAACATGGCATTAGTTCTACAGATTAGCAAGCTCAAGCAATCATGAATGGCACTATGCCCTGGGAGTGTAAGGCACAAAGTTCATAATTATGTCATGCTATTTGAGTTGCTATGAGCACAAACTGTGAGCTAAGGTTGTACTAAACATTGCAAGTCCAAGCAATTTTTGACTATTGGATGTTTTTTTTTCTTACATGCATACAAGAAGCTTGTGTTACTATTATCACAGTAATGCTTACTTATTGATGCTCAACTAGAAGTATACATGTTGGAACATGTTTGGTCAAGTTTGGAAGCTGAGATATTGTGCATAATACTGTGGTGAATTTATTGTTGAAAACTAAAGGACTGAAACTATCTTGAATATATAGTGAATAGAAGATATTGTTATGACTAAAGTGTATCTTGGTTTGTAGGGTGTCAGGCAGTGATAGTTTATTACTACATTGAATATATAGAGCTGTTAAGATGGCAAATGCAGAGAGAACAGATAATATAACTCAGATAGTGGGCGACAAACTTGATAACAACAATTATGCCATTTGGAAGTTTTGGATGGAGAACTTCCTAATCAAAAAGGGTTACTGGGATTTAATTATGAGTGTTGAAGCTAAACCCAAACTTTTGGAGGAAATCCTACAACTGAATAGAGATGGGCACATCAAGCATGGATGGAAAGAGCCTTACGAGTGTTGCACTGGTTGTCTTTGTGCATCTTTGATGCAATGGTCATGTGAATAATGAACTGCAAGTCACTAGAGGACGCTTGGAATATTTTGATGTGGTATTATGGCATGACTACTAGTGCTCGCAAAATCCAGCTAAACCAAAAGTTCAACAATATGGATAGGAAAGGTTGATACATACAAGATCGTGTGACTGAAATTAAGACCATTGCAGATCAGCTAGTGCTACTTGGAGCTGACGTTGATGATGAGGATTTAGTGGCTATTACCCAAAATGGTTTGGGACCTGAGTATAAATATTTTGACACCTCTATATCCATGAGGGTTGAAGTCCCAGACTTCAATGAGCTTGCCTCATTGCTGATTCATGAATATGTCAAATTGGGGTTAGCTGCAAGATCCAGTAGCTCTAAAAGCAAATATGTTGTGTTCTATTCTAATCAATGAGGCCATGGTAGTCAAGGAAGAGGGTTTTCTCATGGATGAGGAACACATCAAAATGCATCTCATAGTATTAATATAGTGGCGGGTCAGCAAGCAAGAGGTGATGGTCATTTTAGAGCGAGGGGGAGATCCATCCCTAGAAGCATATGATCCTGGCAGTCACAACATACTCATGACAATACAAATAAAGATAAGGATTGCCACTAGTGTGGCAAAGTATGGCCACATTGCCAAAGAGTGCTAGAAAAAAGTAGGCTAATAAAAAAGGCAAACAACACGGACACTATGCATCATCAAGTTATACAGAGGATGCTTCCACTGTTAGAATGTTTGCCATGATGTATGCTCAAAATTGTGTAGCTAAGGATGCTAAAATAGATAATGTCTCGTACATTGATTATAGAGCTTCAAATCACATGATGCCTCATGGTGATTGGTTTATAGACATGGTTCCTAAAAAGAATGGATATGTGTGTACAGGGGATGATACTCAACACAACATTGAGAATAAGGACGTAATACCCTTGGTCATTCATGATGGGCAAAAGAAAAGTCTGCACATGTGCCCTCCATTACAAAAAACTTATTATCAATTGGTCAGATGTCTGAAAATGAGAGCAATTAGCTTTGTGTGACCTCATCTCTCTCTTTTAGTCTCTTAACATGGAAGTGCAAAGGATATTTTCAACCATGACTAGGATATTAACCATGTCTTGAATACTTGCTAAATTTTTTTTATGGAGGAGTTTGTTGAGTTTGAAAGTCTTGCATTACCTGTGGTTGAAAGGGATACAAAGAAATATGTTCATATACTTATTGGGAGCTCACCTTCAAAGAAGCCACTGTCCACAAGGAAGTGTGGATCTCATTCTCTCGACAAGTTTTGTGCATTTGTGCAAGTATAGCACAGGTAAAGCATGCGGATTAGCCTTAGTTTACCCATCTATTGGATGCACATGGGTCTACAAAGTCAAATGCAAATCAGATGGCTTACTTGAAAGATACAAACCTAGGTTGTTCTGCTCATTCTAGGAAATGCAGGCTTATGTCAAAAGTAGCTGCATTCATCGTGTATACTCTTGTTAAATTTCCTATCAAATTTTATGAACAACGATTGGAGGAACCAAAATGTTCTAGCTTCTGCCTTTTGGATGAGGTGACAAATAAGAAGGATCTAGAGGAACATTTGGACCCTCAACAAGTGACTCCTCTTCTTTCTATACTTTTTTTCTCTTCTAACTTTCCCTATTAAGGACAATGAATACATACTACTATCAAACATCCAAAGGCTCTTGAATATCTACGAGGATTATTGTTTAGCTATCATTACAAAGGCTTCTGATGCTGCAAATGGCATTGTTGATGTCAAAAATGAATTGAAAGAAGAGTTATTTAAATTAGACATTGAAATTACAAATGACAAGTTTATTGGTGTAGGGGATGCCCTTTCTATTTGTTTCAATAAGTAAAGGATGTTGAGAAAGAGTTGGGGATTACTGATGAGGAGTTCAACTGCCTTTGAGACTGAGTTGGAATTTCCAATTTTGGAAGAGAGGAGTCAAAGTATATTAAAGAATTGCAAGATACCAAGAGACACAATCATCAGTTTATATATGGAGTCCAACTAAGCTATAGAATGATGAAAATCAATTGGTACTACTATCTCAAATTTTGTAAGATACATTAGTATATTTGATTTCAACTTTCATTTGAGATTCATCTTTTTTACATTTGACATTCATGCTTTTTACAGTTGGAGATTGAAGATTTTGATAACTTCTTGGGATGGGGGAAAGGGTTGAGAGTTGTTGCTAGTTCATTCAAAGTTGTTGCACTTGGCCATTACTTGGCAAGGATTGATTCCCATGTTTTCTTAGTATTCCATAACATCTTCTCAAAGGAAGCAATATGGTCTATACTTAAGGCACTTACAAGGCTACTTAGTTTCTCTGGGTTACAGTATAATGCACACAAGGTGATGTTTTTGGAGAAGATAATAGAAATTAGGATTTTTGGTTATGGTATTGGTCTCTCTGCTTCTAGACCATGATACTTTTTGGCCCTCTCATCTTATGCTTTGGCAGCAAATCGAACTGATATAAAATCCATAGTTGGCTACAAGAGAAGAAAATTTCTACATTATAGAGGAAAGATCCCTAAGGGAGAGGAAGATGTAAAGGCTCTTGAGAGCTAGCTTTGTACTTTTCTATCTTGAAAAATACTACGAATTCTCAAGTTTCATTGTCATCTTTAGTATTCATTCTTTGAAGCTGTTGTCAAAAAAACCAATTGAATAGCTCCTCAAGAGCATTGCTTTTCGTAACTCCTCCTCCACGTCTTGTGCTTTGAAAAAAACTTATATTTGCTTGATAGTGAGATTTTTCTATGCCTTCGCTGCTATAAGTTGCTAGGGGGCCTTGCTCTCCACAAAGGCCCATGGATATGAAGAATATGTTGCAAATACAAGAGAGTAACAATCATTTTACACCATTGGAAAATTTATCAAAGAAAACTTGGATTAAACATTCTCTCTTACCAAATAGAATGTGATATCCTTTTCTCCCTATGCCTCCTTTATTGCTTGAACAAGATTTGTAATCGAACATTTGAACTCTTCTGGATATGTGTATGTTGTCTTTTATTGCTTGAGGAGCTTTAGAAAGACATTGAGGTGTCTCTAAACCTCCATCCTTAGAAATGTAAGTCATGGTGTTCTTGCAATGTTTGTCGTTATCCCACACAGCTCTCTCCAATGCTCCCAAGTAATGCTCACCTATTTTCTTGTATGGTTTTCTAAAAAGCATCTGGCTTTTGAGCCGCCCATTGAGACATTAGCCCCAAGACATCTCTTGTTTTCCTTGAAAGTGTTAGATATTTTCTTAAGTGAACTTGACATCCATGAAAACCCATTTTGGAGAGTAATGCCTCACATTTGTCAATACACTCATCCGATAAAGACAAGGGCTTAATCGAGTATGCATAGTTGAGATGCAACTTGAGAAGCTTATTAATTATTCTAATCTCTACATGCAAAATATATATATATATGAACATTTCTAAGAGGAATTGAAATAATGGGATCCCATATGTCTTTTTTTTTAAAATTTACTCAAATACATAGAGTCTTTGGTGTTTGGGCTCTTCTTGCAGGGTGCAAGTTTCTCTAATCTTTAGACCCAACACTTTCTATGCAATAAATACAAGGATATTTTGCATTTGTCCCATTACATATTCCAAGCATACATTTGATAGTTTTTAAGTCAATGCTCATGTGCCATTCCACATTAAAATTACCAACCCCATCAACCACCAATACTTCTCTTTTACTTTGAGAGACAATAATGTTTGGAATACCTATATGAGTGAACAACTATTCAATGTTTGATGATTCTCAATTGGTACCTGAGCTGCACCAACCCACCAAATCTCCATCTTAGACTGGAACTTATGCATTAGTGCTTGACCCCCACCATTGCTCTAGTCCAATATCCTGTTCATGATGCAACTGCTAACTCTTTCCATCTTTTGTCATTTTTGAATATGTACTTCATTTAACTTCAAGGAAAATTTCAAAATACTATGATATTCCTCTACTGTGAGTCTATACATGTGAACCATTGCAATATGCACTCTTCTTAGATCAACCCATATATTGTTCAACACATTGTATTTAAAAATAGATTTTCTTTTTGTCTTTTTGTATGGCATAGATGTTTCTTACGATTCATAGTAGAGCTTGCAATTGATATTCCAAGGGATCGAGGCAACCCAAATGGAGTTATTCTATTGCATTTAAGATTTTAAACCATAATCTGGAGATAGCATGATGATCTTTTCGACTAATACCCACAGTATCACATGTCTCTACAATTTCGTTTGGTTTTATTGTGTCCTTTAAGTCCTTTACCAATTCTTTGAGAGTTGGGCCTCTCAAATCCACATTCTGCGGTGACTTAAGAATCCTCAAAATATCATTGCTATTCATGGTTTCTTTTAAAAGACTAATTTTCTCCTCACTCTCTCAAATATTAATGCCTGATATGTTAGAGACATATTTCTTGCAATATTTGGTCTTCTTTTCTTTACTCACACACACAAGCTAGTTATATTTTTTAATGGTCTCTTCCTCTCTCTGAATCCCATTGGAGTTTCCTTCAAGTGTGCTAGCTTGTGTTGTAATGAGTTATTGGCATTTTCCAAAATTTCAATCTTATTTTTAAGCCTAGAAATGGTTGTTTGTGCAATTAATAATGCTTTTCTCATTTCGGTCATTTGAGCCATGTATGTGCAAGATGAAGAGGATAACCTTGTACAATAGCCAAGCATCCCATTATAACCTTTCCCAATATATCTTATGTAGTCATGAATATTAGAAAAATTAGGAGGTTTACATGTGGAAGGATCCTTGGGATAAATATTTCCATCCATCCACAAATCTAAATGCTTTCTTTCCTTGTCTTTGCAATATGTTAGCCTCCATCTCATTTGTTAGTACTCAATGATGTATACTTCTTTAAGATGTATAAATTGGATCTAATTGGATGGTAAGTCTGTACTTGCATAGGCTCGCATCTATATTGCTAAACATTTTAGTAGATCAACCACAAATGAATCTCATAGTGATAAGAAAGTGAGCACAAAGAAGAGAATAGTGAAAGAGTGGCTGGTGTGTGAAAAGAAGACATGAGAGGAGTCGAACACAATTTTGGTGGATATATCTCGAAAATACAAATCCTCCCAAGTTTCAAGACAAAAATTGTCAAAAAGGTGATCCTAACATAAATTAAAAGATGAGGACAATTAATGGCTGACCCCTTCAATGAATTAAATATTCTCTCATTAATCACATCTAAGCAACCAAATTTGGAAGTTTCATTCTTTCAAAATCTCAACTAATTATTAGCAACTTAATAATTTTCTTACAAGTGTCTTTTTTGAAGCGTTTTTGGCCCTAATGTACTTTAGCTTGTTTTATAAACTCTTCAATCACCTGATATATATCTAAGGCACATACTTCAAGTATGATATTTTCAATTTTCATCCCAGAAATCAAGAAGCTAAAAGCTCATCCATGGTATTAGCATAGGATAGCTCATCATACATTCTTGATATACATTTGTTTGCTTCAAGAAATCCATCTCTTTATATCTTCATGTGTCTTGCAAATATAATGTTTTGTAGCTCTATGCATGCTTTCAAACTTTTGAAAACATATTCTATTATCTATTGAAGATGCAATAAAATCTATAGAAAAAGCATTTGAACCGATTATGTGAGGGGAGAGTCTTTTCCATCTTACACCATCATAATCTCACTTTACAATGGTACATGCTGAAAACCCATTATCTTGTAATAATCCCTGAATTTTTTAACATTAGGAGGCAAATGATAGTCTTTTAGACTATCATGATTTCTTGAATGATTAACATAAATAGCAAGAAATTGCACAAACCACTTTCCATCATGGCTTCTAATTTTTGTGTATGTTGAAACATTGTCCAAAACTTTGGTTTCCATGCATACTATTGTAATGTTTCATTACCCAACAATCACTAGTATAAAGAAGAATCCTATTCAAAGAAGTAATTTTCATCTTGAATATCCCCAATAGTAACTTTCACATGAGAAGATGCTACATATAAGTCCCCATGTGAATTATTAGCAAGCCACATCCTCCATGCATGCTCCATATCCATTGGCCATCTATCATTTTTATAGACTTCTAATCATAATATTAATTATAAATCCATGATCAATCAAAGCAATACAAGGTACTTCAAGATCTCCCACCTTAATTGTAGTCTTTTTGGTTGCTTTAGCCTATTGATTTCATGTAAAGTGGCTTCCAGGTATAACACCTATTTGCCTCATCTTCATGGAAATGCATTTGGCATACTCCTCTTAATATATCGATATAAAACACAGCATTTTCAACATCAACAAGTGCTTTTTAAGCATGAACAATTGCATTTATAGGGTCAAAAATTGTATTTACAACATAAATAATTGTATTTTCAACATCCTTTTTTCATCTTCTTGCATTGCTTGTATACCTTGTAAACTTGGCTTTTATTCTCCCTAAATAGTAGCATGCGTTGGATCCCCAGTAAACCACCACTTTCTCTTTATAATATCGACAATCTCCTCATGAAATTCTTTGTTGAAAATGCCAAGAATCTCAACAGTGAATTGCACTTCATAAATTAAAATCAGCACTTCTAGAATATTTAAATCAGTAGTTGTCTCTATATCATACTGCAATTTGTAATGGTTGCTTACCTTTCAGTTTAGCATGCTCCTACTTATTTCCTTTTGATACAACTTCCATAGACTTTTCAGGAGGTAGAGGCCTAACAAGAGGTGAAGGCTAATCAAACTTAGGCCTACCACTCCCTTTTGTTGCCCTCTTCGATTTCCCTAGATTCCCATGATCCCACTTCCTCTTTTCCTCTACAATAACCTTAGTATTGTGGGTTTTGGCAAGATGCATACATAGAGAAAGGATCAACTAGAGCATCCCATCCTATTATTTCTCGAATATAATTACTACCTTTTTCAACTCCTCCCTAGGAATCTTTCCTTTCTTTGTATTATGCATTACATGTGACCAAGGTTCCATTTTCATGCCAAATATAACCACATTCAAAATCCTTCCTAGCAAATTTCTCAATCTATAAGCTATATGTTGCAACCTCTATTGTAGCACATGCATTGTTAATAGCCATTTCATCTACCGGTTTCTACATACCACCCTTTTCGTGTTCCAATTGAGTGGCAATCTAATTTTACATAAATTAAAATTTCCATCTTTCAAGAAAATCTTACTCTTATTTGGAGCATTTTTATATTTTTTGTAATCTCAACATTAATGCTCTGTACTATCGCACCAAATACATCTACACAGAAAGTCTTCATCACGAATATGAAAATTTGGTCTTGTACACTACCCTTTTTCTTTTAATTTTGCAGATTTTAGTTGTAAGTCTCGCATGCCTTTCACCAATTCATCCATTACATTATTCTTCCACTGGAATCATTATAGAAATTGGTTGTTTATCTATTTGCTCAGCTACCTTAGTTGCATATGAAGGATGACATGCATATTTGCTCTTCTCCTTTATCACTTCACCATCGTAGACACAATATTTTTTACATATTTCTAGTTAGACATCAATCCTTACTGTGTGGTTTTATTCTCCAAAAGTAGATCAAGACTTAGCTATAATGTAGAGTTCACCAAAGGAATAAATAACTCAATCTTTTCATATTTAAGAGATTACTACATCATGTCATCCAATGTTGAAAGATATGACAAATGATGTATGCTCCAAGAAGAGATGTCCTAAATCCCATATGCATAGTGAGGAGAATGGAACAACCCAACTACTATAAAGCATTGTACTTGACTATCACTTTCAAGATGAGTAATGCAATATCATGATGCTTTGTACTTTTAGTTAGTGTCATTGTTGAAAGGTGAGAAGGATCGAAGCTTGCTTGGAAGTGAGCTATGGCAGAGAGCAAGAGCAAGAAGAGAGAGAGACACAAATGGGAACTCCAACAGTCACAATGTGTGACTGGGCCTTCCTTTATTCAAATTGTCACTAAAAGAATAAAGAATAAAGTGACGGTGACAGGCACCCGCCACCTGCAGTGTGAAGTGGCAGACAGTATCAGTGTAGTAATACACGGGCGACTAGGTAGAGGCACCTTTACCCCCAACAACCTCCCACTTAAAGGTGAATCTACCCCAGTGAGGAGTGAAAAGAAAAAGAAAAGACAGTACAATGTACAAATGTACAACAGGATGAGGAAAAACAGCATCTCATCCAACGCCCATCAATCTCCTAAGGAAGGCAAAGCACTCAGTAGTGAGGCTTTTTGTGAGTAGATCTATAGGATTTTCGTTAGTGGAGATCTTGACAAGGTCAACAGATTTGTCCTCCACGACCCCACGCATGAAGTGATACCTCACCTCAATGTGTTTCGTCTTCGCATGGAAGACCAGATTCTTGGCTAGCTGAATAGCACTCATAGAATCCGAATGCATCAGCATAGGTATAGTATCAATCCCAAGGTCATGAACCAAACGGCCCAACCATATGGCCTCCTTACAAGTCTCAGTGGCCGCAACATACTCGGCCTCAGTGGTAGAGAGAGCTATACACTTTTGAACTCTAGACATCCAAGAAACAGCACCTCCAACATAGGTAAAGACATAGCCGAAAGTGGACTTCCTACTATCTACATGTCTTGCATAATCGAAGTCTGTGTAGCCCACAACTCATGTATCCTGTTTGCCATAGCAAACACACATATCTGCTGTGCCCTTCAGGTATCTCATGATACCCTTTACGACATCCCAATGATTTTTGCCAAGTGTAGCCATATAGCGTGCTACAACACCAACTGCAAATGCAATATCTGGACGAGTGGCTATCATGGCATACATCAAACTGTCCATGACTAATGCATAAGGGATCTTGACCATCTCGGCCCTCTACTCATCCATCTGTGGACAATCGGTCTGTGAAACCTTCACATAAGAAGGTAATGGACAACCAATAGGCTTTACGTCCTGCATGTGAAAACGCTCAAGGACTTTGTGAATGTACTCCCTCTGTGAGAGGTAGAGTAGTCCTTGATGCCTGTCACATTTAATGCGCATACCAAGAATGTGAGAGGCATGTCCCAGATCCTTCATCTCAAAGCTCTTCTTCAGTTGAGATTCAAGAGCATCTAGATCGTCCTGAGCTTTCCCTGATCAGCATATCATTCACATAAAGTACCAAAATAAGCAATGAGCCATCATGGGCTTTCTTCTGTAAAGACACAGATCCATAGCACTCTTGTTGTAGCCCTGTGTGACTACATAAAGGCATCAAACTTATGATACCATTCCCTAGGTGCCTACTTCAAGCCATAAAGACTTTTCTTCAACTTGCACACTAGGTGCTCCCTGCTAGGTTCTGCAAGCCCTTAGGCTACTCCATGTATATCTCATCATGCAAATCCCCATGCAAGAATGTAGTCTTGGCATCCATCTGGTACAAGTCCAAGTCAAGCTACGCGACTAAGTCCAAAACCAAGTGTAGGTTGGTCATCTTGACCACAGGAGAAAAGACTTCATCAAAGTCAACCCCATGCTCTTGTTTAAAACCCTTAGCGACAAGTCTTGCCTTATAAGCCGGCTTGGGGTTTCCAGGGCTACTTTTCAGCTTGTACACCCATTTGCATGGCAAAGTTTTATTGCCCTGAGGCAGTGCAACCAAATCCCAAGTCATATTCTTGTGCAGGGAGTCTGTCTCAAACTGCATAGCCCTCTCCCAGGAGTGACTGTCACCCCTGCACATAGCCTCATCATAGGTGAGAGGCTCTCTTGCATCTGTAACCAAGACATAATGCATCGAAAGCTCAAATCTATCAGGTGGACGTCGATCTCTAGTAGACCATCTCAGGCTCTGCAGCAGCCGGTCCAACACCCTGACCATGTGTACCAATTGCTGCTGCAGGCTATCCAACTAGCTGTGCAGGAGCACGTGGCTCCACTTGGAATATAACCCTGGGTATCTCTACCACCTTCTCAGGCTGCCTATGCATCTTGTCTTTGTTAGATATGATCAATGCCCCACCCTCATTAGGTGCTACCAATGATCCATGGTGCTCAAAGTTGTAAGGCCCCCATTATGAGGAGAAGCCAAATGTGAGCCCAGACATTGGTTGAGTCCTGACTTGTATATCAGATGAGGTCTATGTGACCGGATGGCAAAAAGGTGACTGTTGTGGGTCTAGTCTTTGGGTTAGATGGAGTGGTTAAGCTGGTAGCAACTCGAGGCACATTGCATTGAGTTGCGTGGTAAGGGAGTTAAAAGGGGCCCCTATTGTGGGGTCCGGGGGCAGCGCCCCCGGCCCGATGGTAAAGGGAATATTCCCTGGCCGACTAGTGGAGGCTCATATGGTAGGTCGGTCAGCAGGCCGACCTAACGACCTTCGCAGGCTATAAAAGCTAAACCCCTTCGCAGCCATCACTCACTCATCTTTCACCCAGTCAGAGTTGTTGTTCCAGCTAGCCTTAAACTCTTCACCTATCTTCTGTCTAGATCGCCATCTAAGCTTCACACAGTGGAAGCACACGGGTGGACAGAGCCATCTTTGTATCAGTTGTTTGGAGTTAAAGAATTAACTGATTCTCCTCTTATCTGTTGTGTACTCTCTATCTCTTTCTCAGATTCTGTTCGCTGCGCCGTGTAATATTTTACAGTCTTCATGGAAGACTACATCATGGCTACGGATGACTTTCCGCGCTTGCGGATCCCAGAGGGGGTAACCCTTCTCGCCTGCATCCCCATAGTCAAGGAAAATGCATTTGACACTCTTAGGATCCAACTTAGTATGCTTGTCTTTGGGCATCCAAGACATCAGACTTAAGCTTAATGGGATAAGCCCAGACTTTACTCGAAAAATCATCAATGAATGTCACAAAATACTTTGCACCACCTATAGACTGACAGGGCATGGGCCCACAGACATCTGAATGTACCAATGCCAAGGGCTCACTCATGCGTGTCCTACCAAACTTCTTATGTGTATTCCTAGTCTGTTTTCCATAAAGACAATGCTCACATGAATGAAAACTTGTGTAGTCAAGGGGCGGTAAGTATGGCAAACCAGAAAGCATTTTCATTCCCTTCAAGGACATATGGCCCAAACGGGCATGCCAAAGAGATACATGTGGGATGGAACCCACTGACAAAACATGGTCAACAGAGGCCCATCAACTACAAGAGGATAGAGGCTGCCAACTTTGGCACCTCTAGAAAGCACAAGTCTGCCACGGGTGATCTTCCAAGCAGAATCCCCAAATGAAACATGAAACCCAACATCATCAAGTTGCCCTGCAGACATAAGACTACATGTAAGCGCAGGTACATGACGTACATCCTGTAATACAAAAGTATTGCCGGTAGAGAATTGTAGGCATCTATCCCCAATGCCAACAATAGCAAGTGACTTGTCATCATCTAAGCCAACTGAACTAGAGACAGTGCGGTAGGAGTAGAACCACTTACATCATGGTGTAACATGAAATAAAGCACCAAAATCCAAAAGCCAGAACTGCGCATACATAGAGTGAACATCGGTCAACGATGTAGCATCACAAGAACTAGTTGTAAGTATATACTCCTCATCGGAGTCATTAGTCTGCATGACATTTATCTCCTCGATTTTCACACTAGATTTCGCAGGCATAATGCTGCGATCAGATGACTTTTCTTGTACTTTATCTTTTCCCTTCTCTTTGCACTTCTCGTTACGGAACTCATGACATTGCGAGGGTATATGACCCTTTTTGCTGCAATGATGACATGTCACATTAGCATTTCTCCCACGAGACTTGATGTGTGACTTACCACGTGACTTAGACCTAGACTTCTACGAGTCTCTACCACAACCATTCCCATGGTCATTCTTGCCATTACCATCTCTGCCTCTAATAGTCAAAGCATGTGACACATAAGAGGCATCCAAGTTCTTACAGTTGATTTCTTCCTATAGAAGAACAAGTTCAAAATAGTAGCAAGAGCACATAAGACAGTGCAGAATACATCCCATGACTCACTTAGAGTCCCAAGCAAAAACAATGGAGTAACCTCATCATTAAAGGTAATACCCTGCAAAGTCAAGTTCTTGAGAATAGTATGGAATTGGCTCAAATGAGCAGATATTGTCATATTCTCCTTCTTGCTCAGGTCCATAAGCTGCTTCAGCCAATACATCTGACTTGCTGGACTTTTCTTGTCATAGAGGTTCTTAATTTTATCCCAAAGCTGCCAAGCACTTTGTGCTTCCTCAACCACATTGTAATGCACCTGTTTAGTGAGAGACAAGATGAGGGTGGACTTGCATAATTCATCAAGCTCATCCCATTCATCATCAGTCATAGTTTCAGGCTGCTCGCCATGTATCCTTAGTGGCTTGGCAAGATTAACAAGAAAATCTATTGAGAGCATGCTTGACACCATAGGAAATAAATGCACTAGGGTTTGTAGAGGGAGCAACATAGGGAGACCAGCAAGGAGAAGGGGTTGGACCAAGCTTTGAGTTGGGACCTCAAGAAGAGGAACTAGTCCCATAGCCTCCTTCCCCACCATGGCCAGAAGACTAGCAATAAGCAGACACCTCCACAGATAGAAAGGCTGCACTTAGAGAAAAGAGGAAGCGGATGGTGGAGGAAGCACGGAGGAGACTGAGTGCTAAATTGGTTGTAGGGCCACCCGCACCTATCCCACCGAGCTAAGACAACTTCCTAGCAAGCTTCCACACTAACCTAATAATTCGGAAACAATAGGAAACTGCTAGAAACCCCATCAATCTTAGTTTCCAATTCCCTACGAACTTGCGCAGGATTCTGCCAATCAAGGTGGTGGAAGAAGTAATTAATATCAGGGGCAGGCTCATGGAGAAATAGCTGGCTGAAAGAGAGAAGAACCCCACACTATGGGACACAAAAGACGCTAAGTTTTGGTAGAATAAAGGTTTTGAAGTGCCTAGATTTGTGCTTGGCTACGAGTGCCAACCCACATGGAGAAGGTGCATATGTGATGTGAATATGGACACTTGGCTAGCTTTTTATAACAGCCTGCCCTTCAAGCAGAACAACCCAAAATTTATGCCATACCCTTGAAGAGTAGGAGTGGATTTTGACCCCAATTTCTAAATCGATACGACTTCCCTATAATCTACAATGCAAATTGTACTAAACCTGAAGAGGCCCGTGTCTTCACATCCGAAGATTTGTATGACTCTATAGTACACTTTGTAGATGAATTTTCCTCTTGCCCTGACCTTGCTTTCATCACTACATGTAATTACCTTAAATTACTTAGAATACTACTTAGGCAATATCCCACTCCTCAAAAACATAGCCTCCCAACCCTCTATTTTGATCCAATTCCATAAATAGCTACATCATGACTTGATTGATGATGCAAGCTGCTCTTCTCCCTTCATTTTGCTTTTCCCTCCTCGAAGAAATGAATGATAGTTGCTTTACGCATTGCAAGGGGAGGACGGACCTACAAGGGAGGTCACATCCCTAACCCCCTAGCCCTTTTGATTCCCCACTACACACACTTAGGGCACATCAACGGGAGGAAATACGTATAAGGGAGGTCACACTCGCCTACGGTTAGTAGACCTATCTCCCTAAGTAGCACCCATCGCACCTCCCTTATGCACAAACTAGGTCCCCAAGTGTGGGACACCACCTAGACTTGCCGACAGTAAGACCTAGCTCCCAATTCCACTCGTCGCAGGAGCACAATGCACCACACAGTAAAGTAGACACACCCCCTAGTAGGTAGCGCACTTCTTCTCTTTCAGGTAATGACGGATGCTACAAACCACCAACATCGAAGTCCCTGCCATCCATGCAACATATCCTTGGCCTCCAACAACACAATCAATTGCCAAGCTTCTCACCCAGTACCCACCCACACAAGGCCCATCATCACCTTGGCAACCACGCTTCCAAGCACCAGGCCTTCATCAGAAAAGCCCTGTAAGTGCCATGAGACTTGCACTCATCTAGGAGGGGGTAATGTTAACCCCAGCGCAAGGCAAATTAAAAAAAGGCACGATAAAATACAAGAAAAAACTAAAAATGCAGACACAATAGAAGAAATGGTGAAGAAGTGTAAGGACAATCCCCGAAAATCCAAGGCAAGTGCAAAAGGCAGAAGGCGTATGTTTAAATGCAAGGCGCCCCTGAAATTTTGTAAAAGAGCACCAGGCTCCCTCCTGTGCAAAATTGTAAAAGGTAGGCGGGCATAGGTAAATAGATAAGGCAAATAGAAAGAAATGGAAAAAGGGACCTTGCCATAATGGCCGATCATGTAAAAAAGGAATGACCACCCAAAAGGGATTTAGGATTATGTATAAAAGCCAAAAAATGAATAGACAAGCTCATTCTTGTGTGTGGCCAAAAGTAGCTCTCCTCCTCCTCTTCTTCTTCTTCTTCTTCTTGCTTGCTTGAGCTTGTGCTTGAGAGAGGGAGCGTGAGAGTGTGAAGGAATGAGTGTGTGAGGATGAGGGATCGTGGTGGAGAAGCTCTCCATCTTCTCCTCTCTTATTCTCTTCTCTTCTCTTGCTTATGGCAATGGAGCTTGGAGCATGGAGCTTGAGGATCGAGCTCGCTTGAAGCTTGCACTTAGATCATGGAGCTACCAAAGTGCTTGGGAGAGGAAGCAACTCGATCAAGCATGGAGGTAATCTCACTACACTCGTAGAGAGAGATAGCGTATCAACTATGTAAGAGGTAGCCATTAGTGCTCGGCTTGAAACACTTGACCAATAAGTGGTCTGTGGGTCTTGGTGGTTGAGCATGAGCTCCGAACAATACACCACAATTTCAACCTGAAAACATACACTTAGGACAGCCTGAACTATTAGGGCAACATGTTGGAATTTCAGGATAGCAACCTATATTTGCAAAATTGCAGGCTCGTATTTCAAGATAGCAACTTGTACATGCAGAATTACAGCCCCACATTTCAGGAACTTGTAAATGTAGATTTGCAGGTCCAATAGCCAGCAAATGCAGAAACTTTGTTGCGTAGGTCAACCCGACCTTCAAGGCAACCAAACAAGTTTGTTCCTAGTGCATAGTATGTTGCATATTATGTCATGATTACTAACTGTGGTGAGTCATTATGCTTCAAGGAAGCAATGACTAGACCAGACGGTAAGAATTGGTTCAAAGGCCATGCTATTGGAAATGGAATTAGTTGATAAGAATAGTACTTGGGACTTGGTGCAACTGTCTAAAGGGTAGAAAACTCTGCCACACAAGTGGGTTTTCAAGATGAAGGTCACTTCTCGTTCTTTGCCAAAGTACAAAGCATAGCTAGTTGCAAAGGGGTACAAGCAGAAACATGGAATTAACTTTGACGAGATCTTCTCTCCCGTAGTCAAGATGACTACTCTAATAACCATTTTGGGCTTGGTTGTAGCTAAAGATATGGAGCTCATATAGATGGATGTAAAGACTACATTCGTACATGATGGTGAACTACATGAGGACATACATATGCAGCAACCTGAAGGTTTTGTTGCTAAAGGCAAAGAGATGATGGTCTATAAATTGAAACGAAGTTTTTATGGGCTGAAATAGGCACCGAGGGAATGGTATCATAAGTTTGATACTTTAATGCAGTCTCAAAGCTTTCAAAGAAGTCAAGTTGATCAATGCTTGTACACCAAGAAGGCAGCAGATGGCAGCTTGATAACCTTGGTTCTATATGTTGATGACATGCTTATTGATGGTAGGGATACTCATGCCTTGGATTCATTGAAGCAAACTCTTCATGGCATCTTTGACATGAAGGATTTTGGTGATGCCAATCACATTCTTGGGATGTGGATACTCAGAGATAGATCGAAGGGGTTACTCTATCTATCTTAGTAGGAGTATGTATCCAAGATTTTGCAGCGTTTTAATATGGAGGGGGAAAAGCAATCGGAGTTCCATTGCCTCCATATGTGAAACTCAGTGCAGAGGACAACGGTACATTTGATGATGAAAAGGTTGAAATGGCCAAGATTCTGTATGTTTCAATTGCCGTGGCAGTTTGATGTATGCTATGGTTGCTACACATCCAAACATTGCCTTTGTAGTGGGAGTGGTTAGCAAGTACATGGAAAACCCTAGCAACAAGCATTGGGAAGCACTAAAAGGTATTAGGATTTGTGCATCTACTTTGGTAAGCAGATGACATCTATCGTTGGCTTTACAGTATGCTAGACATACGGGCTGTAGGAAGTCCACTACATGGTATGTGTTTAACTTCACAAAGGGATCTATCTCTTGGATATCCAAGCTGCAAAAGTGTGTTGCACTATCTACTATGGGGGCAGAGTATGTGGCTGCCACTAAGGCACGCAAAGAGGCCTTATGGCTTCACATTTGGTTGTTGAGCTTGTGATTACTGAGGTTCCTGTCCTCCACTGTGATAGTCAGAGTGCTATCATGTTAGCACAGAACCATGTCTTTCATGTAAAGACAAAGCACATACACGTGAAGTATCATTTCATCAGAGAGGTACTTGACAGCAAGAGCATTGAGTTGGTCAAGGTGCACATTGATGATGACCCTGCAGACCTTCTCATGAAGGGCCTTCTAGCAAAGAGGTTTGCCCATTGTCGGGGCAGATGATGGGTATTTGATAGGTATAGTATTTACAACTTTGTACATACTTAGACTTAGCTGATTCTTTTCCTCTACCTTTGGGCACATTGCCTTTAGGGGGAGGTTGTTGGGATAAAGGGCAGTGCTCGTGTTCGCTCATAAGATACAGGTTGTACATAGTACATATACCTATCTAAAACATTATTGAGGTACAGTCTTCAATACCACAAACCATGTGTCTCTATCTCTTCTCTCTCTCAACCTACCTCTCTACAAAAAAGCTCCATTGCAGCTAACTCAAAAAAAACTAAGAAGAGGATGATGAGAAAAGAAAAGGCTGAGCTCAAAAAGGCACAAGAAGAGCCAAAAAGGGCAGAAGAAGAGGATGATGAGAAAAGAAAAGGCTGAGCTCAAAAAGGCACAAGAAGAGCCAAAAAGGGCAGAAGAAGAGAGGGTGAAGAAATTGGAAGAAGAAGCAGAAAGACTACGCAAGGAGGAGGAAGAGGACACAATGAAAGCTAATTGCATGTCAATAGAACAGCGCGCCATGGAGGAGGAGTTAGCAGCCATGAGCCCATTGATAGACGAGGGACCAAGCATTAGTGTCAAGGCTATGGAGATTGAGCAAGGAAAGGGCAAGGGCTTACTACATCTGATCCCACCAATTCTCATGGCCCCAACAACAACCACCCAAGGCACCACGAACATAGTGAACGAAAGCAATTTAATGGATTGGGTGCAATATCTAGTGGGTAGAGTGCAAGAGATAGCCCCAAAGTCAAGTGGAGCAGCTCCAATGGTAGGAATGAAGAGATCAACAAGCTACGAGTGTCAAATCAAGGCAGGATCCAAAAAAGAAAAAAGTAAAGGCATCAATAATGTTGATACCTATAGTAGTGCCACCGTCGATGGGGTATGATGAGTATGTCAAACAGCTCCATGCACAATTAGAAAGGGCAAAGGAAGACAAAAGGATAGTTTTGACTGTGCTGGAGGCTAATAAGGAAGCCTCATAGCATTCTAGCGGGAGAGGATGTGCCAAGTGGCAGGGTACCAAAAGGAGATCTATGAACTAAAGGAAGAACTCAAGGCCAAGAAGAAAAGGCAATTGGTAAAAAAGATTCGAGGAGGAAAGACAAGAGCTCATAGGGCTACAAAGGGAGTATAAGCTCCTTATCTTGAAACAAGAGGAATTAAGAGAGCAATTGGAAAGGATAGAGGAGGCAATGGATAGTAGGCTTGTAGCAAAAGACACCTCCAAAGCTCATGAAGAGGAAAAGCACTAAAAAGAAATGGAGGGTTAGGAGAATAGACTGCTGTCAGCAAATGGAAGAGCAAGAAAGACTAGAAGGTGAAGTGAAGTGCCTGGAAGAGGTGAAAGAAAATGTTACCCAAAGGTGGAAAGAGCAGGACTCAAGAGTGGTGGCTTTAGCCAAAAGACAAAACAAAAGTCTAGAAGGAATGAAGCAAAGAGTAGAAGAGTGGGAAGCTAGGAGCAAGGAAAGAGTGAAAGACTTGGCAAGCCATCTAGCCCATGTAGAGAGCAAGAGAGTGCTAGGAGAGAGTAGGGTAGAGGCCATGGAGACAAGGATGGTGGGCCAACAATGTGCCTTCCTCAACACCATATTAGATATCACGTAACCAAAAGAGGAGGAGGCCACGGAAATTTTGAAGAAGAAGCTAGAAATTTCCCACATAGCCATATGGCATGGCTTGCATGCTCAAACACAAGAGAGGCAGAAACATGTCTAAGCTAGCAAGAGCAAAGAGAATACTTGCTAAAAGGGTAGGGTTGACAACACAAGAAGTAGATTTGCTAGGGTATCAAGAGGAAGAAAGACCACTGGAGCCTTCAAGAGGAGAAGAAGAACAAGTGCCACCTACCAAAGGAGGGTAGGATCTCGAGGTAGGCAAACAAGAAGAAGAACAAGTCCCACAACCTAGCTCCCCATGATCAAAAGCACAACAATAGGTTCCACAGGAAGATGACCCAACGCTAGAAAGGAAAGCCGAAGTTAGAAAGAAGAGAGAAAAGATGTTGGAGTACGCACGAAGAAGGCTAAAGGTGCAACCCCTAGCAATCCTAGAACTTCCTATCCCACAAAAAGAAAAATACTTTCATGTCAATTGGAACATGGAACTCACGGTGTGGGAATAGTAATTACCTTAGGTTACTTAGGGTGTTGCATTCACAACCTCTTGCCTCTCAAGAATATTACCTATTGCCCCTCTTTTTTGACTTAAACGTCGGCATAAACAGCTACGCAATGGCTAGATTCATGATGTGAGCCACACTTCTTCCATCTTTTTGCATGGCTCTACTAGAAGATACGAATGATAGCCGATTCATTAGATATAATCATCCCTTCTTATCCATAACCCCTCTAAATGTAGGTATGAATCTAAAGGACTACATGCAGAGTAAGAATTTCCTTAGTAAGTCCCTCAAGCCCCCACCCTCTTTCTCCCATGACTAGGAACACGAGGACTAGTTCTTCACGTACCTTCAAGAAAAAAAGAAAAAGAAAATAGAAAAAGAAGGAAGAAAGAGCAGAGAAAAGGAAAAGAATTCAAAAGAAGCACAAGTAATACCTCTCGCTTTTGATAAGCACCACAATCAACACTTAGGGCTCATCAAAGAAGGGAGGACACACCTAAGGAGGTCACACTTCCCTCCCTGGTGGGGATCTTGTCAATCACAGTCGACCCACCCTTTCCCTTTTGGGTGTCGTACTGTCCTTCTCTTCGTGCTCCTGATAGCATTGATGATCTTCCTCATGAGGCAGCCTCGTTTTGCTAGCCCCTCATAGATACCTCTCAACCCTACCTTGTTCTCTTCTCGTCTGATTTAGCAACTGTGGCGAGGTTGGTCTTGACACATGGGTGATATTTCTACCATTCTCTTTATTAACAAAAAAAAAAACAAAGAAAAAAAGAAAAACATACAATACAAAACAAACAAATTGTTATAGGAGAAAAGGAAGAAATTCCATGTCATAGCAGGCCTCGTTCCAAGAAAATGTGGAAATAGCCTTGGGCGGCAGGAAGCTGAATGTGGAAAAGGTGGTAACACCTTGCAGTTCAGGATAGTTGATACATTAGCAGAACCTTTCTAGAAGCAATTTGAAGCCACCTCCCTTGGTGCCCTGTCTCTGCAATATCAGTCCGTCTGCCCTCCTTAATATATGAGCTTTCATATAAATCATTGAAGTACCAAACTTGTTGGCTGTCTCCCTGGGTGCGCCTCGTCTTCAACATCCTAATGACAACAACAGACAAAGAAATCTTCATCACCAGCTCCCTGAATGACACAAGCTTTCATCCTAACTAGATGGGGATGTGAGTATGGGCTGCCCTTTGTATCTATTAAAAGAGTGTGAGACAGCGGGTGGGGTGAGTGACCAATCTTTCCCTTCAAATCAAATGAGAGGCAAGATGTGCGAATGGAGTGTTGCACGCACAGGTTGGGCCTCTCAATGCACAATGCACGATCTGTTCCTGTGCACTACACCATAAGGCTCCATGACCTTCCTTCTTGCACTGTATGCCAGCGTAGGGCGGGATGCACTGTTGCACCATCAAATGCGCACAAGGCATACAAGCTCTGCACAAGTGAATGTGAGGATCACATCAATGGGTTTGAGGAATGGGCTGCCCTCTGTATCTTTCAATAGAGTGTGAGGCAGAGGGTGGGTGTGAGGTGTCCGCTAGTCCCAATCCACGATACACCTTTTAGTAGTCCATCAGTAGGTTTTTCCATAAATGATGCCGCCCGCTGCTCCCTTGGAACATCACGGGATTGTCACTTAGGCCCTACCGAGTCTACTTCGCAACGGGAGAGTTCTGGCCGAATCCACTAGGATCGACCTGAAGACATGGGTTCCTAAAATCGGATGGGTCTCCTAGCAGCCAGCTAGCGTCAGTAATTTCGAGTTCCACTTTTTAGAGGATTACTCAATCTGAAGCGGACTTGCCATTGCACTTGGTTCAAAGAGAATGGGAGACGGAGGGGAGTGTGGTACGTCAACCCTCCTGCCCATAAGGCAAAATCCCATTCCGGTCCCCTAAAACAATGCAAGTCGGTTCTACCTAATGACTACTTGGTCAATTTATCGTCTTCCTATTTCTATATTCGATGTAGAAAAGCTCCCAGCTAACCGGGACCACCCTACCATTGGATGGACCCGTCGGGGGTTACGCCCACCCGCTTTCCTCTGATGATGGGTCATCTTTAGTTTTTTAATTACCTACAACACATTTATTGGAACATATACAACCAGCTTCCTTAATTAGTCCATTTAGTCACACGTTCCTTCACATAATTTATCTCACTAACATGCATACCATTCGAATAGTAAAGCAAACTTCTTTATTATATTGGAAGTCTATTACAATTTCCATCATTCCGTCCTAGCGGAAGATACACAGAATTCCATAAGGACATTCTGTCCACCAAGATTCCACCCTCATAACTAGTATTTAGGGTTCCAGGATCCCATCCTGGGTCACGAAGGGGCTCGTCAGATTCTTGGAACAATGCAGATTTACAGCCAGAGCCCCCTCTGGCACCTACAATTCCTACTGCCCGAGACTATCCCTACTGACAGACCTTTCGCCTACGGAGCCGGTCCAAGCCTCTTGTAGCGATAATCATGACCCCCTTGGAGTAGGGTCTCGCCGCTAGCTTGGGGGTAGCCTAGCGCGATCCTTCCTTTTATTCTGTTGGCAATAATTTCAATCAAAATCTAGATTCTAGCAAACACAAACAGTCCTTTCAAATATGTATCAAATAGTGCAATGACAATCATCCCAACATGTAAATCACAGTTTCACATAGCCAAGGTAGACCTTATCCTAAGGTAACCTTTCATTCTAATGAGGATTCTTCTTCCCATAAAGAAGTGTTGAGTACACCTCTTAAAACATGTTAAGCAGGGCATGAGTTTTCCGTTTGGATTCACTTATCTAACATAAGCAAAATCCCTTAAGAAAATATATTGTGTCAATAAACTCAACGAGATGGTCTTTAGGATTTCTGAATAGATAACCAGTTTTTAGAACCTTCACTAATCAATTCTTAACCTTGTCGCATTTGATCATAACTATATTGAATTCGCATAAAGACATATGTATAATAACCTTTGGCAATTAATTCTATCATGATTCAATGCCTTAGTATCCCAACTATTCTAGCTAGAAATCATAGTGATTAATCGTTTTATGCTTGAATTAATATGTCTTTCTAGATGAGTTATGTGTAAGCGAAGAATATGAAAGCTAATATCCTATGTAATTTATCTTATATTGTAAAATTGATAATCTAGTAATGAATAACCTGGTTTGGCGGCATGACGACATTAGGAACTTCATCTTTACTCGCGCTCACATTAGCCACACCCGATGTTCCAATTGTGGTGGCAATTCCCACAACCTCGGGCACTCCCGTATCATTGGCAATACCCGTTGCTTGACCGGTTGCGTTGATTTCCATGGTTTTTCCACTTTGTCGCTTTGGAGCCATCGTCCACGAGGAGTTTGAGAGATAGGGAAGGTGGGATAGATTTTAGATGAGAGAGGATAGAGAATATGGCTTAGTTAAAGATCGAGACAAGGGATTTGAGCTAGCTCTCTTCCTCTTTCTCTTTCTCTCTCTCTCTCTCTCTCTCTCTCTCTCTCTCTCTCTCTCTCTCTCTCTCTCTCTCTCTCTCTCTCTCTCTCTCTCTCTCTCTAGCTTCTCGCAGCCTCTTGAAGAAGTATTCTTCCTTCTCTCTTCTTCTTTCTTGCAGCCTCTCGGGGTCTCCTTATGTCCCTTATGCCTCTCCCATGCCTCGTATTTATAGTGAATTGGGGAAGAGGGCTTGTGGTTGAGAAGTGGAGCTCTTTGTGGAGGGGGATCTTGGAAAGATCAGTGATCTGATGCTCAGATCATAAATCTGATGGTTCCATTGGCTCCGAAAGGGGGGTAAAACCCTATGATGCTTGGTTAGAAAGCTCTCAGTTCACTCTTTCTTCTTTTCTTTGTTCGAAGTGTTGTCTACTGCCTGTAAACTGCGATCGCGGCGCGCGCGATTTCGCCAGTCACTTTTCTTTATTTTTCTTTTTATAAAATCTTCAAACTAACTAACACATCACTTGTTTTTTTCTTTTAAATGACATCTAGTTCTAGAAATCTCCATATCTCTTTTTTTTTTAAATTAAGATAATCTCTAAAATATCTAAAATATTCTAGTCTTGTCCAAAGGTCTAATATTTTTAGACCATCCAAACTATACACATTATCCTAGTGATTAATATAACTCATAAGTTTCGTTCACGTTGTAATTTACGTGAAGGATGGCCACGGTCCTTGCCAATTCGAAAACAATATCGAATTTACGACTCTTGATTTTTCTAAATAAAATATTTTAAATTAAATAAAAATTATTAATAATTAATGTTAGTTAGTTTTTACCTTAGTTAGTCTTTAGTTAGTAATCTTACTAACTTATTAATTAACTAACTAACTTTTGAACTAACCAACTAACTTTTATTGTGTGGAAATATTACAGTGGGATGAGTGTGACTAGTGTTTCTCCTCAATCAATTCCAAGAGGTGAGATTGAGGGACGTTACGACAATTGGAGTCACGTACGTTTCCGTTTCCCTATGTGCACACGGGACGAGTCTCTACCATCAATACATGACATGTCACCCTACTTTGTGCATTGCAACCTCCCTGGGTGCTATTGCATGGTCCATGCCGTGTTGGACGTGTTCTGAGATGCGCCTTGGTCCCTCTTGCCACCCGACGACGGCTTCAAGCTTTATGTATCAACAACGGTGGTTCCCTTCAACCATTTAGGAAATGGGCCAAGTGTTCCTAACCCTACTTTTTCTGTTTGCCAGTGTATATTATGCCTTAAGTGTGGGGACGCCAGCGTCTAGTCGGTTGAGAAGTCCGTGACTGTGTCGATCAATCTACTCTAACCGGTAAGGTCCTAAGTGTGGGGACACGTCCCTATGCGTCTGATGTGCATATCCCTTGCATATGTCATTACCCAATCATGCGAGTCAACCTTGTACTAGTTCTACCCTGATGGGGTCCCTTCCTCACCCACCCACCCTCGTACCTCCTATCGTCAAGACCGTTTTCCTTATGGTTGCTTTTCTTGTGCACTACCTCCCCTTGTTTTGGGCTACCATTTTTATGTTATCAATTTGTGAAGCTTTTCCAGTTCCAATTGCGTGTATTTCCATGCAAACACACCCTTATAGTATTGAAATCGTGATTTGACATAGCAGTCCTGTCCTATGCCTTCCCTTGGTTATTTTTCCTTTTACCCATCTGTTATTCCGACGTACAATTTGTCCATAATTAATTTTTGTACGATTTCGTGTCTTTTTCGCGTATGTTTTTGACATTTTTCCATGTGAACCTGCCCTATTCTCCTCTGAATTCCATTATGACTAGATAGCCTTGTCTGGCTACCCTTTTTTTACAATTCTCCTTTTTCCTCCGCCCTGTTTTGGCCTCTCAATTTTTTGTTATTAATTTTTCTTAGTGCTATCGAGCTCTATTTTATTGTTTTTTCCATATGAATGCCTCTTAACCCCATCCGAACTGCCATTTGATGTGACAAACCTAAAGATTCTATATGTCCTGATATTTTTTCTTTTTCCCACCCTCCCTTCCGGTGCACGGATCATTCGCTATTAATTTCTGAATCCCGTTTCGGATAGGAGTTTTGGGTTTCTTGCATGTGAACATGGTTTCTTTTGCTCGGTACTATGTTCTGATGTGATAGGCTTGTCGGGCACACTTTTTTGCATATTTTTTCTTCTACCCTTACTTTGTTCTAGCTAATGGATTTTTCTATATTAATTCGCGTATGCATTTTCAGGGTCGATTTTTGCCTTTTTTTACATGCAAACCCCTCCTAATTCCCCCGAAATTGTGCGATGATGTGCCAGCCCTATGAATCCCCTTCCCTCGAACATTTTTTCTTTTTACTACCCTTCGTTCCAGTGACCATATCTTTTTCTATTAATTTATGTATCATGTATCGGAGTTAATTTTTGGGTTTTTTTCATGTGGTCGGGTCTTATCTCCGTCCGAATTGTGTTTTGACATGATAGGCATGTCCGGTATAACTTTTTTCCCAATTTTCATTTTTCCCGTGTTTCATTTTGGCGAATGGATTCTTTGATATGAATTGTCAAATGGGTTTTCACACCTCTTTTTTTCATTTTTCCCATGGGAATGCCCTGATTTGATCCCGGACATCCCATTGTACTTTTTGTAGTCTCTCCCACCTTCCATCCCAATTTTCCTTTTTACCGCATTGCGTTCTAACGAACGGTTTGTGAGTTATTAATTTTTCTTTGTTTTACCGAGTTCCCGCGTGCTTTGCCTCGCGCATGAATGCGTGCGTTTTTGTTTTTATGCGCCTTACGACGCCCCCATAACGTTCGTGACTTCCCTTTCACTATCTCTGCCCCCGTTGCTTCTCGTCACTGCAAATTTTTTTACCCCCGCCCTGCGCTCGTGCGCTCGACATGGGCGGCCTCCATTCTTTCTTTCTTTTTTTTCTTTTTCTTTCTTTCTAGTTAAAAAAAAAACCCACAACCCACTTCCCCAACTTAACACTTCCTTTAAAAAAAACACACACACAAAAAAGTTAAAAAAAAAACCCCTCCCCCTGATGGTTTTTCCCTTTCTCTTCTTCCTTCTCTCTCCCTCTCTTTCTCTCTCCCCATCTTCTTCTTCTTCTTCTTCTTCTTCTTCTTTCCTTCTTCTCCCACCTCCCTCCTCTTCTTCCCCTCCCTCCCCTCCCTCCCCTTCTTCCTCCTCCCCTTCTCTCCTTCTTCTCCCGCCTCCCTCCCCTTCTTCCTCCTCTTCTCCTCCCTCCCCTTCTTCTTCCTCCCCTTCATCTCTGCCGCCGCCCCCCACACTTGGCCACCCGCGCACCGCTGTCCGCAGTGCCTTTGTCGCCACTGCCACATGCTGCCATCTCCCTCCCCTCCTTCAAGCTCCTCCTCCTCTTCCTCTTCCTCTTCATCCTTGTCCTTCTCCCCCCACCACCCCCCGCCCCCCCGTTTCTTAACCCCAACCTCCTAAATTAACCCCCCTACCATTTTTACCCCCACCCCTAAATTAATTCCCCCTCTTAATTTAACCCCCACCCCTAAATTTACCCCCCATCCCTAAAATTACCATCCCCACCCCTCACTTTGGCCCCTCTCTACAATTAGCCCACCCCTAAGTTTGGCCCCCCTTTTTCTTAAGCCATGTTCCTACCCCCCCTTCTACGCCCCCTTCCTATGCCCCTCCTACGCCCCCCCAATTCCCCTTTTCCTCCCGTGGCCTCATTGCCCCCTTTTCCACCCCGCTCCATTTTCGGGATGTACACGCGCCACGCGGGATAGTTAGGCACGAGAGTTGAGATGTGACTGTGCATACGTGAGCTGCCAGTAGGTGTTCATGTGCGAGGACGTGCATTCCGACTTGTCCGTGCTATGGTGTGTGCTCAGCCATTTCCACGCATTTGTTCACACGCAATCCAGGTACCTATTTTTAATTTAAAAACTCGAGAAAACACCTAAAAACCTAAAAATTTCTTTAAAAATCATAAAAATTTCAATTTAAAAAATAAAAAATAGCTAAAAAATCCTTTACCAATTTGGAAAAATTTTGGTTTATTTTCTTGGTTGAAATGCAAAAAATAAATTGCAAATAAGTTACAAATATTAAAAATACTTCAAAATCTATTGAAAATTGAATAAAATTCATTAAAAATCAATAAAAATAAAAAATAATTTCAAATTTTTAAAAAATTCCACCAACTCATTTGAATATTTCTAGAATGTTTCACATGTTGAAAATGATTTGTTAAATGGTTGAACTGTTATTTTAAGGTAAAAACACTAAATTCAATACCTAAATTCATGGAAAAATCATTTTCAATTCTGAAAATAAGGTAAAAAATAATAGATAAATCTAGAAACATTGTTAAATTTTGATGGTCTAGTTTTTATTCATGGTGGACTACTGAAATCTCACCATCAAAATTTACAATATATTCGTGTGTCTTATTTATCACATTTTAATCATATTAAAAAAGATAAACAAATAAATATTCGTGTGTCTTGTTTCAAGCTAAAGCAGAAAGATTGCAGTCCAGGATGGATTTATTATGGTCCACATTTGAGCAATTTCAGGAATATGTTCCTCCTGACCATTCCTTTTTTGTCCACTATCAGTTGTAGAAGTTGGCCTTCTATATTAAGATTTCAACGATGGATCTTCCTCTTCCAGAGGATGGTTGGAGTGGAGCCTAGTCTTCTGATTTGCTGACAGAAGTTGTCTATATGGTCTTTGAAGATTCTGTGACGAGGGATACCATGTTGCTGTCTTATATGTATCTACGAGGTGATTTGTTAATTTTAGATGATGTAGATCTAGCTTGGTATGTAGGGGATGTGGTCTTGCAAGTTGCCTTGTATGTCAACCATTTGGAGTTAAGGATAGATGACATGTTTCAGTGCTATTCTTCTAAAGTGGCTACTTGTCTTGACACTTTATGGGATTCCATGATTGATTCTATAGTCTTGAACCAACAATAGAATACAGCCTCTACTCATGTGCAGAACACTAACTAACTGAGGGTGGATATCCTAGCTTATCTTTCCAAGAACCATCCATTTGATTCATCCTTCTTTAATGCCTACCATCAATGATCTGTTTTAGGTCCCTCTATTCCTAGCTTATTGTATTATCAACAAATGGCCCATCGCTATGATACTTATTTTTCCCTTTATTAATCCAACTCAACAGCCATCTTACCTCTCATTTTCCAACCTTAGAGTTTTTCTCAAATTCCAATCTTTACCTATTGTTCTTTCATTGAAGATCAAGTCTTTTCCCCTTCTCCGCCTTGTCCTTCCCCATCTATCCATATACCTTCTACTTTTCCTGCTTATCAATTAACACCATTCCTAACTAATTCGCCTAAATTTTGAGCTAATCCTTCTTTAGCTTATTCCTCATTTTATGATTTTGCCTATCCATCTCTTCATCCTCTTTTACTCATTCCTCTTCCATCTCCCACCACTTTTATTTCTCAACCCCCTCAGTTGGTTAGTGGGTATGAAGGATTTGATCAATAGATTCCAAGAAGAAGAGGATGGAGCTCAACTGATTCTCTCACGGGACCACAGCTTAATTGGCCATTAATTCTAGGGGACTGGACAACTGCTAGTCAAGTGTATCAAAATTATCTCCATTTTTATTAACAATATTCACAATCTCTAGTTGTTGAGGCCTGAATGGTTGATTTTTGATGGATTTTGAGTGATGTTTGGTTGTTCTCAGAAGTGTTTAAGAGTGTTTTGGATGATATTGATTATATTTTGGAAGCTCATGATGATTCTTAGTGGAAATATGAAGCTATATTATGTTCTGATAGGTTCTGCTAAGGTTCTGATTGGTTTTGATACCTTTTGTATAGCTTTTATTTTGTTCCGATTTTCTTCTGTATGAAGTATCAATTGATGATTGATGAAGGCTGAGATATTTTGAAAGCTTATTGAATATTTTTTGATAGTTTGGAATGGTTTTGGTATGAGTTATGAGGATCTACTATTCTTTGATGACCTTCTGTAGACCTTCTGTCTCTGTTCTGTCTCTACTCTATTCCTGTTCTGTAGATCTTCTATAAGTGTTTTGTAGAATGTATGTGTGACTTTGGAAAAGTTTTCAAACTTTTGGAAAGGATGAATCTAAGTTAAAAAGAGCTAAAACAAATAGAAGAAGCATCTACTAAAGATTGAAGAGAAGACTGAAGTGACAGTGACAATAGTGAGCTATGAAGAGACGTTGTAGTGGCTCTGATGCCCTTTCATACCTCCCATATCTCTTGGGAGGTGCATCCACGACCTAAGAAGGATTATTATGAGTGATTATTGAGTATTGTAATAAGGAGATGATATACTATTTTGAGAGAGAGAGAGAGAGAGAGAGAGAGAAGAGAGAATTCTATCAAAACAATGTGTCTTTCTATGAGAGATTGAGAGAGAAAACTATGAAGACAATGAAGATGAATAATATGTGATTGATTTCCATTCAAAAACGGTGTATTCTTTTGTGTCCCTTGTTCTATTGATGAATTTTATGAAGATGTTGAAGATTATGGTTGATTCTATTAAATCTGTGGGAGATATCTACTATGATGCTGCATGAAGATTTGCTATTTTCCTTGTTTTGGTCATCTCTAAAGAATGAAATAAAAGCTTGTTCATGTTACAAGATAGATTTTCTTGTAGTAGAATCCCCTTTTTCTTGGTGTCTCTCTTGGGGCTCCAAGGGGCCTTAGGGAGGCCAATGGGCTAGGGGCAGCACCCTCAGCCTGACGATAAAGGAAATATTCCTTGGTTGACTAGAAAAGGTTCATAATATGGTTGGACATGCCGACCAGACTACCTTTTCTAGGCTATAAAAGAAAGGCAAATCGTCAATTTATATTTCATGTAATTAGAGTTCTATAATCTACCCTTAAGCTCTCCACCTATCATTTGTCTAGATCACCATCTAAGATTCATAGTGGAAGCACGCGGGTGGACAGAGCCATCTTTTAAAATTAGAGAAATCTTTGTTATTCTCATATTTGCTTTGTACTCTCTACTTCTTGCTTGGATTTTGTCTATTGTGCTGTATAATTTCTACACAAATTACCTTTGGATTAGTTGGTGGTAGTAGGTCCATCATCAAGTGAATCTTTGTCATATACGTGACAATGCTATCCTTAGATATATAATATGACCCAAGTTGATTCTATCCTTTATCCAAAACTAGCACTTTTGGAGTTGAGAGAGAGAGAGAGAGAGAGAGAGAGAGAGAGAGAGAGAGAGAGAGAGGGCTGCCTACATAATTTAGAAATGAATCGTAACTTTTTAAGTATTCAACTCAACTACAATTGATATAGGGACATTTTGGTAGCATGCGTTTGAATATTATGCACATCAAGCATTGGAATCTGGTTTGTACATGGATCAATTGAAGTTGAAAGGAGTAAGCTTATTAGGACACATTGGCTAGCAAGATTTTTGGAAGAAAAATATATTGCACTTCAAAAGCTATAACAAGGATTGCAAGCTTGACAAGAAAGGGAGGAAACCTTGATCAAAGAGCTAACTGAAGGCCACATCCTATTGCAGATGCCTTGGGACAAGATTTAAGAATATTTTGCACTTCAAAAACTATTAGAAGGGCTACAAGCTTGATAAGAAAGGGAGACGACCTTGATTTAAGAGTTAGCTCAAGACTACATCATGTTGTAGACACATTGCAAAACAAGATTGAAGAATACATTAGGAGAGTTTTGAGGTCTCAAAAATGCCTTGTAAGCAATCCTAGAGAGAGAAATTTTTTTAGAAAATAAAACATTTTTAGATTTTTTAATTTTTTTATATTTTCGTAAGTAAATATATAAAAATTGTTAATAAGTCATTGTTGTGATATTCTTGTGGTCACATCAAACCTAGAAATCTAGGCTGCCATAAAGGTGACAAAGATTGTCATAATGAAGATCTTACTCATCCTCATTAAAGTAAAAACTAATATTCAATTTTAATTTTGTTTGACACTTGATTACTTTCGTCCATTCTCACTCTCTTCTTTCTTTCCCATCCTTACTAGTTTCTTCTTTATTTTCCTTCTTGTTTCTAATTTGCATACTTTTTCAATCCAATCTTCTAATCACATCCTTAGCTATGGATCAATCATCCAATTATCTCTATAGCTCTAGTAAAAGACCTCTCTATCATCGTCATATTGAGTTAGATAGTGAGTATGAACCAATAAGGAAGAGAGCAAAACCCATTACTATTATATAGAGTCTACAAAATATATACTCAGGTTTGAACGAAAGAAGAATCTTGATCTTTGGTTAGATGGCAAGCTATACTCCAAAAATCCTAGCAAAAATAGCACTCCGCCTTTCTATAATAGCTCTTCATTGTTGAGGTTCATTGGTAATTGTTATAATGGGTTTCTGGGTTATACACTTAACTTGGTTGCAAAAACGGATGTCCTCAGATTGGAGAACCATTTTTTATCCAAAAATAACAATGAGTTGCTGCAGAAGCTAGAGGGTTATCAACAGAGGATTCATTCGTTGGAGAAACACATCAAATCTTATCAACAAAAGAAAACTATTTTAGTGTAACGTGCCCGCTTGTCCGCTTGTGGGACACGTCTTAGCAGACCATCAGGAGGAGGGTCTAGAAGGCTCCACCTGGCACTTGCAAGGAATGACACAGGGTTTGCGATCTAGGTCTTCCCGAGTCTGCCCCGAGCGGAAGTGTCTAGCCGTTCCCACTTGGGATTGACCTGAGGTCAGGGTTCCTTTCCTATCAGCAAAGTCTCTAGGAAGAAGCTAGCGTCGAGCTCCAGTTGTACCACCTTTCGTAGGAACAATAGAGACGAAGCGGTTTCAAGCTGCACTTGGTTCATGGAGAATGGGAAACGAGAGGGATGCGAAGCTCAACCTCTTTGCCGTACGGCATAGTCCCATTCCTTTCCCCTAAAATAGAATAAATCGAAAATTGTATATCTACTGACACTAGGTCTTCGTTGTCTTATTATCTCAACATTTGAGAAAAGTTCCTAGCTAACCGGGACCACCGTTCCATAGGACGGACCTAAATCATGTCCACTGCACTTTCCTTAGATTGCTTTAGTTATCTACTTACCTAACACATTACGTTTTGACAAGCAAAATCAGCTTTCTTAATTAAACAAATTTATCATGGGTTCCTTAACGTAACTTAGGCACTGACACAAAAACAATGCCAAGCAAGTTTCTTTTTCTCCAATAACTGCTCTTTATTTATCAAAATCTTGGAGTACATCCAATATCATGCCTGAAGGCTATCTCAGCAATCTACAGGATTGTTGCTCCAAGTTCCGCCCGTTGACTAGTACACGGTCCTCGAGATCCCATCTCGAGTCACGTCGGCCTCTTGTGCGGGATCCGGAGGCAAGGGATTTACAGCCAGAGCCTCCCCTGGCACCCAAGCGTCCTCCCGGTCCAAGTAGCACCCACGGAAAGACCTCTCGCGGCGGGTTAGGTCCATATACCTGGCACGACTAACAACCCCCTTGGATAGGGCCAGGCAGACAGTCGGAGGTAACTGTTCCTACCTCTCCCTCTAGGCTTTCAACCTGAAGCATTAAGTGCTTTCCTTGAATTAGTTCCTTGAGCAAAGAGATCAAATAATGTACCTAAGTACAAGCACAAACATTTCAGAGGTCGTTTGTACGACCGACTGCTAAGGTGTGACTCCTTTTTTCCTCGGACGCTCCTAGCATCCGATCTTGGGTCTTTCCACGACTTGGTGAGAACCCAATAATTTCAAACAAGATTACGCAAGCAAATGGTCTTGGTAAGTTGACTTATACTTGCCCTTTTCCCTTGGGTTTTACCTTAGGGTATCTTAATCCCTAACTCAAGCATTAGCATGTCAGTCAAGGCAACGGACATGCCTTATTTGCAACCCAACCAAAGGTCTTTTAATCTCTAATTACAACCAAGCTCAATTAACACACATGACAACACATGATTCTATATTTAGACTTTCAAGATGCAGTCTAGATTCATACGATCCTTCCATTTCTCTTAGTGCAGTTCTATGCAGGATTTCCCAATCAACCTTAACCATCGTGCACATTGTGCATTTAGTATACTTGCACCTCCTAAACGACTTTCATCTCTCTTTATTCCTGGCAACGAGTAATTATTTCTAATGCATTGGATCACATGTGACTCGCGTCTATGAAATTCTAGGGTTTTGTCTAACGATGCAAGTGTATCTCATGAACAGAAATTAACATTTCATGTGTTTCTTTTAACCATGATCACTAAATGTGAATTCTAAATGACTATTCATGCACTGAACTGGTTAAAAAGCTATCATTTTATGTGAAGTAAGGCGATAACCTTATCATTTTATGTTAGCAAAAGCTATCATTTCACACATAAAATCTTATGCGAATTCCAAACTCTACCATGCAGCTTAGTACTTAGAGTAAACAAAACCCTAAGACTCGTTCTTGTTCCGTGCACATCGCAAACCATTTCATCTTTTTCACGAGAAATAATACCTAATTAATTTTAAACTTGGGTTTGATTCGTGTTTATTTCATTGGTTGCTCCGCTTGCCTCTCCAACATTACCAGTAGCTTGGGTGCCTATGCTTCCCGCGACTTTCTTCTTGGGAGCCATTCGCCTCGCGGAGATTGGGAAGTTCGGACCTTAACGGGTTTCGGGTTGATGCATTCGGGTGGGAAATATTTCTGGATGGGGTCCTTTGCTGAGGGAGTGGTTTGGGTGTGGCTTGTTGCGGTTACTTATCGACTCACACTCCCTCTCCTTCCTTCTTTCCCCCTCTCTCTCTTCTTCTTCTCTTCGCTTATTCTCCTGCTCTCCCTCTCTTCTTCTCCTTTTCCCTCTCCCACTTCTTTTCTCCCTCTCTCTTCTTTTCTCCTTCTCTACTCTTCTTCTTCTACTACTTCTTTCTACCTCTTCTTCTTTCTCCTCTACCTCTCTCCCTCTCCCTCTGCCTCTCTCCTTCTCCTTCTTATTCTCCTCTCCTTTCTTCTATCCCTTCCTTTTCCTCCCTTCTTCTACTTCTCTCTTCTTCCCTTCTCTTCCCTCCTTCTCCTTCTCTCCTCTCTCCCACTCCTCCTTCTCTTCTTCTTCTCTTCTCTCTCCCACTTCTTCCCTTCTCTCTCCCCACTCCTTCTTCTTCTCTCCTTCTCCTTCTTTCTCTTCTCTCCTTCTCCTTCTCTCTCCCTTTCTTCTCTTCTCTCTCCCACTCCTCCTTCTTCTCTCCCACTTCTTCTCTTCTCTCTCTCCCTCCTTCTTTCTCCTCTCCTTCTCCTTCTCTCTCCCTTTCTTCTCTTCTCTCTCCCACACCTCCTTCTTCTCTCTCGCTTCTTCTCTTCTCTCTCTCCCTCCTTTCTCTTCTCCCCTTCTCCTTCTCCTTCTCTCCCTCTTCCTTCTCCTCTCTCTCTCTCTCACTCCTACTTTCTCTTCTCATTGGCTGAGCTAGATGGAAATCAAGGAGGGAGGCGGCTTGTTTGGAGGGCCCAGGGAGGGTCCCGTGGCGCCTAGTAGATGGGGGGTGTCTATGGTCGAAGGCCCCAGATGGTCTGCACAGCGCTGACGGGGGGGGATGTAAGGAAGGCTGGGTGGTGGGGTGGCACGTTGGACCAGAGGCGGCTATTGCAGTAGATCGTAGGGGGGAGACTTTGTTCGGGCGGCCAGGGGGTGGTACAGCAACTGATGGGGGGAAAAGGTTGGTGACATAGCCTCTCTCCTTCTTTTTGGGGAGGGGAGAAGCCTCCCCTTATATAGGGGAGGGGAGGAGGCAGGTGGCATGGCCACCCCTCCCACTTGGGGGGCTGCATGCCCCCCAGCATCATCACTCCCTCTCTCTCTCTCTCCCCGACATGCTGTCGGCAAGGAGAGAGGGGGGAGTAAAAAAATTTGAACTAATGATAATTTTTTTTTCTTTTTCCTTTAAAATTTCAGGGGAGGGTTCCTATGGCCCGTTACATTCTCTCCCCCTTAGAGGAATCGAGATGTCCTCATCTCGAGGACCTAGGGGTATTGTTGGTTGAGAGTCGTCCATCCAGGTGGCATCCTATTCGGGATAATCTTTCCACTGGACGAGGTATCCTCTCAAGGTCCTTGACCTCAAATGCCTCTCCCTGACATCTAGGACTCTATCAGGCCGTAGCTCAAGGACTCCTTGGCTAGGCATTACAATTTGTTGATCATCAAGTACATGATTCGGATTAGGTAAATACTTTTTCAATAGGCTAACGTGGAATACATTATGAACCTTTAGGGTTGCGGGCAGCTGTAGTCTGTAAGCATTAGGCCCTAGGCACTTAGTGATCTTATAAGGTCCACAATACCTTGGACTTAACTTCTTATACTCTCCCAAGGACAGTGAACTCTTTTTAGGGCGTACGCGGATGAAGACCATATCACCTTCAATGAAGGATCTGTTTTGCCGTTTCAAGTCCGCGTAAGCCTTCTGTCTATCCTTGGCAGCTTGGATGTCTTATCTTATTGATTTGATTTAATCATCCATGTCTTCCAGCATATGCTTTGAAGCTTCTATCCTCAAGGTTGGATCCGAGAAGCTCAAGGGAATACGACAAACGTGCCCATACAATGCTTGAAAAGGGGTCATCTGAATACTTTGTTGGTAAGAAGCATTGTAGGCAAACTCAACCAATGGCAAATATTGAATCCACTTTTTGGGTTCGCGACAGTAGTATGCCCTAAGCATATCTTCAATGACTTGGTTGACTCGTTCTGTTTGACCATCTTGGTTGAGTTGTTCTGTTTGACCATTAGTTTGGGGATGGTAAGCTATACTGAAACAGAGTTGAGTCCCAATGGCCTCGAAAATAGCCCTCTAGAAGTGTGATGTGAAGAGAGAGTTACAATCACTAGTGATTCTTCTCGGTAACCCATGCAGCTTGAATATTTCCTTGATGAATAATCTTGCGATGTCTGAGGCTTTATAGTTTGTCTTGACAGGGATGAGATGTGCAACCTTGGTGAGCATATCTACTACAACCATAATAGAGTTGTATCCTCCCTGAACTTGGGGTAGGCCAACAACAAAGTCCATACTAATGAATTCCCATTTCATTTGGGGAATGTCAAGTGATTGCAATTTCCCCGACATTTTGACATGTTTTGCCTTAATGCGTTGACAAGACAAACATTCCGTGACATATTTGAGAACATCACCCTTGAGCCTATCCCAATAATAGCTCTTCTTGACCGCATTAAGGGTCTTGGCATAGCAAGGATGTCCTTAGAAAGGGGAGTCATGGGCTTCCCAAAGTATCTTCTGCTTGAGAGATTGGCTTGCAGGGATACATAATCTTGTCCTAAAGTAGACAAGTCCACTACTGACAGAGAATTCTTGATACTTAGTCTTAAGCTTCGGGTCTTGATCCTTGATGGGGATCTCCCTTAGCAATTTCTCGTAAACTGGGTCATGACATGCCTCTTCTCTAGCTAGCTCAAGAATTGGGTTGTTTGGCATTGATACCTTTGTGGCTAGTGACCTTGCTGTTGATGGATCTTGCAAAATAAGAGAGTTTAGAAATGCCTTGCGACTGAGCGCATCAGCAACTACATTCTCTTTTCTAGGCCTGTATTTGATTTCAAAGTCATATTCTTCCAGCACTTCGATCCATCGACTTTGCCTCATGTTGAGCTCATTCTGGGTGAAGATCCATTTAAGACTCTTGTGGTCCGTCACTACGGAAAATTTATTACCTAGTAGGTAATGTCTCCAAAGTTTGAGAGCATGGATGACAGCCAACAGCTCCAGATCGTGGATAGCATAATTCCTTTCATGGCTCTTCAATTTCCTTGAAGAATATGCTACGGGATGACCTTCTTGCATAAGCACACATCCTAAAGCAAGTGTGCTAGCATCAGTTACCACTTCAAACTCCTTACTAAGATCAGGAAGTTTCAGGATGGGTGCTGATACTAAGCTTTGCTTTAGCTTGTCAAAGTTGGTCTATTCGGCAGGCGACCATACAATTGCTACTTGCTTCTTTAGTAGATCAGTCAGAGGCGCTGCAATCAACGCATAATCTTTGATGAAGATCCTATACCATCCTATCAATCCAAGAAAGCTACGTATCTCTTTGACAGAAGTTGGTGTTGGCCATTCTAGAACGTCTTTGACCTTGGCTGGATCTACTTAAAATCCTTCCGCTGATACAATGAATCCCAGATATTCAATTCGCTTGAAAAATGCACATTTCTTCTTCTTGGCATAAAGCTTGTGTGCTCTGATTGTTTCAAGAACAATGCGAAGTTGGGGTTCATGATCTTTTTGTTGTTTAGAGTAGACTAGGGTATCATCAAAGAAGACGAGTACAAAGTCATCAAGATAGTGCCTAAAGATATCCTGCATTAACCTGTTGAAGGTAGCAGGAGCATTTGTCAGCCCGAATGACATCACTAGGAATTCAAAGTGTCCATACCTTGTGCTAAATGCAGTCTTCAGGATATCTTCTTCCTTGATCCTTATTTGATAATATCCAAATCTGAGATCTATCTTAGAGAAGATCTTCGCACCTTCAAGACAGTCAAGTAGTTCATCTATTCTTGGAATGGGGTATTTGTTTTTAATGGTTGATTGGTTCAACCCTTTGTAGTCAATGCATAGCCAAAGTGTTCCATCTTTCTTCCTTTGGAATAGTATTGGAGCTCCCCATGGTGAATTGCTAGGATGGATGTAGCCTTGGTCTAACAGTTGCTTGAGTTGCTCTTTCAGTTCAATAGCTTCCAGGATGGACATCCTATACGGCCTCTTTGCGCGACTGGTGCAGGTCCTAGTGCCAGCTTGATTTCGTGGTCGACTTCCCTTTGAGGAGGAAGTTCTGTCAGCTCATCAGGGAATACATCTGCGTATTCCTTTAACCATGACGGTTCTTCTCTAGATTTCTGATTTTGATCTATCTTATTTAGTTTAATCAGATATACATGTAGGCCCTTTCTAACTCCTTTTATAATCCGTGCTGCTTTTGCTAGCTGAATTTTTGGCTTACCAGCCTCTCCTTGAGTTGTAACTAGTTTCCCTTCAGAATTTTGGAAGGAGACTTGCCCCTTTCCACAGTGGATATGGGCATCATTGGGTATTAGCCAATCCATTCCAAGTAAACATTCGTGGACACCTAGGTTCATTACCCTGAATCTCACCGAAGTCGGCTTCCCACCCAGTAGGAATTTCACCTTAGTAGTTTGCCTAGTACAAGAGACATCACGACCATTTGCCAATTCCACAAGTAAAGTAGGTGCGTCTATTGTGACTATCCCTAGACTTTTTGCACAGATTGGTGAAATGAAGGAATGTGTACTGCCACAATCCATTAGGGTTTTGAAGCTTTTACCTTCATAATTCGATGGAGTTTGGATCATCGAGAATTGGCGATTCGGACCCTTCTTGTGAAGAGCGGCGTGAACCGTTGCCCTCTCAATGTCAGCATCCATGGATGGACCTTCTTCATCACCCAGCTCCTTGTTGGAAACACTGGAGGTTCTTCCTCTGGCCATGACGGTGGCTCCTTGGCCATGGGCGGCTCCTTGGAATTACCCTTGGCATTGTCCTCTGCTAAGCTTGGGACAATGCCTCTTGAAGTGTCCAGGCTCATTGCAATGGAAGCAACGTAGATTGCGGTCATTACCTTATGTAGGAACAAAGTTGTTGATAGCATTGGTCCTAGCTTTCTTCCTTTGTCCCTGATTCTGACCTCGCGCTCTCTTAGTCTAAGCCCTATATATTCCCTTGTTCTGATCCCTGTAAGGCCAAGTCTTGTTGTTCCTTGGCTTGGTCTACACCTCCTGTATTATTGGTGCAGCTCGAATGAGTGCGTCTTATAGGTCCATTTGGGCGCATTGATTCCAAGCGGGTGTTTATGGGTGGATTTAACCCAGCACAAAACTTTGACACCTGTTGTATCATATCCATTGGTGGCACGTACTTTAAGAGAGAGACGAACTTTGAATAATATGCATCAAGGGATAGTCCAAGCTGCTTCAATTCATAGAATTTGTTCATCTTCTGTGTGTGGTAGGTAGGTGGCAGATACCTCCCTCGCATAGCTTCCTTAAGCTTCTCCCAAGTGATTGTCCCTTTCGAGATTGCTTGGTCTCTGCACCACTGTTTCCACCAAAGTATTGCTTTGCCTATAAGCTTAAGTTTGGCGAGCATAGCTTGGTTAGTAGATGTAGTTCCTGCTGCCTCAAAGTAGTCCTCCATGGACTCGATCCAGATCTCAGCGTCAACTTAAACAGTCCTTCCCTTGCCATCGAACTCAGGTGGCTTAATTTTTTTGAGAAGGAACTTCTTCTCGACTCACAGCTGTACTTAGTGTAGGGGTCGGACTTGGAACGTGCACTTGGGGTTGCGCTTGGGCAATAAGATTCTTTATGTTAAAAACTTATCAAATGTTTTCCATATTACGTTAATATGACCAGCACAACTTTTAGCCAAGTGACCTAATCACTTAACTCCTTTGCCAACATTTACAATCAGGATAGACAGTAGTAAGAAGTCTTATTCATTCATGAGGGCATAGCCCTTTGAGTACATTTATTTTGGGAAAGTAGAACAAGCTAATTGGTACATCAGTTTAGGGACAATAGGATTGTGTTACAATCGGCTACACAGGGAATGAGTAATAATATGGAGTGGGGTCATGGATTTTCAGGAATCGATAATTCATAGGAAGCTTGGTGTATCCCTTCCTTTGATACCCATTCTTCTCATAGCGCCCTAGCACTTTGATTCTATCGGCAGGGATCACCCGAGTCACTTCTTCATACACATACTTGTTCTACTTGACTTGCCGACCACCAATATGCAGGGTTGTGTTTGCGTGAACTTTGAAAAAGATGAACATATTCACGATCTTTAAATCCTCCATCCACTTGATTTTCTTCAAGTTGGTCTGAAGGTACGCAAGTCGGTGGGCTACTATGTAGTATATTCCTGATTCTCCCATCCATCTATGTTCCACATACAGGGGTGAAGGATTATAGATGTGGTCTAGAATATTCATCATGCCTAGCCTCTGTCGATAATCCGAAGCACGCATTGCAGTCATAAACATAACCTGGAACACCAAGAATTTGTTCCATGCTTCGTGACTCTGAAATCCAGCATCCATAAGCGAGTAAGGAAATGCTTTCAACAGAAAACACTGCTCTATTCCACTCATCTTCCCTTGGATGTCCCCTTATTTCCTTTACTTTCCTCCATTAAGTTCCTTTGTAAATCTTAGGTCCCGTTTGTTCACTCTGATACCAACTGTAACGTGCCCTCTTGTCCGCTTGCGGGACACGTCTTAGCAGGCCATCGGGAGGAGGGTCTAGAAGGCTCCCCCCAGCACTCGTAAGGAATGACACAGGGTTTGTGATCTAGGTCTTCCCGAGTTTGCCCTGAGCGGAAGTGTCTAGCTGTTCCCACTTGGGATCGACATGAAGTCAGGGTTCCTTTCCTATCAGCAAAGTCTCTAGGAAGAAGCTAGCGTCGAGCTCTAGTTGTACCACCTTTCGTAGGAACAACAGAGACGAAGCGGTTTCAAGCTGCACTTGGTTCATGGAGAATGGGAAACGAGAGGGATGCAAAGCTCAACCTCTCTACCGTACGGCATAGTCCCATTCCTTTCCCCTAAAATAAAATAAATAAAAAATTCTACATTTATTGACACTAGGTCTTCGTTGTCTTATTATCTCAACATTTGAGAAAAGTTCCCAGCTAACCGGGACCGCCCTTCCATAGGACGGACCTAAATCGTGTCCACCGCACTTTCCTCAGATTTGCTTTAGTTATTTGATTACCTAACACATTACGTTTTGACATGCAAAATCATATTCCTTAATTAAATAAATTAATCACGGGTTCCTTCACGTAACTTAGGCACTGACACAAAAACAATGCCAAGCAAGTTCCTTTTTCTCCAATAACTGCTCTTTATTAAAACGAGAGGCATGCGCTGCTCAACCTCTCTACCTGTAGGGCATAGTCTCAATCCGATTCCCTAAAACGGCATGAATCGGGTTCTAACTTAACAATGCCTAAAGGTCAAACGGTAAAACCTTGTGAGAAGTTTCCCAGTTTGCTGGGACCACCCTACCATAGGATAGACCCGTCGGGGTTCTGCCCATCCACTTCCCTTGATAGCTTTAGTTTTCTAATTAGGTCCTATCACATTTATGTGTGACATTCAAAATCAGCTTCCTTAATTAGGCCTTTTAGGGAACATGGCTCGTTCGTGTAATTTATAGCACCTACACGAAAACAATATAACCAGTCCTTTTTACAAACAAGTTCTTTAACTTATCTTCAAGTTAATCTTTGTCTCCTGCCAATACATGATAATTATGTATCCCTTCTGTCCAACAGAAGTCCCGGTCCAAATCACCTGGCACCATAATTTCTATCCAGTATCTAGAATAGGATCTTCCAACGCCCTAGACGTTGGGCTCACGATAGTCTACAATTCCGTTCCGGTCTAAGCAAGGGGTGTCCAGAGCTCCGCTGACCCCAAGTGACCTAGGAGTGAGACACAACTTCCATGGTTGGCCTTTTCACCACTCGACCTTCGACTCATGAATCGAGCAATACCCTCTCAGGGTAATCTGCAATGCGATCTTGGAGATGATCCACCCATGCAAAATATCCTTCCTTAATTAATCCAATTAAGAATCAAGCATAATCAAGGAAATAAGCCTAATATCATCTTCCAGTGAAACATTCCTTTATTACCATGGCTATTTATCATTACTGACCTTTGCCATGCTTTTACTATCAAACACAAGCACTTGGAATATTTATCCAAATCACAATGCAACCATCAATTGATTGTAAAAAGCATTTAGGGTGTTGTTCAATCAACCAACAAAACTAATTGTATTTTTCTCAAATAATACAAGAATAGATGTGATAATAATTCCATTGCATATTTGCTCTCCCCCAAGGATCAAAGAGCAATTCTATGCAAAATTTACTTAATACTTGTATGCACAATTTTTAATGTTATTGTTTTTACGATTATGCTATTCATAACCTCTGACCGATCGCTCTATCAACGAATAAGCCATACACAACTAAGTGCAATTAACTTCCCTTGATACATGCACTTTGCAAACTCCATCTTTCGAATATGTGAGAAGAGGCCTATCCCTTCCCATGACATATTCTCGTACATCATAGTATGGAGCCTAATGTATCTCATGCAAGAATCAAAACAAGCATCTATGAATTTAGAAATACATTACTTATGATAGGAACCACGACTGGATTGGTAGTGATGCCCTCGCCCGAGGCTCTATTGCTTGTTGAGGGATTTCCATTTGCACGTAACATTTTTTGTTGGGGACCATTGCCTGCAAGTAGATTCAAGAGATAAGAAGCCGGAATAGATTTGAGATAAGAGAGCGTAAGAGAAGATGGCTTAGTCGAAGACCGAGATAGGGGAGATTTGAGCTAACTCTCTCCCTCACAGCCTTCTGGAAAAACTACTCTCTCTCTCTCTCTCTCTCTTTCTCTCTCTCTATTTAAAGCTCCTTCTCGCAATCTCTTGGAGCGGTATCCCTCTCTCTCTCTCTCTCTCTCTCTCTCTCTCTCTCTCTCTCTCTCTCTCTCTCTCTCTCTCTCTCTCTCTCTCTCTCTCTCTCTCTCTCTCTCTCTCTCTCTCTCTCTCTCTCTCTCTCTCTCTCTCTCTCTCTCTCTCTCTCTCTCTCTCTCTCTTGGACTCTCCTTGTGCTTCCTTGTGCCTCCCCATGCTTCATATTTATAACGAATTAGAGAAGAGGCCTAAGCTACACCCACCACACCTCCCCTCCACACGAACTAGGTCCTCAAGTGTGGGACAACATCCCTCGACCCAGCTCTGAGTTCCATTGCCACGGACACAATGCACTACATGGCAAGCTAGGCATACCCCCCAAGTAGTGCACCTTCTTTTCCTTTTCAGGTAAACTCAACCAACCACGACAACACATTGATCTCAGAGACCCTATCACCCACTCACTCCACTCTCCTCCTCCACAACCTCAAGCACTTTAATATGCTTCTTCTGCATGTCCAAATCGTGCAAGCCCCCATCATTGACCATGACAACCCTTCAACCACTCAAGCCCTCATCAACAAATTCCACAAGTGCCATGGGACTAGCACTTGACTTGGAGGGGGTAATGTTAACCTAGTGCAAGAAAGGAAAAAAGGAAAAAAGGGAAAAGCAAAAAAAAAAAAAAAAAAAAAAACAAGGCAAAGCAGAAAAAGGCGACCTGATAGCAAAAATAATAGGGAAAGGATCAAAAGTGCAAAGACACCTTAAAAACCCAAGGCGAGTGTAAGAATGGAAGATGCGCATTTTAAAATGCAAAGTGCCCCTAAATCTTTGTAAAAGAGTGCCACGCTCCCTTCTGTGCAATTTGTAAAGGGTGGACGACACGGGTGAAGCCACAATGTAAATAGAAGGGAATAAGAAAAGAGGACCGAGGCTAAAATAGCCAGTCATGTAAAAAAGGGGTGGGTGCCCAAAAGAAATGAGGGCATGTATAAGAGCTAAAAAGTGAGTAAAGAAGCTCATTCTTGTGTGTGGCCAAAACTAGCTCTCCTCTTCTCTTCTTCTTCTTGTTCTTGTTTTCTTGATCTTGTGCTTGAAAGAGGCAGTGTGAGGGAGTGAGTGTGTGAGGATGAGGAACCATTGTGGAGAAGCTCTCCATCTTCTCCTCTCTTCTTCATCTTCTCTTGACTTGCACGTGGCAATGGAGCATGGAGCTTGGAGCTTGAGGATCAACTTGCACCTTGCATCGTGAAGCTACCGAAGTGCTTGAGATAGAAGGAACTCAATCGAGCATGGAGGTAAGCTCACTACACTTGTAGGTGTGAGAGTGTGTATGGCTATGTGAGAGGTAGCCATTGCACTTGGCTTGAAATGCTTGAAGCAATAAGTGGTCCGTGGGTCTTGGTGGTCAAGCAAAGGCTCACACACTAATCTAGCAGAGGAAAACTTGAGTTAGGCAACACCCAAACTCAAAATCTCATTACAAAATTAATAAAACAACAACAAGAGCTCTTAAAAATCATTAAATCATTTAGGCAAACTCGACCATACCCAAACATACAGTGCATACATTGCAGTGGTGATCACTTACCATTTGAATGCACTCGATAGAGTAGAATCTACACTAATTGTGGGCAATTTGGTCATGAGGCATCCATATGTCAAGCCCCTAGGTGGCTTTCCTATGCTGCACCATATGCTAATCATGCGCTCCCATACCCAACACCTCAGTAGATGGCTCTTCCTGCTCCTCCCAAACAACAACCTACAGGTCCTTGAACTGACATTAACCCATCGGGCATCCCAGAGCCTCCAAGCCCCAATCATAACTCACCTACCTAGTGATGCCCCAATCCATTTATTTGAACATCCTGCTAAGGAAGATGATTATACCAACCCATATGTCTCTTATGATGAAGAAGGAAACACAGTGCTTATGGACTATAGGCCCGTTCCGATCATGATATTACGATGAGGTCGAGGAGGGTGCATCTCGATGCAACCCTGTGAGAATCTTGCCTACTAGACTTGTGGCCAACCCAGCCACATCTCCACACAGTGCCATCAAAAACAAAAACAACCAAGGAGAATAATGCTGATCAAAGGTGTCCTGAATGTAGAATAACTCATATGTATTATAATTGTCCAAAGAGGAAAGCTAGCTCCATCGAACCTATAGTACCCACTGTGCCCTTGACTCTCTTCGCAATAGAAATGCTAAAAGAGGAGGATGTGATTCCCATCCCGATTAATGCCATTACCCACACACAAGGTAAGCAAGGTGTGCCAGTATCCTTAGTCCATCTCTCACTACTAGTTCTGTCATTGGAAATAAGAAGGCAAAGAAGAAAACTAAGTGTGCTACTCTCAAACTCAAGAGTGACTGGGTCACTTTAGTTCCCGTAGTTGCTTCGAGTGTTGAGCAAGTTATATGTGCTCCACACACAGAAATGGCTACATCAGCCAAAGTAGGTGAATACCCTAACCCCAAGCATCAACTTAAGTCCATTAGCAAAGTAAAGAATTAGGTGGAAGAGGCTCAAGCTAAAATTAGGGCTAAAGAAGCCAAGGACAATTTGTAGCCACATGGCATCGATGGCACACTTCCGTCGGCCTCAACAATTGGCCCTAACACCTTTAAACAAGCTGCTATTGAACTTGGCGCACAACAACTTGCCCAAGGTTAGAGTTAAGGAAGTTACGGTATCAGAAAAGTAGGCCCTAGGCTTTTAGTTGCCTTAGCCTCTACAAGTGTCTCCATCCCAATGGGCATGCTCTTCAAGAACAATCCTACCATTTAGATAATGTTCAAGTCTTGGATTGATGGAAGTAATGAGACATAGCCTATTGAGGACAATTTGCAATATCCATTGCCTAGCTCCCCACCTACCCCCATCCTTGGTGCCCTTGGAGTTGCCATATTTTAGGAAGGTGTTAAACAACATGCAATTCTACCTCTGGAAGTCTTTGGTGATTCCACGAGAAGAGATATTATAGATATTGGAGCTAGTGTTAGTATTGTGAATCAAATAGTACTTAAGACATGGAGGTAACCCTTTGATTGAACCTATCCACTTTAATCTCACCATTGGTAATGGTTCTAAGGTGCACCCCCTGGGTGTGTTGAAGGATTGGCCGGTGAAGATTGTTGGTGTCAAATTCTCTATCACATTTGTGGTCATGAAAGGAGTTGACTATGACCTATTGCTCAACCAACCTTGGATGCACTATGCACAACTCATTAAAGATTGGAGCAATGGTCTTGTCTTTTTGGGAAATTGTATCGAGGATGTGCATATTGAAATGGATAGTTGGAAGACTACCTCAGTCAACCTGGATGCTATTTCTAGCTTGCTACAGGGTGACACCATTTGTTCCTCAACATAGAAGCCCTTGAACAAATATGTTCCATGCCCAGATGATGAGCAGGACTAGCTTCATATTCTTGCCACCTTGGAGTTTCCATTCACTAAGGTGAATACATTGCCTAGTCCCATGTTAAATCCAACTTAGAATGGTTGGAGTACTTGCAAGGCAATGGATTATGCTCAGCTAGAATCCCACATTTTTGACCCCGCTTCCAACCCTAATTTGTTCACTATTGAGCCCTCAAAAGGCCTACCTTTTGATGCTCCACCAATGTCAGAGGAGTCTGATTCTGAGTCAAATGTTAGCACTGGCTCAAATCCTAAAATCACTCAGCCTACCCCAACTCCACACTTTAAGATGAACTTGTCGGTTCACTTGCAAAGGAAGCATCTTAAGAATGCTCAGAAGAACCCTGACTTTGATGCAAGCTCTCAACATACACCCCAAGATCTCCTTAGATGCTTTATTAGGTTTAAGAAAGGGCATTGGATTGTCATTATGCTTGGTGCCAAATGCCAAGGCGCAACTAGTGAATCTATTGAAGGCTTAGCAAAAGTAAAGGAAGTTGACTTTGCTGAGAGGAGGGGGGAATGCATAAACCTTCCTTTATTTCTAAGGACTTAAGCCATGAAGATGAGGAGGCACTCATCCAATTACTCAAGGAATTTTGTGGCGTGCTTGCCTAAAATTACATAGATCTCAAAGGATGCCACCTTAGGTACTTACTTACACTATTCCCATGCGGCTAGATTGTAAACTTGTCAAGCAGAGGCCCTACCCCATGAATCCTCGCTACGCTCAACATGTGAAGGATGAATTGGACAAATTGTAGAAAGTAGGATTCATTTCTGAGATTGAGCATACTAATTGGGTATCACCCATTGTCGTGGTACTAAAAAAGAATGGCAAAATTCGAGTATGCGTCATGGTAAAATTCGAGTATGGTCAACTATAAGAAGATCAATGTAGTGAGGACCAAATGTGATCACTATCCATTGCCCTGCATAGATTACATGATTGAGAGAGTGATCGAGAAAGAATCTCATAGATTCCTTGATGGATTCTCCGGATACACTCAGGTTCAAGTTCACTTAGATGATTTGCACAAGACAGCTTTTACCACTGATGAGTGGGGCGTCTTTGCTGACATTGTCATGCCATTCGAGTTAACCAATGCACCCACCACCTTTCAATGATTGATGTGCACCATCTTTAAATAAATGTTGTGTAAGTGGTTGAAGTATTTGTTGACAACCCCTATGTGCATACTAGTTGGGAAGAGCACTTAGCTAAGCTTGACCTTGTCTTTGAAAGATGTCAGTAGTATCAGCTTTTCCTCAATCTGTTAAAATGTCAATTTTGGATAAACCATGGAATTATTCTAGGATATGTTATGTCCAAGAAAGGCATTGCCACTGATATAGCTAAGATCAATGTTATTATGAAGCTTCCACCTCCCACCAATCCGAAGGGTATTCAATGCTTTCTTGAGCATACTGGCTATTATTGCCACTTTGTTCTGAACTATGCTACTATTGCCAAGCCATTTATAAGCTTTTGGTTGTGTGGGAATGGATTGCTAAATGCCAGGATGCCTATGAGGCCTTGAAGAAGGCTCTTGTCTATGCACCCATTTTACTATCCCTAGATTGGACAATCACACTCCATGTTCATATTGATGCATCCAAAATTGCCATTGGAGATATTTCAACCTAGTGAACTTAACATGGACTTTCCAATAAGCTTTACAAGCAGGCAACTCAATGAGACTAAGATTAATTATTCCACCACTGAACAGGAAGATTTAGCAATGATTTATGTAGTTAAGAAATTTTGACATTATTTACTTGCCAATCCCTTCACGTTTTTTGTTGAATATCAAGCTCTACTTTATCTTGTGAATAAGCCATGTGCTATAGGCTGAATTGGCCAGTGGTTATGCTTTTTTTTGAGTTTGATTTCTTTATGGTTGTGTAGAGACAAAAGTAGCATTACATGGCTAATCACGTGTCCTAATTGACCAATTGGCAAAAAGGCAATAGGCATTGATGATAATTTACCTAATGCCCATTTGTTTTGGCTTCAATAAGAAGCCCAATTATTCAAGGCTGATCTCACACCCCATTGGGCAAATGATATCATTGTTATTTTAGAGAATGGCATTCCTAAATGCCCCATTGAGAGGGCTCATCTCACTTGCTTGTTGATTAAGTCTCGATCCCCTACTAGATGATTGCTAGTCAACTTTATCAACTAGGGTAGGATGGGTCTCCTTTGATGATGCGTGTGTGAACATGACATGGAGCGTGTGATCCAAGAAGCCTATGGCAATATTTTGGTGGACATTTTAATGGTGAGGCTACAACACATAAGGTTTTACAAGCCCAGTTGTGGTGGCCCACCTTGTTTAAGGATGGGACGCATTTTATTAAGCATTGTGATGAGTGCCAATGCACCAAACTTCCTATTCGCAAGGACAAGATGGAGCTATCACCTATCATTGCTAAACAACCTTTTGAAAATTGGGGGATTGACTTTGTAGGACCTATCACTCTAGCCACCTAGTATTCACAAGCACGCTACATCATTGTGGCAATCAACTATTTGACTAAATGGGCTGAGGCATGAGCCACCTGCAAAAAATGACACTCTTACAATGACTGAATTCTTGTGGGAGCAAGTGATTTCTTGCTTTGGCTACTCGATTGAGTTGGTGAATTATCACGGGACTCACTTTCTGAATGAGGTTATTAAGCATTTTCTCTCCACCTTTCTTATTATTCACCACAAGTCATCTCTATACTATCCTCAAGCCAATGGCTAGGTTAAATCCACTGGCAAGATTTTTCTTAATGTGCCGACCAATACTCTTTCTACTTCATGCTTTGATTGGGATAATAAGCTTATGGTGGCTGCCCATTGGGGTTATCACATAGATTTCAAGTCTACAATTGGCCAAACTCTATTTCAACTAACCTATGGCACTGATGCTATTATGGCAGTTGAGTTTCTCATCCCTAGTCTTCGCATTTTAGTACAGGAGCATTGGGACAACACTTGTGCTTGGACCAACTGCCTTGTCGAGTTAGAACACCTCTCTCAGTGAAACTCGCCTTTTAGCCACACATGCCCTTCCTTGCTAAAAAGGCCTGGTTCAATAGACATGTGCAACAGCATTCCTTTGACAAAGGTGGCATGGTGCTCTTGTATTTGCTTAAGGGCCATAAGAAAAAATTGAAACTTCATGCTCTAGGCCCGTATTGTGTCATCAAATTAGCAAGACAGGCAATGTTGAGCTTGAAACCCTAGAGGGGGAAGGCATTGGGAACTTCAATGGCAGCCACATTAAGAGGTATTACCTCCCAATCCATTACTGACATGAATGTCCCATGCAGCCTCTTAATGTTCCTATATCAGCACAGTCATGGTGGCTGAACAAACGTGGTATGAGTAACTTGAGCAGAAGGCTGATGCTCATCAGTTGGCTTTACCTAGCCCCATGCAGAACTCCTATTCATTTTTCAATGTATGAGTTGTTTCCATCTCTTTAATTAACCCCAAGGATGACCTTGTCATTCCCCTAGACTTCCTTTGGATCTAGTTGATTGCTACCAAGCAAGTTACTACTAACCCTCTCATTGATGAAGGTTCTGACTTCAACATCCTTCTGTATAACCTCTAGATCAATCTGGGACAACCCACCTTTACACCCACTCACACTAAGCTTAATCCCTATGGTGGCCAATCGTACTTGCTATTGGGTAAATGTAAGCTTTTGCTTATTGTTGCCACAACCGAGAGCATGCCTCTTCTTTTTTACGTTCTTTCAAACTGAGAGCATGTGGGTAAGGAACTTCTCTTGGGTCAATCTTTTAAGTATTAGGTTCCCTACACCATCAACTATGTTGATAGTGCATTACATTGCAATTTCCAAGTGCCCATGTTGTTTCTACTTTCAATCGAGGGGATCTTTCTACAGGAAAAGTGCTGAACTCCTCATCCCACCCCTTCCCAAATTAGCGACTCCTTATTTCGTCAATTGCTCCACATCCACCATCTCCATGCTACTTTTGTTAGTCAAGCCTTAAACCTCACACCTCCAAAGTCTTCTCACTTCTACTATGGCGACCTCGCCTCCCATTAGTAGTTCCATCTCCACCTTCACCACTCTCAAATCCATCGCATAGGCAACCAATTCGATGTTGCAAGACTCTTCCCATGCCAAAAATTTCCTCATGTTGGGTGGCATGCACTCTCTTGGAGGCCCAAGGCTTTTACAAAGGTAATGCCTATATTTGGATTCCCAAACGATCTAAATGTTTATCTATCATTTCTCCTCGGGATTCATTCACAATCGCTCCAGTAGATCCAACTGCCCAACTTCATGTCCATGTGAGCTTCTTCTTTGTTCCCACCCCCACCAGTGCCATCTCATATAGCGTTCGATTCTCCACCCCCTTCCATACCACTTGCACATCCACTGCATGAGAACTACCTTCCTCTAACTCCCCATCTCCATCTTTTTCTCTGAATTCACCTATACTGACCTTCTTCCCACACCCACCCTTGTGCCCTCAGACTCATCTGTAGCATCCGCCTTTGACAACCCACCTTTACACCCACTCACACTAAGCTTAATCCCTATGGTGGCCAATCGTACTTGCTATTGGGTAAATGTAAGCTTTTGCTTATTGTTGCCACAACCGAGAGCATGCCTCTTCTTTTTTACGTTCTTTCAAACTGAGAGCATGTGGGTAAGGAACTTCTCTTGGGTCAATCTTTTAAGTATTAGGTTCCCTACACCATCAACTATGTTGATAGTGCATTACATTGCAATTTCCAAGTGCCCATGTTGTTTCTACTTTCAATCGAGGGGATCTTTCTACAGGAAAAGTGCTGAACTCCTCATCCCACCCCTTCCCAAATTAGCGACTCCTTATTTCGTCAATTGCTCCACATCCACCATCTCCATGCTACTTTTGTTAGTCAAGCCTTAAACCTCACACCTCCAAAGTCTTCTCACTTCTACTATGGCGACCTCGCCTCCCATTAGTAGTTCCATCTCCACCTTCACCACTCTCAAATCCATCGCATAGGCAACCAATTCGATGTTGCAAGACTCTTCCCATGCCAAAAATTTCCTCATGTTGGGTGGCATGCACTCTCTTGGAGGCCCAAGGCTTTTACAAAGGTAATGCCTATATTTGGATTCCCAAACGATCTAAATGTTTATCTATCATTTCTCCTCGGGATTCATTCACAATCGCTCCCAGTAGATCCAACTGCCCAACTTCATGTCCATGTGAGCTTCTTCTTTGTTCCCACCCCCACCAGTGCCATCTCATATAGCGTTCGATTCTCCACCCCCTTCCATACCACTTGCACATCCACTGCATGAGAACTACCTTCCTCTAACTCCCCATCTCCATCTTTTTCTCTGAATTCACCTATACTGACCTTCTTCCCACACCCACCCTTGTGCCCTCAGACTCATCTGTAGCATCCGCCTTTGACAACCCCTCATAGCTAGTCCACCAATTGGATTTAGCAGCCCTATCTAACCTTCAACATGAACACAAGGGCCACCTCATCTTTAGATTAGTTCCACAACCCCTAATCCCCCTTCTAGTCTTAGACATTTTCTCATATGTCTCTCTCTTAACGACATGGTAGTGGACTTGGCCACAAAGGACAACTCCTCTGTAGTTGGTTACTCCAATTCAACTCTATGTTCACCACTTTTGCAAAATTGTTTGCTATGATTGACCTCGGCCTTGCTGTCAACAATGAGGCCCTTGAACTTGCTACCCCATGGAATCCCATGTGGGAGGAGCATGAACATCTCTTTCGCAAAAGTCTCTTGGTGCAAGCCGCACCTCCAATCCTCCCATTTCATCTCTTCTTATGCTCCATTGACCAAATGTGATGATGTTGTTGTGATTGCACACCTTATGGCCAAACAAACCACTTCTCGCCCTTTCTTACACAATTGATATGGCCATTGGCTTGAGATCGCTCATGTTGGTAGTTGCCTTATGACCACTACTGAGCAATGATATGCCATTAGTAACCTTTGGGCTAATCCTACATATCATTCACCTATTTCACTCCATGCCATCATTTTGGCTCATGATTTAGAAGTGCCATCCAACCTACAACGCCATCCATTATTTAATAAGGTTCTTCTTGAGGAGGAACTTCATGTGGCTAGTCACTTTGCCAATCTCTATCTACTCACCTTACCACTTATTTGTGTGGTTTGGCTATGTGCCCACCATTTGACCTTGATGCATTTGCGAAATCGGAGTATAACCCCAACTTTTACACTTGATGGTTGTCTACCCTTCCTTCATCTTCCCCTTCAGCCTAGTTGTCTTTGTGTTTTCTTTAGCCATATTTCATCTTATGTGTATGTTTCTTTTTGTTGTGTTGCCCTGACATCTTTGCTAGTCCTCTACTTACACCTACAAGCTAGGAAGCTTGCTTGTGTTCATTGCTTGCAGGGGGAAATGGGGTCAATCAATGTTGGCATTTGTGAAGGGTATGATTTGGTTCTTATTGTAACTTTTTGTATGGATTAACTAAAAATTTCTCAAGATATGGCCTTATTTTTTGAAGCAAATGGCAATGACGCAAATTTCTCTAGCCACAAACCAGCGGGACATGCCTTCAAGGACACGGGACATGCCTTCAAGGACACTCACAATGATGAAAAGATTGTGTTCACAATGAAGCAATGAAAAGAAGTCGGTCTTGAAGTCAACTTGTGGGATTGTGGATCCTTGGATTTTTGCTACCTTACCAACTTGGAAAACATTCTCAATAGATATCCTAAAACTAGGGAGTTGGTGGCTACATGTGGGCTAGATGACTAGATTAGGGCAACCGATGGGCCTATTCACTTTGCTATTTGTTACAACTTTGTGCAAAATTATCATCCTGATACTAAAACAAATAAGGTGAGATATTGGGTAGGAAAATAGTAAAATTTTGGGGAGTGGCACTCATGCCAAAATTAGTGGAACAACCCTTAGGTCTCCATTGGGGATCAGGGAAGCATGGTAAACCCTTTAAAACTCATTTAGTAGATCAATGATGGAGCGATAAGCCTATAGTTACTACAGATGGTTTGTTGATTTTAGCTATTAAGGATGAGGATCTTAGGATCTTTGCACAAGCTTTTCACCACTTGTTTACTTACAATCAAACCCATCACCCATACTATGGGAAGGATACCCAAGGGCTATATGGAAGATATCCTATGTGGTAGAATCATTAAAAGGGATATGAATGATTTTTAGTTGGAACAAGTCTATGACTCCCTTGCAAGGGCACATTGAGCCCTCCCCAAAAACCCTAAGCTTACCATTGCTGAGGCCAAGTTTTACATAATCAACTATGGCAGTTCTCTCACTAGGGTCATCATTGTAGCCTTAAGACTCTTTGAGTTAATGCAAGTGGACCCATATATGGCAGAGGTGGGACAAATGAAAGACAAGAGACCAAGAGAGGAAAAAGGGCCAAGTATAGAGCAATCCATCCAAAAATTAAGCCAAGGAGGGAGGAAGAAAGGAAAATACTAGAAAGATCACCACAAAACCCTCAAGGAATTGTCAAAGGATGCCCAACACATGAAGGAAGCTCCCCAAAAGGAAAAGGAAAACCTAGCGATGTAGGAATCATCTATTGACGACATGAGAAGAAAGGCAGCTTCCATCTCAAAGGGAATGGAGGAAGAAATCACTAGAAAGGTAGGAGACTCTATCAAAGGACAGGGTGAGGATCAGGAAGAACACTTAGTGATGTGTCCAATAGATTTTTAGATGATCAAGACCACTTTATAGACCATACAAGCAAGGTGAACAAGTTGGAACAGGGTAAACAGAATGAAGATGCTACAAACAATTCTTATGTGGAGAAGCAACGACATGTTGAGACTATTACTAGTTGAAAAGACTGCACAAGAAGGACATTAGTGAATTTGGGTGGTCTTGCCACATTAGAGCTCTTATGTGAAGAGTTGAAATAGGACAAGGAAAAAGCGATTCTAGAGAGAATGGAATTACAAAAGAAGTATGAGGAAGAGAGATTGGCCCATCAGGAATTTTTGAGGCACTCAAACCAACAATTACATGACTTATAGGCCCAGATTGCAAAAAACAATAGGGAGATGGAGGGTTTGAGAGAGCAGTTGCAAGAAGTTGGGATCATAAGGAAAAGAGAAGAAATTACCCATGCTCAGGTTGTTGCAGATCTTATGGTCCAAATGGAGGAGGAAAAGGAAAGGGCAGCAACTCTCACCAGAAAGTTAGTGGAAGTACATTAAACTCAAGCACAAATGAAGATAGCCTTCACGGGCTGCAAGATATAATTGAAATGAGTCTAACTACTATTGTTAATCAAGTTGAGGAGAAAGCTATTGGAGCTTATGAGGAGATGCTACAACAACTACTCATTGATTTGGCAAATTCCCTTCATAAGGAAAGCTAGTTTAAGCTTCATGCAGCTACCTATAAACATGCACTATCATTGTAGCAAGGGCTTTATCAGCAGGTTATTCTCACCATATCATCTAGGAGCACATGTAATGTAGAGGAACTCAAAGCTCATTTGGGACTAGCACCAAGTTCCTTGGCCAATTTTGACCGAGGAATGGAGCTCACATTATTCACCTTGGACACAACTTGAAGCCAGATGATTGCTCACTTGCATGACATGGGCTATAACGATCAAGATTTGAGAGATGTAGAAATGGTATACCCAACATCCATTGAGTTGTGTGACATACAACATGAGTCACTTGTTGAAGACCCCATTGCAGTAGAGCCGCTTAAGGACATGGTTCCTTCTTTTGATTACATGGACCTCTGGGATTTTGTTGAACAAGAGGAGGAAGCCATGCAAGAATCTCAAGAACCACCACCAGTACCAAATATGGCATCTGAGATCCAAGAGCGCTTTGATAGGATGGTTTAGGTCCTTCCCACGCTACCTCATAGGATGTGCCAAAGTATCCAATTGACATGCAAGGTATTGAGGCACAAAGAGAGGATCTAGATGAGCCCATTAGGTCTAGGAGGAGACCATCATTTTTTATTTCAATGTCTATGAAGATGCAAAATTTAGAACACCCTTACCACTTAGTACCTTGTAAAGGCTTATTAAAGTGGGAGAGAAGATTGCCAAGAAATGGTTGAAGAAACAGGATAGGTCAGATTTGAAAGTAGCTTGTAAGATTCCCAAGGAGAAGAACAAGAGTGAGTATCTCACAGAGAAGCCATGAGAGGTGTGGAAGCTTCAACAAAAATGGAGATACCCTATCCTTGAAGTAGATGAAATGGCCCATTCTGCCTTTTGCTACTCAAATCAGAAGACAGATGTGCTCCATTGCCCTTATCCTAGAAGGTATGGAAGAGAATATGATGCTGAGAAGCATGGAAAACATAACTTTCCCAAAATTCCCAATATCAATGCTATGTAAGAGAGTAAAATCTGTCACTTCTAGTTGCATGATCTGCTACCCTCTTTTGATAGCTTCCTTAAACTATAATCAAATTGCCTAGATCCTATCTTCGTAGTCACTTGCAAGTATCTCTACCTCTCATAATCAAGCTCTTACAACAACCAATGACTCCCTATGAGTATGGCCTACCACCCTTATTTTTCGACATCAACACAATGATTGACCACATTGCTAGGGCAAGACTTCTTCTTCAAGCTATGCTATTCCCATCTTGTTGTGTAGCAGCCTTACTCAAGGATATGGTGAACAACAAATTTACATGGTGTACACACCCTTTCTATCCAAAATCACCCATTTATCCCCAAATCTTTCTTAAGCAATATCTTTTGAGCAAAGGGTGTATTTCACTTACGTTGTTGCCACTCCTTGAGGAGTGAAACACTTGTACATTCACATGAAGACAAGAAGCAAAAAAAAAAAGAATGAATGGAAAGAAAAGAAAAGAAAGAGAGCAAAAGCTCCATGATTAGTTAGGTGCACTCACATTTCACTACACCTAAGGGTCCTCAAGTTGGATGCATCCAGTGGCTTCAGTCAACTGGTTCCATCTCTAACCCCCTAGCCCTTCCCTCTACACAATCTTAGGGCTCATTAAGGGCAAAACATCTTGGGCATGCTCAGATGACCTATCACCCTGAGTTTTGCACAGCACAATAACAATTCACCAATTGGGTCCTCAAGTGTGGGACAACACTTTAGGCTTGCTTGAGCGACCCATCTTTTAGTTGCACTTGCACATGCACAAATCACTGCACAAGTACGATAGACACACCCCTTAGAGAGACCACGAGATGGCTTGTAGGCTCTTGCAAAGGGCCATTTGAAGACCTGAAGAACCATTCACATCTATGGCCTCTACATCCTCCCCATTTCATGATTTCTTTTTTTTTGTGGAGCTATCCTTGATCCTTCAATCTACCATCATTTTCCATCAATGAGCCTCAATTTTTGGACATCATCTATACCATCAACCGAAGCATCTTAGTCTTCAATACTAGTTCTTCATCACATCATTCTTCATCAAGCACATTCATCTTCAACAAAGCAACAAAAGTCCTTCATCGGCAACATTCATATTTCTCTGTCAAAACCACTACTCCTTCATCGATTGTTCTTAGCATTTTGCATCTACAATGTAAGCTATTGAATGCTACCTACGAGTGCCATGGGACTAGCACTCATCTCGAGGGAAAATAATATTAACGATATTTTGAGAAGGCAAACTGGAAGTGCAAGTGCATATACTATTTTTTGATGGATTATTGTTTTTGGAGCTTTAGTGTATTACTTTTGGGCACTTGTACTATTATTGTACTCATGGACATCATCATATTATCATGGATGTATTGCTTTGTGAGAGCCAGGCTCACTCCTATGTAGATTGAATCTATCACTCGCAATTGTATTTCTCACACCCGCAAGTGTTGCATGGACTGCCTTGTGAACATGTATTTATGATTAGATTGGCATAGGCTTGGTCTATTTAGGCTAATGTTCAAGCACACAATGAGGATTGACCAACATAGAGCCCATTAAGTGGATAGGACGCCCAAAAGAGGGTGCAAACCCTAATTCACAATTGTGGAAACCCTAAACACAAAAGGGGTGCAAACCCTAACCCTAACCCTAATCTTGTGTCTATATAAGGGTGGGAGGCCTCAGATGTATTCACCCTTTTGGCACATCCATGTTGCGAAAGCTCTGTCATTGTAACTACTCAAGCTTTCTATTCAATCTTTCCATTCTATCATCTTGCTTCCATTGTGTTGAGAGTGACTAAGAAAGAGAGTGTGTGAGAGGTGTGTTAAGTGAGGGACTAAGGGAAGGTGAAGCACTTCATTGTCATCTTTCTTTGCTTGTATTATGTACTAGCTCTTCGACTCATTGGTGTGCTTGGTGATTGTTGGGAAGGAGCAACAGCATTGGATCGTGTTGATTATGGTTGTGGAACCATCTTTGAGCCTTCAAGTCATCAAATGCAAGAAGGTAAGCTAGGTGAGTTCATTACAACTTGAGCTAGTCTTATGTTCTTACTTTCTTGGGTTGGAGAGGAGGATGCTTGGATAGTTGGAGCAGGGTGTTGAGAGACAAGGTGAGAGATTGTCGTCGACATGAATTGAAACTTCTAAAACAATAGAAGTCTATCCAAAGCCTTAAGCCCTACACCTTAAGCAAGTCAACCCCATTAATGTGAAAACAACAATTGAACCCAAATGTTAGGCTCTAAGGGCTCAATAATGGGACATTGGAGAAAGACTCTAATTGTATCAAAAGCTCAATATACCTATGCCTCAAATACATCTCACTTAGTTGGCTCGTACTCTTGATCCAAACCATCCAAGCTCTCTCTTTCACTCCTCATGAACAAAGAATAGGTAGCTTACTTATACTTTCACATGCTGCAATCCAAATGCATGGAAGGCTTGGTGATCCCATAGTCCATGCATTGTACCTCAATCCTCTACCTTCCTTCCTTCATATCCACACTATTGTAGCTTTAGCATTAAGAGAAGAAGATGTAGGACAAGGAAGAGTGGAAGAGGATGGAGAAGAACTTCTTTTGTACAACTTTTAAACTATGAAACTAAGAGGAGAAGAAGAAATAAAAGTGATGAATAAAAATCAACTTCACCCTCATTTGGTTTCTCACTCAACTCGCACTCTCTTCCATACTCTCATACAATAGTTACCTCGAGATAGTACACGATAAGATAGAAGAGTGGAAATTCAAAAATGTCATTCACAAGAATGAACTCTCTATTCACTTTTATGCATCATATACATTGGGATCAAGGTTTTCACTTTTGGTTGGGTGCCCTCCCCTTTTCCATATCAGGCTTGTGATTGAACCCCCTCCTTTTTTCATGCAATTTGACCATTGTGGACAAGAGTCAAGTTAAAGAAAATAAAGATTGTTTGCAACCCTCACATTTGTTTTGCGAGCCTTCTAAAGTAACCTCAAGAATGATTTACAATGTGCACAAGAGTGAAGCTAGTGCTCACTTCCCAAAACTACAATATTACTCACCCATAACTGATGGATTGGTTCAATAGCTTTTCTCTTGTAAGGGTTAACAAGCATTGATGAAGCAATAAACCCCTAATCGATTCCAATTTTGCTCCACATAGAGGGATGGCATATGGCAAATATTACTAGGGATCCTCATGAAGAATGTCACCAATCGTATTTCGGAGTGGAATGCTAATCTATACATTATTTGGAATATGAGAAATTGTTTTTAGGTGTTGGGTTCTCATAGGATCTCAATAAGATGATGGGATTAGTGGGAAATATCAATTTTCAAGCTTCCAATCTCTTAGGTGGGCTACCTCTCACATAGCTAGCTCATATTGTTTGCTCCTAAAACTAACTATGCTCTCTCTACTCTATCCCAAGAATTTAAAGAATAATAGGTATCATAGACTCACCAAAACCTATACCTCTCATTGCAATTCAATCCATCAAGAGGAGCTTCAATGGTCTTATGACCCAAGAAATGCTCTAATGGCTTAAGCCATCTCTTTCATCCAATCCATCATTTATGTCTCAAAACACCATGTTGATAAAAAGGGGGGGAAAGAAGAAGAATGGAAGCAATAATGGAGAAGAGAAGCTTCTCCTTCGATCCCTCACTCATTGCTCACACACACACACACACATCTCTCTCTCTCTCTCTCTCTCTCTCTCTCTCTCTCTCTCTCTCTCTCTCTCTCTCTCTCTCTCTCTCTCTCTCTCTCTCTCTCTCTCTCTCTCTCTCTCTCTCTCTCTCTCTCTCTCAGGAGATGGCTCGAGCGGGGGATACCACATCATGGTATGCACAGACTAGAGCTTGGTTTGACAGACATGGGCTGGACATTGATAGACTCCCACCTCTTCTATATGATACTCAGGCTCCCACTTACACCCTCTCTCTCTCTGAGAGGAACAGAGTCATCAGACAGGAGATATGGCATATTTATATACAGAGGACATGGGTCAGCCCTGCACAGCCACTGCCATCAAAGATGGCACATTATTATACACAGTTCTTGAGGATATCAGAGCAAGGATTCATAGAGATTCCAAGATATACGCAGATCTATATGCCACATCGATTGAGAGTTCTTATTGGACAGCTCAAGGTATCATCACATCAGCTTATGATTGAGAGTGGCAGAGCCAGTGGCATCCCGCGGGAGGAGAGGATATGCCCCCTTTGCAGATCAGAGGTGGAGAGTGAGGAGCATTTTGTTCTCAGATGCCCGGCATACTCAGAGTTGAGATCTAGATACACATTGAGCAACTCACTTCAGGGATGTATGACTGATATGGATCAGAGATCATTTGGCCGTTTTCTGGGAGAGGCATGGCACATCAGAGAGCAGAGCACACAGCGGGTCCCAGTCAGAGAGGGGCCCACCCAGATGACTATTACACAGTTCTTTCAGACAGACTGAGTGAGAGCTACTGTACCAGCCTCCAGCCAGACCTCCGGGCTCACACTACAGCAGGCTGAGGACCAGCGTACCCGACGCTGCACGAGGATCCGTGGGTTTCGGACCCCATAGCCACACCAACACGAGATCCAAAGGAATCTTGATCTACATCGACAGCAGACTGAGATCCGACGACACTCGACACATTGGATCTCAGATCTCCAGTTTGCTCTTTCTCCACCGCCGATGTACCACATCCTGCATCCAGGAGGGATCACCTGCTATTAGTGACTTCGATGAATGCTACTACATCCCAGGATAGTATATCTCCCTGCATCTGTTACATATACACATCGCACCACTTTATCACAGCCGACAGTTGTTTCCCTATCACAGCCGACATTTGTTTCCCTTTTGTAGCCATTATCTGGAGTACCAGAGCTACATACGCACATACACATACACGACACTTATCACACTCACAGCACCGTATTTTCTGTTTCCAGTTTTTAGCTTTTCATTCAGCACTTTTATTTTGGATAGCTAGACCTCATCAGTTGTATCACAGTTTGTCTCATAGGCCAGTTTTGGACTTTAGAAGACGTTAATATAACTTTTTTCTTTCTTTCTACTCTCTCTCTCTCTCTCTCTCTCTCTCCAAAGTATGGCTATGGCCATCTCAACCTATCCACTCATTAGTTATGTGCACAAGAGGAAGAAGAAGGAAGGAAGTGAGTAAGAATATGAAAAAAATCCATTACTATCCTCACTTTCTCTCACTCTCTTGAGCTTTGGCTATGGTGGAACTAAGAAAAGAAGAACAAGGAAAGAAAGAGCTCTCTAGTCTACACACATAAGAATGAGAGAATCTATTCATTTTGAATGTCAAATACGTAGGGTTTCATGGATAGGTGATCTCAACACTTTTCCTCGCTTAAGTCGAGTCATCTAGTCTATTACAATGCCCTTGGACTATTGTGAGTTACCCACAATGGTGTAGTTCTTGGCATTGACTCTTACAACATTCAAGAATTTGACCATGATTCAACATTCTCTATGGGACATTGTGTGTATAGAGAGTTTAGCTTTGAATCCACATGACTAGTCTCTTTTTTTGGGAATTCCTTGCCCTTAGAGGCTGCATGGTATTTGCAAAATTAGAATGCTTCTAATGGCAATCTATCAAGTAGCATATTGGCCTCCACTAGCAAATGCTTTAGCTTATGAGTGCTAATATATTTGACAATAATAGGAAACATGCCATATAACACAAACCACAAGTATTCTAAAGAGGTTAGAAATCCTCCCCTCTCAATGTCATGCCTTTGAAATGGCACATTTTTTTGTTGAGACTGCTTTTGTATTTGAATGACAATTAATGATGGGCTACATTTTAGAATGGGTTGCTCATAAGCTTGCATATATTAATGCTCTTTAAAATGAAATTTTAAGGAACCTTGCATACATCCCTGAGTTGATATCTAAAGTTAGTGGTGAGAGCTTAGCACACTCAACAATGCTACATAATCGAGCCATGAGGGTTAAGAGCTAGCTTTCCATAGTGGTTCTAGGTTTTGTAATTCACATAGCTTAGATATAGTGGCTTGCTAATAATTTATGTTTCTCTCCTTTGTATTATGAAAATAAAATTTTATATATCCATGATGTATCTTTAGATTTTGCACATAATGGCCAAGCATGTTTCATCAATAGTGATGCTCTTTGGACCAAACGCCAATATAAAAGGGCTAAGAGACCATTGAATGAGATGCTATCTACTTCCTTGTTATAGATGGAGATGCAAAACTCTATCGGTCAAAATATACACATGTGGAAATGCAAAACTCTATCGGTCAAAGTATCTATAGAGATTCCCATTAGTTTGAGTATATATTAGTCAAGTGGAGACCAGTAACATAGAACTGATGGTTGTTCTAATGATCTACATTGAATATATAAGGCTTTCTAACTAGCTTGTAGAAGTTCAATATCCTCTCACCTATATTAGACCTTACAAGGCATTTTTCAAATGCTCCAATGTGTATCATTTTCATAACACTGCAAATCAAATTAGCAAAGCCATCACACAACAAAATAGTATAAAAATTGACCACTTTTTTCTATAAACATATGATGATGAAGTGACAAGATCTAAAGTGAGGTGCCACAAAAGCATGATTTTGTTTTGCAAATTAGATGAGCAATGTTAGGTTCCTTATTATTGATACCTTTATCCTACACGTATAAGGAAATTACAAAAGTCTATAGAAAAGCTATAGTATGTAAAGGCAAGTTAGCCATGTAAAACGACTCAATACATCCAAGTTAAAAGGTAATTTGATACTCTAGACTGCCATCTAACAAAATCTACAACCTCATTGTCATTCTCCAATGCATCCTCATAACATGATCTCTAATTTTTGCTTAGTCATTATACAATCATGCCTTATGAATTAATAAACAAATAAAAGTAGAATGAGAATAGGGTTCAACAAAATGGCTCCCATGGGTAAGGTCTATAGTTTGAGAAGAGAAGGCAAGAAATTTTCTAGTCAAAAGGCCTAGCAACACAAGAAGGGTCAGATTATTGAAGAGATTGACATGAGAATAACTAATCTTTAAGGCATTAAAGGCCACTAAGAGCATTTAAGGTCATCTATGGGTTGGATTGTATATGGGGCAACCTCCAACCCATGCATGCCTTCACCAACTTAAGCAAATGGGATGATGATGGAGAGATGAAAGATGAGCAAGCATACAATGCATATGAAGAAGGCAAGGAAGCTGCAAAGAAATTGATGAAGGAACCATCGTAGGATCAGTCCAATAAGAAGGATGAACAAAAGGGGAAGGAAACTAGTAACAATGACAAATCCACTTTACTCAATAATGTTGGAGCCCCGAGAGAAACACCAAGGAAAAAAGGTTTCTATTGTAAGAAAATCTATCTTGTAACATCACCAAACTTTTGTTTCATTCTTTTGAGAACCACAACAAGAAAAAGAACAAATTTTCACACAACATCATAATAGATATCTCCCACGGATTTGATAGAATCAACCATAATCTTCAACATCTTCATAAAATCCATCAAAACTAACAAAAACACAAAAGAATACACCACTTTTGAATGGTAATCACATATGATTCATCTTCATTGTCTTCATAGTTCTCTCTCTCAATCTCTCATAGAAATATGCATTGTTTTACATAGAATTGGCTATCTCTGGCTCTCTCTTTCTCTCTCAATCAATAGTACATCATCTCCTCTCTACAATAATCAATAATGACTCTCAATAATCCTTCTTTAGTCATGGATGCCCCTTCCAAGAGGCATGGGAGGTATGAAAGGGCACTAGAGCCACTACAGTGTCTCTTCATAGCTCACTACTGTCACTTCACTCCAGTCTTCTCTTCAGCTACTTCTTCCATGTGTTTTAGCTCTCTTGAACTTAGATTCATCCTTTCCAAAAGTTAGAAAACTTTCCCAAAGTGCACCCTCATATCACAGAACACATACAAAGGATCTACAGAACAGAACAGAACATTAACAAAGCAGGAACAGAGGCTCTACAAAAGTTCTATAGAGGTTCAATAGCAACTAAACAGCAAGCATTCAGCTCAACTAAAACCAAATAAACCCATCATAAATCACTCAATAAGATATCATAAAACCTCAAAATTCATCATTCAATATCCCAACCTCACTTACTAAAAAAAACAGAGCAAAACAGAAGAAAACAGAAGCTCAATAGGCTCAAACAAGATCATACAAAAGCTATTAGAACATCATCATAACCTATCACATCAATATATCTTCATCAAAAAATATCATGACTATCAAAACCAATCCAAACCTATCCAAATCATTCTAAAATCATACCAAATCAATCATTCATTCCACCAAAAACAATAAAAATAAGTCAAAAATTCAATATTTTTCCACTCTCAACATACCCCCACACTTAAAATAGGAAGCGTCCTCGTGACCTAAGGAAAAGAAGAATATAAGTTCAGCAAAGAGCTCAATGTGATCTTTTTTCTTCAACAACACTTCATAAAATCATCCAATCACAACCCCAACAAGTAACATATATATCTAATAATACCACAATAAAAGAAAAACACCTTTTTGGATATTACTCTAGTTTTTTTAAAAATTGATAGCACCACAAACTCATAAAGGATATACGAGTTTTCTTTAAATCAGCATCATCTTCTGCTAGCTTTTAATCCAATATTTTCTTCATTAATCTAGCTTCAACTTCAGCTCCATTCAACAAAGATAAACAATATACACATACCTCAACTCACACCACTACACAAACAATATCTGAATGGCACCTCTTTGGAAGGAAAAAGATAGATAGATGTATTCTGATTAAGCATCAAAGTTACAAAGAATAACGGATCAATGAAGATGATCCCTTTTAAAGGATTGATGATTTTTAAACCTTCCTAGGGATAAAGATTCATCCACAAAGGTTTTTGGAGCATTTTGCAATAATTGTAAACAACACATTCTCTCCAGTAAGATAACAAATCTGCTTTGGCAAGCACAAAGCATGAAAATAAAACACATCCAGCTGATTGGGTATCCACATCTACATTGACATCCAAACATAACTTTGGCTCTTGCTTTTGATCACTATGAGAATGATGGTGCATAAAGGCTAGATACCATGAAAAATGGGCAATCAGTCTCACTGATGGATCCAAAGATTGAGAATGAAGCTGAGTAAAACCTAAATAGTTGGGAAAGGCTTGATTTACAATCTTCCATTCTCCTGGAATCACAGGCCATTTAATTTGGGGTCCCATCAAAGAATCTCTAGTACTCCAACTTCTTCTTCTCAGGATTGTCTGATCAAAGCCTTCATATCCTGTAACCAACTGAGGGGGAGTCTAAATAAAAGATGAAGGAGACGGCAATGGAATAAGGGATAAAGGATGAAGAGAGGGATAAGCCAAATCATAAAAAGAAGAATAAGATAAGGTAGGAGAATCCAGCAATTTAGCAATATCAGAAAGGAAGGAAGTAAGGAAATGGGGTAGAAATGTAGTCAAGAAATGAGAAGATGGGGGAGGACAAGGAAGAAGGGGAGAAAATACCCGATCAATGATGAAAGGACATTGCGTAAAAACAGGAATATGGGGTGCATCTTTAGGTTAAAATAAAAGGGGTAAAATGACATGTGGGATATTCTGGAAAAGAGACAAATAAGTGTCATACCTATGAGCCATGTGTTGAGAGTAGGTCAAGGATGGAACTGATGGTCCTAAGGCAGAACGTCTAGCATAGGCCTCAAAAAATAAAGGATCAAAAGGAGGTTTCTTGGAAAGATGGGATAACAGATCCACCCTTAGTTGGTTAACATTTTGCACATGAGACGAAGCCTTTAACTGTCTTTGATTTAAGATCACAGAATCCAGCATAGGATGCCAAGAATCCTCTAGACAGTCAGCTACTCTAGAAGAATACTTTTGAAAGATTTCATCAATCTGAAGCTCCAACCGGTGTACATAGAGTACTGCTTGCAAGACTACATCTCCAACATACCAAGATAGGTCTTCATCATCTGGAATTAACAAGTCACCTCTGAGGTACATATAGGACATCAACATAGAATCTGGGACTACCAAATCCTCAAACACCATCCTAACCACTTCAAACAACAAATCCGCAAAGCAGATTCCACTCCAGCCATCCTTTGGAGGAGATAAATCCATGGTTGAAAGTTTAACATAAAAGATCAACTTCTGTTGTTGATAATGAACAAAGAAAGAGTGGTTGGAAGGAATAAACTCCATAAATTGCTCAAAAGTAGTCCATAAGATATCCATTCTAGACTGCAATCTCTCAACCTTGGCCCGAAATAAAGGACATAAAGTGGCATTCTGTTGAAGAGCAACCAAGTCCTACTAAGACATAGAAGGAATCATGGGGACACTGAAACTTGGGGCAATGGATCGTGACTGCGCCAATTGGTCCTTCAATTGTTTAATCTGGGAGGCTTGGGATTCCACTGTATTGTGAGCAATCTACAAGTCTAATAGTTTCGTACCTAGAAGAGTCTTGAACTCTCGAGCTTCTTTGGACATTTTCTCTTTCTCTTCAGAAACCCTAGTGATCTCTGATTGAGCTTCTGCTATAACTGATTTTTCAAAGAATATATTTCTTCTCTCTGGGTCTCAATCATTTTGGCTTGCTGCTCCATTTGCCTAAACAGATCGGAAAGAGTGTGTTCGGCAAAGGCTAGCTCTTTGGTTGCCTTATTCATCTGGTCCGTGAATTGCCTCAATTCTTCATAGAAAGAAGAATATAATTGTTGAGCACAAGTTGTCAACATCGAGAGTTTAATAGAACCCTGGATGTCTTTACAAAGGAAAGGGATGGCATCCCCTGTCACTAAGTGGTTCAATGAAGGAACTGATAAATCCAAAGAACCCTCTGGATGTGCCCTGAATAAGTTGTTGCATGTGAGGTAGGCAGGAAGTTCACTTCTAGAGGTAGCAAGAACTGACACTGAAGGAATGACTAGTGGAATTGTCTCTGCTACACACTTCAAGCACTTCCGTTGAATGACCAGTGGAGGGGTGGAGTCAGTATCCTCTATGTCAATGGATTCTGGATCTTCTAAAGGTGGAGGGGAAGGGACCAGATCAGATGGAGGAGGAGGTAAAACACCCTTCTTAAGGCCTAAATATGTGTGAAAAGCATATAAATATGAACCAAAGGTTTCATTGGTAGCATTCCCTCTAGTCACCTTGACAAAATGCTAGTTCATCTTCGTAAGAAGGTAAGTGCTCCAGACAATGGCAACCCCTCTTAAAACCATCCAAAAAGCTGTGAAGAGCTCCTTGGACAAGTAGTGAGATGGTGTCTTGTTAGGCATGAACCTATCCTAGAGAAATTGTCACACTACCTTTTAGAGAGGATCAGTGATCATTGAGAAAGACACTCCTGAAGTGTTAATCACATTCTTGACATCGAGGATCTCTTTAGTCTGCTTCTGTAAATCTTGAGGATCTCTTCATTTGAGAATAACTATCTGGTTGTGACAAAGGGTTCCCCTTTGTAGGGAAGGGACAAAGCCTTCCCTAACCCTCTAGGTGTAAGGACCATTGAAGTACCATGAACCAGGCCCAATTTCTTACTGTATGACACAAGAAACTCATCACAAAGGGCTAGATCATTTGGAATCAGAGGGAGAGGAGCAGCCACAAAAGATGCAAGACTAGCTTTCACAATAGGTTCAAAAATCAGTAGGGAAGAATAATCCCTACTAAACAATGGGATGTCCTGAAGTGGAGGAGGCGTACGGGGTGCCATTCAGATAGTGAACACACAACACAACTCACAAACAAAAGGGATGCCTGCAAAACTAGTAGAAAAGACTAAAGAAACAAGACTCGATCAACTATCCCCGAGCAAGGCACATTCTAGAAAAAAAAATTCGACATGACCTCTAGTAGACAAATGCGACCGAAAGCTTGGTGATATGCAATAGACATGCACCTGAGACCCCGTATCAGGCAGACATAATGAAAAATAAATTCAAATCGTACCCTTAATCGTATAAATCATCCAAATCAATAACCACACACAACATAACTAGAACATCATTGACCATCAGTGACAAGAAAGATCGTTCTAAAGACAACACGTGCCCATCCAATGAAGCATGTTTATTCAAAAAGGGAAAAAAAGTGCAGTGAGGGAAATTATTTTAGTGAAGGGTTCGTTTTAATAAATTATTAAAAATGGGTGAAATTTTATTAGGTTGTAAACCTTAGAAAAGAAAATTGTGCTTTCTTTTTAAATTGTTATTTACAATTTATTAAGATGGAACGGTGTTTTTAACAAATCCTAGACTTCGATGCCCAGATTGGGTCTCTAAATGCAAATTCATGAATTAAGAATTTAATGTGTTTGAAGTGCTCTTCTTTTTTAGTGCGTATATTTTTGTGACGACTAGTTCATTTTATTTAAAATTAAGGTGCCTCTGAAGCGCATGTAGCGCATGCAAAGTGTGTAACATGCCCGCCCCTCAAATTGCGGGACACGTCTTAGTAGCCCATCGAGAGATCAATCTAGAAGACGCCGCCCGGCACTCCCAAGGAATGACACGGGGTTTGCCAACTAGGGTCTCTCGAGTCTGCCTCACAATGGAACTTATCCGGTCGTTCCCACTAGGATCGACCTGAAGTCCGGGTTCCTAGCAGTCGAGTCTTCCTAACAGCCTTCTAGCGTTGGTCAACAGCTGCTCCACTTTGTGTAGATGCAATTGGACCTAAGTAGACTCATATCCCACTTGGTTCAAAGAGAATGGGAAACGAGAGGGGGGCATCGCTCGACCTCTTTGCCCATAAGGCATAGTCCGATTCTAGTCCCCTAAAACGGTATGAATCAGGGTTACAACTTACAAGTTCTAAGGTCCTTGTCTAATTAACGTTCGCATCAAATAAATTCTATTGAGGAAAGCTCTCGGATAACCAAGGCCACCCTTCCATAGGATAGACCCACTGGTCACATCCACCACGCTTCCCTCAAGGGTTGTTTTAGTTATCTAATTACCTAACACATTATGTTTGACACATAAAAGCAGCTTCCTTAATTAACCCGTAAATCACAGGTTCCTTTACATAATTTAGGGCACTGACACGAAAACAAGATAAAACAAGATCTAACTTATCTTCAGATTAATGTTTGTCTCCTGCCCATACAGGAGAATTAAGTGTTCCTTTCTGCCTCCGCAGAAAAATCCTTCTGTCTCCCGGCAATAAAACCCGAAGGTTTATCTTACCAAGATTCCATCTTGTAACTAGTATCAAGGCGTCGATATCCCATCTCGAGTCACGTAAAACACTTGTGTAGGGTCCAGAGGCATTGGGATTTATGGCCAGAGCCCCCACTGGCACCCAAGCGTCCTCCTACACCAAGTAATTTCCACAGAGAGACCTCTCGCGACGACGGGTTCCATCCACATTCCCGACGTGGATTCATAACCCCCTTGGTTAGGGTTTGGTAGTTCGCGGGGGGTAGCTAGCGCCATCCTTCCTTAAGTATCCCTTTAGGAAATCATCCATAGCTGAAGCAACCAGCCTAATAACATTTACTAGGGAAAACAACCCTTTTGTTCCCATGGCAATCCATCATCATAGACCTGGCCATGAAATCATCAATCACGCCCCACTTTGGTTAACATCCAAAACCACATTAACAAACAGTGGAATGAACCACTTGCTTCAAGGCATTGCAATCCCATTGCATGCACATCCAAAACTTAACTAGGATGTATCAAAACACTTGCTCAAGGAATTTACAATCTTTTCTAAGGTAGAAGTCCTTCTAAGATAACAATCACCTAATCTGCTTAGGTGGCTCTTCCCCATAGGGTTTATACGGCTAGACTCCAAGCCTTCTTTGCTAGTCATTAAGTTTCATCATAACTTGGCAATATCACATATGGAATTTCATACGATCATCTACATCTATGAACAGCTAGGAATGAAAGAATACATAACCAACATATAGCTTTTATGAGTATCCTTTCCCTTCAATGGATATTGAAACGAAGACAATGACCTATGAGCATGTAGAACCATAGAAGCTCTTTCATTCCTGCTAATAGAACAATAAGCATAGATAGAAAAAGGGTTCGAAAACACCGAAGTTCTTCAAGCGCCATCTCCCAATGGAAACCTTGGTCTTTCTTCGACTTGTTGATACTTTCGTAATCCCCAACTCCAGATCTACCCTTGATGCAAGAAGCCCATTGCTCTAAGAGTGCCTTCCTCTTCTCCTTCTAGCATCGGCTTGCCTCTTTCTCTCTCTCTCTCTCTCTCTCTCTCTCTCTCTCTCTCTCTCTCTCTCTCTCTCTCTCTCTCTCTCTCTCTCTCTCTCTCTCTCTCTCTCTCTCTCTCTCTCTCTCTCGCTCTCCTTCTCCTCTCTCTCTCTCTCTCCTCTTCTTCTTCTTCTTCTTCTCTTCTCCTTCTCTCTCTCCCTCTTCCTCTCCTTCTTCTTCTCCTCTCTCTCCTCTTCCTCTTCTACTTCTTTTTCTCTCATTCTTTGCTTAGGGGACCTTCAATAGAAGCTTCCTTAGCGAAGAAGAGTGAAAAACCTGAAAACTGCAGGTGAACTTGGTGTAGGGGACCTTCAATAGAAGCTTCCTTAGCTTCTTCTCTCCTCTGTCTACTAATTTGAACGGCGTCCTTCTCCTTTTTTTTATCGCAGCGGCAGGGCGGATGTGAGAAGAAGATGATGATGATGGTGGTGATGATAGCGTGGCAGGGTAGGGTTTCGACCAGGAAGGCGGCGTTACGACAGGGCAAGAGGGTGGCGCGCTGGACTCCTCGGCGAGGGGGGGCCTATACCGTCGAGGGAGGAGGGGGCGATGTGTCTGGTAGAGAGAGGGGAGGGCTTGCTGTCGTGCCCCTTATAAGGTGGGGGGAAGGGAGATGGCTTATGGGGGGAGGACGGCGCCTCCCGCCATCTGGGGGGCTGCATGCTCCCCATCAAAGACTTCACTCCTCTCTCTCTCTCTCTCCTCGACGTGTTGTTGGCCGAGAGAGAGAGGGGGGATTTTTTTTTCAAAAAAATTAAAAAAATTAAAGGGGGGAGTTTTTATGGGGGAGGAGGCACGGGGGGGATGTTACAAAGTGAATGGCTGGTTGAGTTTTATTGAATTAAAAAGAAGGTGTGTTGAGTGCGGATGCGCGTGCTATGGTGGTGATTAGGGTCCATTTTAGGAATTAATAGGTAAATTTTGGGGTAGCGAAAAAAATAAACGAGAATGGGGAAAAGAATTACGAGAGAGAGAGAGAGAGAGAGAGAGAGAGAGAGAGAGAGAGAGAGAGAGAGAGAGAGTGTGTGTGTGTGTGTGTGTGTGTGTGTGTGTGTGTGTGTGTGTGTGTACAAGGATATTGTATACAAGGATATTGAACATAGTAAGCTCATTAAAAACCAAACCAACACCTCATTTAAAAAAAATATCTAGAAACATGTGGTGTTTGGTTAGATTTTTGGCAATGCGATACTTTTATCGATAAGATTAGGATGGATGTATTTGATTTGGTTGAGGTTACTATTTCAATTGTGTGTTGAATTTTGTTTGTTTGTTTTTTTTAATGAAGAAATTCCCCAGGTTGAAATGTTTAGGTGTGAATCCAATTTAAAAGCATTTTGGAGGTTGGATTTTTTTGTGTGTCAAAATGTGTTAGGTTGGACACTTAAAAAAGGTTTCAAATTTTAAGTATGATGTTTCAACCATCCAACATGAGTGAAAACTGAACTAATGAATTTCAGCAAGGTGTCTAGAGTTTGCCAACATTGTTTCATTTATGTTTGGCATTTAACATGTTTTTTTCAAGAATTTTACCCAAAAATAAAAATTTGACCATTTTGTAAAGCACATTCGGCTTTTTTTAAAAAATCAAAATTTAAAGAAAAGGTGGATAATTTTTTTGATATTTTTTAAACGAATTTTACCAATTTTTAATGGATTTTAAATAAATTTTGAAGTTTTGGATTTTCTAACAATTAATTTTTGGAATTTTAGCTTTGGAAAATAATCTGGAAATTTTCTAGTTGGTCAAATGAATTTTTAACCATTTTTGTAATTTTTAATAATTTTTTAGGCATTTTTATTAATTTTTTTCGATTTTGATGTGTTTTATTAAGGATTTTTGATAATTTTTTCATGAAGAATCGGATACTCAACTGCGTGTGAACAGCTGCTTGTGCACAGACGGCACGAACCACCACACGAACAAGTCCAGACGCGTGTCCTTGCGCGTCAATAGCCGCTTGCAATTCACGAACATGAACACAAACATCGACACGCTTCTACGCGCGAACAGCCACTTACGCGTAAGACTCATGAACGTCGACATGCACAAAAACGCATGGAAAGACCCGTTAATGGGATGGCACACATGAACGAGGCGGCACATGACAGCGATGGAGGGGAGGGTGCGTAGGGGTGTGTGTGTGCGTCTTTGGGTAGTTGGGTTGTGTTTTTTTTGTGGGTGGGAAGGGGGGGCTTAATGGGGAGGGTAGGGGGGTGGGGTTTAGGTTAAGGGTTTAGTGGGGGGGGGGGTAAAGGATTTAGTTGTGTGTGTGTGTGTTGGGAGGGGGGGGGGGGGGGGGGGGGGGGGGGGTCAGGTTAATGGGGTGGGGGTTTAAGGGGAGGGGGACGGGCGGACAAGGGGGTGGTGGGAGGGGGGACGATAGGTAGAGGGGAGTGGGAGGGGGTGGTGGGGGGTTAGAAAGCATGTGGCGGGTGGCACGAGTACGGGCAATGGTGGCAACAACCAACGGCACGGCAGGTGGTTAAGTGTCCTAGCGGCGAAAGCGGCGCGGTCAGCAGCGACGACGACACCACTACAACAGCCGGCAGGAGAAGAGATGTCGGCGGCAGGCGGAAGGAGGGGAGGAGGAGTGGAAAAGAAGGAGAAGAAAGAAGAGGAGGAGGAGGAGAAAGGGGAAGGAGGAGGGAAGAGGAGGAGGGGGGAGGGGGGAGGAGGAGATGCAAGGAAGAAGAGGAGGGGGGAAGAAGAATGAGGAAAGAGGAGGAAGAAATGGAGGGAGAGGTAGTCAGGGGGGGAGAGAGAGAGAGAGAGAGAGAGAGAGAGAGAGGGAGTCGGGGAGAGAGAAAGAGAGAAAGAGAGGGAATTGGGGAGAGAGAAAGAGAAAGAGAGAGAGAGAGAGAGAGAGAGGAGAAGGGGAGGGACTCGGGTGGTTGGGTTTTTTTTTCAAAATCATTGTTTTTGGTTTTTTTTAAATGGGGTTTTTTTGTTTTTTTTTTAAATTAAAAAGAAAGAAATAAAGAAAGAAAGAAAGGAAAAATGGGGGGCCGTCCTCATCCTGCACGCATGCACGGGGCGAGGGTAAAAAAGTTTGCAATAACGAGAAGCAACGGGGGCCGGTACGGCAGCCAGGTGCGGGATGACGCGAGGGATGCGACGTCATGATTAAAAATATAAAAAAAGGGCGATCACACGCGACGTGAGAGACACGACAGGTGCAAATGGACGAAAATTTTCATAAAACCCAAACCGTGCACCAGAACGAAATACTGTAAAAAGGAAAACTATGTCAGAAGTCGAGGGGAAGACAATAGAAAAATGCAATAGGGTGTTTGAGAATAATTCAGGGCATTCACATGGAAAAAATATAAAAATCGAGCCAAAAAACGCATACAATAATTAATGTTAGAAAATCCGTTTACCGAAATAAAGCATGGGAAAAAGGAAAAATGTGTGAAAATCCATCATGCCAGACATGCCTATCATGTCAGAACACAGTTTTGACAAAGATAAGACCCGTTCACATGGAAAAAACCAAAACATCACCCTCGAAACATGACACAAAAATTAATATAAGAAGATTCGGGCACTGAAACGAAAGGGCAATAAAAAGGAAGAATGTTCGAACAACAATGTGTCATAGGATTATCATGGTGGAATGCATTTTTGGGGGGGTTGGGGGGCGTTCACATCAGAAAAAGGCAAAAAGGAGGCCCGAAAAGGCATTAAAATTTGTTAATAATAAAAAATAGGAGGGTCGGAACAGGGTGGAGAAAAAAGGAAAAATGTGTATGAAGGCGTATTAGATAGGCCTATCCAATCAGAATGGAAGGCCCATGCAAATAGGGTAGGGTCACATGGAAAAAGGTCAAAAACGAATACGAAAAAGGCACAAAACCACACAAAAATTAATGATGGACAAACCGTAGAGTAGAATAACAGGCAAGTAAAAGGAAAAATGTCCAGGGAAAGGCATTGGACAGGGCTAGTATGTCAGACCGCTATTCTATAGCGATAAGGGTGTATTCGCATGGAAATACATCCAATTTGTGCATCCTGCCCTATGCCGGCATACGGTGTAAGAAGGAAGGCTAGGGAGCCTTATAGTGCGGTGCACATGAATAGATTGTGCTTTGTGCATTGAGAAGCCCAACTCGTGTGTGCAACACTCCATTCCACATAGCTCAGCTCTCATTTGAATTGAAGGCAAAGTATTGGTCACTCACCCCACCCTCTGTCTCACGCTCACTGATAGATACAAAGGGCAGACCATACTCACATCCCCATCCGGTGAGGATTTAAGCTCACATCACTCAAGGGGTTGTCGATGAAGATCTCTTTATCTATTATTGTCATCAAGGTGTTGAAGATGAGGCGTACCCAGGGAGGCAGCCAACACATTTGGCACTTCAAAGGGATAGGGAAATGATCCTTCTTCGTCTTCAAGTTCAACTTTTGGAAGTCCACACATATTCAAAGTTTCCCATTCTTCTTGAGTACTACTACAATGGGCGAAACCCATTCACTGTTAGCCACGACATAAATGAACTTAGCTTCAAGGAGCTTCAATAATTCAGCCTTCACTAGAGTAAAATAATTGGGATTCATGCGTCTCTATCTTTGCCTCACAGGTTTGGCATCAAGCTCTACATCGATGTGGTGTTGGTATATTGTGGGATCAAACCCCTTTATATTTTTATACGACCATGCAAACACGTCTAAGTTCTCCTTTAGTAGGCCTCACAGAACCACTAGTTCTTCTTTTAGAAGATTTAGACCCATTTTTAGGTGACATTTAGTACCATCAGCATCTAGGAACGTCAATTGCCTTTCACCTTCCACTTCATAGATAAATGTCCCATGGATTGCTTCTGGGTAGAGATCCGACTCCTCCAAGGGGGGGTCTCATCTTCTAATGATGCACTGGAACTACTGTTGTCTTTTAATGGAGGCTTAGCTCGCTCTTTGGGAGGCTAAAAGGGTATCATTGAGGTTTCGAGTTTGGGTTGGGTATAAGTTACTTCTTGGCTCAAGGAATCGTCCTTTGAGGATGCATCCAAGAACATCACATAACATGAACTTCTAAAGGTAACTTTGGACTACAAGAGCCATCGCTCAATGAAGGTCTATTCTTCTTAACCCATTTCTTATAGAGGCTTTGAATATGATGACATGATTCATGGATTAGTCCAAAGGGTACCACATTCATTTTGTCAAACAAAAAGGGATCTTCTGCTTCTAAGGCTTCAGGAACGTCAGGAACATCTTCATCATCTCTGCCTTCTGTAAGTAGGATAGATCCTTCTAGCTCACTTTCATAATATTTGTCTGCATTATCACTTTCATCCTCTTTAGGTTCTATTTCTACATCTGTGGGTGTTCTGTAAGAGAAGAACAAGCTCTCTATTATGTCCTTTGCTTCTGCTTTTGCTTTTGCTTCTACTTCTATCTCAGTATCTGCTTCTGACTTTATCTCTGACTTTGCGACTACCATATAACAGGGAGAACAATACATCCATGCTTCTATTTTGTTGACAGAGGTGAGTTTAGAAGTCAATTCGGGTTTAGGCAGGAGGTATTCTCCCATGGACAAAGATTTTGCTTCCTTTGGTAGTTGGTTTACAATGCCCATTGTTAGGGACTGTGCCTCTGTTTTCTTGGAGAATATATGTTTGACAGCCTCTTCGTCTCCTGATGTACCATCTATTACTTCATTGAAGGAGTCTCTTATGACTTTGATGGACGTAGACCCATTGCCTTTTTGCAATCTATACAACTTCAACACCACTTTATTGGGTCCTCTACCTAGGGTTAGGGTTCCTTTGAACCAGTATGTCCTTACTCTTGTTTCAAAAAGCCAAGGTCTTCCCAACAGTAGAGGGTATGAGGTCTCGTAGGAATTTGGTTTGACCACCAAATATGTCAACTAATAGTCTCTTTCCACAAGGGTTGTTTTTATGTATTGGAGGATGCCCAATGGTTTGATTCTGCTTTGGTCTACCAATCGAATAAGCCACTGTGTAGGTTGCACTCCTTGCAAACCTAGATCCTTCATTGTCACATCTGTCATTATGTTTAATGATGAGCCTCCATCAATCAATGCATTTGCAATAAAGAATCTTTCTATCCATACACCAATCTCTAGGGTTCCATGATCTAGGAAGGCACTAGCCACATCTACTTCCTTCACGAGGTCTAAGGCTCTGTTGGACTTTGTTGAGGGAGCAATCCTTAGGCCGCATTTTCTTGTCAAGATGCTTTTAAATCTTTTTCGACAACTGGGAGACAGCATCATCAACTATCGAAAGGTTAGATTTGGTTTAAAAGTGTCTAGGTCTTTGACCAAACCATACTCTTTGATAGAATCCATAGGCTTTTCCAATAGGCTGGGAAATGGGGCCACACCCACTTTTATCTTCCCTTTTTCTTCTAAGAGTGGCAACATCTACAGTTCTTCTTCATGAGGAGGTACTTCTGCATCCTCTATTTCCTAGATCTCTGGGCTTGTCTCTACAAATCATACTCTTTGATAGAATCCATAGGCTTTTCCAATCGGCTGGGAAATGGGGCCACACCCACTTTTATCTTCCCTTTTTTTTCTAAGAGTGGCAACATCTGCAGTTCTTCTTCATGAGGAGGTACTTCTGCATCCTCTATTTCCTAGATCTCTGGGCTTGTCTCTACAACTGTCTCTGTAGCTCTCTATGGCTTTGTAGTGCTCTGTACTACATTGTTCTAGACTGCATTGTTCTGTTTTTCCCAAGGGAGGTTAAACTTCACAGTCTTGGTAGAAGGAACGTTCTCTTTTGGAACTACGAATTCTCCTTTCTTTGCTCGCGTTATGGCGGCCACTTCCAATTCCACCAAATTGAAAGCAGGTTCTTGGGTCTTCTACTAAGTGTCAAATATAGATTTCACAGGAGCTAGACTTGGACAATCTTTTGCAGTATGGCCTTCTCCTTTGCATCGATTGTATAAGGGCTTGTAATCCAGAGATCTTCTAGGGTTTGGACAATTCGGTGAGATATGACTCTTTTCTCCACATCTGTAACATTCCACCTCTGATCTCTGATCACCACCAACAGATTGTCGTCCTCTGTAACTTTGAGAGGGAAAACTCCTTGGACCAAAATTAGGACCAAACTCCCTAGGCTTTACTCCAATGTCTTACATTGTCATTTTGGATTCTAGCAAGTTTGAATCTTGCATCTTCATCTTTCTTTCTTTGTTCATGAATCTCTTTCAAAGAGCAGATATCCTATATATGGTTCTTCTTCAAAAAATATGAATAGAAGGCTCCAGGAATGGTTGGTTTTCGGGTACATTCAGTGGCACTGTGTCCTAGTTTATGGCACTTTCCACACCATGTATTAGAACACATCACATCTCTCCCACCTCCCATAGGAGTGGATATATTGGCGATATTCACCTTTAGCATTTGTAGCTGCTCTGTAATCACATCCATAAGCTCTTTCTTGATACTTGCCCACTGAATTGAACAGGTAGTCCTTCAAAATTTCACCTCTTGAAGTACTTGTAGTAGGGTTTTGGGAAGCTTCTGTAATTACTGCATACACATGTTGGGTTGATCTGGGAGGTCCTCTGTTCTGGTTCTGATTTAGAGCTCCTGTTGAGACTTGGGGTTGTTGATTCTAGAGGGTAGGACTCCACTGTTGTTGAGTCACCATTGGAGGAATTGTTTGAGACCACTGTTGTTGTGGTTGAACAATCATTTGAGGCATTGTCGTTTGCGGCCACTATGGATTAGGTAATTGTATTGCAGCATTGTTTGCATTTGGGGGTAGGGGTAGGGAACTTTCCCTAGAACTACATTTGATGGGTATACCATTCTTGGCATGGGAGGAGGTAAGACTCCTCTTCCTGAGGTCATTGACAACCTTGCTTCAACTTCATCATACAGTCTTGCACCTTCCACTACAACTTGTAGATTGACTGGTCTTCTCAATTCCACAAACTTGTGAACTTCTAGTTGTAGGCCTCTAAGGAACACTCCTTTTTGGATATCATCCAAATGATGATTGGTCCATCTCTTCAAGATGGATTCCATTCGCGAGACATAAGCTTCTACTCTTTCTCCAGAGGACTGACTTAGATTCATGAACTCCTCTTGCATCCTCTCTTCAAAACCTTCACACCTGAATTTAGTGAGGAATGTCAACTTCAAGTTGTCCCATGTGCCAAAAGTTCGTGCTGCTTGTCTCTCATACCACTGAAATGCCGCACCCTTGAAAGTGGCAGGGAATATCGCTAACCAATGCTTGGGGGTTCTAGCATTGTTAGCCACACATGCTACCATAAACTTTGCTACATGAAGATTAGGGTCTTCATCGTACTTTTCCTTAAAAATTGGCAATGGGACTACATTTGCTGGCCTCTCATCAATATTTCCAAGACGAATCTAAATAGGAAGGGGACCTTGAGTTGCCATGGGGACCTCTGTAAAGAGTGCTTTTAAGGAGTCAAAGAAAGCTTCTGTTGCAAGCTTGTTCTCGGCCTTGATTTTTGCCTTCTTTCTTCTCACGTACCTCTGGACTCGTTCTAGCGCTTGTCTCCTTATGGCATAATTCATGAGAGGATTGGCTCCACTAAGTTGTTAGTGCTCCAGAGAAGGATAACATAAGGATTTAGTCTCTGGAGGACTCTCTTGCCAACATTTCTTCTACTTCTTTATTCAACATCTCAGAATTCTACTTTCATGCTACTACAGAGAGGGAGATATTCTGTTCTGAAGGTATCAAAACTCATTCTTCTAAGGATTGTTGTTGTGCCATCATCATAATAATGCCAGCCCCTGATGGTTTCAATAGTGTATGTTGTGAAGAATACTCTATCCACCAACTTCCAGTGGGTTGCTAATTGAACAAACAGAAGATTGACAGTACACCAGGCATTCCACATGTCCTGTTGTTGAGCATCCACGAACAAATTCCAACTCATTTCTTTCTTGTTTTCGTGAACCTCCACTGACCACGACTCTTGAAGCTTCTTCACGATCTCCCACTTGATGATGTCTGGAAACTTCTCAATGAATGCCGATCTTCCATGGATGGTCATTCTCTCTGTTTCTGCACTTCAGTTTGTTCCCAAACAATTTGCCACTAAGATGCATGTTTCTATTGCTTCAACTGAAAGAGGAAATAGTCCACCACATAGAGCTTGCATCATGATGGTAATATGTTTTCGTCATTGTGGAATGAACGTCTTGTGGAAAGTGGCTTTGGTAATGAGAATCTCCAACTCTTCAGTGGAAGAAGAAACTTTGCAAACATCCATTGAATTCTTCTCTTCTTGGCAATGTCATTTCCTTCATTTTCAGCCTCTTCTGATGCTTGTTGATGGTAATCTTTCCTTGGATGCACACCAAAAACATGGAGCCCCAAGAGAGACACCTTGGAAAAAGGGTTTCTACTACAAGAAAATCTATATTGTAACATCAACAAGCTTTTGCTTCATTCTTTTGAGAACCATAAGAAAAATAACAAATTTTCACATAGCATTGTAGTAGATATCTCCCACGGATTTGATAGAATCAACCATAATCTTCAACATCTTCATAAAATACATAAAAACTAACAAAAAACACAAAATAATACACCTACTTCTTCCATTTGTTTTAGCTCTTTTGAACTTAGATTCATCATTTCCAAAAGTTATAAAACTTTTCCAAAGTACACCCTCGTATCACAGAACACATACAAAATATCTACAGAACAGAACATAACAGGAACAAAGCAAGAACAGAGGCTCTACAGAAGTTCTACAGAGGTTCAACAGCAACTAAATAGCAAACATTTAGCTCAACTAAAACCAAATAAACCCATCATAAATCACTCAATAAGCTATCATACAACCTCAAAATTCATTATTCAATATCCCAACCTCACTTACTTAAACAAAATAGAGCAAAACAGAAGAAAACAAAAGCTCAACATGCTCAAACAGGATCATATAGAAGCTATCAGAACATCATTAGAACCTATCACATCAATATATCTTCATTAAAAAATATCATGAGCTATCAAAATCAATCTAAACCTATCCAAATCATTCTAACATCAATCTAAAATTATACCAAATCAATCATTCAATCCACCAAAAACAACAAAAATCAGTCAAAATTTTAGTATTTTTCCAACTCTCAACAAATGTTGGAGCAAGAAGGGGTAATTAGAATATATCTCTAAGTGAGAAACCTTAGTTTAATGTTAGTAAAGGGAAGAAGAAGATGTCACTTTAAAAAATGACCAGCATCTCATTGATGGACTACACTATGTTTGCAATGCTTGATTGGATTCTAATTTGGCATTTTATGACTAACTCTATCAAGCTTTCCTTAGTAAGCTAGAATGTCCAGGGGACTCTCCATGAATAAGGAAAGGATGATATACAATGAGTCACCAAGGAAGAGGAGACCATATGTGTTAGCATTGAAAGAGGTAAAAATCCAAGATGGAGATGAAGCACAAAGATGACCGCATGATTTTTCTAACCTTGAGGATTGAATAATTCCTCTAATAGTACATCAAAGAAGTGAAATTGCTTAGAAAGGAGAGTATTGCATCTCCCCACCCTAGTCATGGGTGAATTCAACATGACAATAGGAGTGCTTGACAGATTGCATGCAAGGGAAGAGAAGACTGTGTGGATTCACTGTACTCATGAGTCAGTGGACATGCAACATATTTTTAGTAACATTGATAATTGATATTACATGTGACATAACCTTAAAAAGGGTAATTCATGGTGAGTTGCACTACTAGATAGGGCATGTACCGATCATGGTTCTTGGTGGACCATCCCGAGTGTACTTGCATGGTTTATTGGATTTGATCATGTCTCATTGGAGGTGACAATTAGAGTGCTCCGGGCTTCACTATTAAAGTGTGGCCCATTGCCATTTAAGTTGAATAATTCCTTCCTAAAGGAATAAGCCTATACGACCTGGGCAAAGGAATCATGAGGGTTAATGTCACAAAAATTGCTTGCATTACCTCTAAGAATAAAGAAGTTCTTGATAGCAATTGTTCTTTTGTAGTCTCCAAAATCTACAGTAGGCAATAACTACATCTTGATGGATGCATGCTAACATTGTTGCTAAGTGCCACATTGCCATACTCAATGCTCTTGTTTTGGATAGTCCTCATGATTGCTTTCTCATATGGTTGTTGCAAGATATTGAGGATTATCTTCAAATTCAAGAGAGATACTGCTTAATTTTTGACCTTGAAGGGGAATCCACTTTACCTTGGTTCATTAAATCATCAAAGGTGAAGAAGAGATGTGAGACCATTTCTATCATAAAAGGCTCAAATGGGGATATGCATCAAGACAACTTTCCATCACTTGAGTGTTCATGCAACACTTCTCTACCATTGTTAGGTTCGAACTTATCTTGCTAATTATAGGGAGGTGCTATAGAAGTTCCTTGAGTTATGCAAGACCAAGGTCCCTTTACGAGTTCCTTTAGTTATGCAAAACTAAGGTCCCTCTAAATGTCCTGCACATTAGCCCACACATTTTCTCTCAAGGAGTTGGAGGTGGTGTTAAGAAAATAAAGATGGGGAAGTCTCCAAGCCTTGACAACATCCATGTTGAGTTCCATGCTAAGTTTTGGTAGGTATGTGGTCTAAACATATGCAATTTTGTTAATGATGCCAAAAATAGAGTGGTTTTGCCATTGCAAGTCAATCATGGGCACATTAAACTCATCCACAAATCAACAACTAGACTTGAGGTTGGGCAACGGAGGCCCCTAACTATTATAAATGTTTTATACAAGATTGTAGCTAAGGAAATGGCATGCAAAATCAAACCCTTGCTACCCAAAATATTGCATATGGATTGGTACAAATCTATGCAAGGGAGGCATGTTCATGATGCTATCCTTAAATTGTTTATTTCAATAGATTTTGATTTGTAAAGAGGAGGAAAGTTCATTCAAGTAAACATGAACATGGTTAAATTTTAGGAGCGTATAAGGTGGAACTTCATTGTTGCAACATTGAAGGTCATGGGCTTTGGTGATACTTTTTTGTAAGATGATTGAGGCTCCATTTACCAATGCCTCTATAACTATCAAGATCAATGGGCTCGTGTCTTGTAGCTTCACACTAAAGGGGTCAATTCAACAAGGTTGCTATCATAACTTTCACAAGCTTGAACATGAAACTTGAAGAAATGCTTATTGTTTCAAGCACTTCATTCAATTTGGTAACGGCTCTCTCTCACATAGCCAATACATCTTTCACACACATAGATCTATCCATTCTTCTCTCCAATCACACAAATGCCAACAAGGAGGGTGTACTAAAATCATGCCCTTACCTTGTCCTAAATGCCACAATGTGAAGGCTCAATGGTGGCTCCACAATCCTTGTAATGCACCTTGAGTGAGCTCCACTTCCGTGGCCTCAATTGCCATGCAAGGTCCATGAAGAAGACGAAGAAGAAGAAGAGGAACCAAGAGCTTCTCCATGTCGGTTTCTCACTCTACCTCACACACACACACACACACACATGCTCTCTCTCTCTCTCTCTCTCTCTCTCTCTCTCTCTCTCTCTCTCTCTCTCTCTCTCTCAGACAAGTAAGAAGCAAGTAAGAATTCTTAAAGAGAGCATTGAATTTAAAGATCCACTATCAAAATTTGCTAATAAACTACTCCAAAGCTAGAAGTTAGTCCTAAGAAAGCGTGGTCCAATGATTGTCCAACGAGTGGTGACACATTGCTATCTCAAAATTTTTGGTTTATGATCTATGCCTTCAAGTGTTATGAGCTCCTTGGTAAGAGGAATAGGAATATGGTTAGCATGCTTTCTTGCAAAGGCATGAATAAGTGGGTTGGTACTTGGGAATAGAGGAAAGCTAATTTCATATATTCAATCAATTAGTAGAAGCTTTAGTCTCAACAAAGAGGAAGGTCATTTGGTAAAGGATGTTCCCAAAGACAAGAATGAGAATTGGCCATTTCCAATGTGGCTATTGAAGGCAGCCACTTCCACTTTTTGTCTCCCTAGGTGGGAACAAAGAACATTGGCTAAAGGAATAGAATGAATTTGAAGGGAAAAATAACCTAATATTTGGCAAGCTGATGATGGAGTGGAGGGCATAATACCCCACCACCAAAATTACACACCTTAAAGTGTAGAATGAAACCGGTATGGACCTTCTCATTGAAGCAAAACCTGTTGCTTTGAAAGATGAATGCCAATGGAAGATAGACTAGCCAAGTTCACAAAGATTGTGTCATGGTGCCCAATGTGATATAAGAGTAGATAAATCATTACCCATACACTATGGCACCACCCATCTACCCAAGCACTATGGACCGAGATAAAGAACGAGGTGCTCAAGGCTAATAATCTAAGTCTTAGGGTAGCCCTATTTGGAGATAAAAGGAGCATTGGATGATGAGTTACAGAAGGTTTGGGATATTATTAGGGCCATAGTAACTAGGGCTCTTTGGAGATAAAGGAGCATTGGATGATGAGTTACACAAGGTTTGGGATATTATTAGGGCCATAGTAACTAGGTCTCTTTGGAGGAATAGGACCATAGTGGCAATGGGAAAGGAATTTCTCTCTATCTTACATCTGCTTTGGAAGTTAGGAAGAAAAGCTATGGTTATAAGGTTGGCTATTCCTTGTTTAGGAAGGTTTGTAATTGATTGAGTTCTAGGCTATTTCACCAGTGGCATCCAAGAGATGAGGATGTAAATATTCTTTGATATATCAATATTCTCCCATTGAAAAAAACTTATGGATTCTCCCATTGAAAAAAACTTATGGATTCCATTTTTCACACATGTAGTAGTTGTTGATTAATCTTCTATCAAAGTTCTCTTCCATTGTGGAATTTTTTGCTTGTTGTTGAGGAGCTTTCTTTTGTTGAAAACTCTCTCTCTCTCTCTCTCTCTACTCCCCTCTTGAACTTTTCACATAGTGAAACTACAACCAATAAACTTTGATAATCTAAAATCTCTCCCTTCTTGAACTTTTCAAGAGCTATTGAGGAGTCTCTTGTCAAAAGCTCTCTCTCTTCTCCCCTTTAAAATTTCCTATAATGAACATAGATATACTATTGAAACTTTGATGTAGAATCACCGATTCACTACTAGTTCATTCATGAAATGACGTGTTGTGATAGATAATTGTGACCTTAATTTGGGAACACAATTTAATGATTAGGGTACAATGCAACAACCGATGTCTGGAAAGGCTATAAACCATCTTCAAAATCCAAGTGACAATCTTGTCAAAATGGTTTGATGGGTTGACTAAAACCCAAGGCACACCCTTACAAAAGCTTCTTGTTTCTAGCATCCAAGAGAGACCTCCGATGTCCCTACTTTACTTTCGATAATATAATTCTTACTTTCTCGCATCCTGAAGTGTTGCTCGAGCTTCTTGCTGCGCTGAATTCCATCCAAGGGAGCTTGATCCAGCAACCAAGGGAGCTTGATCCAGCAAGCCACGGAAGCAGGAAAATCTTTGCAAACCGATTGTACGACCACGCGGTGTCGTTTTTCTTGGTGAACTAGACTCCGGAGCAGAGGTCCGCACAGCCCTACATATGTTCTGATTCGCCAGGTACAGCCGGAAATCCGACTGCCGCTTCGAGTGTAGACACACTGGAAGAAACGCGACTGCAGGCTCCGTTTTGCTTACCAATTCGGTTTGAAAAGTAGGCCTTTTCATTGAAATACAGGTTTTCTCTGTCAGGTAGGCCTACGACGTTCTCTGCTTTGCTCTCGTATTAGATCGACGTCTGTCCTTAGGTCGATCCTTCGTAGTTCAATGCATTTATAATATTGAGATAAAAGCTAGCTTTACGAAGAAAGGAGACATGCCAAGATGCCTGCTGTGTTCCCTTCGACATTATCGAGGTCGCTTAAGGTCATTGCTGCGTATATTTGCTTCATGAATATAGCTTGCTAGACACGTTTCTCTCCTGGAATATCTGAGGATAGCAGCCGATACTTCTTTCTTGTTTTCACTTTTATTGAAGGAGCTGGTGTATCTAATGCTAATGTTCTTGCTTTTTATGTTTTGTTTGCAGCACGAATCTTGAAGATGGCAACGGTAGGTCATTGTAATAGCTGTTTTTGTGACCTTGCCTCGGCACCAGTTTGAGAAGAAAGACCTTTGCAAGTGTGAGAAGCAAGTGTCTATCAAAATGATAGGTGCCAGATGGTTATCAGGACGATCGGGGAATTTCTGTCAAGGTATATACAATTATAATGATCTGCTCTATTTCAAATATTGTCCTTTTTGAAGTGAAGGGAACACTCTTTAGTTGTCTTTCTGCGTAATGCGGTTATCAACACTGTCTAGGCATATCTGTCAGCTATATTCCATTGTAATGATATGATATTTTTTGAATATTGTTGATTTTGAAGTGAAGAGAACACTCATTAGGGATCTTCTACATATTCTAATTGTGGCATATACAATTATAATGATCTGCTCTATTTCAAATATTGTCCTTTTTGAAGTGAAGGGAACACTCTTTAGTTGTCTTTCTGCATAATGCGGTTATCAACACTGTCTAGGCATATCTGTCAGCTATATTCCATTGTAATGATATGATATTTTTTGAATATTGTTGATTTTGAAGTGAAGAGAACACTCATTAGGGATCTTCTACATATTCTAATTGTGGCATGTAAATGGGGCTTATGTCCCCTTATTATCCAAAAAGGAAAGCCTTTATATTTGAGGCTTATATATATTATCAACCTCACAACTTTACTAGTTTTCTTGTTGACCTATACATGGGTCATTTTCATGGACTTAATGTGGCATACAAGATCTAGCATTCTTAGATTATGCTAGCCATATTACATTGTTCTTCTCAGTGTAAGATGCTTCGTCTTGAGGCCTCTCTTTTCAACCTTCTTTTCAAGATATAGAAAAGATAAATATAACATTGTTGCAGATTCCCTTAGTAGGAAACTCTTGATACATGAATCAAGTTATATTTTAGTTCACGACTTGAATCCATTAGAGAAAAATGTGAGATTGATCTTGCGTGTCTGAAAGTATGGGAGACTATTGAAATTGTTAATGGACTTGGTCATCTCCTAGTTGCAAGTCCTACACCCAGTCAGTGAGGGATATTAGGAGCTCCATACTGGTCCACTCCTTTCGGTCAATTTTTGGTCTTACTTTTTTTCCTCCCTAATTTTAGGCCCTATCCATCTTTTTGGCCTAGAACGCTACTTGGGAGATGCTAAAAAGTGCTCAGGACGACGAACAATAGCAAGGAAGCTTGTAGGGATGATGTCATGAGGACGTGTAATTTATCATGCTTAGCTTTGGCATCATTAAGTTGTGCACACGTGAAGTGCAAGTCAGTTAAGTCATGGTGATGGCCTAAGTAACCCAAGTGAGCAGTGGGTGACATTGGCAAAAGTTGTGTAAATTTATGTTGGATAGGTACTTGTGGGCGCTTAGTGCTAGTTTGGGTCTAGGTCATTAATTTGGCTGTTAAAATGTCAAGTGGTGACATTGGGACTAAGTTGTAATTAATGCTAATCCTAGGCTAATTTATGTTGGAACAATTAAATGTCCCATGGGGGCTAGCACATGAAATGAGATTGGGCACTAGCTAGTTCTTGGGTAGGGTCAAATGGATAATTGATTAGTTTTAAGAATTCAATGCTGATGACTGCTTTTGGAAGGCTGCCACTTGGCAAATGTGTCCATGTAAGTTGAGAGAAGGATGTTTGGGGCTGGTTGAGTGTGGAGGTAGTCTTTTAGAGGCTAATGGAGGAAGGAGGAGTCACAGGATGAGCTCTGAGACAAGCAATAACTGATCGCAAAATGTGATAGAATAGGGGTAGTAAGTTTCCTTCTTTGCCTCAATGAGAGAGATGATAGAAGAGGAAGGCTTGCCAGTTGCACAGACGTTTTATCCCCCTTTCGAAGTTGTTGGCGCCATTAGAATTGCCATCAAACTTGTCATTCAAAAGATACCCCTTTCATTGGATTTTCTCTCATCGTCTGACATTCCCACAACGATTCTCAGCATATTTCAGCCATTGGTGAAGAGTGATTGAAGAAGTTGCTATTGAAACCATGATTTGCAATAGCCATTAGGGTCTCTTTGTGAGAGTGTGCAATAGAAGAGGAAACACGAAGATAGTGAGAGAAGGGAAGAGAAACTTGAAAGACTAAATGAAAGAAGAGAATAGAAAAAGGAAATCTGCATTGAACTCCAAAACAATGCTGAATACAAAGAGGACTGATGAGTGCTTGCACGTAGTTGCTGTTGAAGCCATTAGTGAGGGCACTAAATTAAATCAATGATGGTAGGCAGCACCAAGAGATGAAGAAGAGAGTGTGTACGTCGAAGTGTGCTGAAACGTGCAAGAATGAGCTTGTGAATGACCAGTCAAGTATAGAGGACAGCTATAAATAGCTATAATCAGTCAAATCTGGCCGATTTGTTCTAGTAGGCCAAAAATATGTTGGCTGACTGATTATTAGGAATCACATAATCAAGGAAATGCATACCGCCATCATAAATGCCGATTGCCCCATCTTGGCCAGTGTGAATGTAGATCACCATCATAAATGAAGATAACCAGCTAGTGTGAACACTTCTAAATTTGATTGGAAAAGAAATGACTGTGCATGATACACATGATTGCTAACATCCCCTCTCAGATCTTAAATGTGGTTGAAGGCTAAAGAAGACAGAATGGATCCAAGGGTGGTAGAAGATGTGCCAAATTTGATGAAGTTATGTGATGAAGAGGCTTCTTACGATCTTGGGAATCCCACTTTGAAACACAAGGGTTTTCACTCCAACAATTCTCGTTGGGATGAGTGCCCTTTCCATAGTATGGGCATCTAGGCTTCTTTGAATCTATTCTTGAAGAAGACTCCAAATGTTGAACCTGCTTCTGGTTCTTGTTCTTGTCCTTCTTGTCCTTCTTGTTACTGTCAAAAGATGACGTACCGGCGAGACAGTAGGGTTTGCGGGGAGGAACACGGAGTGAACTCGGCAAACATGGAGAAGAGAAGAGAAGAGAAGAGAGAAGAAACTCTGATGAATGGAACGATGAAGATCTGAATCATGGAGTGAATGTGATACAAGGGAACAAGGGTGCCGTAGCACAAGGAAGATGATGAAGATAGCCACGAACCACGAACCGCAATATCCTCTTGAAGGGGTGTGAGGGCAGTGGAGAGGCTGGAGAGAAGAGGTGACGGATTGAATGAATCAGCCGTGAGGAATGAATGAGAGAGTGGCCTATAAATAGGCATACTCAGTCTAGGATGGCGCCCGTTTTGGGGCTGCAAACCCTAAATGCAAACCCTAAACACAAAATGTAGAAACGCAAAAACGCAAACTGTAGGTGAAGGGTTTCTCAACACCCCCTCATAGGCCCAAAAAGGGGAACAAGAGAAGAGTGAGGTGAAGATACAATGCTTATGCAACAGCTGCTACTTGGACAGTGTCCCTTGTGGGAAAATTGTTCACTTGCCCAAGCGCCCTAGTACAAAGATGATAAAAACATGCAATGCATAGGAGGAACGTCGGACTTTGTGTGGTGCCGAGAACCATAAGGATATGCCCGAACTCGATCTCGGGAGGTGGCTCCATGCTGACCAAGTGACCAAGACAAGAAGATGTAGAGAACCCCTAAGATCCAAGATTTCCACCGGAAAGGGAACCTGCAGTAAAGACCAGTAGACAGAGTGAACCGGAGAACCCGAAACACAACCTTGGGAGAGAAGCCACTAGCTCCGTGCATCCATGCTGGAAGGAATACGAAGGCCTCGTCACAAAGTCGCGGCTGAACCTTCGAGGTCCCGATCTAGGTGGTACCTGAAGATCTTGGGTAGTATCAATAGAAGAGATGACTGGTCGAAGACAGCCACCCCAAGAAAATAGAGGATGGGTGAAGAACTTCACGTGGAATAGATTCCCCCTCTGAGGTGGGAGGTGGAGAGGCCCCCGTTGAAGTCGAAGAAGTAGATGCTCCCTCTGAGGGCAAAGAAATAAGATCCCCCTCTGAATCCCCCTCTGAAGTAGATAGGGAATCCAAAAACTCATGGATCACAGATTGCGAAATGTTGGATGACGAAGGAAGTGCCGCCGGTCGTGCCGAAGAAGGTATTTGAGGTGCCGAAGCGCTCCTAGATGTAGCCTCTCGAACTTGAGTAGTCGAGGGTGGGGAAGGATGGGGCTCAGAATAAGCAAGAGGTGGGCAACAGTCGCTGTCTCTTAGTGGAGCAGATTGGGTAGCCGAAGAAGAGGAAGGAGTCGAGCAGCCACTACCTCTCGAAGGAGCAGACTGACGAGGAGACGGTATCAAACAATCATTGTCTCTCGATGGAGCGGACTGCAGATCCATAGGTCGTGAAAGCCACTGTACCTGCAGCAGTAGTCAATATGCTGAAATCAGCTCTGAACAGTGTGTGATAGGCTGGAAACAGGCGCCAAACTGTTGTAGACAGCAGTGGCCAGCTTGGATCACGATGTCCTTTGCGTTTGGGGTGTGGGCAGCAAGCTGAAATACCTGAAATCTGCAAAAACGAGATTGTTTTCTGAATGGAGAGTGATCGGCAACAGTCGTTCTGCTGTAAACAGCTTCAAACTGTGGGTGGAAGGCTGGAAACAGGCGCTAGACTGTAGATAACAGCAAGGGACAGCTGAGACTGCAATGTCCTCCGTGAAAGGGGTGTGGGCAGCAAGCTGAAATACCTGAAATCTGCAAAAATGAGATTGTTTTCTGAATGGAGAGTGATCGGCAACAGTCGTTCTGCTGTAAACAGCTGCAAACTGTGGGTGGAAGGCCGGAAACAGGCGCCAGACTGTAGATAACAGCAAGGGACAGTTGAGATTGCAATGTCCTCCGTGAAAGGGGTGTGGGCAGTAAGTTGAAAACACCTGAACCCTGTAAAAACGAGATTTTGATGCAGCGGAAGAAGAAGAGAAGTGGATATCGAACCTGCCACCGGTCTTTGCCTTCATTGTAGTGGAGAATCTTTGCCACTGTTTGAGCAGATCCGGCTCTGATACCATGTCAAAAGATGATGTACCAGCGAGACAGTAGGGTTTGCGGGGAGGAACATGGAGTGAACTTGGCAAACATGGAGAAGAGAAGAGAAGAGAGAAGAAACTGTGATGAATGGAATGATGAAGATCTGAATCATGGAGTGAATGTGATACATGGGAACAAGGGTGCCGTAGCACAAGGAAGATGATGAAGACAGCCACGAACCACAAACCCCAATGTCCTCTTGAAGGGGTGTGAGGGTAGTGGAGAGGCTGGAGAGAAGAGGTGACAGACTGAATGAATCAGCCGTGAGGAATGAATGAGAGAGTGGCCTATAAATAGACATAGTCAATCTAGGATGGCGCCCGTTTTGAGGCTGCAAACCCTAAACGCAAAACGCAGAAACACAAAAACGAAAATTGTGGGTGAAGGGTTTCTCAATGGTTACGCCCTTCCAAACTTGCAGTAAAAGCCTTAGTAAGGCTGGATCCACTAGTACCAATCTCCTTGAGTCACTCTTTGTGCTCCAAAAGAAGTCGAACTAGCTTTTCCCATTGAAGAGTCTTTTAAACCCTGGAGGTAGGCAAGACGGTTTAGAAGACATCATACTTGGGAGATAGCAATTGAGTAATGAGAATCATTGCCATGTTCTCCAACTAAATCGTCCTCCCAAGAGATACAAGCTCATCTTGCATGTCCTCCATCCCATTGATGTGATCTTGCATATAAGGGGAATCATCAATAGAAAGCATTTGGAGGTTCTTCTCTATAATGATATGGTGGGCATAGGACTTCTAATGGTAGAGAGAAGAGAGCTTTGTCCACACCTTTTGCTGTGATTTGAGTATGCACACATGCACAAGGGCAAAATTTTGCAAACGCATAAAGTGAAAAGATTGTGCTCTAGAATTGAGCCAAGCCAAAGGGCTACTTGGTCCATTGTAGAATCAATGCAAGGATTTTCCATTGGACGGGGGAATTGGGGTAGTAACAAACTCCCACAAGTTTGAGGTGTCAAGGATACACTCCATGTTGCAGGACTAAAGGGAGTAGTTTGCACCATCAAGTCGATCTTCTTTGGGAAGGGAAGGAAGCACAGAGACTTGAATAGAAGGAGCCATCATGGCTATACAAGGCCCTATAGCATGCCCTATAGAAAGTGTTAGCAGTATGTCAGCTCATGTGTGAGTTTGTGCATGCCAGATCAGGTTGGGCACATGTAAGATATTTATGGCATCTTTATCATGCATTATTTATGCCATTTTAGGGCATTTTGATGCCAGTCGACCGGCATTTAGCTATTGTTTAGGGCATATTTATGGCCTATATATTATGTGCTCCTCCTCAATTAGTTATCACTTGGAGGTCTTGTTGGAGAGAGGAGCTGGTGCCAGTGCCTACAAGCGAGTGACTCATTGTTGTAAACATCATTCTCGTGTTTGGTATATGGATTCCATTTCCCGAGCATTCTTGTGAGTTTTCTTTGCAGTATTCTTTTGTGTTTTTCTCGTGTCCTTCTGTTCAACAGTTTATTACATTATCCGTTTATGCTTCCATTGTTGCATCCACTTTTGACATGGTATTAGATTTTAGGATCTACGCTCATGTTGTATTTTCCTGCTGATTTCAAGTCTTCATCAACCCTTTACTGATCTAGCGACTGCTGTCCGCTGTCATCACCTTGCCCCCCACCTTCTGGAGGCTGTGTTTTGGTCTCAGCTGTTTGTGTTTTCCAAATTTTCATTATTTTCTTGCTGATTAATCTGTGTTTTCATGGACAGCTGCTGCCTTTACAGCATTTAATACTTCTCAAGGCTGGGCAACAACATCTTTTGCTACTTGATTGTGTTTGTTGGCTGTATTCCATTTTTTGCAGTCAATTTTTGTGAGCAGCTTGTGTCCACTGTTTGTAAACTTTGTTTTTGTGCAGTTTGTGTTGTTGGCTGCTAGCTGGCTGTACTCTCTCTCTCCTCCTTTCCACATGGCCTTGATTATCTCACATGGAGTGGTGTTTTGAAAGCTTGGTTTGTGCAGAGGCGGTTATGGTACGTTGTCTTTGGAGCTTGTGAGCATCCTAATCCTCTTCTAGTTGATTTTGATGAGGATAACTACGAAGGAGCTATGCTTGCATGGGATATTGATGATGCCGGTGCATATTTTGCCCTTCTTCATTGTATTTCCAAAGAAGTTTGGTAGTCATCGCTTGCAGGACTTCTCCCACGATTTGGGCGAAGCTTAAGATTTTGGATGAGGATCCTTTACCTATGTATGCCGTCACTCTTTATGGATAGCTCTAGTAGATGAAGTTCGAGCCCAAGGACACTATTGAGTCTTTCTTACTTTGTGTCACACAGGTACGTCACCAACTTTGACACATGTAGTCTTCCCTTCTAGAGGCTCATCTTATGGGGAATATGCTCTATAAGCTCCCTTTGGAGTTTGATGGAGTGGGCAATGCTTTGCAGGCTTAGACATCATCAGCGTCTGTTAGTTTTCTCCAGATGTCCTCGATGTTGCTTGAGCATGATACGCCTTTTTATTTATAGGGGAGGCTTTGATCATAGTCTAGTGGTTCCAGTGAGGCCTTTATAGCTTCAAAGAGGGTTGACAAAAAGAAGAAGTTGAAGGCCTAATGCTATCATTGTGATAAGAAGGAACATTTGTGCAAGGATTGCAAAGAGTTCATAGTTTCAAGGAAGAAGAAGGAGAAGAAGAAGCAGGATCCAGACTCCTTCGTTGAGTCATCCTCTTCCTTAGACTCGGACTCGGATCCTTCGGTCTAGACCAAGGCCAAGGCACAAAAAGGATCTTCTTTTTCAAATCGCGGGAAGGGCTTGGTAGCCCCTCCTTGTTCTGCTTTCTAGTATAGGTGATGCGGTCATCCCTTACGGCTCTCTAGTGCTAGAGTAGGAGTGTGAGAGAGTGGTGAGGTGGGGCAGGGGGGCCTCATCTTTATTCGCATACAAGTGCATGTTGGGAATAAAGGGCCATTGTGCCTTTTATATGTGCACAGGTGTGAACACACCCTTAGCACATTGTACTTTCATACATATATCTATCTAAAACCTAAAGTGGTACTCTCGTCATTGTATCGAAAAACGTGTTCACTCTCTACTCTGCTTACTTGCACTCTCTGTCTCTCTCACTGAGCGTAAGGTCTGTCTATCTCTATCTCCATGCCTAATCGATTCCTTCAAACTGGTATTAGAGTGTAAGGTGTTGAGTGTGCTGAGCATGATCGTCAGTCAGGCTGAGGGAGTCGTGAGTTGCAGAAAGCGGACAGGCCGTGGAGAGCGTGCACTGTGGCCCCTAGTGTGGAGTGACGGGCGACAACCAGTCGAGCAGGTCTGCAGTATCGCAGTGTGGCAGAACGGTAGACGCGTTGCCTTGAGGTGGCAGTGATGCCACTCGTCATCAGGCGAGCATGACGGGACTAGCAGCTGGCAAGGACAGGCGTGACAAGGCGCGCGACGCTAGCGGGCAAGGATAGGCTTGACGGGGTGCGCGACGGGGAGGCTTGATGGGTCAACGGACCCGTCATTCGAAACATCTTTTTTCAAAAGAAAATCTTTTTCTCAAACTCCTTCCTCTAATTGGGGTTCGCGTGTGCAAGCACAAAACATCGAATTTGTGCAAATTTGGCCCAGAAAGTTGGGGCTTTGCCAGACTGAGCACTGTTCGTTAAAAATTGAGGCATTTGCGTCGGAATTGCAAACATTGTGCGCATTTGAATTGGGGATTTCGCCAAAGTTGTTGAAATTTTGCTCATCTGAGTGAAATTTCTCAACATTTAGCCCATAAATTTGGGGCTTTTCCCAGATTTGGGAAATTTGATGCAGGACAAGTAAATTTGTCTCAGAAATTGCAGGAATTTGTGACATTTTGTCCCCGACTTTTGGGGCTTTTCATGTACATGCACAAACTGGGCTGAAATTAACCCAATTTCTCGACATTGAGGCACGTTGGACCCCGTGCAATTTGAGGCTTTTGCAATTTGGGCAAAATTTGTGCAGCATTTGGTCATTTTATGTACATGTAGGTTGAATTCCGCGCAATTTGGACATCGACACTTGGTGAAATTTGGGGGTTTTGCTGAAATTGCTTTATTTTGGCAAAATTGGACAGTCCTATGGATGACAGAGGAAACACAGATGTGTGTTTGACGCTTTTGAGCACTTTGACCGTTTGTGTCAAATTTTATGCCCGTGGGTAGATGCACATCAGAAATTGCAGCTGAAGTTTTGGGACTTCTCATGTAATGTGATGCACATGCCCTTTGGAACAACTGTGATCAGTTGGATAATGCTGTAGCACTTGGTTTGGTACTTCTGAAAACTGAATTACAGATCTGAAATCTGTACTTCTGTGTGGTCATTTATTGCTGATTGGTACTTGTTTGTACCTTGGTCACTTGGGTGACAATTTGGGCCTGCATTTACTGGTTTTTTGGTCACTTTTGAGCTGAAAACCATGTCTGGCAGCAATGACAGCAGTAATTTGATGCATATAAAGAAGCTTGAAGGTGCACATAATTTTGCAGTGTGGCAAAACAATGCTACAATATCTTGTTACAAAAGAAGCAGGCAAAGCCAATCAAAACTAAAGGGGTAAAGCCTGTGGACATGGATCAGGACGATTGGGATGAGTTGAATGAGCTTGCACACTCAATGATAGAGCTATCGATTTTTGATGCCTTGCTCTTCAACATTGAAGGTTTGGATTCTGCATATGCTATATGGACTAGACTGGAAGAACTGTATGCACAGAAGAGCGCTGCAAGTAAAGTGTATTGGCTGAAAAAGCTTATGGATTTGCGTATGAAAGAAGGTACAGCAATGTCTACTCACTTGAGTGAGTTTAACTCCATTTTCAGCCAGCTGGTTGCCTTGAAGTTCATGATTGATGAGGAATTTAAGGCTACTTTCTTGCTTTGCACTCTACCAGAGAGTTGGGGTACATTCAAGACTGCTATGAGCAATTCTAATGTGATCCTTTTGTATGCTGATGTAGAGAGTGCTCTACTTATGGAAGAGATGAATCGGGAGAACAATGCATCCAGTAAGTCTTCCAGTTCTTTGCATACTAGGGGCAGATCACATCAAAAGGGCAAATATGATGGCAAGGGACTCAATAAATCACGCGGCAAAGATGTTGAATGCCATTATTGTGGCAAGAAGGGTCACTTTAAACGTGACTGCTACAAATGGAAGAAAGAGAAAGGAAAAGGCAAGAAGACAGATGATTGCAAGGAAGAGAAAAAGGACAGTCAGCCTAAGAAGAGCAGTGTAATAATCGAAGAGGTGAATGTAGTCACTCATGACAGTGACAGTGGGAGTGATGTACTCTTTGTCTCTTCACATTTTGGTGCATATGCCTTACTTGCAGATACAGATGATGACATGCATACTTGGATTTTTGATTCAGGTGCTTCCTTTCATGTCACGTCTCATTGTGAGTGGTTTTCCGCATATACAGGGGTCGACATGGTGTTGTTCATCTTGGGGACAACTATGCATGTGAGATTGCAGGTATTGGCAGTGTGCAGTTACAGTTTCTGTATGGCTTTGTCTTTACACTTTAGCATGTATGGCATGTACCTCAGCTCAAGAAGAGCTTGATCAGCACAGGGCAGCTAGATAATAATGGTTTTCATACCACCTTTGGTGATGGAAAATGGAAGATGTGTAAGGGATCTAGGGTTATTGCCAGAGGTTGCAAGAGTGATACGTTGTATCCACTTCATGTATCTAGTGTGCGTGACCATATTGTTGTCGTGATCGAGCAGCCAAGTGTTTCTTTGTGGCATGGCCAGTTGGGACACGTGAGTCAAACAAGAATGAAAGTGCTTTCTCGTTTGGATTACTTGCCTTGTCTTCGTTATGCTGATTTTGAGCACTGTGATCATTGTATTTATGGCAAACATGCACAGACTTCTCACAAAAAGTCTCTTTCTTTGAAATCTTCTCCTCTAGAGTTTGTACATTCGGATGTATATCAAATGCCAGGATTATCTTTAGGGGGAAAGAAATATTTTGTCACCTTTGTCGATGATGCTACATGGAAAGTATGGGTTTACCCTATTCGTAGCAAGGATGAAGTAATTGACAAGTTTAAAAAATTCTTGGCGTTGGCTGAAAATCAGATAGATAAGACACTTAAGTGTCTTCGCTCTGACAATGGTTGGGAATATGTGTCCAAAGCCTTTTAGGCATTTTGTGACAGCAAAGGGATAAAGAGGGAGCTCACTACCCCTCATAATCCACCCCAAAATGGAGTTGCAGAGCGTATGAATCGGACCATACAGGATAAGGTCCATACGATGCTGTCTCATGTTGCACTACCCCATGGTTTTTGGGCAGAGGCTGTTATGATAGCCGTTCACTTGATTAATCGGTCACCAAACAGGTCTTTGGGAGGGGGAGTTTCCCAAGAAGCGTGGTCGGGCAAACCACCTTCATATGCTCATCTGAAAGTGTTTGGCTGTGAGGCTTTTGTGCACATTCATAAAGAAAATCGCAGCAAACTTGAGCCAAAGTCGTGTACATGCATTTTCCTAGGATATGGTGACGAGGGTGAAATGGGGTATAAATTGTGGGATCCCGAGAAAAGGAAAATAGTACGCAGCAATGACGTTATCTTTCGGGAAGATCGCATGCACAAACAACCCGAAAAGACTGAGGAGGTCCGTAGAGTTGTATTCCAGGAAGAAATACCTTTTGGACAGCAAAATGTGCCCGCTGTACAACAGCAAATACCTGCTGTAAATGAACTTGTAAATGTAGGAAATGATGCTGGAAATGATCAGCCTGCTATTGCCCATGAAAATGAGCCATTACGTGTGCAGAAACAGCCAGGACATCAAGCTGTTAATACTGATTTGCAGGCTGAAATGCTAGGACAGCATGTTGAAAATGGAAATTTGCAGGAACAGCCAGCAAGCAATGACCATTGGGTTAGGAGATCGTCTAGGGCTACTAGACAACCTGACAGATTTGTTCCTGGTGCAATTAATGTGGTTGAGTATGTCATGTTGACAGATTGTGATGAATCGTCTTGCTTCAAGGAAGCAATGGACAGACAAGACAACAAGAAATGGTATAAAGCCATGCTGTCAGAAATGGAATCTCTTGACATAAATGACACTTGGGACTTGGTGCACTTGCCTAAAGGGCAGAAAACCCTTCCATGCAAATGGGTTTACAAAATGAAGGTCACTTCTGGTTCCTCATCAAAATACGAAGCAAGATTGGTTGCAAAGGGGTACAAGTAGGAGCATAGAATTGACTTTGATGAGATCTTCTCTCCTGTAGTCAAGATGACTACATTGAGAACCATTTTGGGCTTGGTTGCAGTTGAGGATATGGAGCTCATACAGATGGATGTAAAGACTGCGTTTTTACATGGTGATCTGCATGAAGACATATATATGTAGCAGCCTGAAGGGTTTGTTGAACAAGGGAAATAACAAATGATATGTAAATTAAAAGGAGTTTGTATGGGCTGAAACAAGCACCAAGAGAATGGTATCATAAGTTTGATACATTCATGCAGTCCCAAGGCTTTCATAGAAGTCAAGTAGATTACTGCTTGTACACCAAGAAGGCAGCAGATGGCAGTCTGATTATCTTGGTTTTGTATGTTGATGACATGCTGATTGTTGGCAAGGATACTCATGCCTTGGATTCATTGAAGCAAAGTCTTCATGGCAGCTTTGACATGAAGGATCTGGGTGATGCAAATCACATTCTTGGCATGCGAATACTTAGAGATAGATCTAAAGATTTACTCTATCTATCTCAGCAGGAGTATATCTCCAAAGTTTTGCAGCGTTTCAATATGGAGCGGGGGAATACAATTGGGGTTCCATTGTCTCCATATGTGAAACTCAGTGCAGAGGACAGCTCTACATCTGATGATGAGGAGGCTGAAATGGCCAAGATACCATATGCTTCAGTTGTTAGCAGTCTGATGTATGCTATGGTTGCTACACGTCTTGACATTGCTTTTGCAATGGGAGTGGTTAGCAGATACATGGCAACCCCTGGCAAGAAGCATTGGGATGCAGTGAAAGGTATTATGAGATACCTCAAAGTCACAAAGGAGTTGTGCATCTGCTTTGGAAAGCAGAAGGCATCTGTTGTTGGCTTTACGGATGCAGACTATGCTGGTCATGCGGACTGCAGGAAGTCCACTTCTGGGTATGTGTTTACTTTCACAGGAGGAGCGGTCTCTTGGATCTCCAGGCTACAAAAGTGTGTTGCATTGTCTACTACAGAGGTAGAGTATGTAGCTGCCACTGAGGCATGCAAGGAGGCTTTATGGCTTTCATGTCTGGTGGGAGAGCTTGGCATCACAGAGTTACCTGTTCTCCATTGTGATAGTCAGAGTGCTATCATGCTAGCACGGAATCCTGTCTTTTATGCAAAGACAAAGCACATACAGGTGAAATATCACTTCATTAGAGATGTACTTGACAGCAAGAGCATTGAGCTTGTCAAAGTGCATACAGATGATAATCCTGTAGACCTTCTCACAAAGGTTCTTCGAGCAGAGCGGTTTGCTCATTGCCGACAGATGATGGGAGTTGGATAGATATATTTATTTCAGCTTTGTACATACTTAGACTTAGCTGATTCTTTTCTCCTCTTAAGGCACATTGTCTTTAGGTGGGAGGTTGTTGGGAATAAAGGGCCATCGTGCCTTTAATATGTGCACGTGTGTGAACACACCCTTAGCACATTGTACTTTTATACATATATCTTTGTAAAACCTAAAGTGGTACTCTCGTCATTGTACCGAAAAACGTGGTCACTCTCTACTCTACTCACTTGCACTCTCTTTGTCTCTCTCACTGAGTGTAAGGTCTGTCTATCTCTATCTCCGTGCCTAATTGATTTCTTCAGTGCACAGGTTCTAAAGAGGGATGTCCCTGATGCATCGATTGGAAGTCTGGCAAGTTCAAATCTTGGAGTTCAGATTGACATCCAGGTTCATGATAGGTGTTACTTGACAGAGAATGGGATTGTTTTCTAGTCCAAGCTCACATGAGAGGACACTTTGGCAGCGAGGCCAAAGACAAGGAATCCATGGTCACATATGTTCAGAGGCATTTTTGACAGGATGGTCTTGTATGCTACTGCGAGACATTGGTGACAGACACAGAGAGCTGCTACGGTTCTTCTCTATTTTTAGGTGTTGGTACAATTGACATCGACATGAGGTTCTCTCCAAGGCACCTTGGTGGTGGCTTGATCACCCACTGCTTGGGTATCCATGGTTCTATTTTGGTGGTTCTTTGTGTATAGCCTATGATGTGTCATTATCCTTGTATTAGATCACTCGTGATCTAAGAGAGGGTGTTAGCAGTATGTTAGCTCATGTTTGAGTCTGTGCATACCAGATTGGGTTGGGCACATGTAAGATATTTTAGGCATTTTTATTGTGCATTATTTATGGCACTTTAGGGCACTTGGATGCTAGTTAGTCGGCATTTAATGCTGGCCAACCATCTATTATTTAGGGCATATTTATGGCTTACATATTCTATGCTCCTGCTCAATTAGTTGAGTTATCACTTGGAGGTCTTGTTGGAGAGGAGCTGGTGCCAGTGCCTATGAGCAAGTGACTCATTGTTGTATGCGTCAATCTTGTGTTTGGTATTTGGATTCCATTTCTCAAGCATTGTTATGAGTTCTCTTCTTTGTAGTGTTCTTTTGTGTTTTTCTCTTCCGTCCTTGTGTTTAGTAGTTTGTCATAGTGTCTGATTATGCTTCCATTGTTGTATTCACTTTTGACAGAAAGATGTAAAGAAGCGGGCCGGGGGGGTGGGGGGGGAGAGAAGGGGGACTCTGACCTTCTTGATCTATTAGAGCGAGGAGGCTTTGAATGTCGATCTTCGCATTGCTCTTCACGACAGTCTGATTGATGTGAGACCACATCGGGATCAAAAGCGTCGAAATGGTAATCCATAACTCTTTAGCGATCAAAAAGTGTGCTTGAGTATACCGCATATACCAATGTGCCTGATTGGTAGGAGCAATAGTAGCAGTAACTCTTGAAGAGCTGAAAGTGGTAGTAGAACCACCTGAAATAGAAGCACTAGCGCTCGTGGGTGCATTAGGGCTTGTTGGCCTTACCTCTAAACCCATGAAAATTCCCCAAAATGCTTTTGCAACCAATACTTCTTTCATCGTGTATGACCAAGTGGAATAGTTGGTAACATCCAACTTGTCATCAGTAGAAAGCATCCCAAACAACTCATTTTGATTATATGCCATCTTTGCACACGCTGAATACAGAAATACAGTTGAGACAATTGCTCAAATTTGTCGGAAGATGGACAAACAAGGGAGATGCTGTCCCAACACTCGTGCATGAAAAAAATGGCTAAAAAATAAAATGAGGTGGGAAAGAGCTTACAACCAATGTGATTGTTGATGTAGATGCTGTTTAGGTGTTTACATGAAGAAATGTCTGCGCAAGCAAGCTGAAATTTGCCAAAATGGGAGTTAGAATTAGTCAAATTGGACAAAAATCCCCAAATTATGGGCGCAAATGTCAGAGAAATTGCTGAATCTGCACAGATTGGATGAAGATCCATGCAATGGAAGGAGAATCTAGAAAAAGTCCCAAAATTTCTGATGGAAATTTCAAGAAATTTCTGATGGAAATTTCAAGAAATTTCTGATGGAAATTTCAAGAAATTTCTGATGGAAATTTCAAGAAATTTCTGAAATTGGGTGGGTCGGTCAAAAGGCCCCAATTCGGGTTTCAATGCATGAAATTGAAACTTTCTTTGAAACTTAGGATGAGATCAGGAAGATGGACTGGAAATTGTATAAATTTCAAAAATCCACAAATTTAAAAATTAGGGTTTTTGAGTTTTTCTTTCAGATTTGGGTTATATAGTGGCTTCGGAGTGCAAGAATGCAAGGGTGCAGTAGGATTGAGGGGGATGGCATGTGCAACAAAAAATGATGGGTAGGGCTGAGAGGCTATGTGTAGCTTGCATAGAGAGAGGGAGAGAGCAGGGCAAAGAGAGAGAGAGAGAGAGAGAGAGAGAGAGAGAGAGAGAGGATGTGTGCAACTTGTGTAGGGTTACATGATGGTGAGCTATAGAGCAGGCTGCTAGGTGGCGATTGTTGAAGATGTTGTGGGTCCTCAGGTGGTTGGAGCGATGGCGGTTGTGTTAGCAAATTAGTTAGTTCATGGTTGAGTTTGTACATGTGGTGCAACAGGCTGGGCTTAGAGATATTTTAGGCATTTTATTTGTCAGTATTTATGGGGATTTGGCATTATTTGCAGCCAGTCGATGTTGGCCGACTAGTCATATTTTTGGCATTTATTTGGCCTATATATTGTTAGGCTCCCTCCTCCACGTTCATTCATCACCTAACAGTTCTTGGAGAGAGGGAGCATGTGCCAGTGCCTCCACAGCCGGTGACTTGCATTGCTTCTGTATTGTCTCATGTCTTGGTATATGGATTCCATTTCCCGAGCGTACATCTGAGTTCTCATATGTATTGTGTTCTTTCTTTCCCTTTCTTTTTTGTCTTGTGTTTCAGTAGTTTATTACAGCTTATGTTTACGCTTCCATTGCTGTACCACTTCTGACATGGTATCAGATTTCAGGGTTTGTGTTCCTGCTGTGTTTTCATGCTGATTTCAGGACTGTTTTCACCCTTGCTGATCAAGTGGCTGCTGCTCCAATCAAGCGACCTGTTTTACCTGCGTTTTTTGTTGATGTCAGCATCCGTATAGCGTGTGTGTCTGTTTCAGCCTGCTTTTTGGTCCTTCAGCATCTCCTCCTAGCTGGGCGCTTGCATTATCAAGCAGTGTTTACTGTTTTTGGTAGTTTTTGACTGATTTTTTGACTTTTTACAGCAGCTTTTGTCTTATTTTGATCAGATTTTGGGTTATACTATATGTGAACTCTTGCTTTTTGCAGTCTGTGCTTGTGTTTTGGCTGTGTTCCCTCTCCTAATACCTTCTTTTCTCTATTTCTCTTCTCAATCCTCTACAGATGGCTCCTCTATGCACATCCATTGATGACAAGCTCCATGGACCTGATTATTACATGTGGAGTGCGGTGATGAAGGCCTGGTTTATCCAGAAATGGTTATGGTACATGGTTGGTGGAGCCATGGCACGTCTTTAACAGCCTTGTCCTGTTCCATCTGATTTTGATGAAGACAACCATCAGGAGGCAGTGCTTACATGGGATTTGGATAATGCCCGTGCTTATTTGGCCTTACTTCGGTGTATTTTCAAAGAAGTCCTACTGGCAATTACCTCCTGCAAGATAGCTTTAGACGTATGGTCGAAGTTGCAGTTGATGTACGAGGCTCCTTCCACCATGTGGGCCGTTACTCTCTATGGCTAGCTCCAACAACTGAAGTTTGAATCCAAAGATACGATTCAATCATTCCTACTTCGAGTTACCCGATTCCAAGACCAACTTCACACTGCACTCTGCCCTATCAGTACGGTCCTTTACAAGCTTCCTTGGGACTGGCGTAGACATCTACAACTCTTGTCAGTTTTCTTCATATGTCCTTGATGCTACTTGAGCATGAGACTACTTTGCGACTACAGGGGAGGCTTCCGTCACATTATTGAGGTTTAGGTGAGGCTCTTGCTGCTTCAGAGAGGGGTTTGAAGACAAAGAAGTCGAAGGCCCCGTGTTACCACTGTGGCAAGAAGGGTCATTTAAGGAAGGACTGCAAAGAGTTAGCGGCTTCAAGGAAGAAAAAGGAGTAGAAGATGAAGCGGGATGCGGACTCCTTCGATGAGTCATCATTTGTCTCAGATTCCGATTTTGATCCTCCGGCCAATGCAAAGTCCAAGGTGTGGAAGGGATCCTCTTCTTCAGATCGTGGGAAGGGCTTGGTGGCCCCTTCCTCAGCTGCTTTCTAATGGTGGTGATGAGGTCATCCCTCACGTCCCTCCAGTGCTAGAGAGGGAGTGTGAGAGGGTGGTGTGATGGGGCAGCCGTGCCTCATCTATATTTCTATACAGATGCACAAGATAAAGAGAGGGATATCCTTGACGCATCACCGAATTTTGGCAGGTACAAATCTTGGAGCTGGGATTGACATCCGGGTTCATGATGGGTTAGTTACTTGATAGAGAGCGGGTGGCTTTTGTTTGGAGCTCACATGAGGGGACACTTTGGCGGTTTGGCCAAAGAAGGGGAATCCATGGTCATTTATGCGCTGCAGCGTTGGTGATAGGGTGGTCACATGTGCTACATCAGAGGCATTGTTGACAGACATTGAGAGCTGGTATTATCTTCTCTATCTTCAGAGTTGGTATGATCGACATCGACATCAGGTTCTCTCCGAGGCACCTTGGTGGTGGCTTGCACACCCACTACTTTGGTATCCATGGTTCTACTCTGATGGACATCGATGCAACCTTATCATTGTATATTGTATTGTATTAGATCACCCATGGTCTGAGAGAGGGTGTTAGCAGATTAGTCAGTTCATGGTTGAGTCTGTCCATGTGGTACAACAGGCTGGACTTAGAGATATTTTAGGTATTTTATTTGTTAGTATTTATGGGGATTTGGCATTATTTGCAGCCAGTTGACCAGCATTTAATGTTGACAGAGGGCCCAACATTTAATGCTGGCCGACCAATCATATTTTTGGCATTTATTTGGCTTATATATTGTCAGGCTCCCTCCTCCACATTCATTCATCACCTAACAGTTCTTGTGGAGAGGGAGCATGTGTCAGTGCCTCCACAGTGGGTGACTCATTACTTCTGTACTGTCTCATGTCTTGGTATATGGATTCCATTTCCTGAGCATACATTTGAGTTCTCATCTATATTGTGTTCTTTCTTTCCCTTTCTCTTTTGTCTCGTGTTTCAGCAGTTTATTACAGCTTATGTTTACGCTTCCATTGCTGCACCACTTTTGACAGGCTGCAGGCAGCAATGCCATGAGGGACTCTGTGTGTCAGAGTTGGTAGTGGAACCGATGCGGCAATGGTGGTGAGGCTGGCAGCACCATGGCTCTGATACCATCGTTGGATGGAATGCACAGCTCAAAAAGAATGAGAGCGAGAAAACTTTCATTGTAATGAATGACAAGAATGAAAGTACTAGGTACAACACTAAGGTCATATAGACCGCACATTGGAGTGTGTTCACACAAGGAAATAACCCCACCACACAATAGGGTAAAATGTGCTTGTGGATAGGGTGCATTTCACACGAAAATGACGGAAAATGCAAGGTGTATTTAACACTGCTGTTGGCTTGATCATTTGGAGGCTACCATCGTTTTGTGTTTGGTTTCAGCTGCTGAGTTAACCACTTTGTGCTGCTTTTTGCTCACTTTGGAGCCACTTGATCTGCTGTTTATCATTGCTGCTTGTCATCATTAATAGGACAGGCTGTGTTTGACTGTTCCAGCGCCCCCTCCTCATCGTCAAGCTGCTTGTTGACTCTGGAGTCTACAGATCAGGCCACCTCAACTGCCATGTCATCAACACCAGCTGCCTCCTACTGCATTTTTGAGTTTTCCCATCCTTCATTGTGTGGAGACTGGGCAACCGTTAGCTCAAAGATCTGCTGCATTTTGGTTTCCATGCTGCTGCCCTGCTGTCCACAATCCTTGACATCAGTCTACTGCAGCATTTGGCCTACGACTGCTCTGTTTCATCATCCTCAGCTCTAATCTACTGCATCTTCATCAGCTTTTTCTTTGACAAGATGGTTGCTCACTTAGGATCTCCTCGACACCTCCCTCAGACTGCTCCCATGGGAGCCATCAGCTGTTGCTCATTCATTCATTATTCATCATTTATCATTCATTCAATTTCATCTTCATACTTCACTTTGCTTTTTTGAATTAGTGTCTTTGTTCAGTGTGTTTCGGTTGTGGTCACACTGCGTTTTCTTGTCCAAAACCTAGTGTATCTCCACAGTTATTCCTCCACCCTGCTAAGTAAAGGCTCCACTGGCAAGTAGTTGCCATTCTCATCAATAAGAAATGAGGAGGAACTTGCCCTACCAAGCTACTGCAGGGCAACAACCAAGTTCAACCTCTGTGCATGGATACCAGGTAATGGAAAAACTTGACCGTATATTCATTCAACTCTTGGTTGGGTGTGCACCCAACGTCTAGTTCTCCCACTAGTAGCATCCAATATCACCTTAATTGGGGAGTGGAGTAGACCTTTTAGGCTGAAGCATCACATTGCCATGTGGTCTTTTGCAGGTCATCTTGGCACATACTAACTTTGATACCGATCATACACTTAGAGAGATTTAAGCTGCACACATTACATGGGACAACATCAAGCTCACCTTGTAGCCATGGAGCCATTACAAGCTGATCCTCGAACCTAAGGCCAGCAACACATTGGGCCAAGATCCCATCACAAGAATTGGTGTCCTGTACCACTTGCCTTCACTATCCTTGTGTGCTGATGAGATTGCTGAAGATCCTGGAGTCCCAAGTGTAGTGATTATACAAGATGTGGCACAAATGAGCACTGAGTCTTTTTTGTAGGTACTTAACTGTTCTAGCTTAAAGCAGCTCTATTATGCTTTCTTGCTGCTGTTTACATGTCTAAATTGTTAGTCAGGCATATTATATACTTAAAGCAGCTCTATTATGCTTTCTTGCTGCTGTTTACATGTCTAAATTGTTAGTCAGGCATATATATACTTATATCAGCAAATTGTGGTGATTTGGTGAAGCTTTGCCTTCTCTAGGTCACTAGTAGGTATGGCTATTCTGATTTCCGTACATTTACAGCAAATTACTTCTAATTACAACAGCCATTACTCAACTCCTATTGCACACTTCGTGCATATTTCACTGTAACGCCATAGGAGCAAGTGAAGCACACAAGTGCACAATTCTTTTAAGAATTAGAGCTTTAAATGCTAATTGTACACATCCTACTTAATCAGCATTTGATTTATATGCGCTCTAAGCTATAAACCATTCTTTTGACATGCAGTGAGCAGAAGCATCAGTAATCTACAGGGAGTGAGGGCTGCACCCATTGAAAGGAGTTTTCTAACTAGATTTTTCCACATTATAGGTGGCAACAGGTGAGCAGCTTGTTTGCGTCAAGTACCTTATTTAGAGATGATGAATCCTTAAAATGAAACTATCACTCATTTTATAGTAAGAACAATTTGCATATGGCAGACAGAGGGTTCTTCATTCTGGAAGTTCTGGTATGCTTGGCACTACAGTGCTTTGTGTTCGTAAAGGGGAGACTGTGGTTATTATAGCAGATGGCCAAGTAACCCTTGGTTCAGAAATCATAAAACCAAATGTCCGAAAAGTGCGAAGAATTGGAGACAATGTCATTGGTGGATTTGCTGGTGACTTTATATTTCACCAACTGAAGCATATGTTCACTTTATGCATCTTATACAAATTTCAAATGTTTAGTTGTCTTCTTTTTATGGGGTTATAGGAGCAACAGCTGATGCTCTCACTCTGTTCGAAAGGCTAGAAAGCCAACTTGAAGAGCACTCAGGTTAGTCTTTTGCTTCCTTGTAATGCGTGTGCTAGTATTTGGGAGCAGTCTCGTGTTCTTTGTCTGACAAAGGTGCCGGGTTGGCATGATCACAGGGCAGGTATGAAGCCTATGATAAAAGCAGTCCGATCATGAAGGGCTATGTTCACTATATAAATTTTCAAGTCAATCGGTTTTGATATTGTGACTTAAATTATCATCCTCTTTCTGGTTCTGGTTTCATGGCAGCTTACACGTGCAGCTGTTGAACTTGCTAAACAGTGGCGTACTGACAAGTTCTTGAGAAGACTGGATGTAAGAATAAACACAAAGCTGTAATTTCATGGTGCTTGTTGAGTTCCCTTACTGAGAGAGCTTCCAAAAATTTTCCCCCTGGTACAACAGGCAGTAATGGTTGTTGCTGATTCAGAGAATTCATTTTCAATAACTGGGAATGGTGATGTTTTAGAGCCTCATGATGGTCTTGTTGGTAAGAATGCTTGACAAGTTTTCTCCATGTCATGAGCAGATTATACAATAGGCTCCTGTTTTTGATAAGCATTTTCTTGATCTGGTAGCAATTGGATCTGGTGGACCGTATGCCATTGCTGCAGCAAGAGCATTGATTGATCTGCCAGGCATGGATGCAGAAGCAGTTGGTAAGCATGCAGCTAGGGATGATGTCCAACTTTTTCAAGTGTTCTTGAATGGTCTTAAAAAGAAGGTTTATAATGATGGTGATAAAATTTTTGGCAGCCCGCAAGGCAATGAAGATTGCGGCCGACAGTTGTATTTATACGAATGACAATTTCACAATAGAAAGGATTGACACAAAACCGTCAAATACCTCAAGTATGGGCAGTCAGTCTCCTCCTCCAAGTAACTTGGATGAGAATCTTGATTCTTCAAGGGCTTGATTTCAACTCTTGGTGCTCTTGTTGATTGTGGTTCAAGTAGATTCCTTTCATCCAAAAGGAAGGGCAATGATGGTCTGTTTTTGAGAGTTCGTTTAGATGTAGGCTAAATTGATGTACGGTTTCCTTGCATCGGTATACAGCCATTTTTGTTTTTTAAAAAAGTCGTTATGATCTTCACATGCTTGACTCTAGCCAGAGATGTAGTAGGATCATTGAGCATTTCAGAGCGGAGTCTTGGTGAAGTCTGAGAGAGATTGAAGTGTTCCAGTTCGTTTCTCTCTTCATGCATTATTTTCTCAGCACAATCAATGCAATCTCTCTCTTAGTGAGAGTACAATACAAGTGCCTTGAAGGACTCACTTGGGAGGGATACCTATGTAGAGAATATAGCCTTGAAGGATCACTTAGTTGTGAAAATGACAACAAAGTGTAAGAGGAGGTACTTAATGAAATCAAAACAAGGAAGGAAGAAGATAAACAAGATATGATAGACACTATTCACTAGTCAATGAAAGCTACATATGAAAAAAGATCGAATCTCATTCATGTCTAGGAGACCTCCCTAATGGGTGGCATAAAGAAACATGAGGAACTAGATGATGAGGACTATTGAGAATGTTGTGTCATGCACCTTCCTCATGGGTGGCATAAAGAAATACGAGGAACCATATGATGATTGCTAAGAATGTGGCATTCAGTGAGGTAGAGACCAACATAAGGCCAATATTGGAAAAGAAAGGGTTCCACTGGATGATGCCATTGTTTGGGAACTTTGGAATTGAGAGTCATAAATATAAAGTTTAAAGTGCTAAAGTAATCAAAATGTTTTAAGGGAACCAAAATGTGTATCATAGTTAGCTAAGCACCTATGAAAGAGGATAATTGCGAAGATTTTTGAAAGGATTAGGCTACTCTAGGATATTTGGTTTATGTGGTAACCTTTGTAGCTTTAGTAGTTGGGTTTCATTGTGCCAATGAGATTTAAAAAAACTTGAGTTACATTGTTGTTTTGGTCGTTGAGATGCATTCAAACTTTTTTTTTGGGGTCTTAGAGGTTTTGTTTTAAAAGTAAAATGTTGACTTGCATATGATAAATGTTCTCTAGGAGGTCAAAATGAGGAAAATCCAAGTGAGGTTGATCAAGGGCTACTAATGCTTGTATTGGCTAAAGAGAGGGAAGGAACCCTAATATTGACTATGTGTTTTTTAAAGCTTGAAGGTAATATCAAATGATAATCTCACTACCATCATGTGTATTCAAAGTAGCATATTTTGATAGGGAGGTTGAGTCATGTCTTGCTTTTGCTCCTATTGTCTCAAGGATTAGGGCGTTTAAATGACTTTGGATGGAGAGGCAAATTGAAATTCTCATCTTGATGCTTGGTGATTGGAATATGAGAGCAAGCATATGTGATACATCACATTAGAATTCATGAGTGATTGGAGAGGAGAGACATGCATGGGATACTCGTATATATTGAATTGATTAATTTGGGGTTGGTTTTAGGCATGCAACATGAATTTTTTAACATGTGGCATAATCAGCATGTAAGAGGTACTTGGATTTGGGAATAATGAGATCGTCATAGAACTAATGATGGTTAGTGCCTTCATGTCCAATGTATTTTCATATCTAAGAGCATATGGAACCTAGTCAACTTGTGATATTGTTGCACATTGGGGTGGTCTTTGTTTATAGAATCTACAAATGGTCTCCACCCTTTGATTTGAACACTTCATTCCACAAAAAAATTATAGAGAGTTGTTCAATGCAACACCTTGATCAATGTTTAGGAGTGATTGGGAGGTGTAGTTACGAGCTTGGTGAAGCAACATGGGTGATGTAAAGCTTGATGGTGGGAAGGGAGTTGGATCAAGCGACTAACTATTGAAGCTATATTGCTCTTGCTTTGGTTGCTAACCTTGGTGGAAGCTTTCTATTGCACGTCAAGTAGGATATTGAAAATTACAGGACCATGGAGTTTACCTAGTCACTAAGATTCAACTTAGAGTGAAATGGGAGATGCTCCAAATAAATTTTTCTTCTAGGATTTCGGAGTGAAGCACAAAAAGGAAGCCATCTTATTGGTGGAAGATGGTTTGGGCACCATTATCATGAGTGAGGGGAAGACATCACTATTTTGTGTTCAAAAGGTATTTAGTTGTTCTAGTTGGTGAGGACTAGATGAAGATGAGCTCTATTGATGGAGGGCAAATCATTTTTGTCATGGATGGAAAATAAAATCACAATTGATATGACACTCATGCTAGATAGGCCATTCAACATGGAGGAATTGGAGTATGTGATGATAAAGAAATGAAGAGGAGTAAGGCACCGATACTTGAATTACCCATTGAGTTTTATGATGCCATATGGGGTCAGTATATTGAAGATTTATGCTAGGTGGTGAATCACTTTACAATCCGAGGGGAGATGAGTGCTTAGGTCAACAAAGGAGCCATCAAATTTGCCTCTGAATGTTTGGAACACTAAACCCAATCATTAGTGTTTGCTCACAATATTGTAATGCACCATACAATATAAATGTTGAGGAAATGGCAACGTTAATTAAGTTCATGATGCCAAAGCTTGTCAATTATATGCAATATGGATTGTTGAATGGTAGGGGGATCCAAGATACTACCTTGCATGAAGTGTTGGTAACATATTATACATCAACTTATGGAGAGTTCATTCTATTGAATATGTATTTTGACAAAGCCTATAATATAAAATCAATTGATCATTTGCTTAGTTAAAAGGAGACATCTACTTGTATTGAATATTTAGGCTTTAAGAAGATTAAGAAAGGATCAACCTTTAGGTACTTGGGTTGTCCTTTAAGGTTAGGTTTTATGCTCTAGGAGTGCTTTAAATAGATATAGGAGTGTTTCAATGGAAGCTCTTGAAGTACTCCAATATCCTACTAGGCTTGGGTGGTTATTTTGCTATTTATTGCATTGATTTTCTTTTTTAGTACAATAAATTGAACCAGGTAGATCACATGAACTCAAATTTTGTATGATCCTATGGTGGGAAGACTCAAGAATGTTTGGTATGCTATTGTATAGGAACAATTGCCATTGTCAAAATAGGGCATGCTAGGCCTCAAACCTTTGCAACGGAAGTTTAAAGGACTTTCCTTTCCTTTGCTCAAGAGGTTGGAGCTTACTAATCCATAGTATAGGATTGTCGGATACTTAGTTGTTGAGTGTAAACCACTAGGTGGGGATTGGAGAGTGTTGCATTGGTCTCTCCTACAAATTTATTAATATTTTGCATAGAGCAATTTGAAGTGGTGCATCGACTTGTCATAGTATGAAATATGTATTGAAGGAAATGCAATAGGTAGGGGATGAAGATGGGAGATTTGACCATAGCTTCACTCAATTTATATTGCTTATGGAGACAACCTTTGTACATAATTTCTCTTTCAACCTTGTCAATGCAAATAGCATATGTAACTCTCTATAAGAAAAGGCTTGGAAGATGAAGGGATATTTGGTTCAAGTTCGATCTTCAATTTCTCACTAGGAAGAGTCATAGGGAAAATTCTAATTCTCTAACTTTGAGGCTCAATGGATTAGCAAAGTATTAGTGAAACTTAAGAGGCTAGATGATTACTAGATTATATGGGAATAAGTTGATTTTGAAGTGCAAGGTCAATAAGCAACGAAAATATGCAATTGTGCTCAAGAGAGTTGACTTTATGAGCATTAGTTCTAACTAGTTTGAAAAGACTTGCATTACTCATTGATGTAGGTGGAAGCTTTAGAATGGCTTAAATTCTACAAGAAATAATGTTGGATCTAGGGTTGCAGGAATGCAGATGAATAGCTTGGAGAAGAAAAAGCTTGAGAGCACACAACATACAGTGTATTGAGTAGCATAAAAAAGAGAAGATTTGTAATACTAAGTATTGCCTAGAGTGAAGTATGCATATATATAGGGCCTAGGTGAAAAACCTTCTAAAGAAGAACGAAAGTGCATTGGCGATCCTAAGTGTGTTCACACACATCGCCACCAGAATATGGTAACAAATCCCCCTTGAGAGTGATGTGGTGAACAAGAGTTAACACTCATGCATAGGGAAATGCCAAGCCCAAATCAATCCACAAAGGGGAGGAAGTCCACTGCTTTGCAAAAATCTTCAAACTCATCTTGAGGCAAAGCCTTTGTGAAAAGATTTGCAAGGTCGTTCGGTGTTGTCACATAGGTGCTAAGTTGATCTTTCTTGCAAAAAGTCTCTCATTGACAAAATTCTAATGCACCTCAATGTGCTTATTACACGTACAAAACACTAGCTTCTATGCAAGTGATAAGACACTTTGATTGTTAGTGAAGATTGTGGTGGTAGATGATTTTCCAACTCCCAAATTAGCCAACCATAAGGCATTTGAGCCAAACACACTCAATTGTAGTTGTGAACGCTACCTTGCACTTAGCTTCATACCTCGAATTAGCCACAGTGGGTTGCTTCTTACTCAACCATGATATGCAAGAGTTGCCAAGCATGAACCAAAAACCAATTGTGGACACGTGTGTTGTAACAAGTAGCCTAGTAAAGATCCAAAAAAGCATGTAAATTGGTGGTAATGATTCTTTGTTGGGACAAAACAACCAAGGTGCTAGTAACACTCAAGTAGTAAAAGATATGCTTTACTACTAACCAAATCTTGGTGCTTGGACAATGCATAAACTTGCTCATTTATGAGATTGCAAACTAAATGTCAGGCCTTGTAATGCATACATAAATCATGTAACCAATAGCCTAGTGATAGAGAAAGACATACTTTGGCATCATGAAGGTTCGACTTCAAACCTATCTCCATGAGTAACAATATGCTTACAATCCTTAAGACTAAATCTCTAACTTTGTTTGACACAAGGCAATACCTCATCATACTACTTGAACTAAATGCCCAAATAATGATGTAATAGGCCCGAATCTATGTCAAAAGATGAATTTAACTTAGAATTAAAATCAAGAATTTATGTCTCATTAGGACATGGATGAGCAACATGACATCAACATGAACCAAAATGATTAGAGGCATATCACCTTATGTTCGACGTATGAGTTGGACTATTCTAAAAACCACGTGCAACCAATTATAATTGTATCTTCTCATACTAAGCATGAGATGCTTGCTTTAGACCATACAATGCCTTGTTTAATTAATACATTTTGTTTTTCTAACCCTTCCAAACGAAACTAGGAGGTTGAGAAACATATAACATATAGTTCCTCATGTAAATCACCAATAAAAAAAGCAATTTTGATATCCAATTGATGGTCTTATAAAAGTCAATGCTCTTTAGCCGAGTATAAACCTATGCCCCATAGAAGTCAGCCTTATAGTGATCAACAATGCCATCTAGCTTACGCTTCAACTTATAAACCCATTTTGCACAAATGGCCATTTTCATAGGAGGCAAGTCACATAAGAACTAAGTACCAATTTTGACAATAGGATCATATTTAGATTATTTAACATCTATTCCATTTTCTAAATTTTGTGCCTCTTTAAAAGAAACACACTTATCCTCATCATATAGACTAGGAGCAATCGATGCATAACAATTTGATGTATAAAAGGAACCATGAGAGCCAAAACGAGTGCAAAATAGAAAAAGTGCATCCATTTATTGTCATAGAATATTTGCACCAGTAATTTTTGGAATAGCCTTTGGAGTACTCAATATCTATTGTCACACAATGTTTGCACGAACAATTTTGGCATAGCCCTAGACTACTTGATACCTTATCTCTTATTAATAAGTTAATCATTCACATTTGCTTTAGAAAATATAAGAAACTTGCATAGGTTGAAAAAGTTTGTCATTTGTTGCTACTTTGACTACCCACCATAGAAAAGAGACAACAAAATGTCATAGATTTCTTGTATGCATACATCTATCTCTATGGTACATAAAAAGTAAAGGCTAAATAACATCTTTTATAGAAAAATGATTATAGCCAAAGCCTTGTATGGAGTGATAAACTTTAATACCTTGGTGGGACACCTATTAAGTACATAAGTTGCACACAAAACAACCTCAAGCTAGGTTATGTAGCAAAGCTTCATGCATTGTGCCATCTCCATGAGAGATTTGTTCTTTCTTTTAGATGCACCATTTTTTAATGGTATGTATGAGTACATTCGTGCTTTATCCCATGTTTAGGAAAATATGAATTCAACTCTTATATACATACTCCTCTCAATCAAAATGGAAAATGTCCATTTTATATTATGATAAATTTTTAGCCATGCTTACAAATTGCTTGAATCACAAGAACACTTCAGACTTAGCTTGCAAAGCATATACCCATGTATGCTTGGAGTAATCATCGATGGAAGTCACAAAAATGACAACTAGTTGCCAAAAGACATTGTTTACATTGGACCACAAACATCACTGTAGTGTACAAGTTCCAATTTGCAAACAACTCTCACTGAAGCATGTTTTGGAAAGGTTCACATTGCATTTTACCCAATATGCAGTCCTCACAAATATGTTTGGTAGGTGTCCCAAGTGTAGGAAACGAAGGCACCATATCAGATTTCTATAGGTGCAATAAAGTAGTAAAATTTAGATGACCAAAACATGTATACCAATGGCAAAACATGCATGCCAAATTTTTACATATGAAATGGCTTGTGGATTTGCAACTACACATGTCATGTCTTCCACACATTTACCATAACTTTTGAGCTTGTAGAACCCATGCATAGTGAACCGGATACAATAATAATATCACCATACAAGAGATCATAAATCATATATATTTTCAACAAAATTCACAATCAAGCCAATCTTTGCAAATGCAAAAACCCATAGCAATTACTTTCATTAAGAATAGTCTGGCACAGTTTTTCCAACTCTTTTAACAAGACTAGAGGAGTTATTGGCATATATGACAGTATTGCTCCTCTTAGGAATAGGCTTGAGAGAAGTGAATAGACTATGTTGAGAAGTAATATGCTTAGCGGTACCATGATCAAAGTGCCATATATTTGAAACCACAACAAATATGCAATAATCATGTAAGGAAGGATCAAACCTACATTGTGCACTAAATATCCACTTTCTATCTTGCACAATCCTTATAGATTCTTATTTAGAAGGAGAGACATATGCAACAATCATACTAGCCTCTTTCTTAATTAATTTTCATGGGCAACTTGACATTCTTTGGTCCACTCCCAAATAATAAGGAGCTAGTAGAGGGGCCTAATTATCAAGTCATAGTCTTTCTTAATTAATTTTCATAGGTAGCTTGACATTCTTTGGTCAACTCCCAAATAATAAGAAGCTCGTAGAGGGGCCTCACGATTGAGGCATAGTCTAGCACAAAGTGCCGATAAATACCCAGTATGGCCTAGGAACCATTGGATTATTAGATTTGCTCAATGCCCCACCCTCGTAAGATGCCACCAATGATCCATGGTGCTCTAAGTTGTAAGGCTTGCATTATGAGGAGAAGCCATGTGTGAGCACGTACATTGGAATATTCCCTCGAATATTCCTTGGACGACTAGGGAAGATTCATAATATGGTCAGGGATACTAACAAAACTACCTTCTTGAGCTATAAAGCCATTGTCAATCTATCTTTCACTTGGTCAAAGTTCTTCTAGCTACCCTTAAGCTCTTCACCTATCATCTATCTGGATAACCATCTAAGCTTCACAGTGGAAGTGCATGGGTGGACAGAGCCATCTTTATATTAGTTTGTTTGAAATTAAATTAGTCTTTGTTCTTCTCATATTTGCTATGTGTTCTCTACTCCTTGCTCATATTCTATTTGTTGTGCCATGTAATTTCTACATGGTATTAGAGCCCATGGAGCTCTAAGGAGTGAAGAGTACACGAGAGGCAAGGGCTTTAATAACGAAGAGGAGAAATGTCATCTGCTGTATCAAGTAGCAATGTTGGCATATCAGGGCGCTGCTCTTGTTGTACCAACAATTCAAACACAGAGGATTCATCCATCAACCTTCAGCGAAGGCAAGCTAGATGGTCCAAACTATACTTTGTGAAAGTTTAAAATTACAACTATCCTTGATTCTTATGAGATTTTGGAGATGGTGCTGGGGGCTGACCTAGAACTGCAACCCATCCCCAACCCATCAAATTTGAGTATCATGATTTCTCCCAATACAGATATTTTGCGAGCTTGGAAACGAAGAAACATAGATGCACTGTGAGTCTTAGTTACAAGCTATTATGACAATGTTTTTTTGACCTTGATTCAACATAAAACCAAGGCATTAGAGGCTTGGAATGTATTGAGGAGTAAGTAAAAAATGTGAAATCAAATAATAATTTAAAACTTGGATAATTAATTATAAAAAGAGAAGTTTGGTGAAGGAGAGATAGCTTAAGCATTCGTCACTCGGATAAAAAATCTACTCGGCCAGATGACTGGCGCTAGGATACAAAGACTAGCTCGGAGATAGCTTGGAGGCATCTTCAAATTTGTCCACCAAAGTTTGATGGATTGGTAACTACCCTAAACAATCAGGTGAGACCCCAAGCTTTGATGTTTGAGAAATTTTGTGCACTACTAATGGAGGAGTTGAGGCTTAAAGCTTGAGAAGGTAGTAGTAGTGGAGATACTGCATTCTCTGCCAATGTGAAAGGCAAAGGTGGTTTCTCTACCAACAGTGACAAAAAGAAGGTTGGTAAGAAAAGTTTCAAGGAGAGTGCTTTGACTAACATGCAATTGCAGATTGCTATGTTAAGAAGACAAATGAAAAGACAGGCATTGTGAAGACTAAAGGGAAGGAGATAGCCGATATGGCTAAAGTAGAGTTAGAGTTATTCATGGCAACCATTGAGGAAGTGTGTTCCTCGGCACAATAAATATCTACCACTTACTCATGGGTAATGGATAATGGCTCTTCCCATCATAGGATTAACAAGAAAGGTCTATATAGTTCTATGAATCCTCTACAAGAATCCATCATTGTGATGGTTGGAAATGACGCAAAACGCCCTGTTAAGGGCACATGTACTATTTCCTTTGTTACTGTAAATAGCAAACTCAAAAATCTTTCAAATATGTTATATGTTTTAGAAATTAATTGCTATCCGTTGCTTCTATAACTAATCTTGGCCATGAGGTGAGGTTCACTAAGATAGGTGGAAAAATTAATGACAGTGTTATATGTTTTAGAGATTAAGAGAAATCTGTTATCAATTGCTTCTATAAAATAGGTCTTGGCCATGAGGCAAGGTTCACTAAGACAAGTGTAGAAATTATCGACAATGTCGGCAAAGTTGTCAGCAAAGGAGAAAAAAAGAATAACCTGTATAAGCTAAATGCTCTTATAGCCAGTGTTGGTGTGGGCACAAGTAAAATTTGGCACGAAAGATTTGGTCACATTGGTTTTGCAGTGTTAAAGGAGATACATAAGTAAGGTATGATTGCTCACCTACTTGCAATAGCTGAAATGAAGGAACCATGCAAAGCTTGTATGATGGGCAAGAACAGAGAAAGGCATGTCCATAAGAAATCAAGAATAGAGCAAAGGATCCTCTAGACTTGTGTAGTAAAATGCTTACACAAGCCTTGGGAGAATCTTCTTATTTTGTGTTGATAGTCCACGACTATAGAGGGAAGATGTGGGTGTACTTCCTTTGTGATAAGGCTCAAGCTTTTGATAAGTTTAAAGAATGGTGAAACTTGTTGAGAATGAAATAGGGAAAAGTGTAAAGAAGTTTAGAAGAGATGGTGGTGGTGAGTTCTACTCAAAGGAGTTTGAAGACTTTTGCAAGAGCAAAGGGATTAAGCGTCAATTGACAATGCCTTATACAACTTAGTAGAATGACATTGTTGAACAGAAAAATTGTGCCATTGTGAAAATGGCAAGGTGCATGCTTACCAGTTTTGGGTAGAAGCTGTTAATGTTGCAGTCTACATTCTCAAGCGAAGTTACACAAAGGGTCCTATTAAGGAAAAAACTCCTCATGAGGCCTATTTTGGTAAGAAACCATTTGTCTCACATTTTAGAACTTTTGGATGTGAATGTTGTGCACATTTTCCAAAAGGATACGAGAAACACGTTAAATCCAAAAAGCACACAATGTATCTTCTTGGATTATAGAGCAAAAGGCTTACAAATTGTATGACCAAGAGGCAAAGAAGATCATAGCGAGCTATGATGTGGTGTTCAACGAGCAACCTCATATTGTGGAGAAGGAGAATATAAGTTGAGAGTGGATTTTTGAAGCTGATTTAAAGTGTAAAAAGACCTCAAAGGCGTAAAAGAGAAAATTTTCATGGAAAATGAAATGTATGCAGATCAAAGAGTTGGAGTTTAGCTGGATGCATTTTGATGCCACGAATCCAAGGCAAGTTTCCATTAGTCAATTAGAGGTCATTTGACCCCCCATTTAATCCCCGCAAGGTTTCGCATTATGAAGTAGCTACTATCAAATCCAGGAGTCACAAAGAGTGTGGCGGAGGCTAGGTTGATAGTTTTCGATGCCATGAAGCTAGCTGTAAGTTAATGATTAAGCTAAGTGCTTGTCAAATAACATTTTTTGAGCATGGAGGAGGGGGAGGCATAGTTTTTTAATAATTTGGGCGATCATGGCTTTTGGATCCAAACCGATTGGGCAGAGATGGAAAGCATATTCCCGATCTACACTTTAAAGACTTCTATTCAATTGAATGCATGTGCGATATGATGCAAGGAATAAAAATATACGATCTTAGTATTTCTCTCTCCTCTTTCTCTCTCTTCTTTGTACCTTGTTCCCATGCTATTCTATGTGGAGGGGGTAGGCTAAAGCGATATATTTTGAATGCATGATGATGGGGGAGTGTTACGGTGCATAAATAGAAGGTTAGGGATGTGTTAGTGGCCATGGAAGAGCGTCAACGGCTTCTCGACTTTGAGATGTGTGTGGATTCATATTAAATTAATCGTGTGTGCTCATTTTTGTTGTTTTATGATGCTTTTTTCATGCATACTATGGAAAATGGTTTAGAATCTTTGAGTATATTTTTCTTTGTTTGAAAAATTTGAATTCTCAATTGGTTATTATTGTGTTTGCATGATTAAAAATGAAAATCGAGAAAACCCACAATGCAAGAATTGAGAGATTTTGGAAAAATTGAGGGTTTTATCCATTTTCATGGTCCTTTTGGTGTTAACATGGGGCCATATGAAGTATAATGCTGTATCTTGGTTCATGCAAGCTCTACATGTCTAAAAATAAGAAAAAAAATTAATAAATAATAAGATAAATCATGGAAAAAGCAAGAAAGATGGACATAAATAGATTTTACGCACATGGAGAAATTGCAAAAAATTATGAACGTGTCCATGAATGTATGGTGGGACTAGGGCATGAGGTTTAGCCTCAATTTATCCCTATTCTTTATATTATAGTGTGTGTTTATAGCTTTTTACACACAAAAAATACATAGAAAATACTATTTACACCTACCATCACAATCAAGCAAAATCATAAATAGTAGGGACAAAGGGTTGTGGGAAGTTAAGAATACATTGAAATCTGATCTTATGCATATCTTGACATATAGAATTCATTCATTTTAAGTATTTAAAGAAGGATAGTAGCACAAATTACTTCAATGCTGCCTTAGCAACGACGCATCACATTAGGGTGAAATCATGAAAATAATTGTTTATGCACAATCCACGCTATTTGATCTATAAGTTTACTTGTTTGTGCACTCTATGGCATTCACTTTGCAATTGCATTCTATATATGTGGTATCATGAGAATCATCTCTTGGATACATAGCACTTGTTTGCAAATATTCAACCCACGTTGAGTATGAGGTTCCCTAAGCTGTAGGTCTAGTCACATCATTTTCTTTGGGGCCTGATTTGGTAAGGATTGAATTATCTCCTGGAATGAATCTTAAAAGAGAGGACTATGTTTTGTATGTGCTTTATATTAAAATGACGCATCCTGAGGCTAATCCTTGGGGCGTAGGAGAGCCATAGGGACTATAGGGAGGTGCTCCCTGTGTATGTGATATGAGGTGCTAGCCACCATTATGTTTGGGTACTCTGCTTGCTTGGAGTCGCGAAGGGAAACACATTGGAATATGCTTTAGAAATAGTATCTACAAATGCATTCTTCGGTTAAATTAGTTCTGCATAGTGTCCATACGGTTCTAGGTGTGAGCTCGTGGGATTGTTTAGGTGAGTTTAGGAGGCTCAAATAGAGCCCTAGAGCCAGTGTTGTCGGGCCCATTTTTGGTCATGACAGGTGGTGTGTTTATTGGGAGCCGCTAATAAGTGGAGGTTTTCGAATCTTGGTTGATTAGGGACTAGTCAGTCAATTTACGCCAAAGAGCATTGAGATTGACCCATTATTTCTTGATAAACATCGTCAAGCCGAGATCCAAAAACAAGAATGAGTCGGAAGGGCTAGACGATGGGCTAAAATAATTAGGAGGTATTCCCCTCAACCTAGCAGCTCGATATCCTTGCGAGGGCGAGGTCTTAGTGACCCTAGTAAAACAAACAGTTCATTTAGGAGGAGGAGGAAGCTCTAGTGCTTTCCTTCTCCTGGTATGTCAACCCACTTCAAGTGGAGTTGTAGTCTCATATTGGCACAAACTTCTTCAACAAATTTGGTCATCGTTATGGTGGAGCCTATTGCCATTCTTGTAGGAATGGTGGATTTTTCAACTACTTTAGGGTACCCTTTACTTGGGTTAGCAGAGGAGGATGTGGAGCTTCACATAAGTGAGTTCCAAAAACTCATGTTTACCTATCGAATTCAAGATGAGGGACATCTACTGATGTTCTTTAATATGACCTTGAGAAAGGGAGGGCTGCAATGTGGTATCACGGCTTAGAAGCGGGTACCATAAACCTAGTGAGAGGGTAACTCTTAAAACCACTGGTTATGAGTCATTTTCATCAAATATCGTAGAGGAGATAAAAGATATGATGAAACATTATATGGATATGATCACTGAGCAATATTGCTAAATCACCACCATAGATATTAATTTCTTAAAGTGTTGACAAAATCTAACGGGTACTAGAAAGGCCGATGATGGGGGCCCATCACAATTCAACTGTAAGTGGTGTGGTGAACAAAATTTCCCTCATAATTTTCCTAATGTCAAATGTGATATATGTGAGAATTCTTGTCATTTAGCCACCACTTGTTGGAGTAGGGTTAGTTCTCTCCAAGAGGGTAGTCAACAACCTGGTCCTATGAACCATCATGCGACTAATGAGAATACCAAAGGAGAGGGCCTTGAGTAAATTTTGCAAAGGGGTAAAACCACACTCAAGGAAATTCCCAATGGGATAAGTTTGGTTGAAAATTTTCCAATTAGTGAGATTTTAGGGTAGTAACCAGAGGTATTTTAGTACTGGGGTCATCTTTTAGTACTGGGGTCGTCAACGCTATGGTGAGCACCATTCCATATGCTCAACAAGAAATATCAAACCAACCTTTCTTAAATGCATCAATTCCTCAAAAAGAGGCTCTCTCAACTCAAAAGTCATACGTCTAGCCTTTTGCTTCATTGGTTACTACCTTCCTTCAACAAGATCATATGCATGGCAATAGCAGAGGGTGAAATTCCTTTCAGTTCATCGTAACTCCATGTGAATATATCCCTAAAATCCTATAGGAGTGCTAAATAATCTACACACTCATTAGCAGATAACATAATGCCAAGTTTAATGGGGTGGCAGGGATCATTGGGAGTCCCAAGATCCTACTCTATCACATCAACATCACGAATCTTGTCCTTTGTTTCTATTGGCTCATTTAAACATCCTTGCTAAACCTCCTCAGGAGTAGAACCCTCTTCAAAATCACTAGAACTTGAGGTTTCAACGGCTGAAGTTCCCTCTAGTGCCTCCCATTCTATAGTGGGAGAGGTAATGCCCTTTCATCCAATGGGTGCTCAAGATATGCATCTAAAATTATTCTAAAAGATCAATCGACTAGTTGGAATATCCACCAAACAATCGGAATGTAATATCCATGGACGTCCAAGCAACAATTGATAACTTGGCCTTCCAGCAAATTGGATAACACAGAATTCAAGGACACACTCAATATTAACAACCGTCATGTGTACTTGTGTTACCATTCCTTCAGGTTGTCTTAGGATATTATCAACCATTTTTAAAACTGTCGTGATATCTTTCTGGATCAATAGACCCGTCCTCTCTAATAAATCCATACTCATAACGGATGAGCCACCACTACATTGTCTATCAAGATTCCATCAACATATGCATGCACCCTAGGGCAATGCTTCTCTACATGATCCCACCATTCACTACCCACTCAATAGACACCAAAAGGTTCAATAGCATAACCCATTCATAGGATTTTCTTGAAATATGTACAAACATTCGGTGATAGTTGGATTAATTGGAGCAAGTTCACATCTAGTTGAACTTCACAAAACATGTTTGCTAGGTCAAACTCACGAAAGCTTGCCACTACTCTCTTCTCTTTCCACACCAACCGCTCTTTTGGCTTCTTGATAGTCATAGTATCCTCCTTTTCCTTTGATTTTCATTTTCTTTTAACCATAGGCTCCTCTAAAGCAACATCATTCTTAAGAGGATCCGCTTGGGCATCCAACACCTTCTTGTCATCCTTGCTAGGTTTAGGGTTAACTTTGCTTGTACTAGGGTCATCTTTTTGGGATAAGTTTGGTTGAAACTAAAAGACACTCAAAAAGATGACCCCAGTACAAGTAAAGTTAACCCTAAACCTAGCAAGGATGACAAGAAGGTGTTGGATGCCCAGGCGGATCCTCTTAAGAATGATGTTGCTTTAGAGGAGCCTATGGTTAAAAGAAAATGAAAATCAAAGGAAAAGGAGGATACTATGACTATCAAGAAGCCAAAAGAGCGGTTGGTGTGGAAAGAGAAGAGAGTAGTGGCAAGCTTTCGTGAGTTTGACCTAGCAAACATGTTTTGTGAAGTTAAACTAGATGTGAACTTGCTCCAATTAATCCAACTATCACCGAATGTTTGTACAGATTTCAAGAAAATCCTATGAATGGGTTATGCTGTTGAACCTTTTGGTGTCTATTGAGTGGGTAGTGAATGGTGGGATCATGTAGAGAAGCATTGCCCTAGGGTGCATGCATATGTTGATGGAATCTTGATAGACAATGTAGTGGTGGCTCATCCGTTATGAGTATGGATTTATTAGAGAGGACGGGTCTATTGATCCAGAAAGATATCACGACAGTTTTAAAAATGGTTGATAATATCCTAAGACAACCTGAAGGAATGGTAACACAAGTACACATGACGGTTGTTAATATTGAGTGTGTCCTTGAATTCTGTGTTATCCAATTTGCTGGAAGGCCAAGTTATCAATTGTTGCTTGGACGTCCATGGATATTACATTCCGATTGTTTGGTGGATATTCCAACTAGTCGATTGATCTTTTAGAATAATTTTAGATGCATATCTTGAGCACCCATTGGATGAAAGGGCATTACCTCTCCCACTATAGAATGGGAGGCACTAGAGGGAACTTCAGCCGTTGAAACCTCAAGTTCTAGTGATTTTGAAGAGGGCTCTACTCCTGAGGAGGTTTAGCAAGGATGTTTAAATGAGCCAATAGAAACAAAGGACAAGATTCGTGATGTTGATGTGATAGAGTAGGATCTTGGGACTCCCAATGATCCCTGCCGCCCCATTAAACTTGGCATTATGTTATCTGCTAATGAGTGTGTAGATTATATAGCACTCCTATAGGAGTTTAGGGATATATTCACATGGAGTTACGATGAACTGAAAGGAATTTCACCCTCTGCTATTGCCATGCATATGATCTTGTTGAAGGAAGGTAGTAACCAATGAAGCAAAAGGCTAGACGTATGACTTTTGAGTTGAGAGAGCCTCTTTTTGAGGAATTGATGCATTTAAGAAAGGTTGGTTTGATATTTCTTGTTGAGCATATGGAATGGTGCTCACCATAGCGTTGGTTTTAAAAGCTCCAAAAAGGGGTGAGGTTTTCTATATATTTATGGTTGCAACAAGGCGTAGTATTAGTTGTTATCTATCCCAAATCTAGGAGGTGTAGCTTTATTAACCCATTGCATTTGCAGGCTGAAAGTTGGGAATTTTAGAGATTTATTATAGCTATTTGGAGATGGTTTGATTGGCTATGGTATTTGCCACCAAGAAGTTTAGACATTATATTCTTTATGAGAAGGTGGTGTTTTTCACCAAGGCAGAGGGATTGTGCTTATTACTGAACAAGCTTCAACCCCTTGATCACCTAGCCAAGTGGTCGATTTCTTTGCAAGAGTTTGATTATGAGATTAGGAGCAAGCCACCAAAGTTGCAGGGTATTGTAGAGTACTTAGTTGATTTTGGTGAGCCTAAGGAAGAATAGGCTGATATTAGTGATTGTGAGGACTTATGCAAAATTGATGCAGCCTCTATTCCATCATGGTATGCGTGCATTATGCATTACCTATCAACATGCAACTCAAAAGAAACTCTTTCAAAATCCAAAGAGAGGAAGATTAAGTAGCAACCAAGTACTTTGCTTTTCAATAATAGCGGGTGTTTTATATAGGAAAGATGTGGACAAGATTAATTGCCATTGCTTGGTGCCCAATGACATATCCTTTATTTTAGAGGAACGTCACGATTCAACATGTAGAGGCCATTTTGCTAAATGACTTACTACCTAGAAAGCTTTACACGCTGGCTATTGGTGGCGGATGGTTTTCCAATATACTTTTGCATATGTTAAGCCTTGTGATATTTGTTAGAGATACGATGCTAGGGAAAATCGTAAGCGGCTACTTAATCCTAATCTTGCGACCTTGCCGGGCTATTGATTTTGTTGGACATGTGCACCCTTCATCTAGCACACAGAAGCGTTATATCATTGTGCCGTCAGTCTATTTTATAAAATGGTCTGAAGATCGAGCTACGATAAAGGATAATGTCAAGTAAATAGCTAGTTTCACTAGGGAACAAATCGTCTACTGTCTTAGTCCACCTAGGGAATATCTGACTATGGGACACATTTTTTGAATAAGGTTATAGAAGCTTTGAAAATTAAACACAACAAAACCACACCATATAATCCCCAAGCGAATGAACAAGTAGAGAGTACCAACAAGTAGCTTGTAGGGATTTTATCCAAGACTGTATATGAGGGAAAGTGTGACTAGGACAAGAAATTTCATGTGGTTGTTTGGGCTTATAATATGCCACACATTCAACAGAGCAACCGGCCTCACCCCATTTAAGTTGGTATATGGAAAAAAAAGAGTGTGTCTTCTTGCCCTTGGAAATTGAGTTACCTACTATGAGATTTGCATTGAACCATTATTTGGGTGAGGAGGAATCATTATAGGAAAGGTTGATTTCTCTAGCACATCTTGATGAGATCCAATTGCAGGATTTTTTATATGGAGGTAGGGAAGAAGAGGATGAAAGTGCTTCATGAACTTTGTGCTAAAAGATATAAATTTGTGAAGGGTTAGCTGGTTTTATATTATGATGCATGTCGTGAGTTATTTCCTGGTAAGTTAGAACCCAAATGGGATGGCCCTTATAAGATTTTTCGGATAGGAAATAATGACTTTATAGCCCTTTTGGCAGATTTGCAAGAAGTAGAGTTTAGAAATAAAGTAAACTTTAATAAGTTGAAGCCCTATTATGTGTAGGGATTGATGTCAAACTTAGTATCTTTGCAGATCTTCCAGGATCTGGCTTAAGCTTGCAGTAGGTGCCAAGGTAAGCAGATGGGTAGAATCATTCCTTATCTTGAACATTTGTATTTAGAGAAACGTTACTACCAAGGTCGAGTAATCTGGTGGAGCAAGGATTTTCATATTACTGAGTGGCAAGATGGATCTTTTGCTTGGGATATTAAGGTCTATTTCCACCATTATCATAGGGTTCTTACTAGTGTCCCTATTGAGTTTAGTGAGGAAGAAGGGATTGTACTTGTCATACATCCTCTCTCTCAGCTCGTCAACTTTGACTATCATAAGTACAAGTAGACTGATTAGTATGGCATGGCCTATCAATGAAGCATGGATCTATACTTTATATTTTGATGGAGCTTCTTGAGGGCTTGCTAAGCATGCGAGTGTCGGTATGGTTATCAAAGTCCATGACGTAGATTTGTTATGAAGATGGGAGTTTATTTAGGCACCGCTTTTACTAATAACATGGCAAAATACAAGGCCTTAATCATGAGGATGAATATAGCCCGAGGTGGTGGTATCCACCATTTATTAATGAAAGGTGACTCATAGTTAGTGATCAATAAATTGAATGGAACTTATAGTGTAACGGATCCCATTTCTGTGGATGTATCATCGTGTAGCTTTGGATATAGTTGAGATGTTTGAGATAGTGACTTGTCAGCTAGTTCCCCATTAGTGAAACCGCTTTGTGGATTTGTTGGCAAATTATGCCTTTGTTGAGGATGTATTTTTCAATTGTGGTCTTGAGGGGTTACTAGAATTGCCTGATCTTATTAGCCTAGGACTACTAATATGGGGACTCCTTTTGTTGACATGTCTTGTTATGGCCCCACTGATGATTAGTATGGGTGATGAGTCGAGTTACAATTGATCATCTTCCTATTCTGTCATGGATGCATAGGATTGTTAAACGACATATTCATCAGACACCTCCATTGCTATTTATGCAAAGGACCTAGCTAATAATCTGATGCATTTAGTGTAGGGCCTAAGTGGCCCATCCCTTGGTTTTGTGCTATCTTTTAGTATGATCTATATGGAGACCAATGGTTTGTTTTCAACCATAACATGCTATATGGTATGCTTTACGGTTTTGTTTTTGTTAGGCCAAGAGGGACATTTCTTTTATAGTAATAGTAAATGATTGATTTCATAAGGCCAAGAGGAGCCATGCATTTGTTTGGTGCAGGTGCGGTTGATGGTTCTTTGTTGTAGTGTTGTACCAGATAAGTTCAATGGAGTACCTAGAGCAAGCCTTTTTGTTGTGTAGAAGCTTCTTGTGGCCAAGTCCAGGTGATGTCCTTCCTTTATGAGTTCTTTTCCTTTGTAATATATATGTATATGTGTATGTGGGGAATTTCCTTCTTTTGGGAACCAGCACAATCATGGCATGAAGTTCCAAAGTTTAGGTTACGTGTATCGAGGGAGGTTTGAGTAGTCGTCAGCGTCTTCTGAAGACATTGTCGGGTGCTCTAAGAGTTGTTTCGAGAGTAGTCTTTAGTGACACTACCTTGCTAGCCTATTAGGCAGCTATTTCTAGGAGTTTCTATTAGTTGTGAGGTAGATAGAGAAGCCTGCCACCAAATAAAAGAAAGAGAAGAAACAATGAATATATCTAAAGACTATAGTATACGAAGGTGTGTAAAAAGAGGAAATGAAAAAAAAGGAAATTTCTAAGTCTAGCAGATGATCATTGCCATGCGAAGCCGTGGTAGGTTCTTATCTAGGGACAAGTGAAGACCTAGGGGAGCCAATGCCTTGTCTTCTTGGGGGTGATATTTAGCTACAAAAATAAATAAGGATTCTTGGAGAGAAAATAAAAGCGAGCAAAAGAAAAGCATTTAGTGTCACCTTGCGAGTGCTTGGTAGGTTCTTGGATATTGAGACGACATGATCTAAGACCAATGCTTTGTTCTCTTTGGGACACAATACACTTAATTCCCTCCTTTTTACATGCCTGAGTATCAAGTCCTGAAGTATAAAAAAGATGATGAATCAAAAGTATTTGAAAGTAATAGACTAGGCTACAAGAGTCCTCGCCTAGTAGGAGTTCCTGGTCCAGTTGTCGTAAGTTAGGTAGGTAGGTTAGACCACCACTTAGGGTGACTCCTTTGATAATTATTTTCTACCCATCTTTGTTGGAGTAGTTGGTTAGCAACTAGCTCTAGATCTCTGTCAAATTATGCTTAGCCTATTCCTTGTGGTGGATCTTCATGCCTTGATTTGGTGGGGGTAGGGTGCGAGCTGTGTTTGTGTTTTGTTGTGTATTTTCTTTAAAGTAGCTTGATGCTCGTTATAGTTTCTTTATGTATAGTTCAGTTTGTTGATTCGATGGGTTGGGTTGCCCCATCCAATGGTCACCAATGAGAGTTTTGACACAGAGAATCCAATGCAAATGTCCGTTGTCCATTAATCAGAGGTCGTTTACCCCCCATTTAATCCTTGCAAGGTTTGGCATTATGAATCAACTATTAGATCTAGGAGCCAAAAAGAGCATGACGGAGGCTAGGTTGATAGATTTTGATGCCATGAAGCCATCAGTTTGTCTGCGATTTGGAGCTCGTTTGGTCCTTCATCTAGGAATGGAACACTTTCGAGAAGTGTGAACATGCAAAAAGTGATCCGGTTAACTTCTAAAGTTAATGATTGAGCTAAGGGCTTGATAAAAAACGTTTTTTCAGTGTGGAATAAGGGGGGATAGATTTTGGATGATTTGGATGATCACAGCTTTTCGGATTGGGCTGATTGGGTAGAGATGGAAGGCATATCCCCAATCTACGTGTTGAAGGCTTCAATCCAACTATATACACGTGCAATATGATGTAAGGAATAAAAATATTCGGTTTCACTCTTTCTCTCTCCTCTCTACACCTTGTTCCCTTGGCTATTCTATGTGAGGGAGGGGGTGGGCTGAAGCGATATATTTTGGATGCCTAATGATGCGGGAGTGTTATGGAGCGAAATCAAAGATTGGGGATGTGTTAACAACCACATGGAAGAGCATCAAACAGCTTTTCGACTCTGAGATGCATGTGGATTTGTATTAAATTAATCACATAAGTTCTCACTTTTGTTGTTTTATGATGATTCTTTCGCACATAGTATGGGAATGGTTTAGACCATTTGAATATGATTTTCTTTGCTTGAAAAATCTAAATTCCTAGTTGGTTCTTGTTGTTCGCATGATTAAAAAAGAAAAATTGAGGGCTTCATGCATTTTCATGGTTCTTTTGGTGTTCACATGGGATCATATGAAATATAATATTGTGTCTTGATTCATGCAAGATCTACATGTTTGAAAATAAGAAAAACATTAATAAATAATAAGATAAATCATAAAAAATGAAAAAATAGATTTTACCCATAAAAAATTATAAAAAATTATGAATGTGTCCGTGAATGTATAGCGGGGCTAGGGCATGAGGTTTAGCCTCAGTTTATCCCTATTATTTATGTTATAGTGCATGTTTATTACTTTTTACACACCAAAAATATGTAAAAAATACTCATTACACTTACCATTGCAAGTAAAAACATAAATGATAGGGAAAAAGAGTTGTGGGAGTTAACAATCCATTGAAATATGATCTTGTGCATATCTTGACACATAGGATTTGTTTGTTTTAAGTATTTAAAGAAGGATAGTAGCACGAATTGCTTCTGTGTTGCCTTAGCAATGGCACATTGTGTTAGGGTGAAATCATTATAGAGGCGTCAACCACCAAGACCCATGGACCACTTATTGTTTCAAGCATTCCAAGCCGAGCACTAATGGCTATCTCTCACATAGCTGACATGCTATCTCTCTCTATGAGTGTAGTGAGCTTACCTCCATGCCCGATCGAGTTGTCCCCTCTCCTGAGCACTCCGATAGCTCCACAATCCAAGTGCAAGATTCAAGCAAGCTCAATCCTCAAGCTCCACTCTCCAAGCTCCATTTCTGCAAGCAAGAGAAGAGAAGAGAAGAGAAGAGAAGAGAAGAGAAGAGAAGAGAAGAAGAGAGGATAAGATGGAGAGCTTCTCCACCACGGTCCCTCATCCTCACACACTCACTCCCTCACACTCTCACACTCCCTCTCTCAAGCACAAGCTTTGAGTAGACTCGGATAGGGTACCATGCTACTCAATGTTGCAAAATATATGTTGTTATTGAGTAGGCTGCCACGATTCCTAGACGGATGTGCCACACTTCAATACAATCCTGAGTTCTACAATTGGTTTTTATCCTCACAAAGTGACATGGATTCATAAACGTGTACATAAATAAACAATGAGTTTTGTGACTCTGTATAGATAATACCAAAAAAGCAAAGCCAGCACACACACAAGTAATGATAATCAAGCACAAGTGATGTGCATCAAAGTCAACTCCATGGTATTCAGATAAGTGATGTCTCTTTGAGCTGCACTTGTTCATTATGGTGGAAGCATATGACTTGCATATACTCTCACGAGTTGCCAAGTGAATGCAGGACGTCATAGGTCTCTGTACGAAAGTGTTCAATGTCCAAGTCACCACAAGACCACCAACCCCACAAAGAACCATTATGGAGAAAGTGACAAAAATACCAAGAACAAAGAACCATGACGGAAGCCCTACTGCTAGAAGAGAAAGTCACCCCTACAGAAAGCACACATTGTATTTGAGCATGGACCAAAGTATAGTCATTGACTCTCTCTCCTTCTTGAACACAATATTAGTAAGTTTGAGAATCTCCCAATTCCCATTTTTTGAATACTAAAAAGGTGGCAGCCGGATAGAATGCCCATAAGTTTCTCAAAACCATATGATGTGACCTATCATTGGAAAACACTTGAAAAATGGAATCTATTGAGGTAGCTCCTCCTCAGTGAGAATCTTATCAATCAAAGAGTTTTCTTGGCTAGTTCCGACCAAGTCCATACCCCGAATGGTAGTCAGTACTAAGTTGGCACCACATAGGTCAGGTCTCTTTGAGACCGCCAATTGGCCAATCTCTCCTTTGAGAATCTGGGCCACAAGTTTGGCCATTGTAGCGTGGTTTTCAAACCAACGTTTTCTAAATTGACTTAGACCCTCAGATTGTCACTTTAATTGCTCTATCTCTAAGAGATTTGGTTGGCAAAGTGCATTGTTGAATGTCATAGTTAAGCATAGTCCATCAGCCTCCTCGTCAGAGATGAGTTGCATGAATTCATGTAGGAGCTTGTCATAGTGCTCATTAAGATGTTATTGCTCTTCCCAAGATAGAGGATATGGCAAGTATTCCTCAAGCTGCTCCCTAGTAGGGAATGTGCCCATGTCTGCAAGGATGTAAGCACATGCAAATAATTTGAGTTTATCCTCCAACTCGGTCAAGCACTCTATGACAGTTCTATGTTCTATGAAGGCATGCTCGATTGCTATCTCATGCAAGGTTCTGGGAGTTTTCCTAGGCTTTAGCATAGCTAGGGGCTCAGGCCTAGATGAGCAAGATTGGTCAATGCTAGGATTGCTTATGTCCTTGGGGTTTTTATGTTTCTCTTGAGGCTTTGCTGTTCTTGTGTCATGGTTCTCCTCGGATGTGATTGGTATAGTTTTGTCAAACTATTGTGACAGTGTTGTATCCACTCTTGATTGGTCAATGCAAGCTCTATTGTCAGTGGATTGAGTGTTGCAAGAAACTATCGATGGTAATGGTTGCTTTGACTTATCAAAATATGCAGAAGTGTCTAAGGTTTCACCGCTGTTAGAAGAGATGGCAATGGGTTCATTCATGGGTGAACTCAATGCTTTATTCCTCAGTTCTTCAGCACTCTTGGTCTCAATCTTCTTAGTGTCTACAATCACTTGCAACTACCATTGTTTTTGTTGTTTTCTCCTCTTTTTCTTGGGCAATTGAGGTGTATCCTTTAAAGACTTAGGACCCTGAACTAGGTCAGCCGTTGATGTGGTTAGTTGGGCCTCAACATTCTCTTTCTCTAGTGTGTCCTCATGGGACATAGTTACAGCCTGCTGAACAACTTCACTGAACTAGTTGATGTGCTTAGTTGGGCCTCAACATTCTCTTTCTCTAGTGTGTCCTCATGGGACATAGTTGCAACCTGCCGAACAACTTCGCTAGGTTGTGAGGGCACAATTGCCTCTCTTTTTCTTGGGCAATTGAGGTGTATCCTTTAAAGACTTAGGACCTTGAACTAGGTTAGCCGTTGATGTGCTTAGTTTGGCCTCAACATTCTCTTTCTCTAGTGTGTCCTTATGGGACATAGTTGCAGCCTGCTGGAACAACTTTGCTAGGTTGTGAGGGCACAATTGCCTCTCTTTGTGGAGAGTCTAGCTCTTTAGCCAATTCTCTTTCGTTTAGCTCCTCATTCGTTTGCACTGGCAGTTGTTCCTAGTTAGGTGTTTGCTTTCTAGACTCTTGTCCTTACCCATTGGAACATGCCTCCCTTGCTTCTTATTAGTGCCCATGTTGTGTTTAGAGCTGTTTTTCTCTTGCTCAGGAGGTTTGGGTGACTCTAGTCTAGAACCAAGAGACAGCTTAGGATTCCCGTCATGTAAGCTTGGACAAAACCAACTAAAGAAGTCAGGGTTGTATTGATGGGAAGCATAGAGATCTAGGATTGCAGGGTCTTGAGTGAGGCAAAAGACATATGTGCTAACATCAAGTATCATGCTCCCTACTCCTAGCCTGCTAGCCATGTGTAGATCTTCTTTTAGGAGTGGTTTATCATACAAGGGACATTTTTGGACAGTGGTAGAAAGCTAGACCTCATGGACCATTGCCAACACTCTTAATAAGGTCAGGGCAACGTATGTGGGATCATGTACTGATGTCCAAAGGGCTTTCCTTTGCTCAGCAAATATCATTAATCGGTGGCCAATTTTGGCTGCCAAACTCTGGTTGGAGTTCCATTTTTGCACAAACTTACATTGTCCTTTCCCTTTTCATTTGATTGCTTTGAGATTTTCCTTATTTGTCTCACATTGAGCAGTATAGAGTGAGGGTATCAAGTGCAATTCCCTAACTATGGTTTTTGGGATATCCTTTACGACTTCCTCAGTGACAGCTACATAGCGGGAGAAAACATGTTCTATCCCAAGTCAGGGGTTCAGCTATGAGCTTTATGTGCTTTGGTATTGGCCTTCCAATGTCCACATGGATGTATACATATGTGATGGCTGTCAGCTTGTGATCAAGCTCCATCAGGCACTTCATGTCTGGTTCATTGTCAGATGAGCCATCTCCTCGGCCAAAATCTACGAGAGATTTCTCATCAAGGCTAGGCTTTAGGTCCTTTTGAAGTGGTGGTGGTGTCAAGGATGTTGGTTATGACGCCTCTTCTACAGGTGAATTGCTAATTAAGGACATGTTTTGAAAGGGGCGTCATCACGACCAAAGACTGTGACTACTGTGATTCCTGATTGAATGTAGAAGTAGCTAGTTTAGTGGATTGGCTATTGTTGGTGGCGGTGTCAAGTCCTTAGGAAGATTGGAAGTGCTCGTGTCTTTTGTTGCCCTTTGAGCATTCACTTGTGCAGATTGAACATCAATTGAGCTAGCCATGGTGGATTGCACATGCATATCCCTATGTTGAGAATTAGGGGTGCTGTCATGTCCCACACCTTGGACATTTGGAAGCTCAGATGGACATAGAGATTGGGATTGAGCAGCTGCACTTGACAACTGGTATTGTGCTTCTTGTGTCCATCTAGGGAAAGAGGGTGTAGGAGATTTGGGACTCCTAGCTGGACTTGGCACTAGCTAGAAGTTTTGCTCATTGTTGTTTGACAATTTTGCCATTTTCTTTGTTGAGCAATCAGCCTTATCATGAGCAACATTGCGCCTGTGGTGCTCATCATCCTCTTGGGAAGTCAAAGCCTCCTTGGACACTAGTGGTCTTTGTGCACACCCGACAGTTACATATGATATTTGCTTGTTAAGCATGCTAGGCTAAGGATCTACCTTTCGAGCAATCATGTTTGGTTTCTTGATTTCAATCGTGAGGGGCTCACTCACTCCAATGTTGTTGAATCGAGGCTTGGATTTTCATTGAGATTTCCTCCTTCGCTTCTTTGCTTTTGATACGATCTGGTCTTCAGCTAATAGAGGTGGTTAAGGAGGGGGCTTTGGTACCCAAATCCAATGGTTACCTACGTAATACCCTTGAACACGTAGCAACACTTTTGATATCCATCGCGGCATTGTGCTAGCTCTCCATCAATACCTTCGTCTATAAGGCTTGGGCTTCTTTTGTGGTATTCTATGATATTTGTAAGTCCAAAGCTTGTCCTTGGCATTCTCTCTTGACCTTCTCATTTCAAGCATGGCCTCGCTCACTAGTTCTCTCTATTCAACATGCACTTGTATCAACTCTTTCAACAAGTCCTTGCTCTCGTTACTAGGCTTGCCTAGTATGTCAGAATATTCATTTTCTTTCCCTTGAGGTTTAATGAAGTCACCCTTGCTAAAGGTTGTGATTATCCTTACACCCGATAGTGTTAAGTGTATTGATGGTACCTAAAATGGGCCGGCACTGGCTAAGGAATTAGTCGGACCTCATGCACTCAACAGACAACCCCACCACACGACCTCGCGGGCCAGGAGCGCCTGTCAAGGGATATACTATCCTAAACACTAATCACTGCGCGTTTATAGTCTGTAATCCACCCAACGGATGTTCTCTTTCCCCGTCTCCTTAGAGGGAGATTATACATATATTGGCAATAAATGCCACATATCACATGTCAAGATTGTGGGAGAGAAGGAAGGAGTCTCACTTGTAGCTTTCTTGCTTGCACAATGGGGGAATACACACAGAGGTGGAGGCTGAAAATAGTTTTCCTCTTCTTAGTTGTGTAACCCAAAAAGAACTCTCATACAAAGAAATAGAAGAACCCTATATATGGGTCTCAAACCAAAATCAACTAACTAAGGTGGCATACTAACTGAGCCACGAACTAGAGTAGATAAGGATAGCTATCATGTAGCTATTATTCATGGGCGGTGTACCAACCGCATCTGCACAACTGACAAGTCAGTGAAATAAATGCACAATGGTCACCCTGGCATATCACGAGTGGAGCTCGATATCTCAACACTTCCCCTCGAGCTCAATCCCAATTCCTGCACACCAAGCAGGTCTCTAAACTTGCGCAGCTTCTATGTGCCCAATGCCTTCGTAAATATGTCAGCTACCTGATCCTCTGTGCTGACATAAACTAGATCAATAAGACCTAGTAAAACCCTCTCTCGCACATAGTGATAATGCACCTCAATGTGCTTTGTTCTAGCATGATAGACTGCGTTATTTGCCAAGTGTATACTACTCCTGTTGTCACAATAAATGACAACTGGCCCATCTGTAGGCTGATGCATATCATAAAGTAGCTTATGCAACCAAGCTACCTCACATGCAGCCATTGCTGTGCCCCTGTACTCAGTCTCTGTGCTGGATAAGGCAACTGTAGGCTGTTTCTTGCTGCTCCAAGTGACTGCAGCACTCCCAAAAGAGAACACATATCCACTGGTAGATCATCTATCAGAAATGCTACCAGCCCAATCAGCATCAGTGTATCGATGCAACTGTCTCTGAACTCCAGTCTCATAAAATAGTCCATTCTGCAATGTGGACTTCACATACCTAAGTATGCGTCTAGCCGCATCCAAATGCAGTTTCCTTGGAGCCTCCATAAACTGACTTACCAATCCAACAACATAGCTCAAATCTGGCCTGGTAATAGTCATATAAATCAAGCTTCCTACTATGCGTCTGTACATAGTAGGGTCTTCCAAAAGCTCACCTGCATCTGCGCTCAGCTTCACATTCTGCTCCAAAGGAACTGAAATAGGCTTACAGTCTGTCATCCCATATTTGGACAGCATGTCCAATCCATATTGCCTCTGCAAGAGCTGTATCCCACTCGGTGATCTAATCACCTCAATGCCCAAGAAATAACGTAGCTCTCCCAAATCCTTCATCTCAAACTTTTGCTTCAATAGCATTTTCACATGAAGGATATCTTCATCACTGTCACCTGTCATAATCAAATCATCAACATAAATGACAAGTAGCATAATACCTTTCTCTGTTTTTCTCACATAAAGTGAGAAATCTGCCTTGGAAATCTGAAAGCCAATAGTGACAAGATACTGCTCTATCTTGTCAAACCATGCTCTAGGTGCTTGCTTCAAGCCATACAAGGCTTTCTTCAACCTGCAAACAAACTCAGGATGATCAGCATGCACATAACCTGGTGGCTGCTCCATATAGACCTCTTCTTGCAAATCACCATGTAAGAAGGCATTCTTTACATCCATCTGATGTAAAGACTATCCCTTTGATGCATCCATAGCAATGACTGCTCTTACGGTTGCCATCCTTGCAACCAGATTGAATGTTTCTTCATAGTCAATGCCATATGTTTGTGCATACCCCTTGACTACTAATCTTGCCTTGTATCTGTTCACAGAACCATCTGCATTGTGCTTCACCTTATAAACCCACTTACAACCAATTGCATTCTTACCTTTAGGCAAAGGTACTAACTCCCATGTAGCATTTGCTTCCAAGGCATCCATTTCTTCATCCATGGCTTTCTCCCATTTTTCTTTTCCCATGGCTTGCTCAAAAGAAGTGGGTTCTGGTTCCTGTATCACTTTGACCATATATGCATAGTGAATGGCTGTAAATCCATCATATTTCAGCCTATTCACAGGATATCTGGCTCTCGTAGACCTGCGCAAAGTAAGTTCACTTCCAGGTGCTCTCAAAACATCCCTGGTCTTCCTTACTCCAGGTGTAACAATAGAAGGAATACCCAATCCATCATCAATGCTCTGTTCTGAGCCACTAGATTCACCATCCACATAAGAGTGACCTGCATTCAAATCAAACATGGGCTGATGTACCTTTTCTTTTCCTTTTCGTGATACCTGAATACCACTATCTGCATTGCTTTGAGAAGATTCTCCTGATCTCAATCTGCCTGTCCATGGTGAAGAATGTGAACCACTGCTAGAGGATGCTCCAGGTCCACTAATATTTTGTGACTGCTGCTGTGAATTCTGTGTAGCATTACCATTTTGTGCATCTACATCATCAATCACATTTACTGGTTTATACCAGCTACTCATCTCATAAAAAACAACATCTCTGCTCACTGTAAACTTACGAGTAGAAGGGTTATAGCATCTATACCCTTTTTGTTGTGCAGAGAGTAACCAATAAAGATGCACTTCTCAGCTTTTGGATCCAACTTGGATCTCAACTCATCTGGCACATGTACATAGGCAATGCAACAAAAAATTTTCAAATGAGAAATATCTGGTTTCTTACCAGTATACCTCTCCTATGCAGTCATCCCATGTATTGCTGCAGTGGGAGTCCTGTTCATTATATAGACTGCTGTAGCAACTGCTTTAGCCCAATAAAAATCTGGCAGGTCTTTTTCATTGAGCATGGCATGAGATACCTCTCCAATATGCCTATTTTTCCTTTCTGCAACTCCATTTTGTTGTGGGGTATGACTGCATGAATATTGCTGCTTTATGCCATGCTCCTGCAAGAACCTTGCAAACTCATTTGAGAGGTACTCTCCCCCTCCATCTGACCTTAGGCATTTTATTTGCAGGCCTGTTTCTTTTTCAACCATAGCTTTAAGAGTTTTGAAATGCCCAAAAACTTCACTTTTCTTTTTCATAAAATACGCCCAAACTTTTCTGCTATAGTCATCAATAAAAGTGACAAAATAATGACAGCTTCCAAGAGATGCAGCTTTAGTAGTCCACACATCAGAGTGGATTAATTCCAATGGCTTCTTACTCTCTTGAACATGTCTAGGAAATGGTTTCCTTGTCTGTTTTCCAAACTGACAGGCTTCACATACCTTATGCATTTCTGCAACCTTGAATTTTGGCAATCCTGCAACAATATTTTGGGCTTGCATTGATTTAAGTTGCTGTACATTAACATGACCAATGCGTTTATGCCAGATATCAATATCTGCAACTACACTGGTCCCATGTGCAAACATTGCTGCACTCAATTCAGGCATGTCTGCATCCAACGTAAACATTCCGCCCTTCTTCTTTCCTTTTGCTATCAAGCGACCTTTATTTTTCATATCCTCAACAAAGCATCCATGAGGATTAAATCTGACCTGCAAGCCCTGCTCAACCATTTGACCAACAGAAACCAGATTCTTGGTGATATTCGGGACATGAAATACATCTGACAGGTATTTCTTTTTCCCATCCTGCATAGACAAAGGAATTTTTCCAATCTGTACAATAGGATGTGCAGTATCATCACCAGTCTCCACAAATCCTGGTTTTTCCATTTTCCTTGCATCCTCCATCCATTCTGCATGACCTGTCATGTGGTTTGATGCACCTGAGTCAACATACCACACTTCGTTGCTTTCTTCTGCACTTGTCATAGAATTGTTCATGTGTTGCACCATAAACAAATGTTCATTTCTGTCATCACCCTGTCTACTAGAAGATGCATAATTTCCTTGTTGCAGTTTTCCATTTATGATGTCATTCTGCTTTTTATAGCAATCTTTAGCCATATGACCCATTTTACCACAGTAGTACCATTCAACATTACTGTTTGCATTTTGGCCTCTTTGCCATCCACCACGACCTCTTTGGCTCCCCCTGCGTCTAGAGTTACCACATCCTCCTCCATAGGATTGGTTTTCTTGAGTTTGCTGCATATTCTGATTTCTACCACGGCCTCCAAATCGGCCTCCTCTACCTCTGCCTCTACCTCTTCCAGCATTTGAGTAGAAGACAGCTTCTTTTGAAGTTCCTCCTGAAGAAGATGCAAAATCATTTCCTGAACCATTCAAGGTCACAGAAACTAAATCATCATCTTCCACTGGCGACCCAATGGAAGCAAGTGCATCTGCAATCTTCTTCACCTTCATGTGGTAGTCATTGATGCTCATACTTTCTCTTTGCACATTATGCAACTCTTGCTTGAGTTGCATTTTTCTGGCTTGCGTATTTGTGCTATACATTTTTGACAAAGTATCCCATGCCTCCTTTGGCGTACTTGCATCCTGAATATGCACAATCATAGAGTCTAAAATACTGATAGACAGCCAGTACATAACTTTTCTGGCTCTCTCATGCCATCCTTTAAATGCCTGCATTTGCTGTTGATTGGGAACATCAGGAAGAACTGGTTCTTCTTCATTTCCTGCAACAAATTTCCAATATCCTTTTCCCATAAGGAAATTCGTCATTCTAAACTTCCATGCTTGGAAGTTGTTCTTGTCAAGCTTTTCAGTGACAATCTGTGAAAGAGAATCAGACGCCATTACAGAACATTGCAAAGAATTTTGTCACTGCAAAAAGCACAGCTTCAGCCTCACAAGGGCAAATCTGCAAAACTAACAAAAGTGGTATTTGACCACACAGTCACTTCCTAGTGACGATTTTGCATCAACAAGCAACAAGGATGATTCTGTAACTCCCAATGTCTCTGCGCACAGGCATACGATTCAATTTCTACAGTAACTTTTCACCGACCTGTAGAACAGTGGGTGCACAGCATAAAACTGGGCCTTTTCCTGAGTGCGTGCAGAAAACTTTCACCTCCAAAACAGGCCCCGAAATGGCCTCAAATCAAAAAAATAGGGTCACCGAGGGCTAAAGCCCTCGCCCGCAGTATATACTACCCTCTTGCTTCACCGCGAAGGGCGTCTCAACCTGAGACAATGCACTCTTGCAATTTCCGGCTGTGCTACCTGCAGAGATCTGCTCCCAAAACAGAAAATGAAAGCAACACTGCTTCTCTTACCAGAACACCGCGAGATTGGCTTGCTTTCTCGAGCTCCTTACCACGAACAAGGCTCTGATACCATGTCAAGATTGTGGGAGAGAAGGAAGGAGTCTCACTTGTAGCTTTCTTGCTTGCACAATGGGGGAATACACACAGAGGTGGAGGCTGAAAACAGTTTTCCTCTTCTTAGTTGTGTAAGCCAAAAAGAACTCTCATACAAAGAAATAGAAGAACCCTATATATGGGTCTCAAACCAAACTCAACTAACTAATGTGGCATACTAACTGAGCCACAAACTAGAGTAGATAAGGATAGCTATCATGTAGCTATTATTCATGGGTGGTGTACCAACCGCATCTGCACAACTGACAAGTCGGTGACATAAATGCACAACGGTCACCCTGGCATATCACGAGTGGAGCTCGATATCTCAACATCACAGACACAAGGGCACCCCACTGGTTGATTGCCATGGCCCTACTGCAGCTCTCCTACATCTTTGGGATTGGCCCCTCGATGCGCTGCTTCCACATATAGACACATTCGAAACAAACTCCCCTCTTAGTGCCAATATATTTATCATTCCAGGGATGCACTTATCCTCACTTATCCATCCCCTTTGACCCACCGTTTAGATCTACAGCCCGGTTGCTCACTCTCTCTACATGGGTCAAGTCCTAAAGAAACCAAGTGCTATGCATCGAGGAGCTTGTAATTGATACCATTTAACGATGTTTGATGCAAATGTGTATATGATTAAGTGCTCAGACAATTGGAAAATAGCCTCGTGCATTGTGCAAATCCATTCTTTTTATGTTTCCATACACTAACGCATAATTGTTGCGATGAGAGAAGACACCAAGCCTTACACTCGTGCTATACTTCCCTTTATTTAACTTAACGTTATCCTATATGAATAATGCAGCAAATACATCATATTTTATATTATAATTCAGCACTCAAACTTCCCTCCTCCCCTACCGTTTAAGGTTTTGCCTCGTTGCATAGGTAAAGGGGTTATTTCATGTGTATTTCGCATGAAATAAGCAATAAATGCTCACAAAAATATATAAATGGGAATTACCTGAGGCAAAACCTCATGCTTTATCCTCATTATACATTCACAGACACATCCATAATTTTTCATAATTTTCCTCGTCCGTTCCCTATTTTCCTCCCTTTTAACAAGCATTTTTTCTTATTTTTTCTTTATTTATTATCAATAAAAATGGAAGAAAATTGGCATTATTTCAGAGCTGTGGCTCTTGAGTCCCTAAACAGCAAACATGTAGATTTTATTGGTGTTTTGTTTCATGCTTTTCCCATTTTAAGCCCAAAAACCCCATTTTTACTCTAAAAATCATGCTTTTTGGGTTTTTCCCATTTATTTTCCAAACTTTAAGTGTATATTTTCTGAGTTTTTTTATTATGAAAGACTAAAACTAGCAGCAATCAACGTGTCCATCAATTTTCAGCCCATATGAACATTGCTAACCTCATCAAATGCGGAAAAAGAGCCATTTTCTTTGTAAAAATGTCATTACCTTATATCTTTTATTATTTTGGGTTTTGAAACTTGTTGCGAGTCTACAAATTAGGCCCCGTTTGATGCTCAGCCCACCTCCACACTACCATCTTCAGCCCACTTTGGTTTGGAAGCAATCCGGTATTGTGCGGGACGAGCATTCACCAACCGAGCTTCATTCTTCTTAGCCATTTGACGCGCGGTCTGGAGTGATGGGGAGCGAAGATCAAGTGCAGATCATGTATCCAGTCGGTTGGGGGGGTTTCTTATAGCCCCCATAGCCCCCTCAATCATTGGCAAGATGGCGTCCTCTCCCTGCACGTCGCGTGAAAATCGGTGCCCCCCCTCCCCCTCAAATTAGTTTTTATTTGTGGGCTCCCTAAAGGGAGTCCCCAAGGGTCATGCCCTTTGGATTTCTCAAGTCCCATTCACACTTAACCTTGGCCTTGGCCTCTCGGGCACTCCCTCTTCCTCGTCCGGTGTCCAAATTGCAGTCTAAAAAATCTTGGATGTTCGTCTTGAAGTTCTCCACTGCTAGGCACCTCCCAGGGTCCTGTTTGACACACCAAAAAATTATGAAAATTCATCAACTGTCGTCAAGTGGGTCTTTTAAGCCTTTTCTGAGCATTGCCGCTTAAAATCGTACTGATTGCCACCGTCGCCTTCGACAAAGTCTATTTTTTCCTTGAAATTCGAAATTTTTGGCTATTTTTAAGCACTTCTCACAATAAAAAATCATCTGTCATGTATCCTCTGTGCTACATAATCGGCCTCACACTTCGTCGCCCTTTTGAAGGGTCTTCCTAGGAGGGTTTTCTTTTCACAATTAGCACTATTTGGAGGAACATGGAATAGGATAGGCAAGCTTTCAGTTTCAATAGTTACAAGGATTTTGCACTTCCCTATAAGTGGTTGTGGGTATCCCCCGTAAGGATTAAGAGTTGCAACAATTGGTATGAGCTCTAGTTGGCCTAGTAAGGTCCATGCTTCATAGGTCAACATATTAAAATCAACTCCTTCATCAATGAGAGCATCGACACAGTGCTCTCTTTTTGGAGCGAGTTTAACCCTAAGATAAGCAGGCGGTACTATGTCTTCATCTTCCGAGTTTTGGCTTATAAATTCAAGCCTTTTGACACATGCCTTTGAGTCCTCAACTGCACAACCACATGTGGATTCTCCACTGATGTCTTGGGTCATCTATGCAGTGCCATTCAAGGTGAATCTATCGTCAAGATTGTCATGTCCAGTCATCCTCACAGCTGTACTTGATGTTGTTGTATTCGACTTTGACTAGATGCAATCTGATCGCAACCTATACATGTTTTTGTGATATGGCCTTTTTGCCCTTGTTGACTAGATTGGCCCATTGAGGTTGTAGGGTCTCTATTTTCCTTGTTCAGATATGGGCTTTTGATTGTTTTTTTGCAAATGAAAATCTATGCTTGTGTAGAGCCATTATTACTTGAGCTCTTGCACGCTTCAAATCGAGCATTGAAAGAGGGTTTTCCGAACTGGTGCTTGAGATAGATAGGTAGGAAGCGATGGAGTTTGAAGAGGTATTTGATCTCCTTAGCAAGTAGGTTTTTGGTTTTTTGGATTTGGAAAAGAAGGTTGGAGTAGTGTAGGTGTTTTCTTTGTGATTTGGATGCATAAGGGTAGGAAAAAACAAAGAAAGAAAAAACAAGCATTAGGGTTTCTGTTGTCATAACAGGGCAAGAGGGTTTGATTTGTATTTTGGAGTTGATTTGTTATTCCAAGTATACACCATCTTTCATTAGGGTCTATTCTTACATTCTGGAAGTTTATGCGACCCCTCATGACCAAAATTGTTAGAATCGAGTGATTTTTGTCGTCCCTGGAAACTTGTTTGCATGAATCAAACAGTGTTACCATAGTCTGATTCCCAGAATCGGACATGGACACGTCCAATTCCCAGAATCGAACAGTCCAAATTTCGAACTCAAACCAACCCATACTGTCCGATCGAACATAATCTATCTGATTTTGAAATCGAATACCCCATAATCGAACGTACGAAAATCAAACACACAAAAACTGGACCATCCAGAATCGGACACTCCAAAATTGGACACCTCTCAAATCGAACGCACAAAAATTGGACCAACCCATAATCGGACCACTCATACTCGAGAATCTCCATTTGACCGATTGGACCAACCCAAAAGCAAACGTCTGATTTTGATAATCGGACTTCTTAGAATCGGATAGAAAACTCTCAAAATTGGATAGCTGAACAGAATACAAATTTAACACATCTAACCCCTGAAACCGACCCAGAGACCGTATAGAATCGAAAGCAAATCGTAGATCTATCACTGGGCTAAAATCTAGAGCAAGTAGTTCAAAACTTGGCTATGAATGGTCCTTCAAATCATGCATAGTGTTTAGCATAACAGCCCTACGGGCCGGGGGGGACTATCCACCCCCCGGACCCCCGCACAAGGGGCACCTCCCCCAACTAGGCTAGAGAGAAAGCATGCACCGTGACAGATTCTAACCACTCAAGTGCGACGCAAGGCCTATCATGACAGTTTCATCAAGCACAAGGAGTTCAAAGAAGGTGATCTTGTCTTGGCTTATGATTCAAGATTTGGCAAGTGTCCTAGCAAGCTTCAACAACGGTGGATGGGCCCGTACAAGGTACTTGCTGTCAACCTAAATGGCTCTGTCCAAGTGCAAGCTGTCGATGCTTTTGAGGATCCGAGTCTGATAAATGGCTATTACTTGAAGAAGTAATTCCCTCCCTGGTGGGGATCTTGTCAATCACAGTCGACCCACCCTTTCCCTTTTGGGTGTCGTACTGTCCTTCTCTTCGTGCTCCTGATAGCCTTGATGATCTTCCTCATGAGGCAGTCTCGTTTTGCTAGCCCCTCATAGATACCTCTCAACCCTACCTTGTTCTCTTCTCGTCTGATTTAGCAACGGTGGCGAGGTTGGTCTTGACACATGGGTGATATTTCTACCATTCTCTTTATTAACAAAAAAAAAACAAAGAAAAAAAGAAAAACATACAATACAAAACAAACAAATTGTTATAGGAGAAAAGGAAGAAATTCCATGTCATAGCAGGCCTCATTCCAAGAAAATGTGGAAACAGCCTTGGGCGGCAGGAAGCTGAATGTGGAAAAGGTGGTAACACCTTGCAGTTCAGGATAGTTGATACATTAGCAGAACCTTTCTAGAAGCAATTTGAAGCCACCTCCCTTGGTGCCCTGTCTCTGCAATATCAGTCCGTCTGCCCTCCTTAACAGATGAGATTTCATATAAATCATTGAAGTACCAGACTTGTTGGCTGTCTCCCTGGGTGCGCCTCATCTTCAGCATCCTAATGACAACAATAGACAAAGAAATCTTCATCACCAGCTCCCTGAATGACACAAGCTTTCATCCTAACTAGATGGGGATGTGAGTATGGGCTGCCCTTTGTATCTATTAAAAGAGTGTGAGACAGCGGGTGGGGTGAGTGACCAATCTTTCCCTTCAAATCAAATGAGAGGCAAGATGTGCGAACGGAGTGTTGCACGCACAGGTTGGGCCTCTCAATGCACAATGCACGATCTGTTCCTGTGCACTACACCATAAGGATCCATGACCTTCCTTCTTGCACTGTATGCCGGCATAGGGCGGGATGCAATGTTGCACCATCAAATGCGCACAAGGCATACAACCTCTGCACAAGTGAATGTGAGGATCACATCAATGGGTTTGAGGAATGGGCTGCCCTCTGTATCTTTCAATAGAGTGTGAGGCAGAGGGTGGGATGAGTGTGACTGGTGTTTCTCCTCAATCAATTCCGAGAGGTGAGATTGAGGGACGTTACGACAATTGGAGTCACGTACGTTTCTGTTTCCCTATGCGCACACGGGACGAGTCTCTGCCATCAATACATGACATGTCACCCTACTTTGTGCATTGCAACCTCCCTGGGTGCTATTGCATGGTCCATGCCGTGTTGGACGTGTTCTGAGATGCGCCTTGGTCCCTCTTGCCGCCCGACGACGGCTTCAAGCTTTCTGTATCAACAACGGTGGTTCCCTTCAACCATTTAGGAAATGGGCCAAGTGTTCCTAACCCTACTTTTTCTGTTTGCCAGTGTATACTATGCCTTAAGTGTGGGGACGCCAGTGTCTAATCGGTTGAGAAGTCCATGACTGTGTCGATCAATCTACTCTAACCGGTAAGGTCCTAAGTGTGGGAACACGTCCCTATGCGTCTGATGTGCATATCCCTTGCATATGTCATTACCCAATCATGCGAGTCAACCTTGTACTAGTTCTACCCTGATGGGGTCCCTTCCTCACCCACCCACCCTCGTACCTCCTATCGTCAAGACCGTTTTCCTTATGGTTGCTTTTCTTGTGCACTACCTCCCCTTGTTTTGGGCTACCATTTTTATGTTATCAATTTGTGAAGCTTTTCCAGTTCCAATTGTGTGTATTTCCATGCAAACACACCCTTATAGTATTGAAATCGTGATTTGACATAGCAGTCCTGTCCTATGCCTTCCCTTGGTTATTTTTCCTTTTACCCACCTGTTATTCCGACGTACAATTTGTCCATAATTAATTTTTGTACGATTTCATGTCTTTTTCGCGTATGTTTTTGACATTTTTCCATGTGAACCTGCCCTATTCTCCTCCGAATTCCATTATGACTAGATAGCCTTGTCTGGCTACCCTTTTTTTACAATTCTCCTTTTTCCTCCGCCTTGTTTTGGCCTCTCAATTTTTTGTTATTAATTTTTCTTAGTGCTATCGAGCTCTATTTTATTGTTTTTTCCATATGAATGCCTCCTAACCCCATCCGAACTGCCATTTGATGTGACAAACCTAAAGATTCTATATGTCCTGACATTTTTTCTTTTTCCCACCCTCCCTTCCGGTGCACGGATCATTCGCTATTAATTTCTGAATCCCGTTTCGGATACGAGTTTTGGGTTTCTTGCATGTGAACATGGTTTCTTTTGCTCGGCACTATGTTCTGATGTGATAGGCTTGTTGGGCACACTTTTTTGCATATTTTTCCTTCTACCCTTACTTTGTTCTAGCTAATGGATTTTTCTATATTAATTCGCATATGCATTTTCAGGGTCGATTTTTACCTTTTTTTACATGCAAACCCCTCCTAATTCCCCCGAAACTGTGCGATGATGTGCCAGCCCTATGAATCCCCTTCCGTCGAACATTTTTTCTTTTTACTACCCTTCGTTGCAGTGAGCATATCTTTTTCTATTAATTTATGTATCATGTATCGGAGTTAATTTTTGGGTTTTTTTCATGTGGTCGGGTCTTATCTCCGTCCGAATTGTGTTTTGACATGATAGGCATGTCCGGTATAACTTTTTTCCCAATTTTCCTTTTTCCCGTGTTTCATTTTGGCGAATGGATTCTTTGATATGAATTGTCATATGGGTTTTCACACCTCTTTTTTTCCTTTTTCCCATGGAAATGCCCTAATTTGATCCCGGACATCCCATTGTACTTTTTGTAGTCTCCCCCACCTTCCATCCCAGTTTTCCTTTTTACCGCATTGCGTTCTAATGAACGGTTTGTGAGTTATTAATTTTTCTTTGTTTTACCGAGTTCCCGCGTGCTTTGCCTCGTGCATGAATGCGTGCGTTTTTGTTTTTATGCGCCTTACGACGCCCCCGTAACGTTCGTGCCTTCCCTTTCACTATCTCTGCCCCCGCTGCTTCTCGTCACTGCAAATTTTTTTACCCCCGCCCTGCGCTCGTGCGCTCGACATGGGCGGTCTCCATTCTTTCTTTCTTTTTTTTCTTTTTCTTTCTTTCTAGTTTAAAAAAAAACCCACAACCCACTTCCCCAACTTAACACTTTCTTTAAAAAAAAACACACACAAAAAAGTAAAAAAAAAACCCCCTCCCCCTGATGGTTTTTCCCTTTCTCTTCTTCCTTCTCTCTCCCTCTCTTTCTCTCTCCCCATCTTCTTCTTCTTCTTCTTCTTCTTCTTTCCTTCTTCTCCCACTTCCCTCCTCTTCTTCCCCTCCCTCCCCTCCCTCCCCTTCTTCCTCCTCCCCTTCTCTCCTTCTTCTCCCGCCTCCCTCCCCTTCTTCCTCCTCTTCTCCTCCCTCCCCTTCTTCTTCCTCCCCTTCATCTCTGCCGCCCCCCCCCACACTTGGCCACCCGCGCACCGCTGTCCGCAGTGCCTTTGTCGCCACTGCCACATGCTGCCATCTCCCTCCCCTCCTTCAAGCTCCTCCTCCTCTTCCTCTTCCTCTTCCTCTTCATCCTTGTCCTTCTCCCCCCACCACCCCCTGCTCCCCCGTTTCTTAACCGCAACCTCCTAAATTAACCCCCCTACCATTTTTACCCCCACCCCTAAATTAATCCCCCCTCTTAATTTAACCCCCACCCCTAAATTTACCCCCCATCCCTAAAATTACCATTCCCACCCCTCACTTTGGCCCCCCTCTACAATTAGCCCACCCCTAAGTTTGGCCCCTCTTTTTCTTAAGCCCTGTTCCTACCCCCCCTTCTACACCCCCTTCCTATGCCCCTCCTACGCCCCCCCAATTCCCCTTTTCCTCCCATGGCCTCATTGCCCCCTTTTCCACCCCGCTCCGTTTTCGGGATGTACACGCGCCACGCGGGATAGTTAGGTGCTGGAGTTGAGATGTGACTGTGCATACGTGAGCTGCCAGTAGGTGTTCATGTGCGAGGACGTGCATTTCGACTTGTCCGTGCTGTGGTGTGTGCTCAGCCATTTCCACGCATTTGTTCACACGCAGTCCAGGTACCTATTTTTAATTTAAAAACTCGAGAAAACACCTAAAAACCTAAAATTTTCTTAAAAAATCATAAAAATTTCAATTAAAAAATAAAAAATAGCTGAAAAATCCTTTACCAATTTGGAAAAATTTTGGTTTATTTTCTTGGTTGAAATGCAAAAAATAAATTGCAAATAAGTTACAAATATTAAAAATACTTCAAAATCCATTGAAAATTGAATAAAATTCATTAAAAATCAATAAAAATAAAAAATAATTTCAAAATTTTAAAAAATTCCACCAACTCATTTGAATATTTTTAGAATGTTTCACATGTTGAAAATGATTTGTTAAATGGTTGAACTGTTATTTTAAGGTAAAAATACTAAATTCAATACCTAAATTCATGGAAAAATCATTTTCAATTCTGAAAATAAGGTAAAAAATAATAGATAAATCCAGAAACATTGTTAAATTTTGATGGTCTAGTTTTTATTCATGGTGGACTACTGAAATCTCACCATCAAAATTTACAATATATTCGTGTGTCTTATTTATTACATTTTAATCATATTAAAAAAGACAAATAAATAAATAAAATAATAAAAATAAATAAAGCCTAACAACACAATCAACAAAAAAACCAAAACAAAACAAATTGCGCACATCAAACAAATATAGTTCCACTAACCTTGCCTTGACGTGTCATATCATTTTCAGTTCGTGGTTTTTTCATTTTTGGATTGTTGACTTGCATCTTGGGATTGAGACGTGCGCATTCCATTTCATTGTATACACACATACCCACTTCCATGTATTTTTTTTCCTTTCTATTTTTTATTTTTCGCTACCCCAAAATTCACGATGAATTCTTAAAATGAATCCTAAATACAACCATGGTACGCGCGCTCGCGCCAAACACACATTTTTCTAATAAATTAAAATAAACTCACAGTTCACTTTGCATGCGCTACGTGCGCTTCATAGGCACCTTAATTTTAAATAAAAATGAAGCAGCCGCACAAAAATGCACGCGCTGAAAAAGAAGAGCACTTTAGACACATCAAATTTTTAATCAATGAATATGCATTTAGAGACATGAGTCTAGGTATCGAAGTCTGGGATTTTTTAAAAGCAATGTTTTACATTAATAAATTGTAACTAATAATTTAAAAATGAACCACCGTTTTCTTATTAAGGTTTACAATCTAATAAAATTTCAACCATTGTTAATAATTTATTAAAACTAACCCTTCACTAAAATCATTTCCCTCATTGCATTTTTTTTTCTTTTCAATAAATATGCTTTGTGGGATGGGCATGTGAAGTCTTTTGAGTTGTCATTGCTTATAGAAGTTTTGGTTATATCCTGAGAAGGTTATTGAGGTATTATGGTTTGATTGTGTGATACGATTACAGGTGCGGTCTGAAGTTTTCTTTTCTGCCTGTGATACAGGGACTCGAGTGCATGTTTGTTGCATAGCATGAAGCTTTCGGTCGCATATGTGTAGGGGTCATGCCGAATTTTTTCTAGGATGTGGATTGTTTGGGGTGGTCAGTCGGTTAGTCACGTCTATGTGTGTTTATTCTGATCGATTTCTTTTTGATAGATATTATGTTGTTTTGCAGGCATTCACTGTGATTGCCTGTGTGTGGTGTGTGTGTGTATATTCCATCTGAATGATGCCTCAAGCTCCTCCTCCTGTTCAGTATGTCCCATTGATCAGTAGGGATTATTCTTCCCTACTGACTTTTGAGCCTATTGCGAAAACGGTCTTGCATCTTTTGTGGTTGCTTCACTCCCTCTGATTCTAGATGATCCAGCCCTTTGTGATGAGTTTCTTGCGTCATACAATAGGAAATCAGGCTTGGTTCATGGTACTTCCATGGTCCTGACACCTAGAGGGTTAGGGAAGGCTCTGTCTCTTCCCTACAAAGGAGAACCCTTCATCACAGCCAGACAGTTATTCTCCAATGAAGATATCCTTAAGCTGGAAGCAGACTAAAGAGGTCCTTGATGTCAAGAAGGTGATTAACACTTCAGGAGTGTCTTTCTCAATGATCACTGATACTCTCTTTTGAAAGCTAGTTTGTCAATTTCTCCAAGATAGGTTCATGCCTGCCAAGACACCATCTCACTATTTGTCCAAGGAGCTCTTCATAGCCTCCACGATGGTTTTAAAAGGGGTTTCCATTGACTGGAGTACTTACCTTCTTAAGAAGATGGACCAGCATTTTGTCAAGGTAACTAGAGGGAATGTTACCAATGTAACCTATGGTTCATATTTATATGCTTTCTTGACATATTCAGGCCTTAAGAAGGGTGTTTTAACTTCTCCTCCATCTGATATAGTCCCTCCCCCTCCACCTTCAGAAGATTCAGAATCCATTGACATAGAGAATATTGACTCCCCTCCTCCATTGGTCATTCAGCAGAAGCTGGAAGTGACCTCCCTGCCTACCTCATATGCAACAACTTATTCAGGGCACATTGAGAGGGTTCTTTGGATATATCAGTTCCGCTGAACAGCTTAATGTCCCCTGATGCCATTCCTTTCCTTTGTAATGACATCCAGGGTTCTATTAAACTCTCAGTGATAGCTTGTGTTCAACACTTATATGCTTCTTTCTATGAAGAATTGATGCAATCCAAAGACGAGATGCATAAGGCAACCATAGAGTTACCCTTTGCTAAAGACACTCTATTCGATCTGTTTAAGCAGATGGAGTAGCAGACACAAATGATTGAGACCCAGAGAGAAGAAATATCTTCTTTGAATACTCAGTTAGTAGAAGCTCAGTTAGAGGTCACTAGAGTTTCGGAAGAGAAAGAGAAAATGCCCAAAGAGACTCAAGAGTTTAAGACTCTTCTAGATACAAAATTGTTAGCTTTGTAGAGTGCTCACAATACACTGGAATCCTAAGCTTCCCAGATTAAATAGTTGAAGGATCAATTGGTGCAGTCACTGTCCATCCCTCCAAGTTCCAGTGTCCCCATGATTCCTTCTATATCTCAGTAGGACTTGGCAATTCTCCAGAGACAGGCCACATTATGTCCGTTGTTTCGAGCTAAAGCGGAAAGATTGCAGTCCAGGATGGATTTATTATGGTCCACATTTGAGCAATTTCAGGAATATGTTCCTCCTGACCATTCCTTTTTTGTCCACTATCAGTTGTAGAAGTTGGCCTTCTATATTAAGATTTCAATGATGGATCTTCCTCTTCCAGAGGATGGTTGGAGTGGAGCCTAGTCTTCTGATTTGCTGACAGAAGTTGTCTATATGGTCTTTGAAGATTCTGTGACGAGGGATACCATGTTGCTGTCTTATATGTATCTACGAGGTGATTTGTTAATTTCAGATGATGTAGATCTAGCTTGGTATGTAGGGGATGTGGTCTTGCAAGCTGCCTTGTATGTCAACCATTTGGAGTTAAGGATAGATGACATGTTTCAGTGCTATTCTTCTAAAGTGGCTACTTGTCTTGACACTTTATGGGATTCCATGATTGATTCTATAGTCTTGAACCAACAATAGAATACATCCTCTACTCATGTGCAGAACACTAACTAACTGAGGGTGGATATCCTAGCTTATCTTTCCAAGAACCGTCCATTTGATTCATCCTTCTTTAATGCCTACCATCAATGATCTGTTTTAGGTCCCTCTATTCCTAGCTTATTGTATTATCAACAAATGGCCCATCGCTATGATACTTATTTTTCCCTTTATTAATCCAACTCAACAGCCATCTTACCTCTCATTTTCCAACCTTAGAGTTTTCCTCAAATTCCAATCTTTACCTATTGTTCTTTCATTGAAGATCAAGTCTTTTCCCCTTCTCCGCCTTGTCCTTCCCCATCTATCCATATACCTTCTACTTTTCCTGCTTATCAATTAACACCATTCCTAACTAATTCGCCTAAATTTTGAGCTAATCCTTCTTTAGCTTATTCCTCATTTTATGATTTTGCCTATCCATCTCTTCATCCTCTTTTACTCATTCCTCTTCCATCTCCTACCACTTTTATTTCTCAACCCCCTCAGTTGGTTAGTGGGTATGAAGGATTTGATCAATAGATTGTCAAGTGTATCAAAATTATCTCCATTTTTCTTAACAATATTCACAATCTCTAGTTGTTGAGGCCTGAATGGTTGATTTTTGATGGATTTTGAGTGATGTTTGGTTGTTTTCAGAAGTATTTAAGAGTGTTTTGGATGATATTGATTATATTTTGGAAGCTCATGATGATTCTTAGTGGAAATATGAAGCTATATTATGTTCTGATAGGTTCTGCTAAGGTTCTGATTGGTTTTGATACCTTTTGTATAGCTTTTGTTTTGTTCCGATTTTCTTCTGTATGAAGTATCAATTGATGATTGATGAAGGCTGAGATATTTTGAAAGCTTATTGAATATTTTTTGATAGTTTGAAATGGTTTTGGTATGAGTTATGAGGATCTACTATTCTTTGATGACCTTCTGTAGACCTTCTGTCTCTGTTCTGTCTCTACTCTATTCCTGTTCTGTAGATCTTCTATAAGTGTTTTGTAGAATGTATGTGTGACTTTGGAAAAGTTTTCAAACTTTTGGAAAGGATGAATCTAAGTTAAAAAGAGCTAAAACAAATAGAAGAAGCATCTACTGAAGATTGAAGAGAAGACTGAAGTGACAGTGACAATAGTGAGCTATGAAGAGACGTTGTAGTGGCTCCGATGCCCTTTCATACCTCCCATATCTCTTGGGAGGTGCATCCACGACCTAAGAAGGATTATTATGAGTGATTATTGAGTATTGTAATAAGGAGATGATATACTATTTTGAGAGAGAGAGAGAGAGAGAGAGAGAGAGAGAGAGAGAGAGAGAGAGAGAGAGAGAGAGAGAGAGAGAGAGAGAGAGAGAGAGAGAGAGAGAGAGAGAGAGAGAGAGAGAGAGAGAGAGAGAGAGAGAGAGAGAGAGAGAGAGAGAGAGAGTTCTATCAAAACAATGTGTCTTTCTATGAGAGATTGACAGAGAAAACTATGAAGACAATGAAGATGAATAATATGTGATTGATTTCCATTCAAAAACGGTGTATTCTTTTGTGTCCCTTCTTCTATTGATGAATTTTATGAAGATGTTGAAGATTATGGTTGATTCTATTAAATCTGTGGGAGATATCTACTATGATGCTGCATGAAGATTTGCTATTTTCCTTGTTTTGGTAATCTCTAAAGAATGAAATAAAAGCTTGTTCATGTTACAAGATAGATTTTCTTGTAGTAGAATCCCCTTTTTCTTGGTGTCTCTCTTGGGGCTCCAAGGGGCCTTAGGGAGGCCAGTGGGCTAGGGGCAGCACCCTCAACCTGACGATAAAGGAAATATTCCTTGGTTGACTAGAAAAGGTTCATAATATGGTTGGACATGCCAACCAGACTACCTTTTCTAGGCTATAAAAGAAAGGCAAATCGTCAATTTATCTTTCATGTAATTAGAGTTCTATAATCTACCCTTAAGCTCTCCACCTATCATTTGTCTAGATCACCATCTAAGATTCATAGTGGAAGCACGCGGGTGGACATAGCCATCTTTTAAAATTAGAGAAATCTTTGTTATTCTCATATTTGCTTTGTACTCTCTACTTCTTGCTTGGATTTTGTCTATTGTGCCGTATAATTTCTACACAAATTACCTTTGGATTAGTTGGTGGTAGTAGGTCCATCATCAAGTGAATCTTTGTCATATACGTGACAATGCTGTCCTTAGATATATAATATGACCCAAGTTGATTCTATCCTTTATCCAAAACTAGCTCTTTTGGAGTTGAGAGAGAGAGAGAGAGAGAGAGAGAGAGAGAGAGAGAGAGAGAGAGAGAGAGAGAGAGAGAGAGAGAGAGAGAGAGAGAGAGAGAGAGAGAGAGAGAGAGAGAGAGAGAGAGAGAGAGAGAGAGAGAGAGAGAGAGAGAGAGAGAGAGAGAGAGAGAGAGAGAGAGAGAGAGAGAGAGAGAGAGAGAGAGAGAGAGAGAGAGAGAGAGAGAGAGAGGGAGGGGGCTGCGTACATAATTTAGAAATGAATCGTAACTTTTTAACTATTCAACTCAACTACAATTGATATAGGGACATTTTGGTAGCATGCGTTTGAATATTATGCACATCAAGCATTGGAATCTGGTTTGTACATGGATCAATTGAAGTTGAAAGGAGTAAGCTTATTAGGACACATTGGCTAGCAAGATTTTTGGAAGAAAAATATATTGCACTTCAAAAGCTATAACAAGGATTGCAAGCTTGACAAGAAAGGGAGGAAACCTTGATCAAAGAGCTAACTGAAGGCCACATCCTATTGCAGATGCCTTGGGACAAGATTTAAGAATATTTTGCACTTCAAAAACTATTAGAAGGGCTACAAGCCTGATAAGAAAGGGAGACAACCTTGATTTAAGAGTTAGCTCAAGACTACATCATGTTGTAGACACATTGCAAAACAAGATTGAAGAATACATTAGGAGAGTTTTGAGGTCTCAAAAATGCCTTGTAAGCAATCCTAGAGAGAGATTTTTTTTTAGAAAATAAATCATTTTTAGATTTTTTAAATTTTTTATATTTTGGTAAGTAAATATATAAAAAATTGTTAATAAGTCATTGTTGTGATATTCTTGTGGTCACATCAAACCTAGAAATCTAGGCTGCCATAAAGGTGACAAAGATTGTCATAATGAAGATCTTACTCATCCTCATTAAAGTAAAAACTAATATTCAATTTTAATTTTGTTTGACACTTGATTACTTTCATCCATTCTCACTCTCTTCTTTCTTTCCCATCCTTACTAGTTTCTTCTTTGTTTTCCTTCTTGTTTCTAATTTGCATACTTTTTCAATCCAATCTTCTAATCACATCCTTAGCTATGGATCAATCATCCAATTATCTCTATAGCTCTAGTAAAAGACCTCTCTATCATCGTCATATTGAGTTAGATAGTGAGTATGAACCAATAAGGAAGAAAGCAAAACCCATTACTATTATACAGAGTCTACAAAATATATACTCAGGTTTGAAGGAAAGAAGAATCTTGATCTTTGGTTAGATGGCAAGCTATACTCCAAAGATCCTAGCAAAAATAGCACTCCGCCTTTCTATAATAGCTCTTCATTGTTGAGGTTCATTGGTAATTGTTATAATGGGTTTCTGGGTTATACACTTAACTTGGTTGCAAAAACGGATGTCCTCAGATTGGAGAACCATTTTTTATCCAAAAATAACAATGAGTTGCTGCAGAAGCTAGAGGGTTATCAATAGAGGATTCATTCGTTGGAGAAACACATCAAATCTTATCAACAAAAGAAAACTATTTTAGTGTAACGTGCCCGCTTGTCCGCTTGTGGGACACGTCTTAGCAGACCATCAGGAGGAGGGTCTAGAAGGCTCCACCTGGCACTTGCAAGGAATGACACAGGGTTTGCGATCTAGGTCTTCCCGAGTCTGCCCCGAGAGGAAGTGTCTAGCCATTCCTACTTGGGATTGACCTGAGGTCAGGGTTCCTTTCCTATCAGCAAAGTCTCTAGGAAGAAGCTAGCGTCGAGCTCCAGTTGTACCATCTTTCGTAGGAACAATAGAGACGAAGCGGTTTCAAGCTGCACTTGGTTCATGGAGAATGGGAAACGAGAGGGATGCGAAGCTCAACCTCTTTGCCGTACGGCATAGTCCCATTCCTTTCCCCTAAAATAGAATAAATCGGAAATTGTATATCTACTGACACTAGGTCTTCGTTGTCTTATTATCTCAACATTTGAGAAAAGTTCCTAGCTAACCGGGACCACCGTTCCATAGGACGGACCTAAATCATGTCCACTGCACTTTCCTTAGATTGCTTTAGTTATCTACTTACCTAACACATTACGTTTTGACAAGCAAAATCAGCTTTCTTAATTAAACAAATTTATCATGGGTTCTTTAACGTAACTTAGGCACTGACACAAAAACAATGCCAAGCAAGTTTCTTTTTCTCCAATAACTGCTCTTTATTTATCAAAATCTTGGAGTACATCCAATATCATGCCTGAAGGCTATCTCAGCAATCTACAGGATTGTTGCTCCAAGTTCTGCCCGTTGACTAGTACACGGTCCTCGAGATCCCATCTCGAGTCACGTCGACCTCTTGTGCGGGATCCGGAGGCAAGGGATTTACAGCCAGAGCCTCCCCTGGCACCCAAGCGTCCTCCCGGTCCAAGTAGCACCCACGGAAAGACCTCTCGCGGCGGGTTAGGTCCATATACCTGGCACGACTAACAACCCCCTTGGATAGGGCCAGGCAGACAGTCGGAGGTAACTGTTCCTACCTCTCCCTCTAGGCTTTCAACCTGAAGCATTAAGTGCTTTCCTTGAATTAGTTCCTTGAGCAAAGAGATCAAATAATGTACCTAAGTACAAGCACAAACATTTCGGAGGTCGTTTGTACAACCGACTGCTAAGGTGTGACTCCTTTTTTCCTCGAACGCTCCCAGCATCCGATCTTGGGTCTTTCCACGACTTGGTGAGAACCCAATAATTTCAAACAAGATTACACAAGCAAATGGTCTTGGTAAGTTGACTTATACTTGCCCTTTTCCCTTGGGTTTTACCTTAGGGTATCTTAATCCCTAACTCAAGCATTAGCATGTCAGTCAAGGCAATGGACATGCCTTATTTGCAACCCAACCAAAGGTCTTTTAATCTCTAATTCCAACCAAGCTCAATTAACACACATGGCAACACATGATTCTATATTTAGACTTTCAAGATGCAGTCTAGATTCATACGATCCTTCCATTTCTCTTAGTGCAGTTCTATGCAGGATTTCCCAATCAACCTTAACCATCGTGCACATTGTGCATTTAGTATACTTGTACCTCCTAAACGACTTTCATCTCTTTTTATTCCTGGCAAAGAGTAATTATTTCTAATGCATTGGATCACATGTGACTCGCGTCTATGAAATTCTAGGGTTTTGTCTAACGATGCAAGTGTATCTCATGAACAGAAATTAACATTTCATGTGTTTCTTTTAACCATGATCGCTAAATGTGAATTCTAAATGACTATTCATGCACTGAACTGGTTAAAAAGCTATCATTTTATGTGAAGTAAGGCGATAACCTTATCATTTTATGTTAGCAAAAGCTATCATTTCACGGATAAAATCTTATGCGAATTCCAAACTCTACCATGCAGCTTAGTACTTAGAGTAAACAAAACCCTAAGACTCGTTCTTGTTCCGTGCACATCGCAAACCATTTCATCTTTTTCACGAGAAATAATACCTAATTAATTTTAAACTTGGGTTTGATTCGTGTTTATTTCATTGGTTGCTCCGCTTGCCTCTCCAACATTACCAGTAGCTTGGGTGCCTATGCTTCCCGCGACTTTCTTCTTGGGAGCCATTCGCCTCGCGGAGATTGGGAAGTCCGGACCTTAACGGGTTTCGGGTTGATGCATTCGGGTGGGAAATATTTCTGGATGGGGTCCTTTGCTGAGGGAGTGTTTTGGGTGTGGCTTGTTGCGGTTACTTATCGACTCACACTCCCTCTCCTTCCTTCTTTCCCCCTCTCTCTCTTCTTCTTCTCTTCGCTTATTCTCCTGCTCTCCCTCTCTCTCTCTCTCCCTCTCTTCTTCTCCTTTTCCCTCTCCCACTTCTTTTCTCCCTCATGCTCCTTCCCTCTCTTTCTCTTCCTCTTCTCTTCTTTTCTCCTTCTCTACTCTTCTTCTTCTTCTTCTTCTTCTACTACTTCTTTCTACCTCTTCTTCTTTCTCCTCTACCTCTCTCCCTCTCCCTCTGCCTCTCTCCTTCTCCTTCTTCTTCTCCTCTCCTTTCTTCTATCCCTTCCTTTTCCTCCCTTCTTCTACTTCTCTCTTCTTCCCTTCTCTTCCCTCCTCCTTCTCTCCTCTCTCCCACTCCTCCTTCTCTTCTTCTTCTCTTCTCTCTCCCACTTCTTCCCTTCTCTCTCCCCACTCCTTCTTCTTCTCTCCTTCTCCTTCTTTCTCTTCTCTCCTTCTCCTTCTCTCTCCCTTTCTTCTCTTCTCTCTCCCACTCCTCCTTCTTCTCTCCCACTTCTTCTCTTCTCTCTCTCCCTCCTTCTTTCTCCTCTCCTTCTCCTTCTCTCTCCCTTTCTTCTCTTCTCTCTCCCACACCTCCTTCTTCTCTCCCACTTCTTCTCTTCTCTCTCTCTCCCTCCTTTCTCTTCTCCCCTTCTCCTTCTCCTTCTCTCCCTCTCCCTTCTCCTCTCTCTCTCACTCCTACTTTCTCTTCTCATTGGCTGAGCTAGATGGAAATCAAGGAGGGAGGCGGCTTGTTTGGAGGGCCCAGGGAGGGTCCCGCGGCGCCTAGTAGATGGGGGGTGTCTATGGTCGAAGGGCCCAGATGGTCTGCGCAGCGCTGACGGGGGGGGGGGGGGGGATGTAAGTAAGGCTGGGTGGTGGGGTGGCACGTTGGACTAGAGGCGGCTATTGCAGTAGATCCTAGGGGGGAGACTTCGTTCGGGCGGCCAGGGGGTGGTACAGCAACTGACGGGGGGAACAGGTTGGTGACATAGCCTCTCTCCTTCTTTTTGGGGAGGGGAGAAGCCTCCCCTATATAAGGGGAGGGGAGGAGGCAGGTGGCATGGCCACCCCTCCCACTTGGGGGGCTGCATGCTCCCCAGCACCATCACTCCCTCTCTCTCTCTCTCCCCGACATGCTGTCGGCAAGGAGAGAGGGGGGAGTAAAAAAATTTGAACTAATGATAATTTTTTTTTTCTTTTTCCTTTAAAATTTCAGGGGAGGGTTCCTATGGCCCGTTACATTCTCTCCCCCTTAGAGGAATCGAGATGTCCTCATCTCGAGGACCTGAGGGTATTGTTGGTTGTGAGTCGTCCATCCAGGTGGCATCCTATTCAGGATAATTTTTCCACTGGACGAGGTATTCTCTCAAGGTCCTTGACCTCAAATGCCTCTCCCTGGCATCTAGGACTCTATCAGGCTGTAGCTCAAGGACTCCTTGGCTAGGCATTACAATTTGTTGATCATCAAGTACATGATTCGGATTAGGTAAATACTTTTTCAATAGGCTAACGTGGAATACATTATGAACCTTTAGGGTTGCGGGCAGCTGTAGTCTGTAAGCATTAGGTCCTAGGCACTTAGTGATCTTATAAGGTCCACAATACCTTGGACTTAACTTCTTACACTCTCCCAAGGACAGTGAACTCTTTTTAGGGCGTACGCAGATGAAGACCATATCACCTTCAATGAAGGATCTGTTTTGCCGTTTCAAGTCCGCGTAAGCCTTCTGTCTATCCTTGGCAGCTTGGATGTCTTGTCTTATTGATTTGATTTAATCATCCATGTCTTCTAGCATATGCTTTGAAGCTTCTACCCTTAAGGTTGTTAGAAATGCGGGATCTAGAGCATGGCAAAGACGGAAGCTATGGAGGATGGAAGATAAAGATACTACTCATGTTGACATTGACAAAGAAGACAACTGTTACACAAGTGAATTAGGTTTCAAGATTGAGACTTGAACTCATAAACACAATCTTGTGTAGGACTGACAATGATACAGTGACTTGACAGAAAGAGACAAGTACTATTGCATTGTCTTCATATGAAAGTGATAGTCAAGTACATCATTATATAGGATTGCTTGGTAGCACATTTCATCCACTGTGCATATGGGATTCTGTCTCTCTTCCTAGAATAAACTGCATCTTCCTAACCTAGCTGTTCCATACAAAGGAGCATACACAAGGTGTGATTGACAGATTCTCAACACCCCTCCTCAATCACAACCTGAAAGTACAAAGTGTGTAGAGGCTTTAGTGAGAGCAGTACCTGCAAAGTGTGGGCATACCACAAACATGGCAAAACACCAGAGGCTGTTGCAGAAAAGGCTAAGTGTGGGTACCATAAACATGGTGGACATCCAGAGGCTGTAACAGGGGCCTCACAAAGTGTACAGAGGCTGTAGTACAAGGCTACATGAGGAGTTTACAAAGCTTATGAAAGGAACATTAAGGCAGGTACAATGCTTTTAAAACAGAAAATGAGAGACAAGGACCGATAAGCCCTTGTGGTCTTTTTCAGCATATGCTATTTCTTTGTCAGCATCATGGAAAATCTTCTTATCTTTCTTCTCTTCTTCATGATCTTCTTGGTCTGCTCCTTTATTGACTTTGCTTGTAGCATTTTTGAGTTTGTTCTTCCAGTTGTCCCCCTCAAGCAAAGAATTTCTTATTTTCCCCAAAGCAATAGGCATGTCTTCTAGTTCTTCAAATAAACACAAGGATGAAACTTGAATCAAGGCTTGAATCTTCCCTGCAAGTAGAATAGGCACATCTTCTATGTAGTGTAGATAAACAACACAAGTCATGTTGCTCTTCATGGAGTGTATCCACATAGCGATCTTTTTGTTCGTCATTTCCATGACCAAGGATGAGCAGCAAATCAACTCCAGATTCTCAGATTTATCAGTGGAAGGGCAGATTGCAGTGTGTCAAGAGACACAAGTAATATTAGTGTGAAAACACACTATGTAGTTTGATTCTTGATGCTTGTTGATGTCGTCTCGTTGAACTTGACCTTCACTTTGAATCTTCTGCTTGCTAGCTTGGAAGGCAAATCTTGCTGGGAACTTCAGTGACACAGTGGATCAGAGTGGCAGGGCCTTCAGTGAGCTTGGAGGAGTGAGAAATTGAAAAAAAAATGAAGCTTTCAAGGTTTTGGCTATGGCTGACTTTTAGGGTTTCTGAGGCACCCCTGGTTTTTTACAGATTGTGGGAGCTGTGGTTGACCATTTTCAAAACTTTTTTTATGAAAATGTAGCTCATGAGATGCTCTACCAAAGCCCTAACCTCCTCGTCCAGATCGCGGCCCGTGCTGCACGCGCAGAGTCAAATTCCGTGAACAGGCGCAGAAATTTCAGCGACCACGAAATCTTGCAATGTTGGAGCTATGGTTGGTCAATGTTGGTGTTTGTCATGATGAGGAGCAGCGCCCTGACCTAGGGAAGATATTCATAGAAGAAATCGTGAGGAGATAAGGTCTGTAGAGGAAGATATGGAAGCTCCAAGTACTGCAGGTCCAGTTTGGCTATGGCAGACACAGGGCAGAGGTTGAGAAAATTGTCAATGCTGAAGCTATGCTTGCCCAAAGTCAGTGATTGATGTGTCAAGAAGAAGCTCTGGAAGTAGGGAAACACTTTCCCAGAAGGAAGCAAGTGAAGATATGCCCTGTAAGTGGAGATCCAGCTCCTCCAACAAAGGTAGGTTGCAGGTTGGCTATGGCTGCCAAGGGGTAGAAAGTGAAAATGGACTTGGAGATGAAGTCAGACACTTGAGCTGAGATGGATAGAGATTATGAGAAACTGAGGGAGCAGAGAGAGGAACTGAAACATGCTAAGCCATGCTCAGCTGAGCTCTGATACCATGTTAGAAATGCGGGATCTAGAGCATGGCAAAGACGGAAGCTATGGAGGATGGAAGATAAAGATACTACTCATGTTGACATTGACAAAGAAGACAACTGTTACACAAGTGAATTAGGTTTCAAGATTGAGACTTGAACTCATAAACACAATCTTGTGTAGGACTGACAATGATACAGTGACTTGACAGAAAGAGACAAGTACTATTGCATTGTCTTCATATGAAAGTGATAGTCAAGTACATCATTATATAGGATTGCTTGGTAGCACATTTCATCCACTGTGCATATGGGATTCTGTCTCTCTTCCTAGAATAAACTGCATCTTCCTAACCTAGCTGTTCCATACAAAGGGGCATACACAAGGTGTGATTGACAGATTCTCAACAAAGGTTGGATCCGAGAAGCTCAAGGGAATACGACAATCGTGCCCATACAATACTTGAAAAGGGGTCATCTGAATACTTTGTTGGTAAGAAGCATTGTAGGCAAACTCAACCAATGGCAAATATTGAATCCACTTTTTGGGTTCGCGACAGTAGTATGCCCTAAGCATATCTTCAATGACTTGGTTGACTCGTTCTGTTTGACCATCTTGGTTGAGTTGTTCTATTTGACCATCAGTTTGGGGATGGTAAGCTATACTGAAATAGAGTTGAGTCCCAATGGCCTCGAAAATAGCCCTCTAGAAGTGTGATGTGAAGAGAAAGTTACAATCACTAATGATTCTTCTCGGTAACCCATGCAGCTTGAATATTTCCTTGATGAATAATCTTGCGATGTCTGAGGCTTTATAGTTTGTCTTGACAGGGATGAGATGTGCAACCTTGGTGAGCATATCTACTACAACCATAATAGAGTTGTATCCTCCTTGAACTTGGGGTAGGCCAGCAACAAAGTCCATACTAATGAATTCCCATTTCATTTGGGGAATGTCAAGTGATTGCAATTTCCCCGACATTTTGACATGTTTTGCCTTAATGCGTTGACAAGACAAACATTCCGTGACATATTTGAGAACGTCACCCTTGAGCCTATCCCAATAATAGCTCTTCTTGACCGCATTAAGGGTCTTGGCATAGCCAGGATGTCCTTAGAAAGGGGAGTCATGGGCTTCTCAAAGTATCTTCTGCTTGAGAGATTGGCTTGCAGGGATACATAATCTTGTCCTAAAGTAGACAAGTCCACTACTGACAGAGAATTCTTGATACTTAGTCTTAAGCTTCGGGTCTTGATCCTTGATGGGGATCTCCCTTAGCAATTTCTCGTAAACTGGGTCATGACATGCCTCTTCTCTAGCTAGCTCAAGAATTGGGTTGTTTGGCATTGATACCTTTGTGTCTAGTGACCTTGCTGTTGATGGATCTTGCAAAATAAGAGAGTTTAGAAATGCCTTGCGACTGAGGGCATCAGCAACTACATTCTCTTTTCTAGGCCTGTATTTGATTTCAAAGTCATATTCTTCCAGCACTTCGATCCATCGACTTTGCCTCATGTTGAGCTCATTCTGGGTGAAGATCCATTTAAGACTCTTGTGGTCCGTCACTAAGGAAAATTTATTACCTAGCAGGTAATGTCTCCAAAGTTTGAGAGCATGGATGACAGGCAACAGCTCCAGATCGTGGATAGCATAATTCCTTTCATGGCTCTTCAATTTCCTTGAAGAATATGCTACGGGATGACCTTCTTGCATAAGCACACATCCTAAGGCAAGTGTGCTAGCATCACTTACCACTTCAAACTCCTTACTAAGATCAGGAAGTTTCAGGATGGGTGCTGATACTAAGCTTTGCTTTAGCTTGTCAAAGTTGGTCTATTCGGCAGGCGACCATACAATTGCTACTTGCTTCTTTAGTAGATCAGTCAGAGGCGCTGCAATCAACGCATAATCTTTGATGAAGATCCTATACCATCCTATCAATCCAAGAAAGCTACGTATCTCTTTGACAGAAGTTGGTGTTGGCCATTCTAGAACGTCTTTGACCTTGGCTGGATCTACTTAAAATCCTTCCGCTGATACAATGAATCCCAGATATTCAATTCGCTTGAAAAATGCACATTTCTTCTTCTTGGCATAAAGCTTGTGTGCTCTGATTGTTTCAAGAACAATGCGAAGTTGGGGTTCATGATCTTTTTGTTGTTTAGAGTAGACTAGGGTATCGTCAAAGAAGACGAGTACAAAGTCATCAAGATAGGGCCTAAAGATATCCTGCATTAACCTGTTGAAGGTAGCAAGAGCATTTGTCAGCCTGAATGACATCACTAGGAATTCAAAGTGTCCATACCTTGTGCTAAATGCAGTCTTCAGGATATCTTCTTCCTTGATCCTTATTTGATAATATCCAAATTTGAGATCTATCTTAGAGAAGATCTTCGCACCTTCAAGACAGTCAAGTAGTTCATCTATTCTTGGAATGGGGTATTTGTTTTTAATGGTTGATTGGTTCAACCCTTTGTAGTCAATGCATAGCCGAAGCGTTCCATCTTTCTTCCTTTGGAATAGTACTGGAGCTCCCCATGGTGAATTGCTAGGATGGATGTAGCCTTGGTCTAACAGTTACTTGAGTTGCTCTTTCAGTTCAATAGCTTCCAGGATGGACATCCTATACGGCCTCTTTGCGCGACTGGTGCAGCTCCTAGTGCCAGCTTGATTTCGTGGTCGACTTCCCTTTGAGGAGGAAGTTCTGTCAGCTTGTCAAGGAATACGTCTACTTTAACCATGACGGTTCTTCTCTAGATTTTTGATTTTGATCTATCTTATTCAGTTTAATCAGATAGACAGGTAGGCCCTTTCTAACTCCTTTTATAATCCGTGTTGCTTTTGCTAGTTGAATTTTTGGCTTACCAGCCTCTCCTTGAGTTGTAACTAGTTTCCCTTCAGAATTTTGGAAGGAGACTTGGCCCTTTCCACAGTGGATATGGGCATCATTGGGTATTAGCCAATCCATTCCAAGTAAACATTCGTGGACACCTAGGTTCATTACCCTGAATCTCACCGAAGTCGGCTTCCCACCCAGTAGGAATTTCACCTTAGTAGTTTGCCTAGTACAAGAGACATCACGACCATTTGCCAATTCCACAAGTAAAGTAGGTGCGTCTATTGTGGCTATCCCTAGACTTTTTGCACAGATTGGTGAAATGAAGGAATGTGTACTGCCACAATCGATTAGAGTTTTGAAGCTTTTACCTTCATAATTCGATGGAGTTTGGATCATCGAGAATTGGCGATTCGGACCCTTCTTGTGAAGAGCGGCGTGAACCGTTGCCCTCTCAATGTCAGCATCCATGGATGGATCTTCTTCATCGCCCAGCTCCTTGTTGGAAACACTGGAGGTTCTTCCTCTGGCCATGACGGTGGCTCCTTGGCCATGGGCAGCTCCTTGGAATTACCCTTGGCATTGTCCTCTGCTAAGCTTGGGACAATGCCTCTTGAAGTGTCCAGGCTCATTGCAATGGAAGCAACGTAGATTGCGGTCATTACCTTGTGTAGGAACAAAGTTGTTGATAGCATTGGTCCTAGCTTTCTTCCTTTGTCCCTGATTCTGACCCCGCGCTCTCTTAGTCTAAGCCCTATCTATTCCCTTGTTCTGATCCCTGTAAGGCCAAGTCTTGTTGTTCCTTGGCTTGGTCTACACCTCCTGTATTATTGGTGCAGCTCGAATGAGTGCGTCTTATAGGTCCATTTGGGCGCATTGATTCCAAGCGGGTGTTTATGGGTGGATTTAACCGAGTACAAAACTTTGACACCTGTTGTATCATATCCATTGGTGGCACGTACTTTAAGAGAGAGACGAACTTTGAATAATATGCATCAAGGGATAGTCCAAGCTGCTTCAATTCATAGAATTTGTTCATCTTCTGTGTGTGGTAGGTAGGTGGCAGATACCTCCCTCGCATAGCTTCCTTAAGCTTCTCCCAAGTGATTGTCCCTTTCGAGATTGCTTGGTCTCTACACCACTGTTTCCACCAAAGTCTTGCTTTGCCTGTAAGCTTAAGTTTGGCGAGCATAGCTTGGTTAGTAGATGTAGTTCCTGCTGCCTCAAAGTAGTCCTCCATGGACTCGATCCAGATCTCAGCGTCAACTTAAACAGTCCTTCCCTTGCCATCGAACTCAGGTGGCTTAATTTGTTTGAGAAGGAACTTCTTCTCGACTCACAGCTGTACTTAGTGTAGGGGTCGGACTTGGAACGTGCACTTGGGGTTGCGCTTGGGCAATAAGATTCTTTATGTTAAAAACTTATCAAATGTTTTCCATATTACGTTAATATGACCAGCACAACTTTTAGCCAAGTGACCTAATCACTTAACTCCTTTGCCAACATTTACAATCAGGATAGACAGTAGTAAGAAGTCTTATTCATTCATGAGGGCATAGCCCTTTGAGTACATTTATTTTGGGAAAGTGGAACAAGCTAATTGGTACATCAGTTTAGGGACAATAGGATTGTGTTACAATCGGCTACACAGGGAATGAGTAATAATATGGAGTGGGGTCATGGATTTTCAGGAATCGATAATTCATAGGAAGCTTGGTGTATCCCTTCCTTTGATACCCATTCTTCTCATAGCGCCCTAGCACTTTGATTCTATCGGCAGGGATCACCCCAGTCACTTCTTCATACACATACTTGTTCTACTTGACTTGCCGACCACCAATATGCAAGGTTGTGTTTGCGTGAGCTTTGAAAAAGATGAACATCTTCACGATCTTTAAATCCTCCATCCACTTGATTTTCTTCAAGTTGGTCTGAAGGTACGCAAGTCGGTGGGCTACTATGTAGTATATTCCTGATTCTCCCATCCATCTCTGTTCCGCATACAGGGGTGAAGGATTATAGATGTGGTCTAGAATATTCATCATGCCTAGCCTCTGTCGATAATCCGAAGCACGCATTGCAGTCATAAACATAACCTGAAACACCAATAATTTGTTCCATGCTTCGTGACTCTGAAATCGAGCATCCATAAGCGAGTAAGGAAATGCTTTCAACAGAAAACACTGCTCTATTCCACTCACCTTCCCTTGGATGTCCCCTTATTTCCTTTACTTTCCTCCATTAAGTTCCTTTGTAAATCTTAGGTCCCGTTTGTTCACTCTGATACCAACTGTAACGTGCCCTCTTGTCCGCTTGCGGGACACGTCTTAGCAGGCCATCGGGAGGAGGGTCTAGAAGGCTCCCCCCGGCACTCGTAAGGAATGACACAGGGTTTGTGATCTAGGTCTTCCCGAGTTTGCCCTGAGCGGAAGTGTCTAGCTGTTCCTACTTGGGATCGACATGAAGTCAGGGTTCCTTTCCTATCAGCAAAGTCTCTAGGAAGAAGCTAGTGTCGAGCTCTAGTTGTACCACCTTTCGTAGGAACAACAGAGACGAAGCGGTTTCAAGCTGCACTTGGTTCATGGAGAATGGGAAACGAGAGGGATGCAAAGCTCAACCTCTCTACCGTACGGCATAGTCCCATTCCTTTCCCCTAAAACATAATAAATAAAAAATTCTACATTTATTGACACTAGGTCTTCGTTGTCTTATTATCTCAACATTTGAGAAAAGTTCCCAGCTAACCGGGACCGCCCTTCCATAGGACGGACCTAAATCATGTCCACCGCACTTTCCTCAGATTTGCTTTAGTTATCTAATTACCTAACACATTACGTTTTGACATGCAAAATCATCTTCCTTAATTAAATAAATTAATCACGGGTTCCTTCACGTAACTTAGGCACTGACACAAAAACAATGCCAAGCAAGTTCCTTTTTCTCCAATAATTGCTCTTTATTAAAACGAGAGGCATGCGCTGCTCAACCTCTCTGCCTGTAGGGCATAGTCTCAATCCGATTCCCTAAAACGGCATGAATCGGGTTCTAACTTAACAATGCCTAAAGGTCGAACGGTAAAACCTTGTGAGAAGTCTCCCAATTCGCTGGGACCACCCTATCATAGGATAGACCCGTCGGGGTTCTGCCCATCCACTTCCCTTGATAGCTTTAGTTTTCTAATTAGGTCCTATCACATTTATGTGTGACATTCAAAATCAGCTTCCTTAATTAGGCCTTTTAGGGAACATGGCTCGTTCGTGTAATTTATAGCACCTACACGAAAACAATATAACCAGTCCTTTTTACAAACAAGTTCTTTAACTTATCTTCAAGTTAATCTTTGTCTCCTGCCTATACATGATAATTATGTATCCCTTCTGTCCAACAGAAGTCCCGGTCCAAATCACCTGGCACCATAATTTCTATCCAGTATCTAGAATAGGATCTTCCAACGCCCTAGACGTTGGGCTCACGATAGTCTACAATTCCGTTCCGATCTAAGCAAGGGGTGTCCAGAGCTCCGCTGACCCCAAGTGACCTAGGAGTGAGACACAACTTCCATGGTTGGCCTTTTCACCACTCGACCTTCGGCTCATGAATCGAGCAGTACCCTCTCAGGGTAATCTGCAATGCGATCTTGGAGATGATCCACCCATGCAAAATATCCTTCCTTAATTAATCCAATTAAGAATCAAGCATAATCAAGGAAATAAGCCTAATATCATCTTCCAGTGAAACATTCCTTTATTACCGTGGCTACTTATCATTACTGACCTTTGCCATGCTTTTACTATCAAACACAAGCACTTGGAATATTTATCCAAATCACAATGCAACCATCAATTGATTGTAAAAAGCATTTAGGGTGTTGTTCAATCAACCAACAAAACTAATTGTATTTTTCTCAAATAATACAAGAATAGATGCGATAATAATTCCATTGCATATTCGCTCTCCCCCAAGCATCAAAGAGCAATTCTATGCAAAATTTACTTAATACTTGTATGCACAATTTTTAATGTTATTGTTTTTACGATTATGCTATTCATAACCTCTGACCGATCGCTCTATCAACGAATAAGCCATACACAACTAAGTGCAATTAACTTCCCTTGATACATGCACTTTGCAAACTCCATCTTTCGAATATGTGAGAAGAGGCCTATCCCTTCCCATGACCTATTCTCATACATCATAGTATGGAGCCTAATGTATCTCATGCAAGAATCAAAACAAGCATCTATCAATTTAGAAATACATTACTTATGATAGGAACCGCGACTGGATTGGTAGTGATGCCCTCGCCCGAGGCTCCGTTGCTTGTTGAGGGATTTCCATTTGCACGTAACATTTTCTGTTGGAGACCATTGCCTGCAAGTAGATTCAAGAGATAAGAAACCAGAATAGATTTGAGATAAGAGAGCGTAAGAGAAGATGGCTTAGTCGAAGACCGAGATAGGGGAGAATTGAGCTAACTCTCTCCCTCACAGCCTTCTGGAAAAACTACTCTCTCTCTCTCTCTCTCCCTCTTTCTCTCTCTCTATTTAAAGCTCCTTCTCGCAATCTCTTGGAGGGGTATCCCTCTCTCTCTCTCTCTCTCTCTCTCTCTCTCTCTCTCTCGGGCTCTCCTTGTGCTTCCTTGTGCCTCCCCATGCTTCATATTTATAACGAATTAGAGAAGAGGGGATGTGGCTGAGAATAAGAGTTCTTGGTGGAGGAAGAATCAGTGATCTGATGCTCACATAATAAATCTAATGGTTCCATTGGCTCCAAAAGGAGGGGTGAAACCCTAAGACACTTGATTAGAAAGCTTTCAGATCACTCCTTCTTTCTCTCCCTGTTCGAAGTGCTGTCTATTGTTTGTAGACTGTGATTGCGGCGCACGAGATTTCACCAATCACTCTCTTTATTTTTTTCTTTTTATAAAATATCAAAAACTAACTAAAACATCAATTGCCTTTTCTTTTAAATGACATCCAATTCTAAAAATCTCTATATCTTTTTAGGATAATATCTAAAATATCTAGACTATGCTAGGTTTGCCCAAAATCTAATATTTTTGGACCATCCAAACTATACACATTAATACTAGTGATTAATATGGCTCATAAGTCTCGTTCACGTTGTAACTTTCGTAAAAGGTGGCTATGATCCTTGTCAATCCGAGAAAAATATCAGATCATGACTCTCGATTTTTTTAAACATGTATTTTAAGTAAATAAAAATAATTAATTATTAATGTTAGTTAGTTTTTACTTTACTTAAATCTTTATAACTTATTAATTGACTAACTAACTTTCAAACTAACCAACTAACTTTTAATTACGTGGGAATATTACATCCTCCTCCCCTTAGAGAAATCAAGATGTCCTCATCTCGAGAGAAACTGGGGGTATCAATCGAGAACATGTGGGCTATGGGCCCACCGCGCTTTTGCTGTGCTACTCTAGTCACATAGGTACTTGGCTTCAAAACCAGTGCAACTCATATGATGCAAATTAACTGTAGGAATAAGAGTAGGATTTACTGGGGTATTCTCAATATCAAATGTATTGTATTTTGGAAAGATATATAGGGTTTCTAATCATCTTGAAGAGGTATTGTAGGTTCTAGGTCTTTGTCTTCATCTGATTCCTCTATATATCCATAGATTGCTCCTGCGTAGCTTCGTTTTCTTGGAGGTTCTTGGAGGCTCAATGTATCCATAGATCAGGGCAGTCTACTTGGATGTGTCCTAGCTCATTACAATGGAAGCATTGACAGTAGGGATATCTCCTACGGATGTACCCTATCTCTCCACACATATGACATCTTTTACCTTGATCTCGGGAGTCACCTTTGCTATAATTTCCTGATTTAAGTTCTTGGATAATTGGCTTTGCTCGAAGTAATGTATCTTGGAAGTCCATTGGGCGCGTTGCTTCAAGATGATGGTTTAGAGGAGTGTTCAGGCCATGACAAAACTTGGATACTTGCTGTGCAATATCCATGGGCGGTGCATATTTTAGTAGTGTTACAAACTTTGAGTAGTAGGCTTCCAATGTTAATTCCACTTGCTTTAACTTGAAGAATTTATTCATCTTCAAAGTCTAGTAGGTCGACGGAAGGTATCATCCACATACAATATCTTTCAACTGAGCCCAAGCAACATCGGCTTCGAAAATACCTTGATCTATGCACCATTGCTTCTACCATATCCGAGCTTGGCCAATTAGCTTAAGTTTGGCTATCATTACTTGATTCATGGAGGTAGTTCCCGAAGTAGAGACATAGTCATCCATTGACTCAATCCATATATCTGCTTCTACTGTGCCGTTTATCCCTTCTCCATCAAAATCGGGTGCCTTAATTTTCTTGAGAATGAATTTTTTCTCTTGCATGTCAGCATACGTGGGTGTAGAAGATGCCTAACAATCAAGCCACACCACTTAGGTTATTTTGTTTAGGATGTATCTATGAACCATACATTAATTAGTCACACAACATTACGAAGTTTTGCTTTGGTACCAACTTTAACGTGCTTGCCTATTGGCTGTCCAAGCACGTTTTAGCGGTCCATCGAGAAATGAATCTAAGTGTCACCGCCCATAACTCCCATGGAATGTTTCGGGGTTTGTTGCCTAGGGATTTGTGAGTCTGCCTCACAAAACAGAATGTTCGCGACCAACGAACCCACTAGGATCCGACCTGAAATTTGGGTTCCTAGTTTTGTGAAGGTCTCCTAACAGCATTCTAGCATTGGGTTTGGGGACATCCTACTTTACATAGAGATACCCTATCCAAAGCAGAGCCATACCGCACTTGGTTCAAAGAGAATGGGAAACAAGAGGGATGTGCTGCTCAACCTCTCTGCCTGTAGGGCATAGTCCCATTCCGGTCCCCTAAAATGACATGAATCGGGTTCTAACTTAACAATACCTAAAGGTCAAATGGTAAAACCTTGTGAGAAGCTTCCAAGTTCTCTAGGACCACCCTATCATTGGAGTTAGGATAGACCCATTGGGGTTTTGGCCACCCACTTCCCTCGATAACTTTAGTTTTCTAGTTAGGTCCTATCACATTTATATGTGACATTCAAAATCAACTCCCTTAATTAGGCATTTTAGGGAACATGGTTTGTTCCCATGATTTCTAGCACCGACATGAAAACAAAACAAGCTATCCTTTTTACAACCAAGTTCCTTAACTTATCTTCAAGTTAATCTTTGTCTCTTGCCCATACAGGAGAATTATGTATCCCTTCTGTCCAACAGAAGTCCTGGTCCAATTCACATGGCACCATAATTTCTATCTAATATCTAGAATAGGATCTTCCAATGCCCTAGAAGTTGGGCTCACAGTAGTCTACAATTCCATTTTGGTCTAGGCAAGGGGTGTCCAGAGCTCCATTGACCCCAAGTGACCTAGGAGTGAGACATAACTTCCGTGGTTGGCCTTTTCACCACTCGACCTTCGGCCCGTGAATTGATGAGCAGTACCCTCTTGGGAAAATCTGCAATGTGATCTTGGAGATTATCCACTCATGCAAAATATCATTCCTTAATTAAACCAATTAAGAATCAAGCATAATCAAGGCAATCAGCCTAATATCATCTTCTAATGAAACATTCCTTTATTCCCATGGCTACTTGTCATTATTGACCTTTGCCATGCTTTTACCATCAAACACAAGCACTTGGAATATTTATCCAAATCACAATGCAACCATCAATTGATTGTAAAAAGCATTTAGGGTGTTGTTCAATCAACCAACAAAACTAATTGTATTTTTCTCAAATAATACAAGAATAGATGCGATAATAATTCCATCGCATATTCGCTCTCCCCCTGGGATCAAAGAGCGATTCTCTGCAAAATTTACTTAATACTTGTATGCACAGTTCTTAATGTTATTCTTTTTACGATTATGCTATTCATAACCCCTGATCGATTGCTCTATCAACGAATAAGCCATACACAACTAAGAGCAATTAACTTCCCTTGATACATGCACTTTGTAAACTTCATCTTCCGAATATGTGAGAAGAGGCCTATCTATTCCCATGACCTATTCTCGTACATCATAGTATGGAGCCTAATGTATCTCATGCGAGAATCAAAGCAAGCATCTATCAATTTAGAAATATTTTACTTACGATCGGAACCGTGACTGGATTGATAGTGATGCCCTCGCTCGAGGCTCCGTTGCTTGTTGAGGGATTTCCATCTACACGTAACATTTTCCACTTGGGGGCCATCATCTGCAAGTAGATTCAAGATATAAGAAGACAAAATAGATTTGAGATAGGAGAGCGTAAGAGAAGATGGCTTAGTTGAAGACTGAAATAGGGGAGAATTGAGCTAACTCTCTCCCTCGCGGCCTTCTGAAAAAACTCCTCTTTCTCTCTCTCTCTCTCTATTTGAAGCTCCTTCTCGCAATCTCTTGGAGGGGTATCCCCCCCTCTCTCTCTCTCTCTGTCTCTCTCTTTCTCTCTCTCTCTCTCTCAGCCTCTCAGGCTCTCCTTGTGCTTCCTTGTGCCTCCCCATGCCTCATATTTATAATGAATTAGAGAAGAGGGGATGTGGCTAAGAATAAGAGTTCTTGGTGGAGGAAGAATTAGTGATCTGATGCTCAGATCATAAATCTGATGGTTCCATTGGCTCCAAAAGGGGGGGTAAAACCCCAAGACACTTGATTAGAAAGCTTTCATATCACTCATTCTTTCTCTCCCTGTTCGAAGTGCTGTCTACTATTTGTAGACTACGATTGTGGCACACGCGATTTCACCAATCACTCTCTTTATTTTTTTCTTTTTATAAAATCTCCAAAACTAACTAAAACATCACTTGCCTTTTCTTTTAAACGACATCCAATTCTAGAAATCTCTATATCTTTTTAGGATAATATCTAAAATATCTAGACTATGCTAGTTTTGCCCAAAATCTAATATTTTTGGACTATCCAAACTATACACATTAATAGTAGTGATTAATATGGCTCATAAGTCTCATTCACGTTGTAACTTCTGTGAAGGGTGGCTATGGTCTTTATCAATTCGAGGAAAATATCGGATTAGGACTCTCGATTTTTTTAAACATATATTTTTAATTAAATAAAAATAATTAATTATTAATGTTAGTTAGTTTTTACTTTACTTAGTAATCTTACTAACTTATTAACGAACTAACCAAAATTTAAACTAACCAACTGACTTTTAATTGCATGGAAATATTACATATTACTATATATATATCTTTTTGTAAAATAATTTTTTGTATTTTTAAAAATAGAACTTCCATTACGGAGGCTCTGCTCCTATTGCTCTAGAGTACTCTCTCTCTATTTCTTATAAGGCATTTTCAATACCTCAAAACTCCCTTGATGTCACACTATAATGAAAAAGGAGCAATAGAAATTCGAAAGTACTGTTGAAGGGATCAAGGCTAAATAGAAAAAGATAGATAGGAGATTAGTGGATGGAAGGTCTCCATATCCTTAAAAGGAAGGCATTATCTCCATAGGGTAGAGAGTGAATTCTCCTTTAGAGGAGGGTAGTGAGAGAAGCTTCCTTTGTACATGGGAAAACCCATGCTAAGAGCAAGGTTAGCTTACATTACTCAATCCTATATGGACTTAGCCATCCATGCAAACTAGCCACCCATTGGAATTTAGATGCACATATACACACTCACTCTCAAGTTAGGTTTTAACTCACCAACACCATCCATTAGGTGTACCCACTACATCCAAACACCTCATTCCTACGTACCCCATCCATCAACAACCCTAGGTAGTATCATAACACATTATGTGCAGCAAATGTGATTGCCCTTGGCTTTTCTTGGATCTGTCTAGTGGTTTGCTACGTTAAGTGAGTGCAACTCTCTTCTATTCAACTTAGGGAAGTCATGGTAGATCACTTGGTTCTAGCTTGGATTTGTAAGGAAAATTCTTGGATTGAGGCTTTATGATGTTGAAATTGTTGGCTTAGTGGTTGGCTTCGCCTCTCAGTCTCCTTAGACTTGGGAGCTTTCTTTGGATGTGACTCAAACTGAGTTGTATTTATTTTAGCAGTCTCAGTAGCTTTGTCAATAGCTTCTTACTCATTGGTTACATATGCCATTATTGGATAGGCTTTGTGGCTTTGACTTTTTGGATGTTAGGCTAGGTAGACCTAGTTAGGGTGCCTCTAGAAGCCTCCCGTATTGACAATCACGATATGTGTTGTTAGCCCTGATGCAAAGAAAGCAAAAGAAAATAAAAAAGATGCAGGACAAAGTGGAAAAAGGTGACCCAATAGAAAAACAGGAGGCAAAGGGTCAAACGGGCAAGAACCAAACTTAAAAGTCCAAGGCAAGTGCAAAAGGGAAAATGAAAATTTTAAATATAAAAGCAGGCCCTGAATCCTTGTAAAAGAGCACCAAACTTCCTCTTGTGCAATTTGTAAATGTAGATAGGCATCAAAGAAGGAATAATGGAAATAGGAAGAGAATAGGGAAAGAGGACCTAGGCTAAAATGGCCAGTCTTGTAAAAAAGGGATGAGTGCCCAAGAGGAGAAGGGCATGTATAAAAAGACAAAAAGTGAATGTGCTTGAGAGAGGGAGTGAGTGTGTGAGGGTGAGAGACCGTGGTGGAGAAGCTCTCCATCTTCTCCTCTCTTCTCTTGTCTTTCGCATGCGGCAATGGATCATGGAGCTTGGAGGTTGATGATTGACCTTGCTTGAGCTTACACCTAAGATAGATAACTAGGAAATAGGGGGATTGGGGAAGAAAGGAAAGAGTTTTTTCATGTCCAAGAAGGAAAACAGAGTGTAAGGGAAGAAAAAGAGAATAGAAAAGGTGAAAAAAGGGGAAGAGAGAGCTCATTTGCATTAATTGAGATTGAGAGAGAGCTAGTGAGAGACAGGGAGTGATAGGTCTACAGGCTACAACAACTACGATTCATTAAGAGAAATATGGACTCTCTTTTTTGCCCCTTAGGGGGTTTCTCTCACCTCTCTCTCTCTAAAAAGAGATTCCAAAATAATATTAGAATAAGAGATCTTCTACAATCAAGCAAATTTTGTATTTGTATTTTCAATAGATTTCACCTATTATTTTATTCTCAAACTATAGGATAAGGTCAAATTTTCTCAAAATCCTCATAACTAAAAAAATACAATTCTATTTTTTGTAAAAACGGAGTCAATCATTAATATATGACTCTTTAATGCCCTCATGACTTTTCAACATGAAAATATATTAGAATCATTGTCATTCTTGCTTCCTCCTTGCTTCTTAAAAGGGCAAAAGTTTAAAAAAAAATATAAAATGACATACACATCATATTTTAAGATTGTTTTTACCCAGAGACACCTTTTTGACTTGAGAGTTTTCTTGTAAATTTTTATTGTTTTTGGACAAGTATATGCCCATTTCTGGGCATTTCTTCATTCCCTCTCAAAGCTCTATTTTGTCCAAAATTTTGTGTACTCTTCTCATTCCCTCCAGAATATGGTTTCTTGCACACAATTTCTTCTGAAGCAATACTCAGTACTATCTACAACACTCTCTACCTTGCTACAAGCAATCTCAAGAGTGGTTTTGATGGCATTTATTAAAATCAAATAATCTCTATCTACAACACTCTCTACCCTGCTACAAGCAATCTCCCTCCTTAGTACTGTGCTATAAGATATCTTCCTCTTCAACACTCTATACTGCAAGCGATCAAGTGATAATGGAGGTATCTTTATTTTTTAAATCTCTATGATGTTATTATTCTTCATAGTTGTTGTTTAATCCTTAAGTGTCAATTGAGAGAGAGAGAGAGAGAGAGAGAGAGAGAGAGAGAGAGAGAGAGAGAGAGAGAGAGAGAGAGAGAGAGAGAGAGAGAGAGAGAGAGAGAGAGAGAGAGAGAGAGAGAGAGAGAGAGAGAGGGGGGGAAGAGAGAGGATTGTGTGAGATGAACCAGGAAAATAAGTGATAGAGTGATAGATAGTAAATTAGGGTAGAAGATAAGATGATGTTATTGTTCTCCAGTAGCCAAGATTTTGTGTAAATGTGTTTAAATATCTTTGATCAATTCAGAGAGAGAGAGAGAGAGAGAGAGAGAGAGAGAGAGAGAGAGAGAGAGAGAGAGAGAGAGAGAGAGAGAGAGAGAGAGAGAGAGAGAGAGAGAGAGAGAGAGAGAGAGAGAGAGAGAGAGAGAGAGAGAGAGAGAGAGAGAGAGAGAGAGAGAATATTTTGGATAGAACAGAAGATAAGATTGGATGCTGATTAGAGGTAGATTAAAAGCTAAGATTACAGGTAGATTAGGGGTTGATTAGGGTCTATCATGACTGAAATCAAGAGAAAGAGACAAGATCCAATTGGGTAAAAAAGAACACAGATATAGTGAATCAAAGAGGTGTAATTGTGTGATTTGAGCCAATCCAGAATTAGTTGCATGCTACGGATTGATGTTGGCCTGCTGCTCCTAGATATTTAGAAGTTCTTGCTATTGATCGAAAAATTGGCATAGACTCCTTAGCTTACTATTAATCAAAGGGGTGTAATTGTGTAATGTTAAAATTGGCATATATTTTTCTTTACAGGATGCAGGTGCAGGACGTACCAAGAGAAAGAGAGATATTCACTTTCAATTGGAGGATGAATATGCACTAATGTTCAAAAGAACTACAGAAAGGGATGATGCAATAAGATACAGGATGCAACAAGAAAGAAATGCAAGGAAAAAAAACGTGGACCTTTGGGTTGATGGGTGCATTTATCCACCCGATCCAGTCACTCAAAGGCCACCACAATTTTAAGGGCTTACATCATTTGTAAAGTTTGTTTGTGAAGGCAATGAAGGATTGTATGGATACACATGCAGACTTGTCACACAAGGATTAGCAAGGGTTCATCAAGCCTTGAAAAATATGCAGACAAGATTACAAGGGAATATGCAGTCTTTGATGGAAAATGATAAATTATTGGCTGAGAAGGATAATGAGAACTAGAGCCTACAACAAGCAATGTCTGTCATTGAAGATGCTATGCAGGCTACACACGTGCAAAATATAGAGTTACAGTCTAAAGTTATGGACTTGGAGAAGGAGAATCGAAACATAAAGAGGAAGCTCACAAAAACTTTGGAGATTAGGCCCACTTTAAAAACCAAAGAAGCACATTAGCACATCCGACTAGTTAAACCAATTCACCAATTAACGAAAGGAAGTGGACACTATTATAGACGGATATATGCTCAATCTGCTACAATGAGAAATATGTTCCCTCATGCAGAGAATGATACGATTGCCAAAGTCCTAAGCAAGAATATGGTAAAAAATGCATTGGAAAATCATAAATTTAGGGACATTGTAGATGGTGTTGCAAGTGAACATCTTAGGGATGTGAGTAACTTGTTTATTGCTACAAATGCTCAGTGGTTATGTGACAAGGTGGGAATGAGTTCTGAGTCATATCGTATGCTCTATCAAAAGTTGGATACATGATTTAAGCAAGTCTTCAAAACTAAGCGAGTAATGCCTCTACCAAAACCATTTCATGTGAAGAAGGCTCGAAAACAACTAAATGAGAAAGTTTTAGAACTAATTGGTGACCCAACACATCTGGAAAATACACACATATTGAAGTATGGTTCCAAAGAATTTGCATTTGTATTGAATGCATCCAACAACTTCGTATTGGATATATGTAGAATTCAGATTGCTATGGTCAAGTTTTACAATATGTCTATGGAAGAAGGTAGAGGCAAGCTTAAATTTGTTCTCAAACTTGATGAGAGTGAGATTATTAAGGGGCAAAAACTTGAACATGTGAGTATAACACTTATGAATCGAGCATTGGATTCCAATATCGATGAAAACCATCCTTTATACTTCAGTGTACAGTCAGAGAATGAAATATGGTGGTTTGTAGCATTTGAAGTACCAAAGGAGGACCATGAAGTACTTAAAGTTTTTTTTAACCTCACTCATATACCTAGTGTTATTCAACATCAAAATAATGGAGCAATTTTACACATCGAGGGGTTTGGGGACTATCAAGTTGAATGGTATCTTGCAGACGATTTAAAAACATTGAAGTGTATGTTTGGTTTATCATTGGTTTATCAAACACAGCGAATGCAAAATTTCCGTGCATATACTGCATGCAAACTAGGAAGAAAGGGAAAGATGGAAAGAAAGAATGGCTTGCCAAGGCAGGACAACAAGGTGCTCCAACACGTGATAAAAAAGTCATGAGAAATGGAATGCTAGTTCCAGTGTATCCAAACTGGCGCCCTATTTTGGAAATACCACTAACAAGGGTTCACTTTTGCACATTGCACTGTTTGGTTAGAATAATTGAGAAGCTAGTATATGAATATGTATACTTTGCATACAAGATGCAGCCTGTGTCAGAAGCTGATGCTACATGCAAGAAGGTAGAACAAGTCCTCTCTGAAGTTGGATTGCATGGGGGCCAAGTAGAAATAAAAAAGGACGAGAAAAAATCGAGAAAGAGTGGAAATATCCCTTGTAAACCATGCCCAAGGCTAGGAAGTTTATATCTCCACCTCGAGATGAGGAAGGCAATATACTTGTAAAACAACCAGAGAACTATGAAGCATGGAAAAAGTTGCACCTTGTTGTTCCAGATTGGAGCAATGGGGGACGAACGAGGATTGCTAAGGCAGAAGTGTGGATATACCTAGATAGATTATCAACTCTCTTACAAAAGTTGAGGTTTAGGGATGGTGATGCCAATACATTTAAAGAGACAATTGATAAATTTCATAAGTCCATAGTGGAAGCATGGACTACAAATAGTATAACACACTACATGACTAGTATTGTCACCATTACAAAAAAAGATCATCATTTGGAATTATTTTGTGTTTCTAATATCTCTTCTTGTGCAGAATATACTTGAAGCGCATGGTCCATACTTTGCAGATCAAGGAAGTTTGGCAGTATGGTCAACTCAAGGCATGGAATGATCTCATTGGCAAGCTCGCTGTGCTTTTCAAAAGGCAACTGATCATGGAGGTGGCATCAATGATTCCAATTCTATGAGGCAATTATTACAATGGTGGTATAGGAGACTAGAGATACAATACAAGGAAAAAGAAAAGAAGTCCAAAACCTCTTAAGTAGATATGAAGTGAGAAAAGTAAGATATGAAAACAACACGGCTAGACAACGCCACACAGAATGATTGACAACCCAAGAGAGAGATGGTAAGAAATGGAGGCCTAGATAAATATAATACTTTTGATGCATTTAGAGTCTACGAGAGAGCATAGGTACCCAGGATATGACGCATCAATACTCCTATCTTTAACATGAGATGTCTTGCAAATTTTGTTTAAAATTTTGAAGGTTTGTCACTATGTTTTTCAAAGTCAATTTTGAACTATGTTTTTTAATTTTAAAGTTCATTTACACTACAGTAAGGTTAAAACTTTCGTACTTAAGTCAAGTCTCTCCTTTCATTTTTTCCCATTACTCTTCACTCTACCCTCCACCTTTCTATCCTTCATCATCACAACCATGGCACGTTCCAAGATTCCTATCAGGAAGGCGCCTACAAGAGCAAGAGCTCAACACTCTTCTGAATCTAGTGAGCCTACTATGAGTGACAAAGGTCCCTTGGTGGCCGATAATGGTGACCCTATTGCAACTAATAATGGTGGTGCTACAATGTCCAACAATGGTGGCCCTAGTGTGGTCAATAATTATTGTTCGCCATTGTCTAGAAATGGTGGTCCACGTGCTCCAGTTGCTCCACCTCCCACTACTTCTCCAACTGGTAACACACGTCCTCCAACACATAAGAAACGAAGATGAAGACCAGGCATAGCTGCGCTACGTGAGATAAGGAAATTCCAGAAGAGTTCCAACTTGATTATTCCTAAGGCACCATTCTCTAGGTTGATGCGAGAAATACTGCAAGATCTACAGTTAGGGCATTATCACAAGTTCTTTTCAAGGAACCATGCAAGGAATGTGGGGCAATGGTGAAGCCAAGCCTTTCTTGCTCTCCAAGAAGCAGCTGAAAGTTACTTGATTGATCTAATGGGTGATTCTCAAGTTTTAGCCATTCATGCTCGACGTATCACTAGTAAGCCCATAGATATGGTTCTTGTTCGTAGGATCCGCAACAATAAGGATGCATTTAATCTTAATGTTAACAATATGCTTTGAGAAGCTACCTTGTAATTGGATCTATGTTTTTAGCTAAGGTTTGGTTGTAGATTGTAAGGAGCTTAGTTTTGGTTTATCTTTCTAGTAGACCTTCAAGTATTTGATAGTAGTGGTCTACAAAATGGAGCTAAATTTTGCCTAGCTCTAGTTGTACTTTGTGCAGTGCACTATCTACCGTGTATTTCATGGTTTCGTAATGCCAAATCTGATATTTGTTATTCTATTTTGCCATGATTTTCATTGTGCGTATTTCCAAGTTTCTAATTTTGAAAGTAGTTTTGTTAAGGATAAATTCAATGCGCAATCACGCACACATCAGTGATCAATTGTACATGGGCCGATGCACTATATCTTTACTGTATTTAGCGATTTGGCAACACTATATCCGATATGCGATATTCCATTTCATCCATGACTTATTTTTTGTGAATTTTTAAGTTTCTAATATCTCACGTAGTTTGGTTGACAACATATTTAGTATGTAGTTGCGTACACTCGGTATGGTGGTGAGTTTTTCTGTTATTAGTGAAGTATAATCCAATTAATGCATTTTCAAAAAATGATTGAACCGTCAATTTTTTAAATCAAAATCTGGTGAAACTTCACCCACATGCTGGGCATAATAAAAACTCATGGATATTTAAAAATTGGCCCTATCAAAAGTCTCTAGGACACCTATCTGGAGGCTGGCATCTGGGGATTCAGGGCCCCAGATACGCCAGCCTCTGGACAGGTGTCCTAGAGACTTTTTGATGAGGCCAATTTATTTTTTGGTAGTTGATGTACCCTAGATGAGTCCACAGGTAAAATTTCACGTCAATCGGATCACTGGTCATATTTTTCCAAAGCTTGGATACATTAATTCAGATTTAATGGTTTTTTGAAAGTTTTGCTATAAGTTTAAAGTTTCACCTCATTTTACACATTTCACTTTTGAGTTTTGGGTTTTCTCTCCTAGAAGACATGGCACACACCAAGAAAGCGGCCCGAAGACATCCCCTAGAAATTCTATGCAGAGGCCACCTCCCCTAGCTCCACCACCACCACTACGCCAGCATTGCAAGCATCGATGGAAGCCAGACACAGTGGCTCTTCATGACATGCATGATTACCAAAAGACCACGTACCTCTTGATACAAAAGGCTCCATTCGAAAAGCCAGTGCGTGAGATTATGGATGGCATACTCATTAAGAATAGCAGGAGGCACTTCCCAGATGGAACATGCTTGCAACAACCCGATCGCTGGACTGCCGAAGCCCTCCTTGCACTACAGGAAGTTGCTGAAGCTTACATCATCGACTTGTTCGGAGACTCGGTCTATTCAGCAGTACATGCAAGAAGAGTCACCGTCACCGATAGGGATTTGCAGATAGTGAGGTTCTTTCAACAATGGAAGGATAGTCCTCACGGAGATCAACAACAATAGGGGTGTACTGCCAAAACATATACGGAATGTAGCTTTCAAAGAGATTTTGTAAAACCCTGGTTGTAATGGATTCCATGTAAAATGTTATGAATACAAATATGATTTTTTGGCGCGCTTATTTTTGTTTATTCACTTGTTATTTGTTTTATTTATGTCTTTGAGTTATCGTTACATGCGTTCAAATGAATACATATTGTGCACGAACTTGATAAAGCACTACGTATTAAATTTAGGGTATGAATCGTGTTGCATATAAATATGATAGATAAACATAATGTCCAAGTAAAAAACAATAATAAATGACACGTATGACAAACTACATTGCACGTACATCGGTTTTCATTACTTCAAGAGAAGATTACAAATTACATTACATTGTGATGAGATATCATTTGGCACTAAGTACATCTACTCTCTCCTAGGCTTCTTTGAGCTAGACTCCCCATGGTCAAAGCTATTCTTAATCATAGGCAACAACACATTTTGCCCTAGTAATTCTTGCCTAATGACATTGGGGACTTCAATACTAGAAACCATGCCACAGGCCACTATGGAAAAAAGTGGCCTAGACCTAGTACTAGAGAATAAGTAGAGGAGCTTCGAACATTGAAGCAATACTACTTTCTCCAAGCTAGAGTTCGTTGGGATGGTCTGAAAGGGCCCAGCCTTTGTTAGTGCCCTCAACTTCAAGAAGTTCTTAGAAAAATTCGGAGAGCATGTCTTATGGAATTCAAAAATGTTGCTCACAAGCTGGCCGATATACTCCTTCAATTTTGAGTCCTTCACCCTTCCTTGACTACCAGATTGGCCACCTTGTCTAGATGAAAATTCATCTATATAGACAACGTCTTGTATCACACAAGTTCAGTGTCAGACTCATTGTGTCAAACTCAGTATGCATGGAGTGTGGTAAAGATATATACATAGGATTTGCTTCAAAATTTACCAATAGGGCCCCTAGGGCATCAGGAGTGTGCACATCAAATTTTGCCTGGATCAGGCCCCTAGAGCTACCTTGGCTGGAGGCTTGCATATGGGGGCTTGAATCTGGGGGCGAGCCTCCAGCCAAGGCAGCTCTGGGGGACCTGATCCTAGAAAAATTTGATGTGCACACTCCATATGCCCTAGGGGATCTACACATCAAATTTTGTCGGGATCGGACCCCCAGAACTACCCTGGCAGAGAGAGAGAGAGAGAGAGAGAGAGAGAGAGAGAGAGAGAGAGAGAGAGATGCACCTGAGAAGTATTGACGATGATGAAAGAGTAGAGTTGATGACGAAAGCAAAAGTACAAAAACTGCATGGAAAAATAAAAATCATGTTAGAGAGTAACGTCAAACATATTTAAGTGCATCATAAACATTGGCAATGTAATAATGCACATTAATTATTAACATGCCTACACACATTCCCCTCTCTCATTCTTCACAATGGCATGCACACAACACACATGCACGTACTTGCACACACACACACACACACACACACACACACACACACTCACACACTCACACACACACACACTCACACTATGTGTACACACAATGGCATGCACTTGCACGCACACACACACACACACACACACACACACACACACACACACACACACACACACACACATCAAATTTTGCTTGGATCGGGCCCCTCGAGCTACCTTGGCCGGAGGCTCGCATCTGGGGGCTTGAATCTGGGGGCGAGCCTCCGTCCAAGGTAGCTTTGGGGGACCTGATTCTAGAAAAATTTGATGTGCACACTCCCGATGCCCTAGGGGGTCTGCACATCAAATTTTGTCGGGATCGGACCCCCAGAGCTACCCTGGCCGAAGCAGATTTAGGCCCTCAGATGCGAGCCTCCGGCTAGGGCAGCTCTGGGGGCCCGATCCCAGTAAAATTTGATGTGCATACTCCCGATGCCCTAGAGGCCCTACTGGTAAATTTTGACACAAATTTGATAAAATTAATCTGTTAACATTTACCTTCTCTACATCATCTATCTGTTGTTGTAATGGAGCATCCAGGTCTACTCCTGCAGCAGCTGGGCCACCCTCATCTCTCTCTTGGGAAGGTACTACGTAGTCGGGTTGAGGTCCAAAAATTCTTTCTTGCAACCGCTTGAACTAAAATGTGAGATCTCATACTGTGGCACCGCATTCTCAATTTGCTCTTGGATGCTCACAATGGCAGAGATGTCATCGACACTGGTGCCATCATATTGAGCCACCTCATCAACATGTGTTGGCGCATCTTGTATATCAAAATCTATAAAATCATCAGGTGCATCATGCACCATGATATAATATAGCTCTTCTTCCCTTAGCTCCAAAATTTCTAGTACATCTTGCATAAGTAAATATTCCACCCCCTCGGTGATGATAGCATGGAGAGAAGCGAGGGGTGGCTCATCACTTGTCAACATCTCAATAGGGCAAGGAGGTGGGTGCACAATGGCTACTGGGAGTGGTAGCCATGGCACACAAAGAGAGAAGGGAGGAGAGCACAAGTGTAGGGAAGTAGAGAATGAAAGTGAAAATGAGGTTGGAGTTATAGCTTTTATGTATCCAGGGTTTTAAATAAAGGTTCTTTTTTAACACTAAAGTTTCAAATTAAAACTCTTACCTTAGTTTCTTTATTTCAATACTTTAAAGTAACCATTAAAATTACTCATACAGACAAATGCTTTGTTCTACATTATTATATCCTCGAATATACTTGGATCATTGAGTATATGCAAGTCCAGCTACAGAAAATATAGAAAATTTTTAAGAAAAGAAATATGAAAGACCTTCAAAATCCCTTGGATCCAATTTAATATTTAATTTTAAGAAATAAGTAGAAGAGATAAGCTATAATATATCATTATGCAAAGACAATACTGCATAGGTTATAGAACTCCAACCTGCAATTTAATTATGATTTTAACTAGCACGATTGACTAATTACAGTATGTATTATCACATGCTTGGATCATAGTAAACTAAGATTATCTAAATTGAAAGTACTCAGAAGTTTAAAAAAAGTTTATATTCGTTCTTTATATAAAAAAATTTACAAGGATTCCACTATCTCAAGGATATGTGGAGAAGCACATTGTTTACATGTCATGGATTTCTCACTACGAATCCTGACCTTTCTATTATCTAAGTTGAAATAGAAGTTGTAGCGGGGCTCATTGGACATCAATTGGATTTCTTGTCTCAGAAAAGAAATGGGCCAATGCTCTCTGCATTGACCATAAAAGGATTATGACCATTCCACAAGATAACCACATCTATGAGAGCTGTATGTGTCTCATCTCGAGTATCTTGATTCAAGTTGATCCACTCCCCTCGCAAAAGTTGCCATCTTCTATATCGAAAGCGAATGCACAGAGTTTTTCTAGTGATGAAATACCTATAATAAAAATAAAAATAATGGTAAGTAAATGCAAATAACACAACAATTCATCTAAGCAAGACCTATGTCAATCAAATCAAGGCATTCAAAGTAGTAAAAAAGATTTACTTGAATGTGAGATTAGATTGGTTGACCCTGCATTCAATCATCTCATCAAAATGTGTTCTTTTGACTTTCCAAGACTCACCCAATAGCTGACTCATCCCTTCTTCGGATGGACACTTGCATTGATAAGTAATCTTTGTTTTCTTCAGAACATCACATGAACCAAACAAATGTGCAAACAATGAGAATGGAATAAACCAACTAAGATGCACATCTTTGGAGTCTGTGGTGGGTTTCATAGCACTATTGATGTCAAATTTTATTTTGGACTTACATGCTCCTGACAACTCCAAGCTACCAATCAACCATTCACCACTAGATAGTAGTGGCAATGGGACATGCTGAAATCTCTAGCTTTCTACTACATACAATGAATTTAAAAAAAAGATATTTTGAGTTGCAAGTTGACTTGCAGAGTTATTATCATAGATCAAAGAACCTATGTATTCATGCCAAACATGTATCTTGCTACTCAAACATTCCACATTCTGCCATCATGCAAAGTTGATGGATATAGAGCTTTTAGTAAAACAAGATTGAATTAGAATATTGCAAAGATTTTTAAAAACAACTCTGATGCAAAAGAATAAACAATGATAAAATTTAAAAACTTACTGTTTTGTTTATAATTTTCCATGTAATTCTTGTCGTGTACAGAGATTTGTTTGTGCATATAAGCATGTTGGATCAACACTTCTGTTATTGTACTTGTTCCATTGAACACTTTTCTGAACTCTAAAATTCTACCTTTCCAATATTTGCTAGGGTTTGCAACATCCTTACGCCTAACCTGTCAAGACTGTGGGAGAGAAGGAAGGAGTCTCACTTGTAGCTATCTTGCTTCCATAATGGGGGAATACACACAAAGGTGGAGTCTGAAAACAGTTTTCCTCTTCTTAGTTGTGTAAGCAAAAAAGAAGTCTCATACAAAGAAATAGAAGAACCCTATATATGGGTCTCAAAACCAAAGACAACTAACTAAGGTGGCATACTAACTAAGCCACGAGCTAGAGTAGATAAGGATAGCTGTCATCTAGCTATTATTCATGGGCAGTGTACCAACCGCATCTACAACTGACAAGTTGGTGACATAAATGCACAATGGTCACCCTGGCGTATCACGGGTGGAGCTCGATATCTCAACACTCCCCCTCGAGCTCAATCCCAATTCCTGCACACCAAGCAGGTCTCTAAACTTGCGTAGCTTCTCTGCGCCCAATGCCTTCGTAAATATGTCAGCTACCTGATCCTCTGTACTGACATAAACTAGATCAATAAGACCTAGTAAAACCCTCTCCCGCACATAGTGATAATGCACCTCAATGTGCTTTGTTCTAGCATGATAGACTGGGTTATTTGCCAAGTGTATACTGCTCATGTTGTCACAATAAATGACAACTGGCCCATCTGTAGGCTGATGCATATCATAAAGTAGCTTATGCAACCAAGCTACCTCACATGCAGCCATTGCTGCACCCTTGTACTCGGCCTCTGTGGCTCGACAAGGCAACTGTAGGCTGTTTCTTGCTACTCCAAGTGACTGCAGCACTCCCAAAAGAGAACACATATCCACTGGTAGATCGTCTATCAGAAATACTACCAGCCCAATCAGCATCAGTGTATCCATGCAGCTGTATCTGAACCCCAGTCTCATAAAATAGTCCATACTGCAATGTGGACTTCACATACCTGAGTATGTGTCTAGCCGCATCCAAATGTGGTTTTCTTGGAGCCTGCATAAACTGACTTACCAATCCAACATCATAGCTCAAATCTGGCTTGGTAATAGTCATATAAATCAAACTTCCTACTATGCGTCTGTACATAGTAGGGTCTTCCAGAAGCTCACCTGCATCTGTGCTCAGCTTCACATTCTGCTCCAAAGGAACTGAAATAGGCTTACAGCCTGTCATGCCATATTTAGACAGCATGTCCAATCCATATTGCCTCTGCAAGAGCTGTATCCCACTCGGTGATCTAATCACCTCAATGCCCAAGAAATAGCGCAGCTCTCCCAAATCCTTCATCTCAAACTTTTGCTTCAATAGCATTTTCACATGAAGGATATCTTCATCACTGTCACCTGTCATAATCAAATCATCAACATAAATGACAAGTAGCATAATACCTTTCTCTGTTTTTCTCACATAAAGTGAGAAATCTGCCTTGGAAATCTGAAAGCCAATAGTGACAAGATACTGTCCTATCTTGTTAGACCATGCTCTAGGTGCTTGCTTCAAGCCATACAATGCTTTCTTCAACCTGCAAACAAACTCTGGATGAACAGTATGCACATAACCTGGTGACTGCTCCAGATATACCTCTTCTTGCAAATCACCATGCAAGAAGACATTCTTTGCATCCATCTGATGTAAAGACCATTCCTTTGATGCAGCCATAGCAATGATTGCTCTTACGGTTGCCATCCTTGCAACCGGGCTGAATGTTTCTTCATAATCAATGCCATATGTTTGTGCATACCCCTTGACTACTAATCTTGCCTTGTATCTATTCACTGAACCATCTGCATTGTGCTTCACCTTATAAACCTACTTACAGCCAATTGCACTCTTGCCTTTAGGCAAAGGTACCAATTCCCATGTAGCATTTGCTTCCATGGCATCCATTTCTTCATCCATGGCTTTCTCCCATTTTTCTTTTCCCATGGCTTGCTCAAAATAAGTGGGTTCTGGTTCCTGTATCACTTTGACCATATATGCATAGTGAATGGCTGTAAATCCATCATATTTCAGCCTATCCACAGGATACCTAGCTTCTCTGGTCTTCCTTACTCCAGGTGTAACAATAGAAGGAATACCCAACTCATCATCAATACTCTGTTCTGAGCCACTGGATTCACCATCCACATAAGAGTGACCTGCATTCACGTCAAACATGGGATGATCTACCTTCTCTTTTCCTTTTCGTGATACCTGAATACCACTATCTGCATTGCTTTGAGAAGATTCTCCTGATCTCAATCTGCCTGTCTATGGCGAAGAATGTGAACCACTGCTAGAGGACGCTCCAGGTCCACTAATATTTTGTGACTACTGCTGTGAATTATGTGCAGCATTACTGTTTTGTGTATCTACATCATCAATCATATTTACTGGTTTATACCAGCTACTCATCTCATAAAAAACAACATCTCTGCTCACTGTAAACTTACGAGTAGAAGGGTTATAGTATCTATACCCTTTTTGCTACAGAGAGTAACCAATAAAGATGCACTTCTCAGCTTTTGGATCCAACTTGGATCTCAACTCATCTGGCACATGTACATAGGCAATGCAACCAAAAATTTTCAAATGAGAGATATCTGGTTTCCTACCAGTATACCTCTCCTCTGGAGTCATCCCATGTATTGCTGCAGTGGGAGTCCTGTTCATTATATAGACTGCTGTAGCAACTGCTTCAGCTCAGTAAAAATTTGGCAAGTCTTTTTCATTGAGCATGGCACGAGATACCTCTCCAATATGCCTGTTTTTCCTTTCTGCAATTCCATTTTGTTGTGGGGTATGACTGCATGAATATTGCTGCTTTATGCCATGCTCCTATAGGAACCTTGCAAACTCATTTGAGAGGTACTCTCCCCCTCCATCTGACCTTAGGCATTTTATTTGCAGGCCTATTTCTTTTTCAACCATAGCTTTAAGAGTTTTGAAATGCCCAAAAACTTCACTTTTCTTTTTCATAAAATCCACCCAAATTTTTTTGCTATAGTCATCAATAAAAGTGACAAAATAATGACAGCCTCCAAGAGATGCAGCTTTAGTAGTCCACACATCAGAGTGGATTAATTCCAATGGCTTCTTACTCTCTTGAACATGTCTAGGAAATGGTTTCCTTGCCTGTTTTCCAAATTGACAGGCTTCACATACCTTATGCATTTCTGCAACCTTGAATTTAGGCAATCCTGCAACAATGTTTTGGGCCTGCATTGATTTAAGTCGCTGTACATTAACATGACCAATGCGTTTATGCCAGATATCAATATCTGCAACTACACCGGTCCCATGTGCAAACATTGCTGCACTCAATTTAGACATGTCTGCATCCAATGTAAACATTCTTCCCTTCTTCTTTCCTTTTGCTATCAAGCGACCTTTATTTTTCATATCCTCAACAAAGCATCCATGAGGATTAAATCTGACCTGCAAGACCTGCTCAACCATTTGACCAATAGAAACCAGATTCTTGGTGATATTCGGGACATGAAATACATCGCACAGGTATTTCTTTTTTCCATCCTGCATAGACAAATGAATTTTTCCAATATGCACAATAGGATATGCAGTATCATCACCAGTCTCCACAAATCCTGGTTTTTTCATTTTCCTTGCATCCTCCATCCATTCTGCATGACATGTCATGTGGTTTGATGCACCTGAGTCAACATACCACACATCGTTGCTTTCTTCTGCACTTGTCACAGAATTGTTTATGTGCTGCACCATAAACAAATGCTCATTTTTGTCATCACCCTGTCTACTAGAAGATGCATAATTCCCTTGTTGCAGTTTTCCATTCATGATGTCATTCTGCTTTTTATAGCAGTCTTTAGCCATATGACCCATTTTACCACAATAGCAACATTCAACATTACTGTTTGCATTTTGGCCTCTTTGCCATCCACCACGACCTCTTTGGCTCCCCCTGCCTCTAGAGTTACCACGTCCTCCTCCATAGGACTGGTTTTCTTGAGTTTGCTGCATATTCTGATTTCTACCACGGCCTCCAAATCGGCCTCCTCTACCTCTTCCTCTACCTCTTCCAGCATTTGAGTAGAAGACAATTTCTTTTGAAGTTCCTCCTGAAGAAGATGCACCACCATTTCTCTGCTCAGAAATTAGAAGAGCAATCAACTCCTCAAAATCAGGAAATCTTTCACGAACTGAAATGGATGTCTGAAACTGTGCATAATCCTTTCCTAGACCATTCAAGGTCACAGAAACTAAGTCATCATCTTCCACTGGCGACCCAATGGAAGCAAGTGCATCTGCAATCTTCTTCACCTTCATGTGGTAGTCATTGATGCTGATATTTTCTCTTTGCACATTATGCAACTCTTGCTTGAGCTGCATTTTCCTGGCTTATGTATTTGTGCTATACATTTTTGACAAAGTATCCCATGCCTCCTTTGGCGTACTTGCATCCTGAATATGCACAATCATAGAATCTGAAATGCTGATAGACAGCCAATACATAACTTTCCTGGCTCTCTCATGCCATGCTTTAAATGCATGCATTTGCTGTTGATTGGGAACATCAGGAAGAACTGGTTCTTCTTCATTTCCCGCAACAAATTCCCAATATCCTTTTCCCATAAGGAAATTCGTCATTCTAAACTTCCATGCTTGGAAGTTGTTCTTGTCAAGCTTTTCAGTGACAATCTGTGAGAGAGAATCAGACGCCATTACAGAACACTGCAAAAAATTCTTTCACTGCAAAGAACACAGCTTCAGCCTCACAACGGCAAATCTGCAAAACTGACGAAAGTGGTATTTGACCACACAGTCACTTCCTAGTGACGATTTTGCATCAACAGGCAACAAGGATGATTCTGTAACTCCCAATGTCTCTCCGCACATGCATACGATGCAATTTCTACAGTAAATTTTCACCAAGCTGTAGAACAGTGGTTGCACAGCATAAAACAGGGCCTTTTCCTGAGTGCGTGCAGAAAACTTCCGTCTCCAAAATAGGCCCCGAAACGGCCTCAAATAAAAAAAACAGGGTCGCCAAGGGCTAAAGCCTTTTCCCGTAGCATATACTGTCCTCTTGCTTCACCGCGAAGGGCGTCTCAACCTGAGACAATGCACTCTTGCAATTTCCGGCTGTGCTACCTGCAGAGATTTGCTCCCAAAACAGAAAATGAAAGCAACACTGCTCCTCTTACCAGAACACCGTGAGCTTGACTTGCTTTCTTGAGCTCATTACCACGAACAAGGCTCTGATACCATGTCAAGATTGTGGGAGAGAAGGAAGGAGTCTCACTTATAGCTATCTTGCTTCCACAATGGGGGAATACACACAAAGGTGGAGGCTGAAAACAGTTTTCCTCTTCTTAGTTGTGTAAGCCAAAAAGAAGTCTCATACAAAGAAATAGAAGAACCCTATATATGGGTCTCAAAACCAATGACAACTAACTAAGGTGGCATACTAACTGAGCCACGAGCTAGAGTAGATAAGGATAGCTGTCATCTAGCTATTATTCATGGGCGGTGTACCAACCGCATCTACAACTGACAAGTCGGTGACATAAATGCACAACGGTCATCCTGGCGTATCACGAGTGGAGCTCGATATCTCAACATAACCTTGAAACTCCCTCGAGTACTTGGGTGCATCAAAATCCAATCAAACTTATAGTACTTATCACAAATCCAATTATCGACACTATCTTTCCTATTGAAGACCTCCACTGCAAGTATGTTACTGATGTTTTTCCTCTGTGAACACATCTATAGTAACCAAATACAAAAGTTACCTTTCAACGTGTGTATAATTTGCAAATGTTCTCTCCAAATGAAATGAAATTTAAATGGAGCAATTAAAAAAAAACATTGTACTTGCAATTCTTTTCACAAAGAAGCCTAGAGATGTTGAACAAGAAGTTGACTTATAACAAGACCATTGTTCCTTCACTGACAAATTCCTAGAGTATAAAAACAAAAGAAATATTGAGTCAAAGCATACATATAACTTACATAGGCTTTGTCCAAATGAGTTGAAACTTAACCATGGAGCAACAGAAAAAAGTGGCAATATACCTGTGGCTCTCTTTGCAAAGAAGCCCAAATATGTTGAAGAAGTTGAGTTTTAAAAAAATCATTGTTCTCCACCCTCAAAGACTCTGGGAGTAAAAAAAAAAAGGAAAACTCAGTAAGCATATACCTTGCATATATTTTGTCCAAACGAGATAAAATTTAACCATGGAGCAGCAAAAAAACAAGACAACATACTTGTAACTTTGTTTACAAAGAAACTGTAAGATGTTGAAGAAGAAGTTGAGTGTTCAAAAGATCATTGTTCTTGACTGTAAGAGAATCCTAGAGTACCAAAACAAAAGAAATTACATGTTAGAGAATGCACATAACTTGGACAGGTTTCATCAAAACGAGATAAAACTTTAGCATAGAACATCCATGGAAGAGAACAATATACATGTAAAGTTTTGTGAAGAAAATCTTAGGGCTTTGGTAGGACAAGCTCTGCTCTCATAAAACGTGCAAAACTCACTCTGTGTTTGTGTAGAGGAAATGAGATTTCACAGGGTTATAGATAGGGCAAGCAACAATGAGGCTGTAAGGTTTGGTTAGGAAAGAAGAAGGGGGGAAACAGATATGATGAATTTGAGATCCGCCTAAGAAAGAGGGGGAAACTGAAAAGGGGAGAAATGAAAAGTCAAACATAAAAAAATAAGAAAATGAAAATTCGAGTCACAAACTTTCAGAAAGTGTCAGCATTGTATTCCCCACATTTCCCCTTATTTTATTGCTGAGGGAAGATTTGGGCCAAGATATGGCTAGAAGATTCATGCTACATGAATTTGGAATCCCAGCTCTCTCATTGGTTAGGCCTATATTTCTTTATTCACTCCTTAAGGGGCAAAAAAGAGAGTCCATATTTCTCCTAATGTTTGCCTTTGGCGCATTCACTCCTTCTTCCAGGTATACTTTGAATCCTTGCTGCTAATTGTTGCATTATTTTTGAATCTTGGATGTGTGCAATAGTGAGCATTAAGTTGTAAAATAGGATATTTGTGCCATTTGGTAGGTTTTGGGGCATTGCTGGATGGTGACCACAGGCCTCGGATGACTGAGTTGTGACTTGGCTCGGATGTTTGAGCCACTTAAGTGACCCTACTCGGGTAGGTCTAACCACTTAAGTGACCACTTGGATGTTCAAATACTTGGGTAGGTCTAACCACTTGGCTGCCAAGCTTTGGGCCTCGGATGGCTACTCAGATGCTTGGACCGAGCACCCCTCATCCAAATCCAAGCTTGATCACTCGGATGACCGAACACCTTGAGGAGTCCACTCGAACATTTGAATATAGGACTCAGATGGCCAAGTGTCTGAGACTCGGACCAGTTGTCCAAAACCCTAATTTGAAAATTTTTTCACCATTCTAGGGCTTATTAGGACCTATTTACTAGAGGAACTAGAATATCATTTAGTCTACGAGCACATGAGTCAGAAAGACATACTCAAATTCACAATTCTCACCAGGCTTGAACCATCCTTGGGATCCTCTTCAATGCTTCTTTTTATGATGGCCCCTGACTTTGCATCTTGCACATTCTAGGGCTATCCAATCCCAAAAGATAGACTTTCACTAAAAAAAATCCTATGTCAATGGAGGCCTTGCTTCTTTGATTGTCCAAATGAAAATCTGACAATCTTTGAGGAGTTATTGACTAGCCCCACTTAGCAATGGACAAATTTGGATCAAGTCTTATTCGACTTGCACAATAACCTCTTTGTCTCGCTAATGTGCAAGCAAGGCATAGAAGTTGATGCGAGTTTAATCACTTCAAGGACAATAACTACAAAGAGTATTTTGATTCTGACTTAGTAGATTACAACAATAATGGCCACATGATTGAGTAGATTCACTTGGACCTTAAGCTAATTCAACATAAGCCACTACTCATTGTTACTAGAGTTGTGAGTTATCTGAATTGGAATGGTGACTACCACAAGGTCCTAGATCATGATCAAAAACTAGATTTCCAAATGATGATCTAGGTCTTGACCTTGAGTTACTCATAGCCAAACATGATCAAGATAATGTCTAGGAGGACACTACAACAAGTTTGGACTTTGATTGAGAGCAAGATTGTGACCCTAAAATAGCTCAGCCATCCTAGTCCAAGAATGCCAAAGTTAAACTTCGAATCCATTTAAGGACGAAGCATTTGAAAAAGGATGCATGCTATAGTGCATCAGACTCCTGTAATACTGTAGGTGGTGCTGTTTTAGCCCAAAATCCATGCAAGTCCAGAGAGTGAGCTGAGTCATATGATAGAAAGAGTAGCAATGAAGTAAACTTACAAATTCCTAGATGGATTTTTGGGATACAACCACCCAAATGATGGACCAAAAACTACTTTTGCAATAGAATGGGAAGTCTTTGCCTATATAGTCATGCCATTCGGACTAATCAATGCTGATGGGACCTGAAATGGGCCGGCACTGGCTATGGCACTTCATGCTCATAACAGACAAACACATCCTTACGGCCTCGCGGGCCAGGAGGGTCTATCTACTGCTAAAGGACAAACTGCCCTAAAGCCTAATCTATGCGTTATAGTTTTATAGTTTCGTAGTCCAACGTTTCCCTTTCTACAAACTCCTCAGAGGGAGAACCCTTACACATTGGCAATGCCACGATAATCACATACATAGGAGGCAACCTCTCGGTAGAAACACCGCGACCCCACTGCAGCTCTCCTACATCGCAGGGATTAGCCCCTTGATGCGCTGCTCAACATATAAAACAAACGAACAAACTCCACTCTTCATTTCGAATCCAGGAGATATACCATGTGTCCTCACTAAATAATCCCACAAGAAAGGAACGTCTATCCTACGGCTTAGGATGCCTTTCCACACTCAATGTGGGTCATTGTCATTGAAAACAGGTGCTATGCATCCAGGTTTTTTTATTCCGATACCATGATCATCATGCACATGAAAAGTGAATGATTCTAAAGTGCTCAAACATCATTTTCAAAATCAGCAACGTGCTTGGTGCACAACCATGCTTTCATGTTTATTCTCTAACCCACATTGCGACGATGAAAGGATAGCACCGAGATAACACTCATGCTGGTATCCTCTTAATCAAAACACACGAACTCTATATCATGATGTGCATCAGAAAAATCAACAACAATCAGCAGGAAAATCACACCATTCAAACATCCCAACCCCCTACGTTTAGGTATTGCTTTTGTTGCACAGGTGTATAGGTTCATTTTATCATGTTTTGATGTATAGAAAGCAGTAAATCACAAAATTTGAAAAAAAGATAGGGCAAACTAAGGCTAAACCTCATGCTTTACCACTACCATACATTCACAAATGATTCTTATATTTTTCCTTATTTTTCCAAGACATATTTCTATTTTTTTCCTTATTTTTTCATTTTTTAAATTTTATTTGGCAATAAAAATTACTATTTTCTGGTTTTTCTTATTCCACCCACTTTAGCATACTAACATTCAATTTATCTTCCATATTCCCCCCATGGGAACATATTTTACCCACCCGAAATGGAAAAACTACAATTTTACCAATTAAAAACCTCTTTTCGGGAACCTACGAGAATTAAATAAATCATGTAAATCATTGCAAAACAAAAATTTTCTGATAAATAGCAATTACTCATAATGTAACCAGCACACAAACAAATTTTCATCCAATAAGAACATAATTATCATCATAAACTATAAAAAATCCTTCATTTTCTTTATAAAAATGGTCATACCGTGTTTTTATGTAACCCGAGACCCCTTGAATGACTTCATAACCAGCAGACGGAGCCTCCATTGCTCTCAATCCAATGCTATACTTCACTCTTCAGCATCTCTATCAATCTTCATCACCACTTCTTCATTCTCCATCCCCGATTCCTCTTCCAAGATGGCACACATGAACAACCCATAGAGAAGAGAGAGAGGGAGGAGAGAGAAAGACTAGAATCAGATTTATTCATTCAGTCCATCATTCCACGAGCGAAGGGCGGTGAAATGATCAGCCCATAGGGAGAAATCAAGGCCCAAGATCTGTTCGATGGGTTGTATTCAACCTCATGATCATCATGAGAGAGGAGGAAGCACAAATTTCGGCCGTTCCTGATGGCACCATATCCTCACGATTTGCTTCATCTTCTCTCTCCACATTTTTTCCTTCATGTGGCATAAAATTTTTGGGGGGGTCCAAGCTCCAAAGGGCACCACCCCTTTTGGTCACAAACTTGTTCACCTTTTCATATCTTGACCCTTTTGTGGCCACTTCCTCGTCCGACGCATCCAATTCGAGCTTTGAAAAATCTTGGGCATCCGGCTTGACATCCCACACTACCTGGCAACTCCTGACAATTTGCACGGCAGTCTAAAAAATTATCAAAAATCCACAAGTGTCGCTTGGGCGCCTTTTAAAAGCCGTCTTTCACTTGGTGCTTAAAATCGTCCTAGTTGGAGCCACCACCTTCGATGTTAAATATTTTTCCCCTAAATTCCAGATTTTTTGGCAAATTTTAGGCACATCTTGGGATCAAAACTCCGCTCTCATTGGCAACCACGGGATAGGGTGACTCAGCCCATCGAATCAAGCATCAAGCTACCCCCTGATAATTAAAGCTGATACAAAATAGATACATATTAAAGCACATCACAATACTCACCCTACCCCCTGACAAAACCAAGGCATGAAATCCACAAGGAGTAGTCCTAGCATAATCTGATATAAGGTCCGAAGCTAGTCACTAACCGACTGCTCCAACACAGCCAAACTAAAAAGAACTATCAAAGAGGTTGCCCTAAGTGGTGGTCTGAACTACCTACCTAACTAAGGACAACACAACCAGGAGCTCCTACTAGGTGAGGACTCCTATAGCCTGATCAAGAAGTATTTTCTTTTAGCATATTTCTTCTTTTAGGTTTTTATTTCCCCATACTCAGGCATGTAAAAAGGAGGAAGCTGAGCATAGTGACCCAAGGAGAACAGGGCATCGGCCTCAAGTCCTGTCTCGGTACCCAAGAACCTACCAAGCCCTTGCGAGGCGACACTTAATCATTTTCTGACGCTCACTTTTATTTTTGCTCCAACCTTCCTTACTTTCTTCTTTTCCAACGAGATGCCACCCGTAGGAAGACAAGGCATCGGCCCCGGGTCTGACTCGTCCCCAGGAACCTACCAAGCCTTCGCAAGGTGATGATCAACTGCTTATAAATTTTTGTTTCTTTTCTTTTCTATTTTTGTAGGGGTTAGAACCCCTTTTTATACACCTTTGTATATATTTATTGTCTTTGAGATATTCAGGTTTTTTTCCCTCTCTATCATCATCAAATTTTTCCCTTCCGACAGGCTTCTCTAACTGCCTCACAACTAAGCAAGAAATCCCAGAACGGCTGCCTAGCAGGCTAGTAGAACAGGGTCACTAGAACTACCTTCTAAAACAGGTCTTTCGATGCCTGGCAATGTCTTTACAGGAGGTAACGACTACTCAGACCTCCCTCAGACATACCTAACCTAAACCTAGGACTTCATGCCTTGGACACTGGTCCCCAACAAGAAAGAAAATCTCCGACAAGTACACAGACACATATAACATAAAAACGCGGTACTCATAAAGGAGAGATATCACCTGGATAGGGCCACGAGAAGCTTCCTCGCAAAACAAAGGCTCCTTCCAAGCTCTTCTTTAAACCTGTCTAGCACAAGACTAAAATAAGAAACCATTAACCGCACCTGTACTAAACAAACAACTGGCCCTCTTGGCCTAATGAAATAAAGCATTTCACTAAAAAAACTGATCGACCCTCTTGGACTAACGAAATAAACCATTTAAAACGTTGCAAAACTGGCCCTCTTGGCTACAAAATAAAACAGAATAGCACCTACACATCCCTCCCCGAAATAGCACAGATATACAATAATATGCTCCTCTCCAAGGAGGAAAAAATAGGGCTCACAGCCCTAAACTAAATGCATAAGGTTATGACCCATCCCTCTTGCATATATAGCAAGAGGTGTACGCATAACATGTTGTCTAATCAGCCTATGGGTCCAGGATAACAATGGTAGATTGGTCTCGGCTACTCTTTGCATCACCCATATTAAACATCGCCTGCCATATATTGCATGCTCTGATAACATTCCCCACAAGCAATCAGGTCCTGTATCATTATTGATAGCAATATCCAAACTAGGACCATAGTTGAAGAAAAGGTCTTCTTCATAAGCAAGATTTGCCAGTGAATCTGCAAACTGATTCCAGTAACGTGGAATCAGCTGAAGAGACACTCTCTCAAACTCCTCAAGTAGGGTCATCACAGTTCGATGATACATACAAAGGATGGGATTCCGCATTGTGTATGTCCCATCTAGCTGATTCAGGATCAAGTGGGAATCCCCTTTTACTAACAACCACCGAATACCACCTTGCTTGGCAATATGCAGTCCCATAATCAAGGCTTTATTCTCCGCCATATTGTTAGTAAATCCTACCCCGAGATAAGCAGCTAACTTCATCGTAACTCTACTTTTTGCTTCATTTTTCCGTCATCTTGAACTAAGGTTAACAGGGAGAATTAGAAAGAGAGAGAGAGGGAAGAAGATCCCGAGAGGCTGCAAGAGAGGGAATTAGAGAGGGGGTTCATACTCATTTTTACTATTTTTTCCATATGAACGTATCCTCTCACCACACCGGAAGTGCGTTCTGGTGTGACAACCCTATCAGATACTTTTACCTTGACATTTTTCCTTTTTGTTGCCTTTTGTTCCAATGTATGGATTCTCTTGAATTAATTTCTAACCATATTTGCATGTGTCTTTTTGTTATTTTTCCCATGTGAATATGGCCCATAGTCCCCAAAATCGCATTTTCACTTACCCATCTTGTTTGATGCTTTACTCACACATTTTTTGTCTTCACTCCCCTTAGTTTTGCTTGTTAGATTTTGCCGAATTAATTTCTATTTTTGTTTTTTATTGTGTTTTTGGCTTTTTTCCATGCACGGGTCCTCTTATCATTAGAACTGCTTTTTGACATGATAGGCTTGTCCAACACCTCATCTTAGACATTTTTCATTATTTTTGCACTTCGTTCTGATTGACATATTTTCCTGAATAAATTTATGGGTGCGTGCTTGATTTTGGACATTTTTCCATGTGAACATCTATTTTGTCATCGGACATGTTGATGGTGTGTTCTAATTCCTTCCCCAATCCTCTTGCCTAGTTTTGCTTTTTACAGCATGTTCATCTGATGTTTGGATATTCCAGAATTAAATTTTTTGTGAATTTTTTCTTTTTGTCACCCCCATGTGTCGCATGGATAACCGATTTTTGTCTCGAGATATGTACTGGTACATCCACCACATCACGTTTGACACACCCACATGCTTATTCCACTTCCACCCAATCCCGTCACTTTAAATTTTTTTACCCTCATCCTGTGCGCATATGCAAGACGAGGGGAGCTTTGGCCATTTACTTGAATTTAAAATGTAAAAAAAGAAAGAAAGAAAAAACAAAGAAGAAGAAAGAACAAATCTAAAAAAATAGAAAAAAAGAAAGAACCTTCCCTCCCCAACCATCTCACCTACCCCCTCTCCTTCTCTCTCTTCTCTTCTTCTTTCTCTCTCCTACCCTCCCCCTCCCTATAGCTTTCCTTCTCGTCCCCCTCTTCCACCATCTTTCTCTCCCAACCATCTCCTCCTCTCCTACCCTCCTTCCTCTCTCTTTTCCTCATGGGCTCTCCCTCTTCTCCTCCCCCTTTCTCCCTCTCCCCCCTTCTCTCTTTCCATCTCTTGTTCCCTCCTCCCTCTCTTCCCGCTCCCCTTCCTCCTCCTTGGCTCCTCCCTTTCTCCCCAACACCAATGCCATTGCCCCCACTGCCCCTTTCTCTCAACCCACCCTACCTAGCCCAAACCTCCTGCTAGCCTATGCCCTCCCCCAACCTACCCTCCCTTTTGCCCTACGCTTGCCTTTTCTTCCACCTCCCCTATCTCTACCCCGCCACCCTACCTAATCAGCCCTGCCCCCACCCTTTCCACTCCCTACCCACCTTCTCCCTGCCAAACCCACCCACCTAGTCCCTCCATGCCCATCCCCCCCCCCCCCCCCCCCACTTGCATGCTTGTTCCACTTCCACTCAATCTTGTCACAACCAATTTTTTTACCCTCATCGCGTGTGCATACGCGAGACAAGAGGCCTAGCCATTTACTTGAATTTAAAATGTAAAAATAGAAAGAAAAAAACAACAAACAAAGAAGAAGAAAGAACAAATTTAAAAAAACAAATAGAAAAAAAGAGAAATCCTTCCCTCTCCAACCATCTCACCTACCCCCTCTCCTTCTCTCTCTCTCTCTCCCTCTTTCTCTCTCCTACCCTCCCCCCTCCCTGTGGCTTTCCTTCTCCTCCCCATCTTCCACCATCTTCCTCTCCCAACCATCTCCTCCTCTCCCGCATCCTTTTCCTCCTCCCTCTCTCCCTCTTCTCCTCCCCCTTTCTCCCTCTCCCACCTTCTCTCTCCAACTTCCATTCCCTCCTCCCTCTCTTCCTCCTTCCTTCCTCTTCCTTGGCTCCTCCCTTTCTCCCCAAAGCCAATGCCAAAGCCAATGCCAATGCCACTACCTCCACTGCCCCTTTCTCTCCATGCACCCTACCTAGCCCAAACCTCTTGTTAGCCTATGCCCTCCCCCAACCTACCCTCCCTTTTGACCTGCACTTGCCTTTTCTCCTAGCTCCCCTATCTCTACCCTGCCACCTTGCCTAGTCAGCCCTGTGTCAAGATTGTGGGAGAGAAGGAAGGAGTCTCACTTGTAGCTTTCTTGCTTGCACAATGGGGGAATACACACACACGTGGAGGCTGAAAAAGTTTTCCTCTTCTTAGTTGTGTAAGCCAAAAATAACTCTCATACAAAGAAATAGAAGAACCCTATATATGGGTCTCAAACCAAACTCAACTAACTAAGGTGGCATACTAACTGAACCATGAACTAGAGTAGATAAGGATAGCTGTCATCTAGCTATTATTCATGGGCGGTGTACCAACCGCATCTGCAACTAACAAGTCGGTGATATAAATGCACAACGGTCACCTTGGCATATCACGAGTGGAGCTCGATATCTCAACACTCCCCCTTGAGCTCAATCCCAATTCCTGCACACCAAGCAGGTCTCTGAACTTGCGCAACTTCTATGCGCCCAATGCCTTCGTGAATATGTCAGTTACCTGATCCTTTGTGCTGACATAAACTAGATCAATAAGACCTAGTAAAACCCTCTCCCGCACATAGTGATAATGCACCTCAATGTGCTTTGTTCTAGCATGATATACTGGGTTATTTTCCAAGTGTATACTACTCATGTTGTCACAATAAATGACAACTGGCCCATCTGTAGACTGATGCATATCATAAAGTAGCTTATGCAACCAAGCTACCTCACATGCAGCCATTGCTGTACCCCTGTACTCAGCCTCTGTGCTCGACAAGGCAACTGTAGGCTGTTTCTTGCTGCTCCAAGTGACTACAGCACTTCCAAATGAGAACACATATCCACTGGTAGATCATCTATCAGAAATACTACCAGCCCAATCAGCATCAGTGTATCCATGCAACTGTATCTGAATCCCAGTCTCATAAAATTCCATACTGCAATGTGGACTTCACATACCTGAGTATGCGTCTAGCCGCATCCAAATGCGGTTTCCTTGGAGCCTGCATAAACTGACTTACCAATCCAATAGCATAGCTCAAATCTGACCTGGTAATAGTCATATAAATCAAACTTCCTACTATGCGCCTGTACATAGTAGGGTCTTCTAGAAGCTCACCTGCATCTGTGCTCAGCTTTACATTCTGCTCCAAAGGAACTGAAATAGGCTTACAGCCTGTCATCCCATATTTGGACAGCATGTCCAATCCATACTGCCTCTGCAAGAGCCATATCCCACTTGGTGATCTTATCACCTCAATGCCTAAGAAATAACGCAGCTCTCCCAAATCCTTCATCTCAAACTTCTGCTTCAATAGCATTTTCACATGAAGGATATCCTGTGATAATCAAATCATCAACATAAATGACAAGCAACATAATACCTTTCTCTGTTTTTCTCACATAAAGTGAGGAATCTGCCTTGGAAACCTGAAAGCCAATAGTGATAAGATACTGTCCTATCTTGTTAGACCATGCTCTAGGTGCTTGCTTCAAGCCATACAAGGCTTTCTTCAACCTGCAAACAAACTCAGGATGAAGAGCATGCACATAACCTGGTGGCTGCTCCATATAGACCTCTTCTTGCAAATCACCATGCAAGAAGGCATTCTTTACATCCATCTGATGTAAAGACCATCCCTTTGATGCAGCCATAGTAATGACTGCTCTTACGGGTTGCCATCCTTGCAATCGAATTGAATGTTTCTTCATAATCAATGCCATATGTTTGTGCATACCCCTTGACTACTAATCTTGCCTTGTATCTGTTCACGGAACCATCTACATTGTGCTTCACCTTATAAACCCACTTACAACCAATTGCATTCTTATCTTTAGGCAAAGGTACCAATTCCCATGTAGCATTTGCTTCCAAAGCATCCATTTCTTCCTCCATGGCTTTCTCTCATTTTTCTTTTCCCATGGCTTGCTCAAAAGAAGTGGGTTCTGGTTCCTGTATCACTTTGACTATATAATCATAATGAATGGCTGTAAATCCATCATATTTCAGTCTATCCACAGGATACCTAGCTCTAGTAGACCTGCGCAAAGTAGGCTCACTTCCAGGTGCTCTCAAAACATCCCTGGTCTTCCTTACTCCAGGTGTAACAATAGAAGGAATAGCCAACTCATCATCAATGCTCTGTTCTGAGCCACTGGATTCACCATCCACATAAGAGTGACCTGCATTCACATCAAACATGGGCTGATCTACCTTCTCTTTTCCTTTTCGTGATACCTGCATACCACTATTTGCATTGCTTTGAGAAGATTCTCCTGATCTCAATCTGCCTGTCCATGGCGAAGAATGTGAACCATTGCTAGAGAACACTCCAGGTCCACTAATATTTTGTGACTGCTGCTGTGAATTCTGTGCAGCATTAACATTTTGTGCATCTACATCATCAATCACATTTACTGGTTTATACCAGCTACTCATCTCATAAAAAACAACATCTTTGCTCACTGTAAACTTACGAGTAGAAGGGTTCTAGCATCTATACCCTTTCTGTGCAGAGAGTGACCAATAAAGATGCACTTCTCAGCTTTTGGATCCAACTTGGATCTCAACTCATCTGGCACATGAACATAGGCAATGCAACCAAAAATCTTCAAATGAGAAATATCTGGTTTTCTACCAGTATACCTCTCCTCTGGAGTCATCCCATGTATTGCTGCAGTGGGAGTCATGTTCATTATGTAGACTACTGTAGCAATTGCTTCAGCCCAGTAAAAATTTGGCAAGTCTTTTTCATTGAGCATGGCACGAGATACCTCTCCAATATGCCTATTTTTCCTTTCTGCAATTCCATTTTGTTGTGGGGTATGACTGCATGAATATTGCTGCTTTATGCCATGCTCTTGCAGGAACCTTGCAAACTCATTTGAGAGGTTCTCTCCCCCTCCATCTGACCTTAGGCATTTTATTTGCAGGCCTGTTTCTTTTTCAACCATAGCTTTAAGAGTTTTGAAATGCCCAAACACTTCACTTTTCTTTTTCATAAAATACACCCAAACTTTTTTGCTATAGTCATCATAAAAGTGACAAAATAATGACAACCTCCAATAGATGCAGCTTTAGTAGTCCACATATCAGAGTGGATTAATTCCAATGGCTTCTTACTCTCTTGAACATGTCTAGGAAATGGTTTCCTTGCCTGTTTTCCAAATTGACAGGTTCACATACCTTATGCATTTCTGCAACCTTGAATTTAGGCAATCCTGCAACAATATTTTGGGCCTGCATTGATTTAAGTCGTTGTACATTAACATGACCAATGCATTTATGCCAGATATCAATATCTGCAACTATACCGGTCCCATGTGCAAACATTGCTACACTCAATTCAGACATGTTTGCATCCAACGTAAACATTCTGCCCTTCTTCTTTCCTTTTGCTCTCAAAGCGACCTTAATTTTTCATATCCTCAACAAAGCATCCATGAGGATTAAATCTGACTTGCAAGCCTGCTCAACCATTTGACCAACAGAAACCAGATTCTTGGTGATATTCGGAATATGAAATACATCTGACATGTATTTCTTTTTCCCATCCTGCATAGACACATAAAATTTTCCAATCTGCACAATAGGATGTGCAGTATCCTCACCAGTCTCCACAAATCCTGGTTTTTCCATTTTCCTTGCATCCTGCATCCATTCTGCATGACCTGTCATGTGGTTTGATGTACCTGAGTCAAATACCACACATCGTTGCTTTCTTCTGCACTTGTCACAGAGTTGGTCATGTGCTGCACCATAAACAAATGCTCATTTCTGTCATCACCCTGTCTACTAGAAGATGCATAATTCCTTTGTTGCAATTTCCCATTCATGATGTCATTCTGCTTTTTATAGCAATCTTTAGCCATATGACCCAGTTTACCATAGTAGTAGCATTCAACATTACTGTTTGCATTTTGCCCTCTTTGCCATCCACCACGACCTCTTTGGCTCCCCCTGCCTCTAGAGTTACCATGTCCTCCTCCATAGGACTGGTTTTCTTGCATATTCTGATTTCTACCACGGCCTCCAGATCGGCCTCCTCTACCTCTGCCTCTACCTCTTCCAGCATTTGAGTAGAAGACAATTTCTTTTGAAGTTCCTCATGAAGAAGATGCACTACCATTTCTCTGCTCCTCAAAAATTAGAAGAGCAATCAACTCCTCAAAATCAGGAAATCTTTCACGGACGGAAATGGATGTTCGAAATTGTGCATAATCCTTTATAGACCATTCAAGGTCACAGAAACTAAATCATCATCTTCCACTGGCGACCCAATGGAAGCAAGTGCATCCGCAATCTTCTTCACCTTCATGTGGTAGTCATTGATGCTCATACTTTCTCTTTGCACATTGTGCAACTCTTGCTTGAGCTGCATTTTTCTGGCTTGCGTATTTGTGCTATACATTTTTGACAAAGTATCCCATGCCTCCTTTGGCGTACTTGCATCCTGAATATGCACAATCATAGAGTCTAAAATACTGATAGACAGCCAGTACATAACTTTTCTGGCTCTCTCATGCCATCCTTTAAATGCCTGCATTTGCTGTTGATTGGGAACATCAGGAAGAACTGGTTCTTCTTCATTTCCTGCAACAAATTCCCAATATCCTTTTCCCATAAGGAAATTCGTCATTCTAAACTTCCATGCTTGGAAGTTGTTCTTGTCAAGCTTTTCAGTGACAATATGTGAAAGAGAATCAGACGCCATTACAGAACACTACAAAGAATTTTGTCACTGCAAAAAGCACAGCTTCAGCCTCACAAGGGCAAATCTGCAAAACTAACGAAAGTGGTATTTGACCACACAGTCACTTCCTAGTGACGATTTTGCATCAACAGGCAACAAGGATGATTTTGTACCTCCCAATGTCTCTGCACACAAGCATACAATGCAATTTCTACGGTAACTTTTGACCGACCTGTAGAACAGTGGTCGCACAGCATAAAACAGGGCCTTTTCCTGAGTGCGTGCAGAAAACTTTCGCCTCCAAAACAGGCCCCGAAATGGCCTCAAATAAAAAAAACAGAGCAACCTAGGGCTAAAGCCCTTTACCTGCAGCATATACTGCTCTCTTGCTACACCGCGAAGGGCGTCTCAATCTGAGACAATGCACTCTTGCACTTTCCGGCTGTGCTACCTGTGCAGAGACTTGCTCCCAAAATAGAAAAATGAAAGCAACACTGGTCCTCTTACCGAAACACCACGAACTTGGTTTGCTTTCTTGAGCTCCTTACCACGAACAAGGCTCTAATACCATGTCAAGATTGTGGGAGAGAAGGAAGGAGTCTCACTTGTAGCTTTCTTGCTTGCACAATGGGGAAATACACACACAGGTGGAGGCTGAAAACAGTTTTCCTCTTCTTAGTTGTGTAAGGCAAAAAGAACTCTCATACAAAGAAATAGAAGAACCCTATATATGGGTCTCAAACCAAACTCAACTAACTAAGGTGGCATACTAACTGAACCACGAACTAGAGTAGATAAGGATAGCTGTCATCTAGCTATTATTCATGGGCGGTGTACCAATCGCATCTGCAACTAACAAGTCGGTGACATAAATGCACAACGGTCACCCTGGCATATCACGAGTGGAGCTCGATATCTCAACACCCTGCCTCTACCCTTTACACTCCTGTAATGAAGCAAATTATCAACATGAGAGTTGAAGCCTATTCCAAGTATAAACCTTGTAAATACTTGAGCCAAGGGAAAAGAGGGCTTTAGGAATTAGTATAAATAGGCAATAAGTGCTAATGTAGCATCATTCTTTGGCACTATCACAAATTTTTCCTTCTTGTATTTCGTCTTCTTGTACTTGGTTTGCAACTCATGGCTACATTGTTCTATGGTAATAGAAGATGTTTCATGGCATGGCCATGCTTGTATCTTAGTTTGGTATATTTCTTGTTATGTGTAGCTTATAATATTCTGATTTCCTATTCATTTCCATTGTTAGATTAGTCTTTCTTTACATTGGTATCAGAGCATTAGTCTAGATCCTTGTCATGAGTCATTTTCTTGTACTTGATCCAGTTTCATAGACTAGGGAGTGGAAACTGCAACTAGATCTGAGTTACAGGACTTAGTTTCTTCATAAGCAGGGTTATATTTGAATGTCTATTACAAACAGTGACAAAGATGGTGATTCTTGGCATTACCCTATGGAAAATGGTAGGATCTAACCAATTTGGCAACTTGTGACCAAGTTTTGGACCAAAAATTGATGTAAGTTGGATAAAATGAGGGTTACATGATTTAGTATGGGTTAAACTTGAGTTACTTTTCAAGAATAGGGGTTTCTTCCCTTTCCTTTCAAGTTGGCCTCAATAATCCATGGCCAAAGGCAGATCAAATCTCCTTCCCATGATCTCTATCATGCCAATGGACTCCATAACCTTGTTCTTGACCTCTTGAGCTATTTGTAGAGTAGTGATTTGGCTTAGTTAGCCTATTTCTTTCTTCCTCATCTCATGGAATGCAGCAACATGAACTACACTTGATCATAGAATCCACCATTATTTCAAAATTATGAGCTCTATTGCTCAAGTAATCCATGCTTGAGGCTTCCAACCTCTCTGGCAACTGGCCTTCTTCAAGTTTGGGCAAGATCACTTCTATTCTTGGACTCTTCTCTCTCCCATGAAACCCTATACTTGACAGTTTTGGATAGCACCAAAGAATTTCAGATTTCTTGAAGAAAATGAAGGGAGTCTTGGTGGCAAATCACTCCTAGAGCTTGTTTACACCCATGGTTTCAATCTATTGTCAACATTGAAGCAACATTGAAGAGTTTTTGGCATATATTGGTCTATGGAAGTTGTGGATAGTATGCATCTTCAATATCACTGAAATCTTTGGTTCTCTTCTCAAATTTTGGAGTCTACAATCTACATTGGAGTTGTTTGTTATGATCCTTCAAGCTCTACATCAAATGGAAGAAGAATATACCTTCATCAGCCATACTTGAAGCATTGGAGCAACAATGGAGTTCATCAAAGAAGAGTATGAAGTTGAGAGTTTATTCCATATTGAAGCATGATTAAATTGGGACTTTCTTGGATCATTTGAATTTGAAGACAAGTCATCTTTGTGAGAGGTATCTACATCAACTACACTCTTCACATACAAGCATAAGAGGTACTTTCAATCATCTTTAATCTCTCCCTTTTGAATCCAATTGCTGAGTTAATCCAATTGATGGAAGAGGGATTAAAATGATCAAGAATTCCAATCATTTTCTCAAATGCATTTCATGAATAATCCATAGAGCTACCTTAGTGATCAATCACTGCTTGATCAATTTCATTCACTGAAATAATCACTCTCAATGCCTTTAATTCTCATCCATTTTGCCCTAACCTTGACATTGAGCTGTTTGCCTCTTGTTTCATTGCCATGAATGAAAATTTTGCCAAATGGTAAGTGAAATAAAAATTGTAAAGCAGTGTGACACTACTGCAGGTATTCATTACCTATGTCATTTCAATTTTCAACCCAATTCCATCCAAATTCTTGTATATCATGAAATGGCAATCAAATTCCTTTCAATACATGAATTTCATGCTATCTTCTTAGCCTAGCATCGATTTTCCATGTCTATACCCACGTGGAAAAGTGGATGCTGGGCGAGTTGGTAGGACAAAAGAGAGGTGATCCTCCCTTACTAACAAGGACCCTGAAGGGGAGCACAACTTGGCTTGAGAGGGAGATTTTCACACCCCTCAAGTCTTGGATCCCACACATTTAAAGTTTGGGTGTAGGTACCACTTCAAAGGCACAAGAATTCAAGCTACAGCATGATGTAATTGGCATTGGTTTCGTGATGTAATGGCAAATGCATGGTAGCCATTGAATAAGGAAAATGTATGACAACATAATGCAATGAAATTGGAAAAATAGGACGAGCAATATGTATGTTATTTGTGGCATTTGTACTTTGGGTCAGCATTAAAGAGTTGGAATAGGGTATGCAAACAAGGTCTCATTGACTGGATCCTTATTTTGCAGTCTACAGTGGGATTATTCAATCATTTTGTTTCTTGCAGAGGTCATTCTCAGTTTTTTAGTTGTTTGGAGTTCCTTTGCAGGCCTACATAGTTGGTACATGTATGAAATTGATGATACAAGTCATTAAATGACAAAAACAGAGTATTCACAGGTTGCAGGAAATTCCAAACAGCTACTGTAAATTGCTTACATGTTTTTTTGTACTCAACCATTTTCAATACTTGATAGCTCATTTGATAGCGGATATCCTAAGCTCTATTCAGAGCCAAAAAGTTAGTCATTTAGATCATTAGAGCTCAAGATATTTGAGTTTCTCTTATGTTGTATATCCATGACATGACATAACCTATGGCTAAAAATAAAAGAAAGGACCCCATTATGGACACCTTTAGTGAAGGATTAAGGGACTATCAGTTGGATAAAGAACATGAAGCTTCACAAAAGGCTATTTACCATGAGAACATGATAATGAGGGGCTAGAGATTAGTTCAAAACATGCGGCAGTAAACAATCAAGTGAATGGGGTTGGCACTACTCATGCCTCTACTGATTCTAATAGTTTTTAACAACTCCCTAATGACATAAAGGACATGAAGTTGGGCATTGACAAGCTTGTGGCTCTTTTGAGTGAGAGGATATTACCTACAGCAATTCCAAATGCTCCAAGTCTTCCCATTGTTGAAGAGCAACCAAAGACTGCTAGAATGTAGGCATGGGAATCCACCCTAAGCAAGGGTCTATAAGGGTAGATGTATGTGAATGGCCTTAAGGGGCAGGGGAAACCCTAACCCTAGCTTGGCAGAGGCTATATAAACAGCCTATGGGTCACTATCAGTGTGAGAGAGTGTACCCAAGTTGTACTCTAAGCAACTTAGTAAACAAGATTTTATTCTTGTACTTTAAGCTCTCTTCTCCCTTGTGCACATCCTTCTTGCTACAAACTCTGAAAATTCACATGGTATTAGAGCCTCCTCTGATCCTTTCAGCTTCCTCTATCCTCGGCTTCACTAAATGCACATGATTTTCCATCATCTTAATCTTTTCCCTCTTACCTCCATAGCTAAACCTTGATCCCCTGACCTTGGAGGACCTTTAGAATCCAAAGGAAAGCATTTCAGCTCCTGACTTTGACTGAGGACTTCTTCCCCAACACAAGGCAACTTGGTATGGCACATCAGAGGGCAACATCATGTGTCAGGGAGGTCAACATTGAAGAAATCACAAATCATGCGCAGAATTCGTGGCCTCATGTTCATCACCATGGCACGACTGTAGAAGACACAATAATGGCGAGCGTCTTGGGGCAATGATAGCCCCCCAAGTGGGCTTCCTAACCCTAAAAGGGTTTGGCAAATTTCCATCTCTGATGGTCACACAGAGGCAAACTGTAACTGTCTATCTCCTGGCAGCCATAGCCAAGCCTCAAGCTTGCTTCAAATTTCAAAATTTTTACTACTACTATCACTAACAGTGATTCTAATCACTCATTGATCTTCTCCAGAGTCAGTTGAAGCTTTGAAAGCTCTATTTCAAAGTTTTTTACCCTCAGTGGACCTCCTTAGTTAATAAAACAACCCACATCTCATAGCTCAAGTGGCATAAACTTTGAGATGAGTGCTTGTAAGCACTAATGTTGCATTTTACAATCGAATCAATCTGGTTTTTCATCAGAAAATTAAATCCATCAAGTACTTTATGTCATTTATCTCTTCTTACTTGGTTGTAAGGCTATGTGTACAACTATAAACACATAGATCATGTCCCAATATTAGTCCGATGGTACATCAGAGATATGAGTGTTATTGTACTCTCCTCTGATTCATCCAAGATCATAGAGTTGATCGATAAGCCATGCTCCACTAAGAACTCCTCAAATAGGCCACATTATCAGGAAGAGCCTGAAGTCTAGTCAAAGCTCACCTCCTTGAAACCCAAGAAAATAGTAAAGCTTAAATCAAGAGTTGTTCAAAGAACATGACCTCCTAAATCCTATATTGGTGCACAAATCGGATGTTGTATGCGTACATAGTGAGCGTTGGAAGGTCCCCAAGAATAAATAACTCTACTTTTTACTCGAAAACCAAGAGAGAAAATTTGCACGACATGAAGCAAGAAGACTAATTGGGTATAATCTCCCCCCACGCCTTGTGTGAGCACTCCACAAAGCATATATTTAATATATTATTCATCTCCAAGCCCAAAAATAGCCCAAATTTACAATTAGCATGCTTTAGCTTTTGTGTTTGCTTTTGTCCAAATAAAGAATAAAGCGGTTGGGCGCCCAAAGAGTCGGGCTGTGCCCAAATACGATGTCCAATAACGAATATTTAAATCGTGCACCCATATGCATACAAAATTATATGTCAAGTGCTTTAATAAATAAGCGCGTCAAAATAAATATTGGCGCCACGCCTAATATGTGCGCCCATCAAAAATGATAATTTCTTCTAAATAACTTGAATACACGCTATCACCTAGTGCTTCCCAATGCCACCGCCACCTGCTCTACACATCAGAGCTGAAGCATTCACAATTGTTAGAAAATAATAAAATTAAACCGACAAAAGTGAATACCTAGCAGTCTTCAGTACAAAATAAATAAATTGGTTAGAACTTAGTCCTAACCTTAATTTATTATGAGTGCGCACTCTAAACTCATAAGCATCCATTAATTTAAATATGTATTTTGCAGAATCACCGGCTATGGAATCACCCACTTGCACATTAAATTAACGAGACACCCGAAAAGGACAGGCGTCCCCATCGACTTTTCGCACAAGGAATCCAACTTGTGTATGAGCCCGACAATAAATATAATTTTACGGAATCCACCGCAAAACCTCACGGAATCCACGTTGGAATATGCCTCTTGGCATCATATATTAAGATATTGCATATGTATAATTTCCAACTGTTTTCAACTCTACAACTTTAAAGTTGGCTATCAGTTCTATTATTCGATTGTACTTGGCTGCCTGTAAAGGACTAGACACTGCCATTGCTTAAGGCAATAGGTAAGACCTTCCTAAAATGGCCATGGCATATGCAGATGTAAGGCCTCAAATTCGCAAGTTCAATGGAAAATATTTCCATCCTTGGCAAGTCCAGGTAAAATACAAAATGATGGAAAGAGGCTATTGGCCCTTCATAAAAGGAACCAAAGTTATTGACCCATCCAATCCCCTTGATGTAGAAGATGATGAAAGAGCTCATGCCATCATTATGCTTCATTTAGATGAATCTTTAATTCATCATATTGACCAACTCTCCACTGCCAAGGAGAAGTGGGATGAACTTGAAAGGCTCTATAGTGCTATAGGAAAGAACTCCAAGATATTTCTAAAGATTGGATTTTTCAGCTTAGAATACAAATAGGGAGAAGACCTAAGCAAGTTTATTTCACATATAAAGGGGCTTATGGCACAACTTGCCTCCGTTCAATCACCCATTCATGATGAAGATGCCATTTCCATCCTTTTGAAATCTATGAAGAAGTTTTTTCCAACCATTGTGAGTATCCTAACTAACATTCCAAACCCAACTTTGGCAAGTACCATCTAGTCTTTGCCTGGATGAAGAGAAGAGAAACAATACTGAAGGAACTTTAGCATTCACTTCCCATGAGCAAGTGTTAGTCCATACCGCTTCTACTAAGTGCTCCTTCTATTGCAAAAAATGGCATATTGTAAGCAATTGTTGGAAGAAATACCCTGATAAAATGAAGTGCAATAAATACAAAAAGACCGGGCATATCACCAGTAAGTGTCCCAGTGTTCCAAAAGTAACTAAGGGATTGGAGGCCAACTTTGCCTTCCAATCCACATATGAATGACTCTTTTGAGTCTTGTAACATCCTCTACCTATGAATATCCTTGTAGCCGAATTTATAAAGGCATCCCATTTAATTGAGGAGGGGGGACTTTAACATGCCTGGTGATGCAATGCCACGCTGGCATTAAGGGGGGGTTAGAATGTAGGCATGGGAATCCACCCTAAGCAAGGGTCTATGAGGGTAGATGTATGTGAATGGCCTTAAGGGGCAGGGAAAACCCTAACCCTAGCTTGGCAGAAGCTATATAAACAGCCTATGGGTCACTATCAGTGTGAGAGAGTGTACCCAAGTTGTACTCTAAGCAACTTAGTAAACAAGATTTTATTATTGTACTTTGAGCTCTCATCTCCCTTGTGCACATCCTTCTTGCTGCAAACTCTGAGTATTCACAAAGACCACAACTCCTAAGGTTTTTGGACATTATGAAGTTGGGGAGCCATCAAGAGCTCAACCCTCTCATTTTTAGCCTCATTTTCAACCCCTTAATCAACCCAAGACCTACACTAATCCTCATGGACAAGATTTGGAAGATAATACTCATGCTAACTCAAGGCTTGATGATGACACACATGGATGCTATCTTTTTTCCAAGTCTTTTTATGGACAACCATCTACTATCCCTAAATCTAGACATGAAGAGAAAGCTGAAGAGCAAAGGTCTTATCATGGTCAAGCAAATGGAGGTAATAAATCTCATGGGCAACACCATTACAATGGTCATGGTCATGTAAATTTAACTCCAAATTCTTTTGGATAGCAACATCAAGTCAACAATAATCATGTAAATAATCAGCCCTCTAAAAAGGCCTTCATTCAAATCAGCTCTAGCCTCATCAAATGAGTGGATAGCAACCACCAATGAATGCCATAACAAATATACACTCTCCAATGTATGGACATCAAGTCTATGGATAGCCTAATGTTGTTGGTAACTCTTTCTTTCTACCACAAGGACAGTTCAATTAACCAAATGGGTTTGTAAATATTCATGGATATCAACAACCATATGTTTAGGGAACATGAATTAATGATGTTCAAAAGCAAAATTCTTTTGGTCCTGGACAACAACACAATAATAGCCAATCTCATCAATATGAGTGGAAATACAAGGAGAAAATAACAATTTCTAATTTTGAGGGTGAAAATCCATCCCCTACCGAATTAGAAGAACGGTTTGACAAGCTGGAGATGTATTTTTTTTTGTATCCTAGACTAGAGAATGCCAATATTAAATTTGTAGCCCTACATTTAGAAGGATATGCACCCACTTGGTGGGAGTACATGTCAAGGATTGGTAATGAATTCTTGACATGATATGCATTAAAGAGGGCAACGATTGAAGTTTTCATGTCTCCTATTGAAAAAGAGAAGTTAGAGAAGAAGTGGTATGTTGTTGAGAAAAGGGGATCATCACTTAGAGATTATTCTAACCAATTCCTTAACCTCTCCATGTATGTGGATGGAGTATTCGACAATGCCAAGCTGAATAAGTATATATTTGGGCTTGAATATTCTCTATCTTTGGAAGTGGGAGCTATGAAACCATCCTCTTTACAACCTACCATACAATTGGCTGAAAGGTATGGTAAAAAATGTAAGAGTTTTCAACAAAGAACATGGCAATGTTTTTAGCCAAACCAATCCACTAGAACAACTGCAAATTATGGACAAACAAAGACTGAATTTCAACAAGGAGGGAAGCCAACAAAAACCTATAGCAAGATTCCTACATTTCCTTCTATTTATGGATCAAAATAGGGGAGTAATTTAAGATTTAATGCTAAAAATAGATCAGATGGAAAGAGGACTAAAATAGGTGGCAAAAACTCAACTCCTATGGTGCAAGGAAAGCATGTGTCTAATGACAAACTGAAGGACTTGTATGCAAAAGGTCTGTACTTCAAATGTGTGGAGAAATGGTCTCCTAACTACAAGACAATGTGCAAAACCAAGAATGTCAAAGTGAGCATGATCTTTGAAGAGGAATTGGATGTTGAGGCAAATGAAAGTAATCTATCTCAGCTTGAGTGCCTACCTACTCTTGAGGAGATACATGACCATGATGATGATTGCCATGAAGAATTTTATGACCCTATGGATGGTTCTCCATTCGACCCGAGTGGTTACTACACTGAAGATCCTTGAACAAATTTGGATTCATTGAAGCTTTGTTCTATCTCCCATGATGCATGGAATGGTTCCAAAGGGGACAATACATTGTCTTAAAGGCCACATTAATGGAAGAATTGCTCATATTCTTATCGACACCGGGAGTACACATTGCTTCGTTAATACATGGTCTCTTGATGGGCTGAAGTTGTACACTCAAGAAATGCCTTCATCACTAAGAATTCAAGTGGCAAATGGAGCTTATGAGAGCCGTAATCAAATTTGTTGGAATGTTCCCATCACTTTATTGTCATCTTGTACCACTTCGATGAGTCTTATTGCCTTGGAGATGGGCCTCATTGATATTATACTTGGTTGCAATTGGCTGAAAAGTATTGGCAAGTTTACCATGGATTTGAAGAGGCTGAAAATGGAATTTCAATGGCATGGACATCAAGTTACTCTTCAAGGGATTGAGAAGAAGAAGCTAGAGGTAATCAACCCCAAGAAAATTAAGAGAGAGATCAATGCAAAGGCATGTATGTTTGACCTTCTCTTGTCAAAGATTGATGAGGATTAGCCCTCTTCAAATCAGCCCTATATTGGTTGTCCCAACTTTTCTAAGGTCTTTGTGATCTATGTGAATGCTAGTGGGAGAGAATTAGGGGCTGTTTTAGCCCAAGAACATGGTGACATTACATACAAGAGCAAAAAAATTGATAAAAAAGAGAGGCAAATGCATGTATATGAGAAAGAGATGCTAGCTATACTACATGCAGTCAAAAAATGGGGTCATTACCTCTATCAAAGTCACTTTAAATTGAAAAGTGGCCATAGGGTGTTGAAGTATTTCCTCTCACAGCCCAACTTGTATCCTAAGCAAAGAAGGTGGTTGGCAACTCTTTAATCATATGATTTTGAGATAGCACACATGGCTGGAAAAGACAATGTAGGACGCGCTGTCTAAGATGTGGGCATGTAATGTATATACCGTCTCCACTATATATAAAGATTGGATAAATGACATACAAATGGAATATATGATGAAGGAGCATGCTGCCACAATAATGCGGAAATTACATCAAGGGGTAAATGAAGAATATCCCAACTTTAATTGGCATAATGGACTTTTATGGTACAAGGGAAAGGTCTACTTGATCCCTCAAAGCAACTTTAGGTTGAAAGTCTTTCAAGAAATGCATTATTCGCCCTTGGCTGGTCATCTTGGTCTCTTCAAGACTTTTGACAAAGTGCACAAGAGTTTCTATTGGAAAGGCCTATGGCGAGATGTGAAGGAGTATGTCTCTCAGTGTTTGGAATGTCAACAAAATAAAGATTCATCTTTATTACCAGCCAGTCTCCTTCAACCCTTGCCTATCTCACAAGGAAAACCGACATTTCAATGGACTTGATTACGGGCCTTCCTGCCACAAGGCACGGTTGGAATAGCATTTTTGTTGTGGTGGAAAAACTTACCAAATTAGCCCATTTTATTCCAACCAAGACACAATTTTTAGCAAAGCAAGTAGTCGACCAATTCATGGAAGGAGTTTTCAAGTTACATGGTATGCCTTTGAGGATAGTGTCGGATAGAAACACTATATTCATGGGAAATTTTGGAAGGATTTGTTTCCTTCCATGGGCACTACTCTTTCCCCAAGTACCACTTACCACCCTCAAATCAATGGTCAAATCGAAAGGGTTAATGGATGGGTGGAAGTATACTTAAGACATTATTGTCATGACACACAATCATCTTGGGATAATTGGCTGCACCTTGCTGAATTTTGCTATAGCAACACATATCATATGAGCATTGGGATGGCTCCTTTTGAAGCACTCTATGGATACAAGGTTCAAATTCCTTCAATTATGTTTCATGAATATGTAAATCCACAAGCGAAGGATGAGTTAGAAAGAATGGAGATTCTTATGAAGCAATGTAAATAAAACATACGAAAGGCACAAGATGTCATGAAGTCCTATGCTGATGATAGAAGGAGGCTCATGGAGTTTGATATTGGAGATTGGGTCTTCTTGAAGGTGCCCAAGACTCATTATACATCCCTTAAGGGTGGAAATAACAAGTTGGCTCACAAGTTTTATGGCCCATATTTGGTGTTGGAAAAGATTGGAGAGCTTGCATATAAGCCCCAATTGCCTTCAACTACACGCATACATGATGTTTTTCATGTATCACAATTGAAGAAGTATATTGGGCAGGATGTACAAGTTCTTAAAGAGCTTCCACCACTTCATGAAGATGGATTGATTGTCTATGAACCTTAGGAGATTATTGGAAAGCATGAAAAGGTTCTTAGGAACCAAACTCTCACTGAATTTTTGATCAAATGGAAGGGGCTGCCTATGCAAGAGTCCACTTGGCAACCCTCTTCTTATTGGGATGCTTTTCCATGGCTATTGCAAGATGAATGATGATAATATGTGCAAGGATAATTTGTTGTTTTAAATTACTGTTATTAATCAAATTGCCTTAATGACATCAAAAAGTGGTGTTGATGGTATGGGATGTCAAAATTTTTTTTTGCTTTTTTCACAATACTTCTGCAGCTATAGGTTTACACTTCCTCAGGTTGTGTATTTCATCTTTACACCTCAAACATTGAATTTGGGCACTCCAATCAAAAGTTATGGCAATTCTACTGATGCAGCCCTATTTGGACAGCAAGCAGTCAATTCACCGTTTCAGGTTCATTGTGATGTTTCTTCACACAAAGTGCTTCCACATGCTTATGGATCTTCATCGACATAATTTGTTTCATTAAAAATTTACCTGTTACCTCATTATCTTCAGTTTTGAGGACAAAACATCTGTAGAAGGGGATAATTTGTAATGAAGCAAATTATCAACATGAGAGTCGAAGCCTGTTCCAAGTATAAATCTTGTAAATACTTGAGCTAAGGGAAAAGAGGGCTTTAGGAATTAGTATAAAAAGGCAATAAGTGCTAATGTAGCATCATTCTTTGGCACTATCACATTTTTTTCCTTCTTGTCTTTCATCTTCTTGTACTTGGTTTGCCACTCATCGCTATGTTGTGCTATGGTAATAGAAGATGTTCCATGGCATAGCCATGCTTGTATCTTAGTTTGGTATATTTCTTGTTATGTGCAGCTTTGAATATTTTGATTTCTTGTTCATTTCCATTGTTAGATTAGTCTTTCTTTACAACTCCTTACCCACCCACCTAGTCGCTCCCTACCCATCCCTCCCCCCCTTACCCCCGCCCCCTCCTCTTCATTGTCCCCCCAAAACCCTTTGAGCCCCCACCTTATTTCCTACCCTCCCATCTTCTTTCCACTCCCCCCCCCCCCCCCCCACACTTCCCCTACAGGACCCCGATCATGCACATTGGTGTTGTCATTGCGTGCATGTGTCATTTTTTGCCCCCGAAGCTATTGTTCACGTGGGATTGTAGTGCCTTTCCTGTGTGTTTCGCACTCCATGGTCTTTTCGCATGTGGATCTTTTTTGTATGCATATGTGCCATTTAAGCGATCGTTCACGCGCGTCGGTACGCATGTGGTCTTATCTGTGTAGTGGGATCGTTGCTGTTCACATGAAATTCAACCTTGGGTACACCCATTCCCATAGTTTTAAATTGCAAAAAACACAAAATATTTTAAGAAGCTAAAAAACCATTAAAAATCAGATTAAATGAGAAAATCTACAAAAAATAGTAGAAAAAAATCTAAAAATCCTTTGAAATTTTTGATAATGTATAGTTGAAAAATAAAAATAAAAAATAGAGAAAAAAATATCACCAAAACCTTTAAATTTTTTAATAATTAATAAAAAATTAGAAAAGTAGCCACAAAATTACCTTAAATTTTTTAAAAATCCAACAAATTTCCATGACCAATTTTCAACCTTTGTCTTGTTGATTGAATAGCACACACACACACACACACACACACACACACACACACACACACACACACACACACACACACACACACACACACACACACACACACACACACACACACACACACACACACACACACACACACACACACACACACACACACACACACACACACACACACACACACACACACACACAAAACCCAAACCTAACATATCCAAATAAATTTTAGAAAAAATTTAGAAATTTCCAAAATAAACCGAACAAAATACACGTGGTGTTGTGGTATTTTCCCTTACGCTGTAAATTTTTTAGCTAGCTGGAGTGTATTTTGGATTGCATCATGGTCGTGATCCTTCCTCATCATATGAGTTGATTTTTTATGTGCGCATTCAGATATACTTGCATTCACACTCCCTCCTCTAGGTACGCTGTTTCTTTTCCTTATTTTCTTTTTTGCTGCACCAAACATGGCAACTAATTTCTAAAAAGAATCGGTTATTAATCGCATTTTTCATACATATTCGTGCTACACACACAAACAATTTAATTAAAATGAACCAACTGTTCATGTAGCACGCGGTTTGTATGCTAAACACACATTTTTCATTTGTAATAAAATGAACTCATTGTCTCAAATGTACGTGCTAACAAGAAAGCACTTCACACACATTAAATTTCTAAAAATGAGCCTACATCTAGAGACCTTGAGTTGCGAACGATGTTCGAAAAACGTTAAAATACCATGAAACTTAATAATATTTAATTAATGGGTAAAATGAACCATCGTTTCTTTACTAGATTTTATCACTTAATTAAACTTATCCATTGTTAATTAATTATTAAAATTTACACTCAATTAAAATTTTCCTTCCCCTCACATTGCACAATTCTTGTTCTCAAAATGATTTTAATTGAGCTTAGTACCCTTAGTAGCTTGGTTAATAGCTTCTTACTCATTGTTCCCATACGCTTAAGATACTTTTGGGTTAGGGTTTGTGGTTTTGACCTTTCGGATGTTAGGCTAGGTAGACCTAGTTAAGGTGCCACACTCGAAGCCTTGTGTATTAGAAAATCACGATACATGTGAGTGATGCCATGATCCATGCATCTTTAGTCAAGCTTTGTGAAGGTTTCTATCTCGATCAAGTCTATTAGTTATGGCCACTACTTTTGTGTTGCTAACTCCATCATTTTTTAGATACTTAAATAGGAGGTTTCTCTCTTAGTTGACTCATTAAGTTTAAAGACTTTTAGATTTCTTAGCCTAGTTTCCTATGAGGCACATTAACAGAGTTTCATGCTCTTAGTAGCTAGATGGCAAACAATTCAACCCTTCGTGCAAAGTCAATTTCTTCTATGGTTTCTTGTGTATGCTTCTTCACTTTGAATGTGAAGGCATGTGAGTGTCTCCACTCTCTAGGCTCATTAATTCTACCTCAATCTCTTAACTTTTTTCCTTGGAGTTCTTGTTCTTCAAATTTTCAATCTAGTGGCCTTTTCTTTTGGTCAATTTTTCTCCTAAACATGCACAAAATGTGATTGTCCTTGGCTTTTCCTAGATGTGTTTATTGTTTTGCTAGCTTAAGTGAGTGTAGATCCCTTCAATTAAGCTGAGTGAAGTCATGGTAGATTAGTTGCTTCTAGCTTGGATTTCTCAATACAATTATTGGATAGAAGCTTTTTTATGTTGAAATTGTCAGCTTAGTGGTTGGCTTTGCCTTTTAGTCTTGTTGGACTTGGTGATTTCTTGGAGAGGATTCATAACGAGTTGTATTTAGCTGAGTACTCTTGATGGCTTGATTAATAGCTTCTTACTCATTGAGCCCATATACTTGAGGTATTAGCAGGTTAGGGTTTGTGGCTTTGATGTTTCTGATGTTAGGCTAGGTAGACCTCGTTATAGGATGCCACTAGAAGCCTTGCATATTGGACAATCATGATACATGTGAGCGATGCCAAGCTACATGCATTTGAGGTCACAACCTTTGTGAATGTATCTATCTCCATCTCATTTGCTAGTTGTGGCTTAGAATTTTGAGTTGCTAGCTTCATCATTTGTGCTCAAATAGTTGGATGGGAGTGTTCTCACTTAGTTTCAAGACTTATAAACTTCTTATCCTAGTTTTCTATGAGGCATGTCCATAGAGTATCATGCTCTTAGTAGCTACATGAAAAATTCTTCAACTCTCTTAGTGCAATGTCAAGCTCTTGTATGATTTTTGTGTATTCTTCTTCACTTTGAATCTCAAGTATTTTGAGAGTCTCAACTCTCTAGGCTCATCAATGCTACTTCAGTGTCTCAATTTTGTTCCTTGGAGTTCTTTTCCTTCAAATTGTCAATCTAGTGGCCTTTGCTTGATCAACTTTCTTCTTGAATGTGAAAATTTATGTTTGCCCTTGGATTTTCTTGTATATCTCTAGTGTTTTGCTAGCTTAAGTGCGTGTAGCTCCCTTCAATTCAATCGAGTGAAGTCATGGTAGATCAATTGATTCTAACTTGGATTTCTTAAGAAAATTCAACTTCGTAGTCTCATTGGACTTGGTGCTTTCTTTGGAGGGGACTTAGAATGATTTGTATTTAGCTTAGTACTCTCAGTGACTTAGTCAACAGCTTCTTACTCATTGGGCCCATATGCTTGAGGTATTAGTAGGTTAGGGTTTGTGGCTTTAACCTCCTTGATCTTAAGCTAGGCAGACTTGGTTAGGGTGCTAGTAGAATCCTTGTGTATTCTCCATGCATGTGAGACCAGTCTTTGTGGATGCATCTATCTCCATATCGTTTCTTGAATGTGCACAAAATGTGATTGCACTTTTCTTTTCCTAAGTGTGTCTAGTGTTTTGCTAGCTTAAGTAAGTGCAACTTCCTTCAACTCATGTGATTGACATCATGGTAGATCAGTCGATTATAGCTTGAAATTTTCAAGATAATTCTTGGATAGAGGCTTTTTTATGTTGAAATTGTTGGCTTTGAAGTTAGCTTTGCCTCTTAGTTTCATTGGCCTTGGTGCTTTCTTTGGAGGGGACTCATAATGATTTTATTTAGCTTAGTACTCTCAGTAGCTTGGTCAATAGGTTCTTACTCATTGGGCTTAAGGTATTATCGGGTTAGGGTTTATGGCTTTGACCTTCAGATGTTAGGCTGGGTAGACCTGTTTAAGGTGACACTAGAAGCCTTGCATATCTCACAATCAAAATACATGTGAGTGATGCCATGCTCCATGCATCTTAGGTTAGTCTTTGTGAGTGTATCTCTCTCCATCATGTCTACTTGTATTAACTATGGACTATACTTTTGTGTTGCTAGCTACATTAGTTTGTGATCACATAGTTGGATGGGAGTCTTCTCTCTTAGTTGACTCATCAAGTTTCAATAATTGTATACTTCTTAACCTAGTTCGCTATGAGGCACATGAACAAAGTTTCATGCTCTTAGTAGCAAGATGTCAAACTCTTCAACTCTATGTGCAAAGTCAAGTTCTTCTATGCTTCCTTGTGTATGCTTGTTCACTTTGAATTTGAAGTCTTGTGAGTGTCTCCACTCTCTAGGCTTATCAATTCTACTTCAATCTCTCAACTTTGTTCCTTGGAGTTCTTGTACTTCAAATTTTCATTCTAGAGTCCTTCGCGTTGGTAAATTTTCCTCTTGAACATGCATGAAATGTGATTGCACTTGGCTTTTCTAGGATGTGTCTAGTGTTTGGCTAGCTTAAGTGAGTGCAAATTTCTTCAAATTAGCTAAGTGAAGTCATGGTAGATCATTGGTTCTAGCTTATATTTCTCAAGACAATTCTTGGATAGAGGCTTTGTGATGTAGCTTAGTGGTTGGCTTTGCTTCCCAATCTCATTGAACTTGGTGCTTTTTTTGGAGGGGACTCAAAATGATTTTTATTTAGCTTAGTACTCTCAGTAGCTTACTCAATACCTTCTTACTCTTTGGGCCCATATGATCGAGGTATTACTAGGTTAGGGTTTGTGGCTTTGACCTTTCGGATGTTAGGTCAGGTAGACTTGGCTAGGGCGGCACTAAAAGCCTTGTGTATTGGACAACCATGATGCACATGAGTGATGCCATGCTCCATGCATCTTAGGTCAGCTTCTGTGAATGCATCTATCTCCATCACATTTTCTAGTAGTTGTGGCCTAGGGTTTTGTGCTACTAGCTCCATCATTTTGTGATCCGATACTTGGATGGGAATGTTCCTTATTAGATGACTCATAAAGTTTCAAGACTTCAAGACTTCTTAGCCTAGTCTCCTATGAGGCAATGTCAATAGAGTATCATGCAAACTCTTTGACTCTTTGTGAAAAGTCAAGTTCTTCTATGGTTCCTTGTGTATGTTGCTTCACTTTGAATAATCTGAAGGCTTGTGAGTGTCTCTACTCTCTAGGCTCATCAACTCTACTTCAATCTCTCAACTTTGTTCCTTGGAGTTCTTGTCCTTCAAATTGTCAATATAGTGGCCTTTGCCTTAGTCGATTTATCTCTTGGAACCTGCACAAAATGTGAATGCCCTTGGCCTTTCTTGAATGTGTCTATGTTTTGCTAGCTTAAGTGAGTGAAACTCCCATCAATTCAACTAAGTGAAGTCATGGTAGATTAGTTGGTTCTAGCTTGGATTTTTCAAGACAATTCTTGGATAAAGGCTTTGGGATGTTGAAATTTTTGGCTTAGTGGTTGGCTTTGCCTCTTAGTCTCATTGGTTTTGGTGCTTTCTTTGGAGGGGACTCAAAACGATTTATATTTAGCTTAGTACTCTTGGTAGCTTAGGAAATAGCTTCTTACTCATTGGGCCCATATGCTCAAGGGTATTACCAGGTTAGGGTTTGTGACTTTGACCTTTTTGATGCTAGGGTGGGTAGACTTGGTTAGGGTTCTACTAGAAGCCTTGTGTATATTAGACCATCAAGATACATGTGAGTGATTCTAGGATCCATGCATCTTCGGTTGGATGGGAGTGTTATCTCTTAGTTGACTCATCAAGTTTCAAGACTTATAGACTTCTTAGCCTAGTTTACTATGAGGCATGTCTAGAGAGTATCATGTTCTTAGTACTACTGTCAAGAATCACATGATGGGGGGATGTGCTTGAGCTGCTATGCCAAACACACACTGTATACACAAGAGGAAGATCACTCAAGAACACAAGAAGAGAGATGAAGGCCAAAACGTTTTCTTGCTGGTTTCTTCTTCTTCTTCTTCCACACACTATACAATGTACATAAAGTATAGATAAGATACAACATAAAGGAAAGTGGCCTTCTAAGTCAAACAGTGCATAACCGACTACACTAATCGACTAGCGTTATATCTTTGCCAGCTGTAGGTAGGTGTAACAAACTAAATATAATAAGTGATAAGTTAGTGGCCATGTGAGTATCATAATGGCCATCATCTCAACAACTACTAGATGGCAAACTCTTTAATTCTTTGTGTAAAGTCAAGTTCTTCTATGGTTGCTTGTGTATGCTTCATCACTTTGAATTTGAAGGCTTGTGAGTGTTTCAAGTCTCTAGGGTTGTCAATTCTACTTCTAGGCTTGTCAATTCTACTTCAAGGTGTTAATTTTTTTCCTTGTAGTTCTTATACTTCAAATTTTCAATTTAGTGCCTTCACTTTGGTCAATTTTCCTTTTGAAGGTGCACAAAATGTGATTGCCCTTGGCATTTTGAGGATGTGTCTAGTGTTTTACTAGTTTAAGTGAGTGCAACTCCATTCACTTCAACCCATTGAAGTTGTGGTAGATCAATTGGTTCTAGCTTGGATTTCTCAAGGCAATACTTGTATAGAGGCTTTGTGATGTTGAAATTGTTGGCTTCAATAGTTACATGGATAGAGGTTTCAAAAGTTACATTGATAGAGATTCTGTAACATGGATGCACCAAAAAGGTAAATACAAGTGAGACATCTCTCCCTTATATAGACCAAGAATTAGGGTTAGGCTTAGGTCACTTCTCTAGGGTGGCACCTTGTTTGTGTTTTAGGGTTTGCACCCCAATTTGCATTGAAGGGTTTGTGTCTCTTGTGCATTTCAAGGTTTGCACACCTTTTGTGTTTTAGGGTTTCGACAACTATGAATTAGGCTTGCACCATCTTTTGGGCATCTTACCCTCTTCCCAAACATAATATATTGCAGCTTCCATAAATAATAATCACTTAGATGGTCTTTGAATTCCCTTGGCTTTTCCTTTGATTGTAGCCTTCCACATTTACTATTAACAATATGAAAATGCTAGAATAGGGAGAGATGCTATAAGCTTCCTCAAGAAGTAAATCCTTCCAAGTGATAGTGGAGAGGTTGTGCCATTTGCTTACCAACTTACTAATAATACTCAGAGCTATTTTATTATCTTGTGATTAGTTGTTGCAAAGTTGTTTCAAGTTTTCATCTCTAGAACAATTCATGACAATGTGGCTACTACATTAGACACTCATTCTTTCAAGTATGTCAACTCTCTAAGCTCAAAGTACCTCACACATAGTTTTTGAATACTCTATCTCCACATTGACCATGCACTCTCTAGTCAATTCCATGAATATAACAAACCAAGTAGACTAAAAAATAGGTTGTAGTAGACTCAATTGACCATCCTCTCTCTATCTCAATTCTATGAATATAACAAACCAAGTAGGCTAAAAAATAGGTTGTAGTAGACTTAATGTATTCTACCTATCTCAATATAGTCAAGGGTCCACCAAGAGGAAGCTTTGATGGTCTCACAATTTCCCTATATAATCCTTTTAATGCTTGTATTTTTCTCTTTAGACTCGTATAATTGCTACATTATCACATAGAAGTATGAAAGTATGATGACCATTGTTGAGTGAATACATGATCACCATAGTTTTGCACTAATAGTCACTTATTGCATGCATCATTAACACTACTGGAGTCATCATTGAGATTTCCACCACTTGATATCCACACCACTAAGACTCCTCTAAAAAGTGACCCTAAGTGTGCTGGTCTCTCTTCTCCACCACCATTGAAAAATCACCATTGAGAGTTCAATAATCCCATTGCTATGTGAATCCAAGATCACCACCACTACTTGACTTGATTGCAGAATCCCATGATGATCATGTCTAATGATCCTAACCAGGATTGTTAATAATCTTGACCATGATTTTTGTGGCTACCTACTTGGAGTATAGATCTTTAAAGTTAGGCATTTCATTCATCTACTAAGATCTAGTACACTACTACCTACAATCATCTAGCTTTTCGTGAGGCCCCACTTACTAAGCTAGAATCACCTTAACTCTGGGGGAAGTAATCACCATGATTGCAAATCATACCTTTGTTAGTTGGCAAAGACATGTAAACCTTGCTTATAAATCCACCCTCCTAAATCACTTGAACCTATAGAATTTCAAAAGAACTCATCTCTATGACTATTTTCCATACCATTGCCTATCTACCTAGCACGACTTGTCTACTTGTCTAAGTCCTAATTGCTTGTGATTATTGTAATTAAGTTGGATTAGTTATAATTGGAATTAGTGGTCAAATAAATAATTTGGAAAGGATTTATGATTGCACTTTAGAAAAGCATTTTTATTGCAAACATGTGTAACATTTGTTGTGCACTCAATGTATACATGCTTGAAGTCATACATTGAATTGGTTATTGAAGGAACTTGAAAGGATTGATTGCTTGCATTAAAATGAAAGATTGCATTTAAGTTGCATACCTTAGGACATGGATTAGAGGAAAAACTAAAAGAAAAATTGAAGATTTTGGACCCTAAATCTAAATAAACACTCACAACTAAGTCTCTTAATACCCTATGGGCCTAACCACAAGCCTTACTTAGAAACCCAAACTTAAACTCTATGGGCCTAACCACAAGTCTTACTTGAAAACCCAAACTTAAACCCTATGGGCCTAACCACAAGTCTTACTATTAACCAACAAAAACCTTGTTGAATTATTGGAGGGGAAGTCTCACTAGAAACCCCAAACTTAAACTCAACTATTAACCAAGAGAAACCTTGTTGGATTATTGGAGTTTCACTCTAGGATTTAACCATAGTAAACCAACCAAAAAGGGTGAGTGAGTAAGAATGAGACTAAGGCACCCCAAAACTAGCATAAATACCTTGAGGATTCTTGAAACAAAGAAATCCTAGGGAGGCAAATAACTTGATAGTATAACTAAGAAACAAGATCAGTAAAGTTAGGGAAGAAAAAACCAAGGCAAAGAAATAATGAGAATCAATCAAGATTGGCCCAAATCATAGCAAGTGAATAGACCCTAAACCTTGCTTATTGGATTATATAGTAGTCTCCCAAGCCCTAGAGGTGAAACAACTAGTATAGAAGACATTGTACATGGGATATGGTAGATGAGTAATGAGAATCATTGAGACATCCTCTAATGAAATTTTCTTGCCAAGGGATGTGAGCTCATCTTGCAGGTCCTCCATCCTATTGATGTGATCCTACATATAGAAGGGGAATAATCAACAGAAAGCATCCATAGTTTCTTTTCTATGGAAATACAGTGGGAAAATGTCTGTTCTAATGGTAAAGAGAAGAAAGTAGCCACACCTCAATGGTGGTCTAAAGTCTACACACATGCACAAGGATAACAATTTATAGATTCATAAAAAGAAAAGATCATGCTCTAGAGTTGAGTCAATCCCAAATGGCTGCTTGGTCCATTGTAGAACTAATACAAGGATCCTCCATTAGCTAGGATTGGGGTAGTAACAAATTCCCACAAGTTGAAGGTGTCAAGGATACACTCTACTTTGCATTACCAAATGGAGTAGTTTGCACCATCACGAAGATCTTCTTTGGACAAAGAAGGAAGCATGGACACTTGAATAGTGTTGAGAGATAGGCATGTGAACCCTATGTATTGGTGTGCAAATCGGATGCTATATGTGTACGTAGCAAGCGCCAGAAGGTTCCCAAGAATAAAGAACTCTACTTTTTGCTCAAAAACCAAGAGAGAAGACCAATTGGGTACAATCTCCCCCCATGCCTTGTGTGAGCGCTTTGCAAAGCATGTATTTAATATATTATTCATCTCCAAGCTCAAAAATTGCCCAAATTTACAATTAGCATGCTTTAGCTTTTGTGTTTGCTTTTGTCCAAATAAAGAATAAAGCGGTTGGGTGCCCAAAGAGTCGGGTTGTGGCCAAATACAATGTCCAATAATGAATATTTAAATCGTGCGCCCATATGCATACAAAATATATGTCAAGTGCTTTAATAAATAAGCACGTCAAAATAAATATTGGCGCCACACCTAATATGCACGCCCATAAAAAATGATAATTTCTTCTTAATAACTTGAATACACGCTATCGCCCAGTGCTTCCAAGCGCCACCGCCACCACCTGCTCTACACATCAACTGAAGCATTCACAATTGTTAGAAAGTAATAAAATTAAACCGACAAAAGTGAATACCTAGCAATCTTCAGCTACAAAATAAATAAATAGGTTGGAACTCTGTCCTAACCTTAATTTAATACAAGTGCATACTTTAAACTCATAAACATCCATTAATTTAAATATGTATTTTGTGGAATCACCCGCTATGGAATCACCCACTTGCACATTACATTAATGAGATGCCTAAAAAGGATAGGCGTCCCCATCGACTTTTTGCACAAGGAATCCACCTTATGTACGAGCCGTGGCAATAACACCACAAAACCTCACGGAATCCACTATGGAATATGCCTCCTAGCATCATGTATGCAAGGGTGGATAAGGGTAGTTGGGTATAAATGAACTAGAGGGCAAGGGGAAACCCTAACCCTAGACATCCAGAGGCTACATAAATAGCCTAAAGGTCACTCTCACGATTTAGGATAGTGTACTAGTTGTACTTCAAAACAAATCACTAAGCAAGATCTTCTTCTTGTACTTGAGCTCTCTCTCTCCCTCTTAGGACACTCTCATGTTTCCACTCTGATATTTCAACATGGTATTAGAGCTATCTCTAATCCAACAAGCTTCCTTTAGCTATATCCTGATCTAAGTGCACAAGAAGATCTCCTTCTTTCTCATTTACCTCCTTCTCCACTATAGCCAACCTTGACCATAGCCAATCTTTAGCCAACCTTTAGCTACATCCTGATCTAAGTGCACAAGAAGATCTCCTTCTTTCTCATTTACCTCCTTCTCCACCATAGCCAACCTTGACCACCTGTCAGTGGAGGACCTAGAGTGAAAAAAAGAGAGCATATTTTTCCCAACTTTCTTCTAGAGAGTTTCTTCCCAGCTCAGCGCACTCTAGCATGGTGCATCAAACATAGACATTAAGTGACGAGGAGGGCATCATTGTGGGTTTTCCAAAAAATGGCATAGTCTAGGCAACGTGAAGACTATTGGCCTAGCACAATCAATAGATGGTGCAATGTGGGAAGCTACCATGGGGCTTTTTTAGCCCCCTCATGGGCCATCTCCCCCTAGAAGATTTTGAGTTAATTCCCCTCATGGACCGTCTAGTTAGATGGGTCCACACGTCTACACTTAGCACGTCGGTGGTCATTATGACTCTCACATGGCCATTGACTCATTACTTATTATATTCATATTGTTACACCTATTTACAGCTGGCATAGTTATAGCGCCAGTCGACTAGTGTAGTCAGTTATGTATTGTTTGACTTAGTAGGCCACTTTCCTTTATGTTGTATCTTATCTATACTTTGTGTACATTGTAAAAGAGTGTGGAAGAAGAAGAAGAAACCAGTAAGAAAATGTTTTGGCCTCCATCTCTCTTCTTGTCTCTTGAGTGAGCTTCTCCTTTGTGCATTATTCTGTGTGTATTCAGCCTCGCATCTTGAGCAAGTCCCCCCACCACGTGATTCTTGACATGGTATCAGAGCCATGCTACTGAGAGAGGCTGATTTCGAAGGCTAAAGTGAAGGAGAAGAAGCAAGGTTCGAGCAAGCAAGCCATGAGTAAGAAGCTCTCCCATTCTTCCACTCTTTCTCTTGGACAGTGCCTGTGGAGACACCAGAAGCAGGGTAGAGCAAAAATCTCAGATTGCAGTGAGATTTGGTGTGCGCAAAGAGCATTGTGTATTTTGTAGATTGGTCCTTTAGGGCTTTCCCGCTGCTATTTTGGCCATCCGAGGTCATTTCAGGCCCCGTTTTAGAGCTGCAAGGTTGCGGACAGCAGTTCAAGATACCCTGCAATTTCAGCTGTGTCTGCCGTATACAGGTGCACAAATTACAGATTTCAGATTTGTAAGTTCAAAGGTGTTTACCAGCAAATAAACACAAGGTTTATTTGCAAACTGGTTGCAGATTGCATGTATTGTTGAGCAAACAGTAAAAAAGGCTATTTGGTGTATTGCTGTGCACTACAGGTCGAGGGTTGCAGAAGATTTGCTTGCTATTTGGTATTAGTTTTGTGATAATGGCAGAGAACAATGGAAACCCCATCATTGAGAAGCTCGACAAGAACAACTACCCTTCATGGAAGTTCCGTGTCACAAACTTCCTTATTGGAAAAGGCCTCTACGAGTTTGTTAGGTGAAGAAAAGGAGCCGGAGGTGAGTGATCCTCCAACTACAGAAGAGACAAAGGCACGGAAGGAATGGAATGCAAAAGACAAAAAGGTCACGTATTGGCTATTTGCAGTAATTGACAATAATATGAAGGGACATATCAGAAATGCAGAGAATTCATATGCAGCTTGGACCATACTTGAAAGTATGTTTTTCGTAAATACAAAGGCATGAAAGATTCAACTCAAGCAAGAGTTGAATACATTGAAGAAAGGGAAGATATCTATCAATGAGTATGTACTAAAGGTAAGGAGCATTGCAGATGCATTGGTAGTGATTGATGCAATGCCTGATGATGATGATTTGGTGTTGTCTATCTTGGGTGGACTTAACAATGAAAAGGCTTGGAAGTCTTTTATAACTTTCGTATATGTCAAAAAGCCATTTCCAGATTTCGATGAGTTGGTCTTCCTTATGATCACTGAAGAGATCAACATGCAGAGTGAGACATCTGAAAGAAGTGATAAACAGGTTCAAGCTTTCTACTCCAGTTCAGGAAGGGGACGTGGCAGGTTCTCTTTAAGAGGCCGTAGTACAGGACGTGGTAGTGACAACCAGCAAAATAGATTGAATCAGCAATTTGGTGATATGCAGGTTTCAGGAGGTCGTGGTAACTTTAGAGGCAGGGGGAGCTTTAGAGGAACAGGTGGATGGTAGAATAGAGGTTCTAACAACTCTGGTATTGTGTGTCACTACTGTGGCAAAACAGGTCACAATGTTATGCTAAGAAAGATGATATTCGCAGTGGTAAGTTGTAGCAAGGAAACTATGCATCGTCTTCACGACATAATGAAGAAAAAAATGAATGTCTATTTGTTATGCAGCATATATGCTGAATGCTGTTACAGGAAAGGGAACACATGATGATGTTTGGTGTGTTGATTCAGGTGCATCCAATCATATGACCAGCCATGCAGAATGGTTTGGAGAGATGCAAGATTTGCAAAATGCAGGTTATGTGTAGACAAGTGATGATTCATGCCACCCAATTTCACACATTGGAAAAGTTCCCTTATCCTTGCATGATGGCAAGACAAAGAGTATTTCAGATGTATTACATGTGCCATCTATTACAAAGAACTTGGTGTCAGTCGGTTAGATGGTAGAGCAAGGGATGCAAGTCAAATTTAATGCAAAAGGCTGCTTTATAGAAGACTTCAATGACAAGTGCAGGTTGGTTGCAAAGGGAAGTAAAGTTGGACGTATGTTTACTCTGGATGCTGGAATTCCTACTATGAATGCTGCTATGTATGCTAAAGGAAAAGGTGTTGTTGCAAATATTGAAATTTGGCACAAACGTGTTGGACATGCAAATGTACAAAGGTTGAAATTAATGCAGTCCAAAGGGTTGGTTACAGGTTTTCCTACATTTAGAGTTGTAGAATTTCATAAGGTATGCGAAGCATGTCAGTTTGGTAAGCAGGCAAGACAACCCTTTTCACATGATAGAGATGTAAGCAAAAATATCCTTGATGTTGTGCATACAGATATTTGGGGGCCTACACAAAATGTATCTCTTGGAGGTAGTTCATACTTTGTCACATTCATTGATGGTTGTTCTAGAAAGCTGTGGGTATATTTTATGAAGGAAAAGAGTGAAGCGTTTAAGCAATTTAGAACTTTCAAGGCTGCAGTTGAAAGAGAAACATGCTTGAAAGTAAAGTGCTTGAGGTCAGATGGAGGGGGAGAGTACATTTCGAATGAGTTCAGTGATTTTCTGAGGTCTCATGGGATAAAGAGATAGTTCACATGTAGATATACCCCACAGCAAAATGGGGTTGCAGAAAGGAAAAATAGGCATATTGCAGAAGTTGCACGCGTCTTGATGGCTAAAAAGAATATGCCTAAGCATTTTTGGTTTGAGGTTGTTCATACTACTGTTTATATTATGAACAGGAACTCCTATAGTTGCAATTCATGGTATGACCCCCGAATAATGTTTTACAGGTAAGAAGCCTGATGTCTCACACTTGAAAGTGTTTGGTTGTATTGCATATGTTCATGTGCCAGATGAGTTGCGGAAGAAACTAGATCCAAAGGCTGAAAAGTGTGTCTTTATTGGATACTCTTTAGAGGAAAAAGGGTATCGTTGTTATAACCCTGTCACATGTAAGTTCAGAGTGAGCAAGGATGCCATCTTTGATGAAATGAGCAGTTGGTATGCATCTAGTGGTGATGCATTGGATGATGATGATGATCATGACACTCATGTGCAGGCTCAAAAGCAAGAATCACGGACTCTTAGTGGACCAGAGACATCATCTGGTAGTCCTTGGTTTGGGAGACTAAGGAGTAGCTCTACATCTTCAGGTGCATCTAGTAGCACTATAGGTAAAGACAAAGGAAAGAATAAAGTGTTAGATGGCATTGATGCAGTTCTTGATGGAGACTCCAGTGGCTCAGAGAGCTTGGATGATGAGCTTGGTATTCCTTCTGTCAGGACACCAGGTGTATAGAGAGCTCATAGTAATGTAAAGGCTCCATTGAGTGATCCGGTGGTATGCAGATCTAGCAGGGTGAGATACCCTATTAAAAGATTTGGTTTTGAAGGTTATGCAACTCACCATTATGCTTATATGGTGAAACTAGTTGAGGATGTTGAGCCCACTTGTTTTGAGGATACTGTTGGTCATACTCATTGGGATGTAGCAATGGATGAGGAGATGGTTAAATCAGAGGCCAATAAGACTTGGGATCTAGTATCATTGCCGAAGGGTAAGAAAGCTATTAGATGTAAGTGGGTTTATAAGATTAAGCACAATGCAGATGGTTCTATTAGTAGGTATAAAGCTAGGCTGGTTGCAAAAGGCTATGCCCAGACATATTGCATAGATTATGAAGAAACCTTCAGTCCAGTTGCTAGGATGGCAATTGACAGATGTATGATTGCTTTGGCAGCAGCCAAAGGTTGGAAGTTGCAGCAAATGGATGTAAAGAATGCCTTCTTGCATGGTGATTTGCAGGAAGAAGTGTATATGGATCAGCTAGCAGGTTATGAAGATTTAGAGCATCCCACGTATGTATGCAGGTTGAAGAAGGCGCTCTATGGGCTCAAGCAAGCACCTAGAGCATGGTCTGACAAGATCAAAGAGTATCTTGTCAATATTGTCTTTTATGTTTTCTGATGCTGATCACTCACTTTATGTGAGAAAGAGAGATGCAGGTTTGGCCATCATAGTCATCTATGTGGATGACTTGATTATTACAGGTGATAGGGATAGTGGGATTGCTGAAGTCAAGGACTTTTGAAAGAAGAAGTTTGAGATGAAGGATTTAGGTGAGCTAAGGTACTTCCTTGGCATTGAGGTGATCAGATGTGATGATGGTATATGGCTGTCCCAAAGATAGTATGGCTTGGATATGTTGTCCAAGTATGGTATGACAGCATGCAAACCACTTTCAGCAGTCCCGTTGGAGCATAATGTAAAGTTGAGTGCTGATGTTGGGGATAAGATAGAAGACCCTACTATGTTCAGGAGGATAGTGGGGAGTTTGATCTACATGACCATTACAAAGCCAGACTTGAGCTACGTTGTTGGTCTTGTGGGTCAGTTTATGCAAGTACCTAGAAAGCCACATTTGGATGTAGTCAGACGCATATTGAGATATGTGAAGTCCACATTACATTATGGACTTTTCTATGAGGCAGGTGTAGATGTACATGTGTTTGGATACACAGATGCAAATTGGGCTGGTAGTATGTCTGATAGAAGATCTACCAGCGGATACATGTTCTCCCTTGGTAGTGCAGCAGTTACTTGGAGCAGCAAAAAGCAATCTACAGTTGCTTTGTCGAGTACAGAGGCTGAATATAGAGGTGCTGCTGTTGTAGCATGTGAGGTAGTATGGCTGCAAAAGTTATTGGTTGATTTAGATGTGCATGTGGAAGGTCTAGTTGTCATTTATTGTGACAACATGAGCGGTATACAGTTGGCTAGGAACCCTGTGTTCCATGCCAGGACAAAACATATTGAGGTACACTACCACTTTGTGAGAGAGAAGGTACTAGCAGGTGAGATTGACTTAGTATATGTCAGCACTTACACAGGATCAGATAGCTGACATCTTCACGAAGGCATTGGATACAAAGAAGCTTCAAAATTTTCGAAGCTTACTTGGAGTTGCAGAGATGCAGTTGAGCTTGAGGGGGAGTGTTGAGATGACAAACTCAACACATGTGGACATTAATGATGGACCGCCTGGTTAGATGGGTCCACACATCTACACTTAGCACGTCCGTGTTCATTATGACTCTCACATGGCCACTGACTCATTACTTATTATATTCAGGTTGTTACACCTATTTACAGCTGGCATAGTTATAGCGCCAGTCGGCTAGTGTAGTCAGTTATGCATTGTTTGACTTAGTAGGCCACTTTCCTTTATGTTGTATCTTATCTATACTTTGTGTACATTGTAAAAGAGTGTGGAAGAAGAAGAAGAAACCAGCAAGAAAACGTTTTGGCCTCCATCTCTCTTCTTGTCTCTTGAGTGAGTTTCTCCTTGTGAATTATTTTGTGTGTGTTCGGCGCAGCATCTTGAGCAAGTCCCCCCACCACACGATTCTTGACAGTAAGGACCGCCAAAATCTTATTTTGAGGTACTCCACATGTATGATTTTCCACCCTTCTTGCAGTTTTAAGTCTACATAGTTGTAAGGCTATGTGGCATTTATAAACACATAGATCATTTCGGTCACACAACTTGCAAAGGAGTGGCTACATGTACTAACCCTTGGTTTACAAAAGGAGCTCTTTGGCTCATAGTTGGCTTAACAATATTTGGAGTAGTTAGCAACAAAGGCACATTTTCCATCATGCTTCATCTACCGTTCAGGTTGGTCATAGAAGTATTGATCGCACCTTGATCTCCACTAACCAATCCCAAACTATTTCTAGGACTAAGGCTCAAAATTAAATTTACCCCTTATGCATAGGCCGCTTGTAAGTAGGACTTGACTCTACTTCCACTGCTTGAGTTATAGCTGTATCTATATTTGCTAAAGGGACATTGCTCAACTACACTTGGATATTAAAGTCTACTCCATGCAAGAAGTATTGCAATTGGGCAGCAGGTGGAACAGCAATACAAGCTTGCAACTTGCGAAAGTCCTCTTTCATCTTCTTAGCATATGCTGGGGCATTTTCATGGGGCTCTTAATGTGTCACATTTAGAACACGTAGCCAATATTGACCACCTCTTTCAAGGGCAAATTATCTTCAAAAGGCTACAAGGAATAGATCGATCGTGGTTAATTCGAGACACTAGAGGCCTGAAAAGGATGCTGAAATACATGGGATCCATAGATGTGGAATATAATTAAATAAGTAATAAAATTAGAATAAATTAAAATACAATTGATAACAAAAACTGATAGTATTGATTCACTCTGATCAGTCATTGTAACTAAATTCATTACAAACAATGATAATGATAATTAAGAAAAGCTACACTACATGTGAGTCATATCTATGATTAGTTGAGATATTTTCTTGTAGTTTTTTTACCATTGTCCCGTAGTAGAGACAAGATGTGTTTGCAAATGCAAATGCAATTGCAACAAGCTCCCTCACAAGCTACATTCATAAAAGTATACCATCGACACCTAAGACTCATACTTTGGATCTTCAAGATCAAAAGCTTTGCATGATATTTTCATGTGGCATTGGCTTCCATCACAAAGTCTTTAAGGTATTGAGATATCTTCATGATGGTGTCAAAATTGTTAGGTCAAAATACATTTGGTCACAAAGTCCAAGGTCTCAATTGTATGTCAACCATGGGGCATATGATAAAGCTAATGACAGTCAATTACTTCTACAATAGATTTGTGGCATGCCTCCCCTTGCTTTTCTCGATGATGCTATTGAGCATAGATCAATATTGTACACCATCCCTTACATTCTATGTAACCCTATATATCACATATTACCATTAAATTTTACACCATATGGAATTTGCTAACATCATTATTCTTACACCATACCTTTCATCCTCATACCTTTATAGTGTGCATGTCAAGTGAGTGGACATGTGACCCATTCTCCTTTTAGGGTGAAACTTGTCATGTATCCTAAATAAGAAAAAACTTAGAATGCAAACATTAAAAATTTACTAGACAATTCTTCAATCAACCATAGTGGTGATATATTAACTACTTACTTTAGTGCTCATGAAATTGTGCACCATATAACTCCCTGGATTTTCCTACAATGGTCTCCACTTCTATTCCATTTAACATAAGGACCTTCCTTGATGTTTACATATATTCTGTGTTTGTGATCAATCACAAGTGCAACATGTCCAACTACAATTGACATTTCAAACATGGTACCAATGGCCATCTCTTGTGCAACTCTATATTGAAGCCCGACTTCTATCACCATGAATAAAATTCACATGAAAATCTGGTATTTCTTTAGCTCTTTGAATGGAATTTTCTATGACCTTTAAAACATTAAATTACTTCTTGAAATCTACATCTTTTAGCATATCTTAGTACCAATAGTATGCATGATAAGAGCAAACCAACTTCTCAATCAACTAGTCAATGCGTTGACCATGCAAGTTGCATTTCTCACTAACAAAGTGACTCTTTAAAACTAAGTGGTAAGACTCAATGCTACCATTTGTCTCTTGATTTGCATGATGGATAATTCTTGTAGAACATATCCACACTCCTATGATAATATTACCAATTGGTTTTCATCATGCTCTAGCTTAGTTGGATTCCATATATTAATTAATAATGATGACTCATTGGTATCTTGCAATTCTTTAACATACTCTGACTGCTCTCCTCCAAAATTGGAAATTCGAAGTCAGTCTTGAAGACGGTTAAAATCTCATCATCAATAATCCCCAATCCTTTCTCAACATCCTTTGTCTTATTGAAATAAAGAGAAAGGGCATCCCCTGCATCAATAAACTTTTCATCTACAATTTCAGTGTCCAATTTAAGTAATTCTTCATTGGATTCATTTTCGACATCACCTATGCCATTTGCCGCACATCAGAAGCTTGTGATTGCAAAACAATAATCCTCCTTGAGATTAAAGTGTATTTGGATGTCTAATAGTAGTATGTATTCCTTGTCCCTAATAGGTAAAATTGGAAGAGAAGGAACAATATAGAAAGAAGGGGAATAAGACACAATATCTTTGAATTCGGCAACAAGCATACTATTGTATATAGGGTTACCTATACAAGATGACCATGTATCCTTGAAGTACTTGATGAATGATTCTTCCTCTTGTATTTTTCATATAATCTAATAATAGAGTTTGAGCCTCATCTATCCTAGCATTCTCATGTGAATTAGGTGTATCTTTCATGTGTATAATGTTGCAAAGTGCTCTAAGCATATCATCACAAAATTGCCATATACATACATATATAGGAACACCAAAAACCTCCCTAACTATGAAAACACAAATGGATAAAACAATTTTGTGGTTAACCATGATGAGAAAAGACAACAAATGTAATTGTAGAAAGAAACCTTAACAAATAGCATTGATTTCTTCTTGAGCATCATCCACCATAAAAGCATTTGGTTCCCATAAATTGTTATAGTCCAAGAATCGATTTCTTAATGCAGCTAGCCATGATGTAATTGATGTGGTATAAGACAAGGATGTAATGGTCCATGCCACAAGCACTCCATTATGAAAATGATCAAACACAAGAATTGTATACAAATGGAATTGCATAGAGAAGCTAAAAATTTAAAAAATTAGGGATAACATAATTACAAAATTAAAGCTAAGAAAGAATAAGAAATATAGTACCTTATATTTATTAGTGCCAAATTTTGCATCCATTGCTAGCAAGCTATTATGACCATACATATTGAGCATTTGAAGATGCCATGTTGTTTGGATACCAAGTATCAAAGGATTATCTACATCACCATAAGGTTGATAAAAGAAGATACTACCAAGATTGGCTAAAGCATCCCAGTTATGGACACTTTTCATAGGCAAGAATAAGGAGATGTGACTCAAGAGGCAAGAGTAATTTGTGCTTTAAATATCAATTATGTGGCCTTGTGATTAGATAATTCTTGGTTGGGCATCATTTTTTTCCCTCACACAAGAGTGGATTAAGTAACAATTTCTTACTAAAAAGCTTGAAAATTCCAATTCTAATAGCATTTCTCCCTCTATTATGGATAGTGTGCATTTTGTTGGGAGCTCCAAAACGATGATAGATGCACGATATATCACATATCTTCATGTTAAAAAAGAGCAATAGTGTGTGATATGACATTTATGTAGTGAACTATAATGTCACTGCCATTTATAAAAAATATCCAAGGTTGTTTTAAAATGCTCAAAAAATAAGTTTTAATTGCAAAAACACGAAATCAAAAGCTCGCAAAAATAATGCACCCCATTCTAGCTAGGAGATATGAACTCTAATCAATGATGGTGATACCTTTCAACACCATGTAGGAAGCTATAAATAACTCCTTCAAAAGATAACTAGAAGGGGTTTTGGCAGGCATAAACCTGTTCTAAAGGAATTGGCACAATTGTTTCTAGAAAGGATTGGAAATCATGTACACACTAACTCCTGAAGTAATGATAACCCCCAAGACATCCTAGGTTTACTTCTGTAAGAACTTCAGAATATCCTCATTGGAGAATAGTTGATGGCTAGTAGGAAAAGGTTTCCCATGGTATGGTAAAGAAAGAGTTTTGCTCAGGTTCTTAGGCATCATGAGGATAATTGTACCACGAACAAGGCCAGACCTTTTGTTGCAAGAGGTTAAGAACTAATCACACATGTTAGAGTCATCTGGGACAAGTGGAAGTGGAAGTGTCACAAATTTGGATAACCTAGCCTTAGCAATAAGGTTTGAATCCAACAACAACGAATAATCATGCGACACCAAGGGAACATACTAGACAGGGGGAGGAGTATGAGGCACCATTCAAATGGTTCACACACACCACACTCACACCACACTCACACAGATAATCACAAGGAATGCCTGCAAAACAATAAAATAACAATGTACAAGATATCATCAGCAAAAAACTCACATGGACCTAACCAACTGACTGACCATCCCAAGCAATCCACATCCTAGGAGAAATCTAGCATGATCTCTACACTTATGCGACTGAAAGCTTCATGAAATCTATACAAACTAACACCAATATCCTCATATCAAGCAATTCAAATAAAATATAATCAAATCACACCATCTCTCTGACTCCAGTAACGTGTCCACCTGATCGCTCGCAGGACATGTCTTAGCAGCCCATCGGGAAGAGAGTCTAAAAAGCATGCCCGGCACTTCCACGGCATGTCACGGGGTTTGTGATCTAGGTCCTTCCGAGTCTGCCATGAAGCAGAACCATTCGAGCCGTTCCCACTTAGGACCGACCTGAATTAGGGTTCTCCTAGTGGTCAAATTCCTAGAATGGTAGCTAGCATCGAACCCTAGGTGAACTACTTTACGCAAAAACGTCAGTGTCGAAGTGGATTCATGCTGCACTTGGTTCAAGGAGAATGGGAAACAAGAGGGATGCAAAGCTTGACCTCTCTACCCATAAGGCTTAGTCCCATTCCGTTCCCCTAAAACAGCATAAATCGGGACTCTAATACCCTAGATTCTAAGTCATCGTTCCTTGCTGTCGATTTCGTCTGAGAAAAGTTCCCAGCCAACTGGGACCACCCATCTGTAGGACAGGCCCATGGCCACATCCACTACACTTTCCTCAGGGTTTCTTTCATTGTCTAATTACCTACCACATTTAGTTGGACACGCATAAAATAGCTTCCTTAATTAGCCAATTAGTCACTGGTTCCTTCACGTAATCTTAGCACTTGACATAGAAAAACAGTGTCAAATAAGTTCCTTTTCAACAATTGCTCTTATTTATCTTTGGAATACATCATAATAATCCAGCCCGTAGGCTAATCCATAATCCGCTCGAAGGCAATCCATAATCCTCCTGAAGGAAATCCAACAATCCACAGGGATTACTAATCCAAGATTCCGCTCGTAGACTAGTATGCGGGCCTCGAGATCCAATCCCGAGTCACATCGGCCTCTTATGCAGGGCCTGAAAGGCAAGGGATTTACGGCCAGAGCCCCTGGCACCCAAGCATCCTCCTGCTCCAAGTAGCACCCAACGGAGAGACCTCTTGTGGGGCAGGTTCGGTCCACATTCCCGATGAGGCTAACAACCCACTTGGTTAGGGTCAGGTAGACAGTCAGGGGTAACTGATGCTGCCTCTCCCTTCAAGCCTTCAACCTGAAGCATTATTATTTTTCCTTCTTTAGTTCTTTGAGCAAAGCAATACAAACAGTGCTCCTAAACTGTACAAACATAATCAATCCAGTGGTCGTTTGTTTGGACAACTGCTAAGGAGTGAATCATTTTCTCCGAATGCATCTTGCATTCGATCTAGGATCAATTGCAACTTGGTAAGATCCCCAAGGGTTTGTTTGTTTACCCTTTTATCCTTGGGTTAGGGTCATACGCTGTCAACCCAAATTAACCAATACCTTAGGTTTCTTAAGTTAAGACAGTAATTTATGGTGACCATGTCGCTCTAACTTGATTTGTCAATTGCTCATTACCTTAACTTGGCAAATCAGTAGCAGGATTACTCATTCTCTTGCAAGTTAGACTTGCGCTAGAATCTACCAACCTTATTCCAAGGAGTGGAAAATTTATCTTGTGGTTAAACCACAAAGCCATGCGACGTGCAACTTGTTGCAGAACTGTCGCACCTAACTCATGCGATCATTTCACCCATCGAACAGCGTTTCTTGGTCAAGTAATTTGTTTAGTCAATATGTAGGGTTTGGGGTGTCTTCTTACCCAACCCAATGCTAAGCTTGCTAGGCCAATAACGTTTGGGCCTAGGGTTTCTAGGCTCAATCGCAATTTTAGTATTAGGTCGTTCGATCCTTAGGGTAAAACCATAGATTGTTATGACATGGGTGTTCACTTAACCCAACCACTCCGTGAATGTGGGTAGGATCCTTTAGGTTTGAGGGTCTCGACTTGGCGACCAAGTGCGATACTAGGCAGAATTTCTAACGTGCTAAACCCTAGCTAGCACTTGAGGTGTTCATTGTACCATCTATTCATGCTTTTAAGAATCCCTAGAGGGTTATAACATTACAAGTGGTTTAGCTAAATTGGTCTACTTGTCTTGCGACAAGGAATAGTCCTTTCTTAGATATGCTAAACTTGTTCTAAAGGTGTAAATAGTTGCAAGACATCACATTATGTGTAAACATGCGATTCATTACTTCTATGCAACTATAAGATTTGTAGTAACTATTTCTTTTCCTTGCAAAAATCATGATGATTGACAATTCGGGAAATAACTTGCACAAAACCTACATAGATTCACATCAAGAGTTTTTGCCTACAACCTTTCATTTAATGCAATCAAATTTCAGGCTTTAATATGATATGCAACCTTTTCTAGATGCAACTTCGATAAGTGAAGTTCATGCATGTCGAATATTATAAGACTAATGTTGACTTAATCCATTCTACAAGCATCTTCGCATGCAACATGCAAGTCCGTGGTTTCATTTTCAAGCCATGCAATTATTTGGACACATCTAACAGATGTTAACAATTTTCTCATGGGAATCACAACAAAGAAGTTATTTCCTGATTGCAATATACGCTTGTTCTTTTCCGCAGCCAATCACAGATGCATTTAAATGATTTCATCTTTTAATCCTAAGAAATATGCATTTAGGCTTGTCACTTTGGAAATGCACAAAAAGGGCAACATGCGACTAAGCTCGTAAGATGAATAGGTACTTTATATTCATAACTTTCCTATGAATTTTAAGCATGCCCAACGCGAAATTAGACTTCCAAGAACCTGGGTTTGAGGGCTTGCGGTGATGTCCACATGTAAACTTGGGTTCGAGACTTCCGTGCGTGCGCCTTGAGACTTTGGCTTTGGAGCCATCGTTGATGTAGTGGATATGGACTCCGCGGTTTGTCTTTGCCTGTACGCGATCATTGAGCTTCCTCCGAGCTTTGGCGAAACAGCCTCAAAGTTTTCCTACTTTCTCCCTCTGCGTAGGAATACCCTTTACGGATGTGGGTTATAAGCAACTGTGGACAAAGGTGCGTGCACAAGGCTTAAGGGGCTTGCCTTTAGAAACTTCTAAGAAGCTTCTGCTTCCCAGAATTATGTGGGTGGAGGGGGCAATGATTGGTGGAGAGGAGATGACGACGAAAGGGGGGGGGGCAATTATGATGATGATGAGGATGATCGTGGGTGGCAACAGCGCGGCTGCAACGGCCGCCTGGCAGCGATTTGACGGCTTCTCCACGACAGGTGGTAGATTTTCATCTCCTCTCTCTAATCGTCCCTCCCACCAAGGCTAAGGGGGAGGTTATATAGTGTAAGGGAGGGGGAAAGGTAGCCACATACGTGGCTGGTGCATGCCTTCCCCCTCATGCATCCCACACACCACACTTCCTCTCTCCACATAACTCACACCTCCACACACTCCCTCTCCCCCTACCATGCATCGGTTGAGGGGAGGGGTAATTAATTAAGAAAAATTTTCCTTAATCTTACCCATTATCCAATTGTCCCTTTTTTTTTTGAGAAGGGTGTTCTCATGCGACTTTGCGGTTTTTAAGCCGTGGCCTCATTTGCACAATGCAGATGGGCTCATTATTGCACGTGCGGGGTAAGGATTTAACTGCCAATATTTACGATGTGGGAGATAACTTTGCACAGCTTTTGCGGGGCCGTGCAGTGATCAAAGCTCTTTAATATTTCGAGCAAAAATATTACATTCTCTCCCCCTTGGAGGAATCGAGATGTCCTCATCTTGAGAATAACTGGGGATATTGTTGGTTGAGAGTACTTTCATCCATCCAAGTGGTATCCTCCTCGTGATAATCTTTCCACTGGACGAGACATTCTCTCAAGATTCTGGATCTCAATTGTCTCTCCCTAACATCTAAGATCTTGTCAGGCTGTAGCTCAAGGACTCCTTGGCTAGGCATTATAACTTGTTGATCATCAAGCACATGACTAGGGTTAGGTACATACTTCTTCAGAAGACTGATACGGAATACATTATGAACCTTTAGGCTCTTAGGGAGTTGAAGTCTATAAGCATTAGGCCCTAGGCACTTGAGAATCTTGTAGGGTCCACAATACCTTGGACTTAGCTTCTTGCATTCACCTAGGGATAGGGGACTCTTCTTTGGGCGTACGCGAATGAAGACCATGTCTCCTTCAGCGAAGGTTCTATCTTGACGTTTTCAAATCCGCGTATGCCTTCTGTCTATCCTTGGTGGCTTGGATGTCCTGTCTTATTGACTTCATTTGGTCGTCCATATCTTTCAACATCTGCTTTGAAGCTTCAGCTCTTATGGTTGGATCCGAGAAGTTTAAAGGACTTCGACAATCGTGCCCATACAATGCTTGAAAAGGGGTCATCTGAATGCTTTGTTGGTAGGAAGCATTGTAGAAAAACTCAACCAGTGGCAAGTATTGAATCCACCTTTTTGGTTCATGGCAACAAAGTGCCCTTAGCATATCCTCAATGACTTGGTTGACTCGCTCCGTTTGACCATCGGTTTGGGGATGGTAAGCTGTACTAAAATAGAGTTGAGTCCCAATGGCTTCGAAGATAGCTCTCCAGAAGTGTGATGTGAAGAGAGAATCACGATCACTAATGATTCTTCTGGGTAACCCATGCAATTTGTTGATAAATAACCTTGCAATGTCTGAGGCTTTATAGTTTGTCTTAACAGGAATAAGATGTGCAACCTTGGTTAGCATATCCACCACAACCATAATGGAGTTGTATCCTCCCTAAACTTGGGGTAGGCCAACAACAGATTCCATACTGATGAATTCCCATTTCATTTGGGGAATATCAAGTGGTTGCAACTTCCTTGGCATTTTGACATGTTCAGCCTTAATGCATTGGCAAGATAGACATTCGGTGACATATTTGAGAACGTCACCTTTAAGCCTCTCCCAATAATAGCTCTTCTTGACTGCATTGAAGGTCTTGGCATAGCCAAGATGTCCTGAAAAAGAGGAATCATGAGCTTCCCAAAGTATCTTTTGCTTGAGTGATTGGCTTGCCGGTATACATAATCTCATTCTATAGTAGACAAGTCCACTGTTGATAGAGAATTCTAGATACTTAGTCTATAGCTTCGAGTCTTGATCCTTGATAGGGATCTCCCTAAGCATCTTTTGATAAGTTGGAGCATGACATGCTTCTTCTCTAGCTAGCTCAAGTATTGGGTTGTTTGGCATGGATACCTTTGTGGCTAGAGATCTAGCTGTTGATGGATCCTGTAAGATTAGAGAATTTAGAAATGCCTTGTGACTAAGTGCATCAGCAACTATGTTCTCCTTTTGAGGTCGGTACTTGATTTCAAAATCATATTCCTCTAGCACTTCAATACATCGACGTTGCCTCATGTTGAGCTCATTCTGTGGGTAAAGATCCACTTGAGACTTTTATGATCCGTCACTAGGGTAAACCTGTTACCCAACAAGTAGTGTCTCTATAGCTTGAAAGCATGGATGAGAGCTAACAACTCCAAATCGTGGGTAGCATAATTCCTCTCATGGCTCTTCAATTTCCTTGAAGAGTATGCTACAGGATGACCCTCTTGCATAAGCACACATCCTAAGGCAAGTGTGCTAGCATCAGTTACTACTTCAAACTCCTTACTGAGGTCCAGAAGTTTCAGGATAGGTGCTGATACCAAAATTTGCTTTGGTTTATCAAAGCTAGATTGTTCAATAGTTGACCATACAATCGATGTTTGCTTCTTCAGTAGATCGGTCAGGGTGTTGCAATCAAAGCATAGTTTTTGATAAAGACCGTGTACCATCCTGTCAATCCAAGAAAACTTTGTATTTCTTTGACAATTGTTGATGTTGGCAATTCCAGAACATCTCTGACTTTGGCCGGGTCTACTGAAATTCCTTCAGCTGAAACAATGAATCCCAGATATTCAATCTGTCATTTGAAGAATGCATACTTCTTCTTCTTGGCATAAAGCTTGTGTGCCCTCATTGTCTTAAGGACAATGCGAAGCTGGGGTTCATGATCTTCTTCCTGTTTGGAGTAGACTAAGGTATCGTCAAAGAAGACGAGTACGAAGTCATCAAGATATGGCCTAAAGATATCTTGCATTAACCTATTAAAGGTGGCAGGTGCATTCATCAGCCCGAATGACATGACCAGGAACTCAAAATGTCCATATCTTGTGCTGAATGCCGTCTTTGGGATATCTTCTTCCTTGATCCTTATCTGATAGTATCCAGACCTGAGATCAATCTTGGAGAAGATCTTTGCACCTTGAAGATGGTCAAGAAGTTCATCTATTCTTGGAATAGGATACTTGTTCTTAATGGTTGATTGATTCAACCCTCTGTAATCAATACATAGCCGAAGTGTTCCATCTTTCTTCTTCTGGAATAGCATCGGAGCTCCCCATGGTGAACTGCTAGGATAGATGTAGCCCCGATCTAACAGTTGCTTAAGTTGCTCCTTCAACTCAATTGCTTCTAGGATGGACATTCTATATGGCCTCTTTGCAATTGGCGTGGCTCCTAGCACTAGCTTGATTTCATGATCAACTTCCCTTTGAGGTGGAAGTTATGTCAGCTCTTTAGGAAATACGTCTACGTACTCCTTAAGCCATGAAGGTTCTTCACTAGGCTCCTGATTCTAATCTAGCTTATTAAGCTTAATCAAATAGACGGGTAGCCCCTTTCTAACTCCCTTTATTACTCGAGATGCTTTGGCCAATTGAATTTTTTGTCTTCCAATCTCTCCTTGAGTTATGACCAATTCCCTTTCAGAGTTTCAAAAAGAAACTTGGCTCTTTCCACAATGAATGTGGGCATCATTAAGTTCAAGCCAATCCATTCCGAGCAAACACTTGTGGATACCTAGGTTCATAACACTGAATCTGATCAAAGTCAACTTCCCTCCTAGTAAGAATTCCACTTGAGGATGTGCTTAGGCAATAAGTTTCTTTACGTTAAAACTTGCTAAGCGTTCCTCACATTACATTTCATGCCCAATTCAGCTTTTAGCCAAGTGACCTAATCACTTAACTTCTTTATCGATACTCACAGTCAAGACAATCATTGATGAAAAGAAGTCTTATTTTATTCAATTGGGCATAGCCCTTTCGGAGTACAATTATTCTTGGGGAGATGGAACAAGCTGATACATTAATTCAAGGAGAATAAGATTGTGTTACATTTAGCTACGGGAACTGGGTAATAGTATGGATTGGGGTCATGGATTTTCAAGAATCGATAGGTCATTGGAAGATTAGGGTATCCTTTCCTTTGGTACCCGTTCTTCTCGTAATGTCCCAACACCTTGATTCTATCGGCATGGATTATTCGGGTCACTTCCTTGTACACATACGCGTTCTGCTTGACCCTTCGACCTCCGACATGTAGGGTTGGATTTGTGTGAGCCTCAACAAAGATGAACAGATTCATGATCTTTAGGTCCTCCATCCACTTGATTCTCTTCAAGTTGGTTTGAAGATACGCAAGTCGGTGGGCAGCTATATAATGGATCCCTGAAACACCCATCCATCTGCGTTCCATGTACAAGGGTGATGGATTGTAGATGCGGTCTAGGATATTCATCATATCGAGCCTTCGTCGATAATGTGAAGCACGCATCACAATCATAAACATGACCTGGAACACCAAGAATCTGTTCCATGCTTCATGACTCTACAAGTCAGCATTGATAAATAAGTAAGGAGACGATCTTAACAGCAACATTTGCTCTACTTTTCCTTATTAAGTTTTCTTGAAAGCATTAGTTCCTCGTTGGTTCTCTCTGATACCAACTGTAATGTGTCCACCTGTTCGCTCGCAGGACACCTCTTAGCAGCCCATCAGGAAGAGAGTCCAGAAAGCGCCGTCCGACACTCCCACAGAATGTCACGGGGTTTGCGATCTAGGTCCTCCCGAGTCTGCCACAAAGCGGAAGCATTCCGGCGGTTCCCACTTAGGATCGACCTGAATCAGGGTTCTCTTAGTGGTCAAATTCCTAGAACGACAGCTAGCGTCAAACCCCAGGTGAACTACTTTATGCAGAAACGTCAGGGTCGAAGTGGATTCATGCTACAGTTGGTTCACGGAGAATTGGAAACGAGAGGGATGCAAAGCTCGACCTCTCTGCCCATAAGGCTTAGTCCCATTCCGTTTCCCTAAAACATCATAAATCGAGACTCTAATACCCTAGATTCTAAGTCATCATTCCTTGCTGTCGATTTCATCTAAGAAACGTTCTCGGCCAACCGGGACCACCCATCCGTAGGACGGTTGAATCAAAAGTCTCAATTTCAGGTGCACCTTCTGTTCTAGCGCTTTAAACATTGCCAATGAGATCCGAATTGGTTCATTTTTTTTTCAAGACAATAAACTTATTTTTAGTGAAACTATTCATAATTCTACAACTAGAGAGCAACCAACAAAGAAAGATGGAGATCTAGCATTATGGTGCGTGATCCTCCTAACCCTCTTAACATGGAAATACCACAAAGTGCGAACCAACATCCATAATACAAAAATCATAATAATGGTTAAAAAGATTGAAATGTCATGATGTAGGTCAATTATTCCTTACATCATGGGTATGCCTGCGTCTTAAAATCCCAATTACCAAGGTTCCCAATGGGCCCAACCTTGTCATCTCTGAAATAGGAAATTTTCGATATATTGACAATAACTATTTCAATTGTGCTTCAAATACAGTATTGGGAAGAACAGATTGTGGTACCTCAATATCAATAGGTTTTTTGGTGTTGGTAGCGTCCCCCCAGTGGCTATTTCTCTTTCTCGAAGAGTTTCAAAGTTCCGAGTGGAAAAAAAGATGGGAAGAACATTTTCCACCGCACTTTCCTCAGGGTTGCTTTAGTTGTCTAATTACCTACCACATTTAGTTGGACATGCATAAACAGCTTCCTTAATTAGCCAATTAGTCACTGGTTCCTTCACGTAATCTTAGCACTTGATATAGAAAAACAGTGTCAAACAAGTTCATTTTCAACAGTTGCTCTTATTTATCTTTGGAATATATCATAATAATCCAGCCCGTAGGCTAATCCATAATCCGCCTGAAGGCAATCCATAATCTGCCCGAAGGCAATCTAGCAATCCACAGGGATTACTAATCCAAGATTCTGCCCGTAGACTAGTGTGCAGGCCTCGAGATCCAATCCCCAGTCACGTCAGCCTCTTGTGCGGGGCCCAGAAGGCAAGGGATTTACGGCCAGAGCCCCCCCTGGCACCCAAGCATCCTCCTGCTCTAAGTAGCGCCCAACGGAGAGACCTCTCGCGGTGGGTTTGGTCCACATTCCCGGCGCGGCTAACAACCCCCTTGGTTAGGGTCAGGTAGACAGTCGAGGGTAACTTATGCTACCTCTCCCTTCAGGCCTTCAACCTAAAGCATAATTAATTTTTCCATCTTTAGTTCTTTGAGCAAAGCAATATAAACAGTGTTCCTAAACTGTACAAACACAATCAATCCAGTGGTCGTTTATTTGGCCAACTGCTAAGAAGTGAATCCTTTTCTCCAAATGCATCCAGCATTCGATCCGGGATCAATTGCGACTTGGCAAGATCCCCAAGGGTTTGTTTGTTTACCCTTTTATCCTTGGGTTAGGGTCATACGCTGTCAACCCAAATTAACCAACACCTTAGGTTTCTTAAGTTAAGACAGTAATTTATGGTGACCATGTCGCTCTAACTTGATTTGTCAATTGCTCATTACCTTAACTTGGCAACTCAGTAGCAGGATTACTCATTCTCTTGCAAGTTAGACTTGCGCTAGAACCTGCCAACCTTATTCCAAGGAGTGGCAAATTTATCTTGTGGTTAAACCACAAAGCCATGCGACGTGCAACTTGTTGCACAAGTGTCGCACCTAACTCATGGGATCATTTCACCCATCGAACAACGTTTCTTGGTCAAGGAATTTGTTTAGTCAATATGTAGGGTTTGGGGTGTCTTCTTACCCAACCCAATGCTAAGCTTGCTAGTCCAATAACGTTTGGGCCTAGGGTTTCTAGGCTCAATCGGAATTTTAGTATTAGGTCGTTCGATCCTTAGGGTAAAACCCTAGATCGTTATTAGATGGGCGTTCACTTAACCCAACCGTTCCGTGAATGTGGGTAGGATCCTTTAGGTTTGAGGGTCTCGACTTGGCGACCAAGTGCGATACTAGGCATAATTTCTAACGTGCTAAACCCTAGCTAGCACTTGAGGTGTTCGTTGTACCATCTAGTCATGCTTTTACAAATCCCTAGAGGGTTATAACATTACAAGTGATTTAGCTAAATTGGTCTACTTGTCTTGTGACAAGGAACAGTCCTTTCTTAGATATGCAAAATTTGTATAAAGGTGTAAATAGTTGCAAGACATCACATTATGTGTAAACATGCGATTCATTACTTCTATGCAACTATAAGATTTGTAGTAACTATTTCTTTTCCTTGCAAAAATCATGATGATTGACAATTCGGGAGATAACTTGCTCAAAACCTACATAGATTCACATCAAGAGTTTTTGCCTACAACCTTTCGTTTAATGCAATCGAATTTCAGGCTTTAATATGATATGCAACCTTTTCTAGATGCAACTTCGATAAGTGAAGTTCATGCATGTCGAATATTATAAGACTAATGTTGACTTAATCCATTCTACAAGCATCTTCGCATGCAACATGCAAGTCCGTGGTTTCATTTTCAAGCCATGCAATTATTTGGACACATCTAACAGATGTTAACAATTTTCTCATGTGAATCACAACAAGGAAGTTATTTCCTGATTGCAATATACGCTTGTTCTTTTCCGCAGCCAATCATAGATGCATTTAAATGATTTCATCTTTTAATCCCAAGCAATATGCGTTTAGGCTTGTCACTTTGGAAATGCACAAAAAGGACAACATGGGACTAAGCTCGTAAGATGAATAAGTACTTTATATTCATAACTTTCCTATGATTTTTAAGCATGCCCAACGCGGAATTAGACTTCCAAGAACCTGGGTTTAAGGGCTTGCGGTGATGTCCACGTGTAAACTTGGGTTCGAGACTTCCGCACGTGGGCCTTGCGACTTTGGCTTTGGAGCCATCGTTGATGTAGTGGATATGGACTCCGCGATTTGTCCTTGCCTCTACCCGATCTTTGAACTTCCTCCGAGCTTTGGCAAAATCACCTCAAAGTCTGCCTACTTTCTCCCCTTGCCCAGGAATACCCTTTACGGATGTGGGTTATAAGCAACCGTGGACAAATATGCGTGCACAAGGCTTAAGGGGCTTGCCTTTAGAAACTTCTGCTTCCCAGAATTATGTGGGTGGAGGGGCCAATGATTGATGGAGAGGAGATGATGACGAAAGGGGGGGGATTATGATGATGATGAGGATAATCGTGGGCGACAGCAGCGCGGCTGCAATGGCAGCCTGGCAGCGACGGCTTCTCCATGGCAGGCGGCAAATTTTCATCTCCTCTCTCTAATCATCCCTCCCCCCAAGGCTAAGGGGGACGTTATATAGCGTAAGGGAGGGGAAGAGGTAGCCACATACGTGGCTGGTGCATGCCTTCCCCCTCATGCATCCCACACACCACACTTCCTCTCTCCACATAACTCACACCTCCACACACTCCCTCTCCTCCTGCCATGCATCGGCTAAGGGGAGGGGTAATTAATTTTAAAGAATTTGCCTTAATCTTACACATTATCCAATTGCCCCCTTTTTTTTTTCAAGAAGGGCGTTCTCACGCGGCTTTGCGGTTTTTAAGCCTTGGCCTCATTTGCACAATGCAGATGGGCTCATTATTGCGCATGCGGGGTAAGGATTTAACTGCCAATATTTACGATGTGGGAGATAACTTTGCACAGCTTTTGCATGGCCGTGCGGTGATCAAAGCTCTTTAATATTTCGAGCGAAAATATCACAACTCCAATCAAATGACTAACAAAAGACTGGACTAAACCAAACCACAACCAACTAATAACAAAACCTCAACTGACTAAAATGGTCAATAGGGACTAAGATTTACAACTACGTCCAAACCCAGGGAGCGCTTCATTGAAAAAGGGAATGGTGCAATGTGAGGGGAAATGGGAAATTTAGTTAAATGTTCATTTTACAAATCAATTAACAAAGAGTGAACTTTATTAGGTAATAAACCTTAATAATAAAACGATAATTCATTTTATCCATTTCAAAAAACTTATTAAGTTTTATGGTGCTTGTTAACATGCCCGGACTACATCCCAGACTCAAGGTCTCTAAATACAAGTTCATTGTTTAAAAACTAATGTGTGTGTAGCAGATTTGGTAGTGCATGCACTTAGGATAGTGAGTTCATTTTATTATAAATTAAAAAAGTGTATTTGGCATAGGAAGTGCATGCTACGTAAACAAATGGTTTATTTTAATTAATTAATATGTGTTTTAAGCACAAATATGCATGGAAAATGTGGTCAAATGGTTCCTTTTAACAATTAATTGTGATGTTTGGTGCAAAAAAGAAAATAAGGAGAGAAACAAAGTACTTGGAGGGGGTGTGAATGAAAATGAATCTAAAAGCCCACTCAACAACTGACGTGATGAAAAAACCACAATCACAACACAATCCAAAAAGCAATCCAACTAGTTGAAAATGGATATCATAAGGGAAGAATAACACCATGTTTAAAAATTTTCAATGTATTTGGGTGTTTTTATTTTAGTTTTTTTAATATTAAAAAAATTAAATCAATAGGATGTGTATCAATAGATTATAATTGGAACCATGTTGTGTTGGGTTGTGTTTGGGTATTGTAATATTCCCACTCATGAAAATTGACTTCTCGCACACTGCGTAAACCTCGTGCAAAGGTTATCTGTCATATTGGAATTGCCGGCAGTGTAATCTGTGACCTACACGCGAGAAATCGGGACCTCCGCATTGGCAAAGCAAACCCGAGGGTTCAAACCCACAAATCGCACGTAAACACCCTCTTGGGAGGGGCAAATTGAATATTATCAAGGCAATTTTTTTTAAAATTTTTATCCCTTTTCCCCAGTCGATGCACGGCTGGAGGAGAGGGAGTGTGGGGGGATGGGCTTGGTGGAGTCGTGGGCTGCATGGGGAGGGGGGGAACCCATGCAGGGGGCCACGTGGTGGAGCTCTTCTCTCCCCCCCTTGTCCTATATATACACCCGCTAAGGTGTTGAAGGGGGGAGAGGGAGGACAGACGGCTGCTGCCATCGCCGTGTTGGAGGGCAGAGGCTGCGTGGAGAGAGGAAGGGGAGTTGCTGTCGACGCTGGGAGAGAAGAAGACCGCCGCTGTACTCGCTGCCGTGCTGTGGGAAGGAGGCCGCCGCCTTGCTGGAGACCACCAGGCCGCCGCCCATCCCCGCCATCGTCATCAAGTCCTTTCCCTTGTCTTCGACGCCTTTTCCTTCCCAATCATTGGGCCTCCCACGATGTCGTTGCTGATCTTCAGAAGCTTCCTAGAAGCTTCTTTAAGAAGCTTCTAAGGATAAGCCCATAAGCCTTGGTCCTACGCGCCCTTTCCGGTTTTAAAACCGGGTTTGTAAAGCTCCAAATCCCACAAGCTTGCTCGTAAAACCTCAAATTCCCGCATGCCCTCGCAAAGCTTCATTCTCGCAAGTTCCCGTAAAACCCAAATCCCATAAGTTTTTTTTCACAAGGCCTTCCATAAGCCCAAAACCCGCAAGCCTGGTACTCTCAAGGATCCGCACTTTGGAAGGGATCTCCGGCGTACGAGGGAAAAGGGAAAGATCTTGAAGCTGCTCACAACGGTTGGAGAAGACTCACCGATCGCGTAAGGGTAAAGGCAAACCGGAAGTCCGTAAGCACGCTCACGATGGCTCCCAAGAAGTCGTAAGGCGCGCCTGCTGGAGGTTCTTCTCCTAGCATTCACGTGGACATCTCCCCGAGCCCACAGACCCAGGTTTTTACTATTGTGATTTCATACTAAAGCAATGCATTAAGCATGACAACTCCATGGATTAGGAAGCACCCGTGCATGTTCAAATTCACCTAGCCTAGTTAAATGCAATTGGGAAAAATTGGTATTTTCAATATAAACGCTAATTGTCCATCCATCTTACGACCTTAATAGTAAATTGCCTTGTCGTGCATTTTCAAAGGAAAGCCACATATTGCCTAGGGTTAAAGAGGAAGTTGTTAAGTGCATTGGTCATGAAGGAAATGAGTATTTTTGCAATAACTCCCTTCGTTATGATTCGCATGAGGGAATTGTTAACTTCTGTTGCACAGCATGAAAAAGAACCCCGATCTTATAAGTTGCGTGGGAAAAGATGCTTGGAAATGGATTAAATCGACACTTGCCTTAGTATTGCATGAACTTCATTCACGATGTTGTTGTATCTAAGGGTCGCATTTATACTTTCGCAAATTTCATTTCATCAAGTTGCATTTAGGAATGATTGCATGGCTTATAAAAGCATGAAATGCAAATACTTAGACAAAAGGTTGTAGGCGTTATTCCTTGATGTAAATCCTAGTAGGCCCTATGTAAGTTATTCTTCAAATTATCATGCCTTTTGACTTTAGCAAAAAGGGATAGGGCTATTGCAGATCTTATGGTGCGTAGAAGTAATGAATTACATGTTTACATGTATTGTAACATTTTGCAACTATTTTTCTACTTTAGATCAAGTTTATCATCTCTAGGAAAGAATTGTCCTTGTCATAAGACAAGTAGGTCAATTTACCCAAGTCATTTGTGGTATCATGACTGTTAGGGTTTCGTATAGGCATAACTAGCCGATTCAATAAAAACCTCAAGTACTAGCTAGGGCTTGGCACGTTAGAAATGCAGCCAAGTATCGTACTTGGACGCCAAGTCGAAGTCCTCAAACCCAAAGGTCCTACCCACCTTCCCGAAATGTTGAGTCAATTGGACGCTCACGCAAATAATGATCTAGGGTTTCTACCCTAAGGATCATTCGACCTAATGCTAGAACTTGGATTGAGTTGGAATCCCTCGGACCGAACGTTGTCGGCCTAGTGCAATTGGGATTGGGTTGAGTAAGAAGACACCCTAAACCCTACTTCTAGTCTAATCATAATTCCTTGACCAGAAAACACCATTCAATGGGTGAAATGATCCCTTGGAATAGAGGCGACACTTGTGCAACAAGTTGCAACGTCGCATAGCCTTGTGGTTTGATCACAAGAAAGTTTTGCCATTCCTTGGAATGAGGTTGGCAGGTTCTTGCGCAAGTTTAACTTGCAAGAGGATGAGTAGTCATCCTGTTACATCACCCTTATTGGGAAAATTTGCCAAGTTAAGGGAAGTTAGGTATTTGCTTGGAAGCAAATGATCAATCAATAAGTTAAAGCGACATGGCCGCCAGGGTTACTGTTAATAAAACCTAAGGTATTGGTTAAGTTGGGTTAACAGGGTATGACCCTAACCCAAGGACAAAAGGGTGAACAAATAAATCCTTGGGGGATCTTGCCAAGTCGAAATTAATCCCAGATCGAATGCTGGATGCATTCGGAGAGAAGGATTCACTCCTTAATAGTTGGCCAAATAAAAGACCACTAAAATTGATTGTGCTTGTAATAGTTTAGAAAGCATTGTTTGCATTGTTTGCTCAAGGAACTAAAGGATGAAAAGATATCTAAATGCTTCAGGTTGAAGGCCTGAAGGGAGAGGCAGCTTCAGTTACCCCCGACTGCCTGCCTGACCCTAACCAAGGGGGTTGTTGACCGCGCCGGGAACGTGGACCGAACCCGCCGCGAGAGGTCTTTCCGTTGAGCTCTACTTGGAGCAGGAGGACGCTTGGGTGCCAGGGGGGGCTCTGGCCGTAAATCCCTCGCCTTCCGGGTCCTGCACAAGAGGCTAACGTGACTCGGGATTGGATCTCGAGGCCCGCATACTAGTCTACGGGCAGAAGCTTGGAATAGTGATCCCTAGCGGATTACGGGATAAGCCTTCGGGCGGATTATGGACTAGCCTACGAGCGGAACTCCTTGTATTTCAAAGATAAAATGATGAAATGATAATAAAGAAGTTGTTTGATATTGTTTCTATGTCACGTGATAAGATTACGTGAAGGAACCAGTGCTTAACAGGGTTAATTAAAGAAGTTGTTTGTTATATGTCAAATTAATGTGTTAGATAATTACATAACTAAAACAGACCGAGGAAAGTGTGGAGGATGGACCATGGGTCTGTCCTACGGATGGGTGGTCCCGGTTAGCCGGGAACTTTTCTCAAAAATCTCGAAGAACAGCGGGATGATCATCATCATCAAAACGAATAACGAGAACGATGACCTAGAGTTACATCTTATCCAATTTACGTTGTTTTAGGGGAACAGAATGGGACTATGCCTTATGGCTGAGAGGTTGAGTTTTGCATCCCTCTCGTTTCCCATTCTCCTTGAACCAAGTGCAGCGTGAATCCGCTTCGGACCTGGCGTTTCTGCGTAAAGTAGTTCGCTTGGGTCTGACGCTAGTTGCTGTTAGCTAATGACCAAACAGGAAAACCCAAATTCCGGTCGATCCTAAGTGGGAATGGCCAGAATACTTCCGCTACGTGGCAGACACGGGAAGACCTAGATTGCAAAACCCGTAACATTCCATGGGAGTGCCGGGCGGAGTTTTCTAGACATCCTTTCCGATGGACTGCTAAGACGTGTCCTGGATGATTCTAGTGGACACATTACAGGTATTCTTCTTTTGGAGGTTTGTATTTATTTTTATTTTTCCTTTTATGTTGTTTTCGTATGGTTGCGTTTGATTTTTATTTTTCATTCATTTCAATCAGTAAAATGTTGGCTAAAAAATGAACATGAGAAATCGCTTTATTTGCTAACAAATTTCAATAAATTTTTCAGATTTTGAAAAGCATTTTTCAAGAATTTACTCATTTGAGGAGTAAGTTTCTATTCAAGTAAATATTTTTGAATTTGTTTTGTGCTATAATTATGGAAGAAATTTGCTAACATTTTTGTACAATTTTTAATTTGTATTTTTTCTAATTTTTATAATTGTATAAGGCTTTTATTGAAATTTTATGAAAATTCAAAGTTTTTAAAGTTGTTTTATATTTTTTATTTTGATTGGTAATTTTTTAGTTGATGAAAAATTATCAAAATTTCCAAAAAAAATATTTAGATTTTTTTGCTATTTTTTTGTAAAGTTTCTCATTTAATTTGAATTTTTAATGGTATTTGGATATTTTTAATATGTTTAGGGTTTTTTCAAAATTTAAAATTTCGAGAATAGGGTACCTGAGTGTGCAGACTATGTTTTGACTGCATGTAAATAGCTACAAGCTGACCACCACCACATGGAGAAGATCGCACACGTCTCCTCATGCTTGAACAATCGCTAACATGGCACGCACTCACGAACACGAGCACACCGTGCGCGAACATAAGCTAGCATGAACACAAAGAGAATGGGCAGTATGAACCCGCACTCATGTGAACAGCCATGACGACCACATGAGGCATTTACATGGTGGAGAGGGCGCTTGCGTGGAGGGTAAGGATAAGGGGGGAGGATAAAATAAAGTGGGGGGATTAATGTTTGGGGGGAAAACATGGTGGGGTTAAAAAATGTGAGGGTGGGAGGGTAAAATATATTAGGGGGAAATGATAGTGGAAATTTTGAGAATGGAGGGATAGCAGATGGGGGGGATAAAAATTAATAGGGGGATTGGGGGGGGGAGTGCAAGGTTGGGGGAGGGGAGAAGGCTGGTCTGGCAGTGAGAGAGATGTCGATGGCGTGGCAAGGAGCACAACTACTCGAGGGTGGTGGGAAGGCCAGTTGGTGGGCGATGAGGAGCACCGCTATAGGGCAGCAGCGATAGGTAGATGGTGGGGGGCGACACAGAGTAGGTGGCGGGCGGTCGCCATGACAAGTAGGTGGCGGGGGGGGCAATGGGTAGCAGTCGGCCATGAGGGGAAGAGGAGGGAGAACACAGAGGAGGAGAGGGAGGAGGTAGGAGGAGGGGAGATGGTGAGAGGAAGAAGGGGGGAGGAGATACGTGGGGGAGAGAGAGAGAGAGAGAGAGAGAGAGAGAGAGAGAGAGAGAGAGAGAGAGAGAGAGAGAGAGAGAGAGAGAGAGAGAGAGAGAGAGAGAGAGAGAGAGAGGAGGGGAGGGACGGGGAGACGGTTGGGAAGGTAGGATTTTTTATTTTTTTAAATTGATTTTTTATTTTTAGTATTATTTAAAAAAACAAAAAAGAGATGTAAAGCATGCAGGGGGGTTTAATGGTTGGGGGGTTAAATAGGCAGGTGGGCGGGGTAGGGACAGAGGGTAGAGGAGGGGAGAAGAGTGGTCTGGTGGCGAGAGGAATGTAGGCAGTGTGGCGAGGAGTGTTGATGCTACAGGGTGGTGAGAAGGCCCAGCTAGCGGGCGGCGAGGAGCACCACTACATGGTGGTGGCGAGACAGGCAACACATGCAAGCGGTGAGGAGCACCATTGTAGGGTGGCAGTGACACGTAGGTGGTGGGGGGGCGATGGGTAGCAGGTGGGCGGTGAGGGAAAGAGGAGGGAGAATGGTGGAGGAGGAGAGGGAGGAGGTAGGAGGAGGGGAGAAGGAGGAGGGAGGGAGGGAGGAGGGGAGATGGTGAGAGAAAGAAGGGGGGAGGAGATACACAGGAGAGAGAGAGAGAGGAGGGGAGAGAGCGAGAGATGGTTGGGAGGGTAGGATTTTTAAATTTTATTATTATTATTATTACTATTATTAGTTTTTTAAAAACAAATAAGAGGTGTAAAGCATGCCCCCCATCCCGTGCATAAACACGGGCAACGTGGGCTAGGGGTAAAAAAATTTGCATTGACGGGATCAGAATTGTCAAGAATCGCATGGTGGGAGGACTTGCTTGAGCTGCTGTGCCAAAAACACACTATATACACAAGACAAAGCTCACTCAAGAACACAAGAAGAGAGATGGAGGCCAAAACGTTTCCTTGTTGGTTTCTTCTTCTTCTTCCACACACTATACAATGTACACAAAGTATAGATAAGATACAATATAAAGGAAAGTGGCCTTCTAAGTCAAACAGTGCATAACCGACTACACTAATCGACTGGCGCTATATCTTTGCCAGCTGTAGGTAGGTGTAACAAACTAAATATAATAAGTGATCAGTCAGTGGCAATGTGAGTATCATAATGACCACCAACGTGCTAAGTGTAGACGTGCGGACTCATCTAGCCAGGCGGTCCATCATCAATGTCCGCACGTGTTGAGCTTGCCATCTCAACACTCCCCCTCAAGCTCAATTCTATCTCTGCAACTCCAAGTAAGCTTCGGAACTTTTGAAACCTCTCTGCACCCAATGCCTTTGTGAAAATGTCATCTATCTGATCCTGTGTGTTGACATATACCAAGTCAATCTCTCCTGCAAGTACCTTCTCTCTCACGAAGTGGTAGTGCACCTCAATGTGTTTTGTCCTAGCATGGAATCCTAGATTCCTAGCTAACTGTATGCTGCTCATGTTGTCACAATGAATGACAACTGGACCATCTCCCTACATGTCCAAATCACCTTATAACTTTTGTAGCCATACCACCTCACATGCTGCCATAGCAGCACCTCTATACTCAGCCTCTGTACTCGATAAAGCAACTGTAGGTTGCTTTTTGCTGCTCCATCTAACTGCTGCACTACCAAGGGAAAACATGAATCCACTTATAGATCTTCTGTTTGACATGCTACCATCCCAATCTGCATCTGTGTATCCAAAGACCTGTACATCCTTACCTGCCTCATAAAAAAGTCCATAATGTAAAGTGGACTTCACGTACCTCAATATACGTCTAACTGCATCCAAATGAGGCTTTCTAGGCATCTGCATAAATTGATTGACAAGCCCAATAGCATAGCTCAAGTCTGGCCTTGTGATAGTCATGTAAATCAAACTCCCTACTATCCTCCTGAACATAGTAGGGTCTTCTATATCATCCCCAATGTCAACACTCAACTTCACATTTCACTCCAATGGTACTGAAAGAGGCTTGCATGCTGTCATACCATACTTGGATAACATATCCAAGCCATACTGTCCTTGGGATAGCCATATACCATCATCACATCTGATCACCTCAATATCAAGAAAGTATCTCAGCTCACCCAAATCTTTAATCTCAAACTTCTTCTTTAAGAAGTCCTTAACTTTAGCAATCCCATTGTCACTATCACCTGTAATAATCAAGTCATCCACATAGAAGACTATGATGACCAACCCTACATCTCCCTTTCTCACATAAAGTGAGTGATCAGCATCAGAAATACAAAATCCAATATTGACAATATACTCTCCAATCTTGTCACACCATGCTCTAGGTGCTTGCTTTAGCCCATAGAGCGCCTTCTTTAACCTACACACATATGTGGGATGCTCTAAATCCTCATAACCTGTTGGCTACTCCATATACACTTCTTCTTGCAATTCACCATGCAAAAAGGCATTCTTAACATCCATTTGCTGCAAACTTCAACCTTTGGCTATTGCCAATGCAATCACACATCTAACAGTTGCCATCCTAGCAACTGGACTGAATGTCTCTTCATAATCTATGCCATATGTTTGAGCATAGCCTTTTGCAACCAGCCTAGCCTTATACCTGCTAACTGAACTTTCTACATTATGCTTGACTTTGTAAACCCACTTACAGCCAATAGCTTTCTTACCCTTCGGTAAGGGTATGAAATCCCAAGTCTTATTGGCTTCTAATGCAACCATCTCCTCATGCATTGCTGCATCCCAATGAGCATGACCAACAGCATCCTCAAAACAAGTGAGCTCAACATCCTCAACTAGTTTCACCATATAAGCATAATGGTGAGCTGCATAACCTTCAAAACCAAATCTTTTAACTAGGTATCTGACCCTACTAGATCTGTATACCATCGGATCACTCAATGGAGCCTTTACATTACTATGAGCTCTCTGTACACCTAGCATCCTGACTGAAGGAATGCCAAGCTCATCATCCAAACTCTTTGAACCACTAGAATATCCATCAAATCCCAAATGATTGGTAGATGCATCATTACCATCCAACTTTTTCTTCTTTCCTTTATCCTTTCCCCCTACAACAGTTATAGATCCACCTAAAGATGTGGGACTACTCCTTAGTCTCCTAGACCAAGGGCTGTATAGTACCAGATCATGTTTCTGGTCCACTAGGACTCCATGATTCTTGTTTATCTTTCTGCACATAGCTGTCCTGATCATTATCATCATCCAAAACATCACCAGCAGGTGTATACCAACTTCCGATCTCATCAAAGATAACATCCCTGCTCACTCTGAATGCACCTGTGACAAGGTTATAACAGTGATACCCTTTCTGCTCTAAAGAGTATCCAATAAAAACACATTTTTTTGCCTTTGGATCAAGCTTCTTCCATAGCTCATCTGGCACATGAATGTATGCAACACGGCCAAATACCTTAAAGTGCAATACATCAGGCTTCTTGCTAGTAAAGCATTCTTCAGGAGTCATCCCATGAACTGCAGCTATGGGAGTTTTGTTCATAATGTAAATAGCAGTATGGACAGCCTCAAACCAATAATGTTTGGGCATATTCTTTTCAGCCATTAATGCCCGTGCAACTTCTGCAATATGCCTGTTTTTTCTTTCTGCAACACTATTTTGCTATGGGGCATGCAAGTAAATTGCCTCTTTATCCCATGAGTCCTCAAGAAGCCACTGAACTCATTAGAGAGGTACTCTCCCCCTCCATCTGATCTCAAGCACTTTACTTTTAAGCTTGTTTCTGTTTCAACAGCAGCATTAAAAGATTTGAAGTGCTCAAACACATCACTTTCAATAGCTGCATTAAAAGATTTGAAGTTCTCAAACACATCACTTTTTCCTTCATGAAGTATACCCATAACTTCCTTGAACAATCATCAATAAATATGACAAAGTATTTGCTACCACCAAGAGATATATTCTATGTAGGCCCCCAAACATCTGTATGTACTACATCAAGTATATTTTTGCTCATTTCTCTATCATGTGAGAAGGGTTATCTTGCCTACTTACCAAACTAGCATGCTTCACAGACTTTATGCAATTCTGCAACTCTAAAAGAAGGAAACCCTGTAACCAATCCTCTGGACTGCATTAATTTTAGCCTTTGCATGTTTGCATGTCCAATAAATTTATGCTATATTTCAATATCTGCAACTACTCCTTTTCCTTTAGCATGCATAGCATCATCCATTACAGGAATTCTAGCATCTAAAGTGAACATTCGGCCAACTCTACTTCCTTTCATGACCAACCTGCACTTATCATTAAAGTCTTCTACAAAACAACCTTTTGCATTGAATCGGACCTGCAATCCTTGCTCTACCATTTGGCCAACATACACTAGATTCTTTGTAATTGATGGCACATGTAATACATCTGTCAAACTCTTTGTCTGGCCATCATACAAGGACAAGGGAACCTTTCCAATGTGTGAAATTGGGTGGCATGAATCATCACTCGTCTACACATAACCTGGGTTTTGTAAGTCCTGCATCTCTCCAAACCATTCAACATGATTGATCATATGATTGGATGCATCTGAATCAACATACCATGCATCATCATGTGTCCCCTTTCTTGTAACTGCATTCATCATATGCTGCATAATAAATAGATGCTCATTTTTATCTTTATTCTCTCGTGAAGACGATGCATAGTTTCCTTGCTGCAATTTACCACTGTGAATATCATTCTTCTTTGCATAGCAATGGGCTGCAATATGGCCTGTTTTGCCACAATAATGGCAAACAATAGTAGAATTTTTAGAACCTCTATTTTTCCATCCACCTCTTCCTCTAGAGCTCCCCCTGCCTCTAAAGTTTCCTCTGCCTCTAGAATGTCAAGAATCGCGTGATGGGGGGACTTGCTTGACCTACTGCGCCAAACACACACTGTATACACAAGAGGAAGCTCACTCAAGAACACAAGAAGAGAGATGGAGTCCAAAACGTTTTTTTGCTAGTTTTTTTGCTAGTTTTTTTCTTCTTTTTCCACACATTATACAATGTACACAAAGTATAGATAAGATAAAACATAAAGGAAAGTGGCCTTCTAAGTCAAATAGTGCATAACCAACTACACTAATCGACTGGCGCTATGTCTTTGCCAACTGTAGGTAGGTGTAACAAACTAAATATAATAAGTGATAAGTCAGTGGCCATGTGAGTATCAAAATGACCACCAACATGCTAAGTGTAGACGTGCAGACCCATCTAGCCAGGCGGTCCATCATCAATGTCCGCATGTGTTGAGCTTGCTATCTCAACACTCCCCCTCAAGCTCCACTCTATCTCTGCAACTCCAAGTAAGCTTCAGAACTTTTGAAGCTTGTTTGCACCCAATGTCTTTGTGAAAATGTCAGCTATCTGATCCTATGTGCTGACATATACCAAGTCAATCTCTCCTGCAAGTACCTTCTCTCTCACAAAGTGTTAGTGCATCCCAATGTGTTTTGTCCTAGCATGAAACAATGGATTCCTAGCTAACTGTATGCTGCTCATGTTGTCACAATGAATGACAACTGGACCATCTCCCTACATGTCCAAATCACCTTATAACTTTTGTAGCCATACCACCTCACATGCTGCCATAGCAGCACCTCTATACTCAGCCTCTGTACTCGATAAAGCAACTGTAGGTTGCTTTTTGCTGCTCCATCTAACTGCTGCACTACCAAGGGAAAACATGAATCCACTTATAGATCTTCTGTTTGACATGCTACCATCCCAATCTGCATCTGTGTATCCAAAGACCTGTACATCCTTACCTGCCTCATAAAAAAGTCCATAATGTAAAGTGGACTTCACGTACCTCAATATACGTCTAACTGCATCCAAATGAGGCTTTCTAGGCATCTGCATAAACTGACTGACAAGCCCAATAGTATAGCTTAAGTCTAGCCTTGTGATAGTCATGTAAATCAAACTCCATACTATCCTCCTGAACATAGTAGGGTCTTCTATCTCATCCCCAACATCAGCGCATACTTGGATAACATATCCAAGCCATACTGTCTTTGGGATAGCCATATACCATCATCACATCTGATCACCTCAATACCAAGGAAGTATCTCAGGTCACCCAAATCTTCCATCTCAAACTTCTTCTTCAAGAAGTCCTTAACTTCAGCAATCCCATTGTCACTGTCACCTGTAATAATCAAGTCATCCACATAGATGACTATGATGACCAAACTTGCATCTCCCTTTCTCACATAAAGTGAGTGATCAGCATCAGAAATACAAAATCCAATATTGACAAGATACTCTCCAATCTTGTCAGACCATGCTCTAGGTGCTTGCTTCAACCCATAGAGCGCCTTCTTTAACCTGCACACATATGTGGGATGCTCTAACTCCTCATAACCTGCTGGCTGCTCCATATACACTTCTTCTTGCAATTCACCATGCAAGAAGGCATTCTTAACATCCATTTACTGCATACTCCAACCTTTGGTTGCTGCCAAGGCAATCACACACCTAACAATTGACATCCTAGCAACTAGACTGAATGTCTCTTCATAATCTATACCATATGTTTGAGCATAGCCTTTTGCAACTAGCCTAGCATTATACCTGTTAAATGAACCATCTGCATTGTGCTTAACTTTGTAAACCCACTTACAACTAATAGCTTTCTTACCCTTAGGTAAGGGTACCAAATCCCAAGTCTTATTGGCTTCTAATGCAGCCATCTCCTCATCCATTGCTGCATCCCAATGAGCATGACCAACAGCATCCTCAAAACAAGTGGGCTCAACTTCCTCAACTAGTTTCACCATATAAGCATAATGGTGAGCTACATAACCTTCAAAACCAAATCTTTTAACAGGGTATCTGACCCTGCTAGATCTGCGTACCACCGGATCACTCAATGGAGCCTTTACATTACTATGAGCTCTCTATACACTTGGCGTCCTGACTGAAGGAATGCTAAGCTCATCATCCAAACTCTCCGAACCACTAGAATCTCCATCAAATCCCAAATGACTGGTAAATGCATCCTTACCATCCAGCACTTTCTTCTTTCCTTTGTCCTTCCTTGCAACACTTATAGATCCACCTGAAGGTGTGGGGCTACTCCTTAGTCTCCCAGACCAAGGGCTCACTTTAGGTGTAGTACCAGATGATATTTCTGGTCCACTAAGACTTCGTGATTCTTGTTTATCTTTTTGCACATAGCTATCATAATCATTATCATCATCCAAAACATCACCAGCAAGTGTATACCAACTTCCCATCTCATCAAAGATAACATCTCTGCTCATTCTGAACTCACCTGTGACAGGGTTATAACAGCGATACCCTTTCTGCTCTAAAGAGTATCCAATAAAAATACATTTTTCTACCTTTGGATCAAGCTTCTTCTGTAGCTCATCTGGCACATGAATGTATGCAACACAGCCAAATAGTTTCAAGTGCAATACATCAGGCTTCTTGCTAGTAAAGCATTCTTCAGGAGTCATCCCATGAACTTGCAATGTAACTTGAATATCCTCCTTGCTAAAATAGACAACAAAAGACCTAGTTTGATACCTACCTGTTAAGCAATGATCCTTCAAGAAAGGTGACCTCCTATTGCTATATTTGATCAAAGTCCATAAATAAAAACTTAAACTCCAAGGCCTTGGCTCTTATCACATTCTATCATTTGTAGATATGCGGAGCTTTTACAGAGCAAGCCTTCGAGTCCATTACACACTTTAGTAAACACGACCCTTCATCTTTGGCTTGTCTCTCTCTTCCTCTTCTTCTTCTCTTCTCCTCCTTCTTTCTTTCCCTTCCTCTTCTTCTCTTCTCCCTGTTCTCCTTCTCTCTCTCCCTCTTCCTTTCCTTCTTCTTCTTCTCTTCTCCTCCTTCTTCTTTCTACCTTTCTCTTCCTCTTCTCCTACTCTCTCTCCCTCTCCTTCTCTTCTTCTCTTCCTCTCCTCTTCCTTCTTCTCTTCTCCTTCTCTCTCTTCTCTCTCTCTCCTCTTCCTCTCCTTCCCTCTCTTCTCTCCCTCTCCTCTTCCTCTTCTCTCTCTCCTTCTCTTCTTCTCTCCCTCTCCTCTTCCTTCTTCTCTTCCCCTTCTTTTCTTCTCCTTCTATCTCTTCTCTCCCTCTTCTTCTCCTTCTCTCTCACCCTCTTCTTCTCCTTCCCTCTCTCCCTCTTCTTTCTACCTTTCTCTTCTTCTCACTGAGCACATGGGGGGCGGGGGGGGGGGGGGGGCTTGCCGATCTGGACGTCAAAAGGGGGAGGGGGGGCCTGTGCTGCAACGGAGGGGAGAGGGCCGTTGTTGATACTGGGGGCCGAGCTGGAGGGGCCCGCTGCATGGCGAGGCTAGTGGGGGGGCGCCCATCTGTCCGCAAGGAGGGGGGGAAGCCTCCCCTTTATAGGAGGGGGGGAAGGACGGTGCCTCCTGCCACCTGGGGGGGCTGCATGCACCCCCTTCTCCCACTACTCTCACACACACTCTCTCTCCCCGCCATGCAGTCGGCAAGGGGAGAGAGAGGGAGTAAATTTTTTTAAAAAAAATTGAAAAAAAAATCCTCAAGGGGGGGTTCTCATGGGAAAGGCACGGGGGGCACGGGGATGTTACACAAACCAAATATAATAAGTGATAAGTCAGTGACCATGTGAATATCATAATGACCACCAACGTGCTAAGTATAAACGTGCAGACTCATCTAATCAGACGGTCCATCATCAATGTCCGCACGTGTTGAGCTTGCCATCTCAACAAAAATGACAAGCGAGCACACGTCTAGAAGGAGGACGATATCACATCTACATGGATGTGTGTCGGAAGACAAAAATATGGGTGTTCAAACGCAATATAGAGGACCACAAAAGGCAAATAAATGAAAAAATTAATAATAAAGAACCAGATGAACTAACAAAAAAAGGAAAAATGAAAAAAAGAAACAGGATGTTTGGGGACAATGAAGGGCGTTCACATGGAAATGAGAAAAAAATGAGCATGAAAAGATACAAAATTTAATTTCAAAAAATCCATTAGTCAGAAAAAATTGCAAAAAGAAGAAAATCATCAGTAATGAAGAGTTACACAAGTCTATCTCATTAGAACACAGCTCTGATGAGAATAGGATTCGTTCATATGGAAAAAATGGTAACAACACAAGTGAAATTCTGAATAAAAAATAATTCCCAGCTATTTTTAAGTCAAAACAAGGGGTAACAAAAAGGAAAAATGTTTGAGGAAGGATGGGTGACATGGTGGTTAGGTCAGAACATGATTTCAGCAGAAAAAAGGAACGTTCATATGGAAAAAGAGCAAAAACACATAGAGAAACACAATTAAAAAGTAATAACAAAAAATCGAATGGTTAGAATAAGGGGAAGGAAAAGGCGTTTTGATGAGAAAAGAGCATGTTCACATGGAAAAAGGAAAAAAAGATATAAAAATAAACCCACAAATATGCAAAGATAAATGATGGCCAATCCATGGATCAAAAAGAGGGGCTATAAAAAGAAAATGTGTTTGGGAAAAGGGAAAGATTAGGGATATCACATCAAATTTCTTATGAAATTTTTAAAAATTCATAAATCGTAATCACGTAAAATTATTCAAAAATTAATAGCTCATAAATCGTGGCTTGGAATTGAGGGACGTATAAAGGAAAAGAGGCCACTTTGAAGGGACAAACACGTTGTAAGGTGGGATATGGATTCTAGTGAACGTAAGATATGTTCACATAAAAAAGTGACAAAATAAATGATAAAGACAAACAGACAAGGAACGGCCCCAAGGATGGGGCGAAAAGAGGATGGGTGGGTGGGAAAGGGATCCCATCAAGGCAAAATCAGGACATGGTATTCATGAATGATCAGATAGGGGCGTTTCTATGAGGCTATGCAGAAAAAATGTTAAGGGACACATCCCCGCACTTAAGACCTTACCGAGGAGGGGATACTAAGCAAACAAGAACCTAGGAATTTACAACAAGCTGGATTCTTATGTCCCCACACTTAAAACATGACTGACACGTGGAAGAAAAAGGGGTAGGGTTAAAAAAACTTGGCCTAATTTTCAGATGGTCAAGGTGAAGTTATAGTCATCGTCGGCAGTAGGAGGTGCCATGACTTGTTAGATTTCATGGATGCAGGAAGGAGAGCAACACGGAGTGAAGCAACCTACTTCCACTCTCTATTCTTCTCATTATTCATTTTAGCACACTCATAGTGCATATACAACCTAAGGTCATAAAGACCATTCACACTAGAAGTAGAACCGACTTATTTAATATACCTAACTGATCTAGCCAGACTAGCTGTGTCCAGCTCATGTCGGTAAAACACACATGTATGAGCTTGATATTCTAACACTCCCCCTCAAGCTCAAGACAGCATATGTACTCCAAGCAGCTGTCTAAAACCACAGAACTTATCTTTACCCAAGGACTTGGTAAAGATATCCGCTACCTGTTCATTAGTCTTCACATGCATAAGATCAACTCGTCCTGCAAGAACCATCTCTCTGATGAAATGGTAGTGTACCTCTATGTGTTTTGTCCTGGCATGATAGACTGGATTCATAGCTAGGAGTACAATACTCAGATTATCACATAGTAACTTCACTAGAGCATCTACCTGTATGTCCAAATCAGCCATAAGCTTGAGCAGCCATGAAATCTCGCATACTGCCAATGCAGCACCCCTGTACTCTGCCTCAGTACTCGACAAAGCAACCGTAGGCTGCTTCTTGCTGCTCCAGCTAATCATGCCGCTACCAAATCCAAATGCATATCCACTCATAGATCTACGATCATATGAGCAACCTGCCCAATCTGCATCCGTGTATCCAGTCAATATCAAGGGCTTATCTCTGACATAGAACAACCCATACTCTACAGTGGACTTAACATATCTCATAATGCGTCTAACTGCATCCAATTGTGGCTTTTTAGGCTTCTGCATAAACTACTTATGAGCCCTACAGCATAGCTCAAGTCAGGCCTAGTAATGGTCAAGTAAATCAAACTGCCAACCATCTGCCTGTACATAGTCACATCCTCTACTTCAGCCCCAGTATTCATGTCTAGCTTGACATTCTGATCAAGAGGTGTATCCAGCGGTTTGCATTCAGCCATGCCATACTTCTTCAGCATCTCTATGGCATAGTGCTTCTGCATCAGCCATAACCCATTGTCAGCTGGAATTACCTCAATGCCTAAGAAATACTTCAGTTCTCCCAGGTCTTTCATGTCAAATTCAGATTTCAACATCTTCATTACATGCTGTATGCCCAAGTCATCATCACCAGTGATTATCAAATCATCAACATATATGACCAGCAGTACTAAACCACTGTCAGTCTTCTTTGTAAATAGGCTATGATCAGCCCTGCCAACAGCAAAACCCAATCTCTGCAAGTAGTTACTGATCCTAGCATGCCAGGCTCTCGGAGCCTGTTTCAACCCGTACAATGCCTTTTTCAGCCTGCATACATAATGCTGAAAATCAGGGTGAACATACCCTTCCGGCTAAACCATATAGACATCCTCTACTAGGTCACCGTTAAGAAATGCATTCTTAACGTCCATCTGCTGCAATTTCCAGCCTTTAGCAGCAGCCAAGGCAATCATAGTGCGTATGGTTGCCATCTTGGCAACAGGGCTGAATGTTTCCTCATAATCAAGTCCATACTGTTGGGCATACCCCTTTGCGACCAGCCTGGCTTTGTATCTCTCCACACTGCCATCTGACTTGCATTTGATTTTGTAGACCCATTTGCAGCCAATGGTCTTTTTCCCTTCAGGCAGTGGTACTAAATCCCATATTTTATTTTCAGCCAAGGCATTCATTTCTTCATCCATGGCTACACACCAATTCTCATCTTTCACTGCTTTAGCATATGTACTTGGTTCTTTGACCTCCATCACTTTTGTCATGTACGCATAATGCTTTGCAGAGTAGCCACTGTATGTCAACCTGTCAATAGGGTATCTGACCCTCTGCGAGCGTCTAAGCTGTGGTGCACTACTCGATTCCCCTCTCTCATGAGGCGGAAAATACCTGCTCTGCCTTGTGCCAGGCGTGTAGACAATCGGAATACCAAGTTCGCTGTCTAAAGTATCACTAGACTCATAGCCAGAAGTCATTCTGCCAAATGTCATCATACCAGATGCATCCTCAATAACTTTCTCTTTTCCTTTGCTGTCCAAGACATCATGTCTCCCCCTCACTGACATACTGGTGTCAGTGGATGGCGAGCTCCTCAATCTCCCTGTCCATGGGGATGCTGTCTGACTACGAGGTCCTGTCATGACAGTGCTCTGCTATAAATCAATTGTAGAGGCATGAGTGGAAGGCATATCCGCTAGCACTGCAACTGGTGATACATACCAAGAACCCATCTCATCAAAGATAACATTCCTGCTTACCAAAGTCTCCCTGGTAGAGGGATCATAGCATTTGTATGCCTTCTTCTCCTGTGAATATCCAATGAAAACACACTTATGTGCTTTGGGATCCAACTTCTTCCTTTTCTCATCTGGAATATGCACATAAGCAAGAGAGCTAAAGACTTTCATGTGACTTACATCTGGCTTATAGCCATACAACTTCTCAAATGGTGTCATCTCATGAATACCTACAGTGGGAGTCCTGTTCAAAATGTATAGGGCTATCATAACAGCCTCTGCCCAATAGTAAAGTGGCATATGCTTTTCATTCATCATAGCCCTAACAACTTCCATCAGAATTCTATTCTTCCTTTCAGCTACTCCATTTTGCTGCGGAGTGTAGCTACAGGTGAGCTCCCTACAAATGCCATTTTCAGCCAAGAAATCATCAAATTCATTTGATACATACTCCCCACCACTATCAGATCTCAAGCAAGAGATGTAGCATTCAAACTCCTTCTCAACCTGTGCTTTAAATTGCTGAAAAACAGCAAAGACCTCATCTTTTGTTTTCAATATGTAAAGCCAGGCATATCGATTGTAGTCGTCAATGAAGGATACATAATATCTGGAACCACCCATAGATACATTATGAGCTGGCTCCCAAACATCAGAGTGCACTAACTACAATGGACGTGTACTCTATCGTACATGCTTGATAAATGGCAATCGTGACTGCTTACCGAACTGGCAAGCCTTGCATACATGACCAATATCTGAATACTGGAACTTCGGTAAACCTGTAACCAGCTGTTTCTTTTGCATAATTTGCAGCCTTTGCAAATTGACATGCCCCACTCTCTTGTGCCATATTTCCAAATCCCTAACAGTGCCAGAACCATGGGCAAACATAGTTGAATTCAGCTCTGGCAAAGAAGCATCAAGAATAAACATTCTGCCATTCCTATGACCACAAGCTATCAACTTGCAGCCATTGCCAAACTCTTCAATAATGTAGCCATGCTTATTGAATCTAACCTGCAAGTTCTGCTCCAACAGATAACAAGTTCTTCGTAATTGAAGGGACATGCAATACATCATGCAAATTTTTCTTTCTGCCATTATGAACCACAAGAGGCACTTTGCCTTTATGCTCAATGCTATGCTGCGTGTCATCACCTGTGCATACATAGCCATGCTCTTCAGCCACCATATCCATGAACCAATCACCGTTAGGGGTCATGTGATTTGACGCCCCCGAGTCAATGTACCACACTGCATTATCAGATGGTTTTTCAGCAGCCTTATCTTTGACATACTACATGGCAAACAGTCTATCACCAGAGTCATCTGCCTGACTGGACGTAGCATAATGTCCATGCTGCTTGCCCTTCTGGTTTCCCTGCTTCTTCTAGCAATCCTTTGCAATATGCCCATACTTTTCGCAGTAGTGACAATCCTTATCTTTATTTGGATTGTCTGACTGACGCTGCTGCTGCCATGAGCCTCTACCACAGGAGTTAGATCTCCCTCTGCCTCGAAAGTTTCCACCGCCTCTTGCATTTCATGACTGCTGATTGCCATTACTATAGGATGCATTCTGCTGGCCTCCTCTGCCAGATCCATAGCCTCTACCACGGCTACCATGACCACGCTGATTCGAGTAAAAAACTGCATCCTTATTCTTTGAGCTGCTTGACCCTGTAGCTAAGCCAAGCTTCACCTCTTCATGAATCAATAATGCAACCGGCTCATTAAAGTCAGGCATCTCAGCTCGCACAGATACTGAAGTGTCAAAAGACTTGTACTCCGGACCCAAGCCATTTAAGGTCACTGCAACCATATCCTCATCTTCTACCTGTGAGCCAACAGATGCCAGCTGATCTGCTATGGTCTTAACCTCTGTGACATAATCTTGTATGGATCTGTTCTTCCTCTCCATGTTATTGAATTTCTGCTTCAGTTGTATCTTCCTTGCACTTGTAGTTGTGCCATAGTATTTGACCAATATATTCCATGCATCTGCTGGGGATTTACAGTTCATGATCTGCATCACCATAGCATCCGAGATACATAATGACAACCAATGTAAAACCTTGCGAGCTCTTTCCGTCCAAACTCGATGCGCTCGTCTTTGATCAGCTGTAGGATTCCTATCTGGAACTTCTGGTTCAGCCTCAACACCTGTCACTAAGTCCTAATATCCTTTGCCTATCAGAAAGTTCTCGATGCGGAACTTCGATATTGCATAATTGTTGCTATCAAGCTTTTCTCCCACAATCTGGGTTACATTATCAGTTCTATCAGCATTTGCCATGTTGTAGACCTTGCCTGACTACCTGCAAACCAAGATCTTCTTAACAGTTCAACTTCAGCCCGAAACTGTTTATGACAGTTTTCTTCAATTAATTGCAGTAAAAAACTAGGGTATTTCAGCCCACTAATAGTCCAAAACAGCTCACAACCAAGTGGCTTAACCTGTGAGTAAAGCAGTCGCACATACTATGTATTCACTTTGGTTTGAACTCCTGCAACCTCACTGCCAGGGTACATATATGCAGTCTGAAAACTGTAATTCTGTGAGTGATCAGCAGTGATTTCAAACCCAAAACTGAGTAGTATACATGTCATACATGTCCCAAACTTCCATAGATAGCTGCTAGTACATGTGTCAAGCCATGCATAGGCATAGAACCACAAAACAGTATATAACCAGCATATATGAATGTCGTAAATAAATTCCCAGATTTCAAACAGCCAATGCACTGGCAACAGGGATTAATTTCAATCCCAAAAACCCAAAAACCATTTGCACCACTTCCGTTTCCAATGCTCAAGCATTCAACAGTCACAGACCAAGTCTTCAAGTACCTGTGAGACTAACCAAACCAACTAGTTCTTCAGAAATAACCAATTAGTGCTTTATGTCTGCAAATTTTTTCCAGTTTTCAGCCTATCACAAGCTCTCAGATCAGGCCATTTCAAGCTCCAAGTTTATGTCAAAATACCCAAGAAATATGACATGTCTTCTACCAAGCATCAAGTGCTCCATTCAAGTTCAATGTACATGCCAAAGAGCATCCAAAAATGCAGACATCCCAAGTGTATAATGTCACTGTAACTTCAATGACAGTTCAGCCCTGTGTATTCAGATCTGTACACCTCTATTATAGCTCCCACATGAGCTCCCACAATAGCAATAGCAAGGTATACCCTTCAAGAACCTTCCTTGGTATGCATCCAAGCTCTATGCCACCTGACAAGTGCTATACTTCTTGAATCTCAGCCAATGAGAGCAGCCTATTCATAGGCATAGTCCACACATACTGTTCAGAGTATATTCAGATTAGATTTTCCCACTTGTTGATGCTCAATCAATGGAGCTTTGGTGAGTCTCTAGACAAGCCACACTCTTGGTAATGCTCAATGGAGCCTTGGTGAGCAATCCATGTACTGAATCTCAGCCATGGAGTTTAGCCTGAAAACATGCGCAAACACGTTGGCTGGCCTGACCTCTGCTGCTGCCCATTTTGCTGATTATTATTATAATAAGGCACTCACTGCTGCTCAACCAATCCTTGGGAGACTCCTCAGCAAGCCACAACTCCTGCTTCAAGCAATGAGACTCCAATGCTTCACAGTACATATCTCTATGTGACCATTGATGAAAATGACTGTCAGTCCTCTTTCTTTTCCAGCTCTTCAGGTCACTCTTCAAATCTTCTTCTTGAGTGCATTCCACCAGTGAGCCCATTCATGGCTCTGATACCATGTTAGATTTCATGGATGCAGGAAGGAGAGCAACACGGAGTGAAGCAACCCACTTCCACTCTCTATTCTTCTCATTATTCATTTTAGCACACTCATAGTGCATATACAACCTAAGGTCATAAAGACCATTCACATTAGAAGTAAAACTGACTTATTTAATATACCTAACTGATCTAGCCAGACTAGCTGTGTCCAGCTCATGTCGGTAAAACACACATGTACGAGCTTGATATTCTAACACGAGTCACCACATCACAGTTGTCTAGCATGGTAGGGACTATAGAGCAGCATCTAGGGAGGTAGCATTGTCGACGAGGCTCTAATTTAGGTGTAGATGACGAAGAATACAACACTCATCTCAACAGTCACTCATGTGAAGATGATAGATCAGGCACTCGTTGAATAACTCACGTCACTTGATAGATAATAATTGAAACCCATATCTCACACCCAGTTTAAAAATGAACAAGAGGGATGGTTTAGAGGGAGTATGCCAATGTGCACAGCTGATGGTGCATCGGTGTGACCCAACCAATCTGGGGTATAGGTGCAAGAAGGAATATAAAGAGCAAGGAATGGTCACTCACCCCACCCTTTGTTTCACACTTGATAAATACAGAGGTCAGTCCATACTCACATCCCCATTTGATTATTAGGATGAAATATCACATCACTCAAAGAATTGTCGATAAAGATTGGCTTCATCTAGTTGATGATGTCAACTTGATTGGTTGATGAAGAGGTGTACCTAGGGAGGTAGCTAACAAATCGAATACTTTCATTGCATATTAAAAATGCCATGTCTATGCACTGTAGGAGTCAAAGAGGCACTAATGGAGTTTCAAGATACAACACACCAAAGGGAGGTGGCTTCAAAGCTGCATCCTGGAAGGTCGACTAACGATTCAACTATCCTAGACTACGGGGTATTTCCACCTTTTCCATAGCCACCTTCCCGTCCAAGGGTGTGTGCCAACTTTTATTGGAGCAAAGCCTTTTATGACAGGGAATTTCTACCTTTTCTCCCATAACAGTTTTGATTTTTTTAATTATTATTATTTCTTCATTTTCTCCCATAATAGTTTTTATTTTTTTAATTATTCTTTTTTTTTTCAAAGAGGAGAATGGCAGGAACACCATGTATCAAGACCATCCTTGCCACCTCTATTGGAGCATATGGAAAAAAAGCAATGTAGGGGTGGGAGGTGCCTGTGAGGGGCTAGAAGAATGAGGCCACCTCATAAGGATAAGTAGGAGGGCTATGAGGAGTAATAGATAAAGCCTTACCAATCGACGCGCAAGGAATGAAATGGCTATTAGCAATGATTGTCAGGATCCTCAGGGAGGGTTAATACTTCTTTAGGTGATAGCCATTAATTAAGAACGGATCATTAGCAAAGGCATTAACTATCTGTACTTGGACAAAGTCATTAGGGTTGACAACAAGTACCTTATAGGGGTCCATCCAATGTTGTTGGAGCTTTTCTAGAAACTTGTCAAATCTCAAATGATAAACAAGGACTAAGTCATGCTCCATGTTCCTCAAACTCCTTCTGCTTGATGAAGCTATCATGACAAGCCTTTTCTCGAGCTTGTTTAGCTTCCATACATTGTAGGTCCATTCTATGAGTCTCATCTAGACATTCCAAGTGCAAGAATTGATGGTTTTGCAAGGACTCTTTATCTCCAAAGGGCTCTTCAATAGCCACATGTAGAGAAGGCAATTCCAATTCAACACAGGGAAGACGGTCTCTATACCATACACTAGTTATTAGAAAGGGGTTTGTCCTGTAGCAGTCTTATAGAAGGTTTTGTATGCCTAGAGGGCCTTTGTAAGTTGATTGTCCCTATCATGGTGATGTGTAGCTCATCCTTGTCAGAATCGAGCAGAGGATGCAATTGGTAACTTCGACTTGGCTGTTGGCTCTCGGGTAGTAAGGTGTGGACTTGTGATGGCAAATCTTGTATAGCTCTATCAATTCTTCCATAAATTATTGAGAAAGTGAGTACCTCTATCATCACTGACTAGCTCCTACTGACGATGTTTTCATACAAGAACAAGGCCACACTATTGTCATCATCTAGCTTCAGAGCTTTAGCTTCACACCACTTCGTCACATAGTCCATACTAGACCAAAATGTATATGTTCTACTTCCTTCTGGTTGGCAGATTGATCAGGCCCATGAAGTTGATTTCCCATTTCTTGAATGGATTTAGGGGAAGGATGGGCTGTAGTAGCATAATGCTAGATTTGGTAGGCTTTTCCATTCATTGACAAGCATCACAATGTTTGCAATAGTCATAGGTATCCTTGTGGAGGGTCGACCACCACCAATATCCTATGAGCAAGGCCTTTCTGGTTGTCGCTTCTATGACAAAGCATCCTCCACAAGGCTCATTATGGCATGCTTTTAACACTATTTTAATCTCGTCTCCTATAACACATCTTCGCATTACTTCATCCTTGACTTTCTTGTATAGAGTGCCACCTAACAAGGTGTAGGGGCTGATTCCAACAAAAGCTTCTTCTTCTCACGCAGTTGGAGATAGCAAGAGGATATTGTTAAGTAGCCAAGAGGTTGGCTATGTCTGCATACCATGGGGTTATAGTTTCAACTAGAAAAAGGGAAGCATTAGGGAGGTCTAGGTTATCCTACTCCTCTTCGTCGCTTTGAGAGATTCACGACAAATGATCGGCCATAGGACATGGGAGTGACCAGGCTTAGTAACCACTTCAAAGTTGAACTCCTGAAACAGAAGGAGCCATCTCATCATTATTCCCTTCACATCTACTTTTCCCATCAAGAAGGACAGGGCCTCATGGTCCACATAGAATTTGAAGTGAGTTGACAACAAGTAATATCGGAATTTCTCTAAGTCAAACATCATTTCCAGGCATTCAACCTTTGTCACTATGTAGTTTCATTCTTGATTAGTTACTTTTCAGCTTGCATAATAGATAGGTCGATCTAACTGCAAGGAGCTCTTTTAGTGTAAGACTATGCCTAGGCCTTCGACTGATGCATCAGTGTGCACATGGAATTCCTTCATCCAATTAGGGGGTTGCAGGATGGGTGCTTCAATCAGACATTGTTTTAGGGTGTTGAACACTTCATCACAATCAGTTGTCCATGTAAACTCTACATCTTTTTTCAATTTTATGCAAGGGGGTTGCCTTTGTTGCAAAGTGGGCAATGAATCGTTTGTAATAGCCTACATGGCCAAGGAATCCCCTCAATTGTTTGAGGTTGGTTGGCATTGTTAAAGCTGCAATCTTCTTAATATTCATAGGATTGGTTGCTATCCCTTGTCTAGAGACAATGTGGCCCAGAAGAACTCCTGAAGAGACTCCAAAGATGCATTTGTCAAGGTTGAGAGAGATCCCATACTCTCAATATCTACTATCAAAGCATTGCTCCAAGTATCCCCAATGCTCACGAATTAGGCTATAGACACGGAAGTCATCTAGGTACAACTCAATGAAATCATGCAGATGGTTTTGGAATGTGGCCATCATCACTGGTTTGAAGGTAGTAGGAGCATTATAGAGCCCAAACAACATCACTCTGTAAGCATAGACTACGATCTAGACTTGGTTGTATCCACTGAATCCATCAAAGAGGGAATAAAGCTCATGGATTGCCAATGTGTCCAACAATTTGTTTATGAAAGAAATAGGGAATTGATCCTTCTTAGTCTTGGAGTTCAGCTTTTATAAGTCTGCACATATTTGCAACTTTCCATTCTTCTTGGGTACTACCACGATGGGCGAAACCCATTCACTATTGGCCACTGGATAGATAAACTCAACTTCAAGGAGCTTCAACAATTGTCTTTCACTAAGGCAAAGTAATTTGGATTCATGCACCTTTATCTTTGCCTCATAGGCTTGGCATCAGAGGCTCCAATTCGATGTGATGTTGACACACCATGGGATCAATCCCCTTTAAATCTGTGTACGACCATGCAAACACATCCAAATTCTCTTTTAGAAGGTCATGTAGAATTGGCAGCTCCTCTTATGAAGGACTGATATCCACCTTCAGGTGACATTTAGTACCATCTACATCCATGAATGTTAATTGATTTTCACCTTCCACTTCGCAGATAAAGATCCTATGGACTGCTTTTGGGTACAGATCCGACTCCTTCAAGGGAGTGGCCTCCTCTTCTAATATGCCATTGGAATTGACTTCCTCTATCAATGAGGACTTTTCTTGCTTCTTGGGATGCTCAAAGGGTATTAGGGTTGTTTCGGGTTTGGTTTGGAAATCAATAACCTCTTGGATTGAGGACTCATCTTCTAAAGTTGCATCCAAGAATGTTACATGACATGGACCCTCTAAATTATGTTTGGGGTGTAGGACTAGTAGTTGTTGGCATGGTGCATCGTCATTATCCTTTCTTTAAAAGGGTGGATTAGGGTGGCAAGATCCACTACTGAAGGAGGGCTTATTCTGCTTCATCCATTTCTTGTGGATATTCTGTATATGATGTGACTCATTAGCCAGCCCAAAGGGTACCATAGTCATTCTATCCAACAACATGGGATCTTTGGCTTGTGTAGCCTTTGGAACTTCTTCCTTGTATCCTCTTCAAGGTGAATGGATCTTTCCAATTCGCTATCATAATCTTCTTCTACAATGTCATCATCATCCTCTTCAGACTCTGTCTCTACCTCTGTAGGGGCTCTGTAAGAAAATAAAAAATTCTTTGTTGTATCCTCTGCCTCTGCCTCTATGTCTGTCTCTGCTCTTGTCTTTGGCTCTACTTCTGTCTCTGTTTCTGTCTTTGTTACGGCCATGTAACAGGGAGAGCAATACATCCATGCCTCTATCTCACTGTTAGAAGTGATTTTTGAAGTCATTCTTGGGTTGGGTAGCAGGAGCTATTCACCCATCGACAAAGACTTTTCTTCTTTTGGGAGTTGGCTTACAATTCCCACTATCACGGACTATGCCTCTGTTTTCTTGGGAAAGATTTATTTGACAGCTTCTTCATCTCCTGATGTGCCATCTGTTATTTCATTGGAAGAGTTTGTTAAGACTTCAATGGAAGTGAATCCATTAGCTTTTTGCAGTCCATACAACTTTAGCACCACTTTGTTGGGTCCTCTGCTAGGGTTAGGGTTCCTTTGAACTAATCTGTTCGTGCTCTTACTTCAAAATGCCATGGCCATCCCAATAATAGAGGATATGAGGTCCCGTAGGAATTTGGTTTTACCACTAGATATGTCAACCTAATAATCTCTTATTGTTGCGAGGGTTGTCTTCACATATGGGAGGATGCCCAAAGGCTTAATTCTACTTTGGTATGCCAATATGATAAGCCACTATGTGTAGGCTGCATATCTTGCGAGCCTCGATCCTTCATTGTCACATCCATCATGATGTTTACTAAAGAAACTCCATCAATCAATGCCTTTGCAATAATGCATCCTTCAATCCACACGCCAATCGTTGGGATACTAGGATCCAAGAAGGGGTTAGCCACATCCATGTCTTTTATAGGCTCTATAACTTTATTGGACTTAGGGGTAGTGGTAGAAGCAATTCCTAGGCCATGTCTTCTTATCAGTATGCTTTTGAATTTCTTTTGACAGCTAGGAGACAACATTAGCAATTGTTGAAATGTTAGGTTTGGTTTGAAGGTGTCTAAGTCTTTGACTAAGTCATATTCTTTGATAAGATCCATGGGCTTCTCCAATTGGCTAGGAAATGGGGCAACACCTATTTTTGTCTTTCCTCTTTCTTCCAGAACTGGCAACATTTGCACTTCTTCTACTACTAGAGGTACCCTTGCATCCTTTATCTCTTGAACCTCTAGTCGTCCTATCTCTATAATTGTCTTTGTATCCTTATGTACTCCTAGACAGCTCTGTACTATACCATTACGTTCTGTATTGTTCTATTTTACCTTGGGAAGATTGAACTTCATCGTTTTTGTAGAGGGAACATTCTCTTTTGGAACTATGGGTTCTCTTTTCTTGGCGCATGTTATTGCAACACCTTCTAATTCCTTAAAGTGGGAGGCATATTCTTAGGTCTTCTATGTCAAGATTGTGGGAGAGAAGGAAGGAGTCTCACTTGAAGCTTTCTTGCTTGCACAATGGGGGAATACACACAAGGGTGGAGGCTGAAAACAGTTTTCCTCTTCTTAGTTGTGTAAGCCAAAAGAACTCACTTACAATGAAATAGAAGAACCCTATATATGGGTCTCAAACCAAACTCAACTAACTAAGGTGGCATACTAATTGAGCCACGAACTAGAGTAGATAAGGATAGCTATCATGTAGCTATTATTCATGGGCGGTGTACCAACCGCGTCTGCAAACTGACAAGTCGGTGACATAAATACACAACGATCACCCTGACGTATCACAAGTGGAGCTCGATATCTCAACACTCCCCCTTGAGCTCAATCCCAATTCCTGCACACCAAGCAGGTCTCTAAACTTGCGCAGCTTCTCTGCGCCCAATGCCTTTGTGAATATGTCAGCTACCTGATCCTCTGTGCTGACATAAACTAGATCAATAAGGCCTAGTAAAACCCTCTCCTGCACATAGTGATAATGCACCTCAATGTGCTTTGTTCTAGCATGATAGATTGGGTTATTTGCCAAGTGTATGCTACTCATGTTGTCACAATAAATGACAACTGGCCCATCTGTAGGCTGATGCATATCATAAAGTAGCTTATGCAACCAAGCTACCTCACATGCAGCCATTGCTGCACCCCTGTACTCAGCCTCTGTGCTTGACAAGGCAACTATAGGCTGTTTCTTACTGCTCCAAGTGACTACAGCACTCCCAAAAGATAACACATATCCACTGGTAGATCGTCTATCAGAAATACTACCAGCCCAATCAGCATCAGTGTATCCATGCAACTGTATCTGAACCCCAGTCTCATAAAATAGTCCATACTGCAATGTGGACTTCACATACCTGAGTATGTGTCTAGCCGCATCCAAATGTGGTTTCCTTGGAGCCTGCATAAACCGACTTACCAATCCAATAGCATAGCTCAAATCTGGCCTAGTAATAGTCATATAAATCAAGCTTCCTACTATGCGTCTGTACATAGTAGAGTCTTCTAGAATCTCACCTGCATCTACGCTCAGCTTCACATTTTGCTCCAAAGGAACTGAAATAGGCTTACAGCCTGTCATCCCATATTTGGACAGCATGTCCAATCCATATTGCCTCTGCAAGAGCTGTATCCCACTTGGTGATCTAATCACCTCAATGCCCAAGAAATAACGCAGCTCTGCCAAATCCTTCATCTCAAACTTCTGCTTCAATAGCATTTTCACATGAAGGATATCTTCATCACTGTCACCTGTCATAATCAAATCATCAACATAAATGACAAGCAGCATAATACCTTTCTCTGTTTTTCTCACATAAAGTGAAAAATCTGCCTTGGAAATCTGAAAGCCAATAGTGACAAGATACTGTCCTATCTTGTCAGACCATGCTCTAGGTGCTTGCTTCAAGCCATACAAGGCTTTCTTCAACCTGCAAACAAACTCAGGATAAACAACATGCACATAATCTGGTGGCTGCTCCATATAGACCTCTTCTTGCAAATCACCATGCAAGAAGTCATTCTTTACATCCATCTGATGTAAAGACCATCCCTTTGATGCAGTCATAGCAATGACTGCTCTTACGGTTGCCATCCTTGCAACCGGACTGAATGTTTCTTCATAGTCAATGCCATATGTTTGTGCATACCCCTTGACTACTAATCTTGCCTTGTATCTGTTCACAGAACCATCTGCATTGTGCTTCACCTTATAAACCCACTTACAACCAATTGTATTTTTACCTTTAGGCAAAGGTACCAATTCCCATGTAGCATTTGCTTCCAAGGCATCCATTTTTTCATCCATGGCTTTCTCCCATTTTTCTTTTCCCATGGCTTGCTCAAAAGAAGTGGGTTCTGGTTCTTGTATCACTTTGACCATATATGCATAGTGAATGGCTGTAAATCCATCATATTTCAGCTTATCCACAGGATACCTAGCTCTCGTAGACCTGCACAAAGTAGGTTCACTCCCAGGTGCTCTTAAAACATCCCTGGTCTTCCTTACTCCAAGTGTAACAATAGAAGGAATACCCAACTCATCATCAATGCTCTGTTCTGAGCCACTGGATTCACCATCCACATAAGAGTGACCTGCATTCACATCAAACATGGGCTGATCAACCTTCTCTTTTCCTTTTCGTGATACTTGCATACCACTATCTGCATTACTTTGAGAAGATTCTCCTGATCTCAATCTGCCTGTCCATGGCAAAGAATGTGAACCACTGCTAGAGGACGCTCCAGGTCCACTAATATTTTGTGATTGCTGCTGTGAATTCTGTGCATCATTACCATTTTGTGCATCTACATCATCAATCACATTTACTGGTTTATACCAGCTACTCATCTCATAAAAAACAACATCTTTGCTCACTGTAAACTTACGAGTAGAAGGGTTATAGCATCTATACCCTTTTTGCTGCAGAGAGTAACCAATAAAGATGCACTTCTCAGCTTTTGGATCCAACTTGGATCTCAACTCATCTGGCACATGTACATAGGCAATGCAACCAAAAATTTTCAAATGAGAAATATCTAGTTTCCTACCAGTATACCTCTCCTCTGGAGTCATTCCATGTATTGCTGCAGTGGGAGTCTTGTTCATTATGTAGACTGCTGTAGCAATTGCTTTAGCCCAATAAAAATCTGGCAAGTCTTTTTCATTGAGCATGGCACGAGATACCTCTCCAATATGCCTGTTTTTCCTTTCTGCAATTCCATTTTGTTGTGGGGTATCACTGCATGAATATTGCTGCTTTATGCCATGCTCCTGCAGGAACCTTGCAAACTCATTTGAGAGGTACTCTCCCCCTCCATCTGACCTTAGGCATTTCATTTGCATGTCTGTTTCTTTTTCAACCATAGCTTTAAGGGTTTTGAAATGCCCAAAAACTTAACTTTTCTTTTTCATAAAATACACCCAAACTTTTCTACTATAGTCATCAATAAAAGTGACAAAATAATGACAGCCTCCAAGAGATGTAGCTTTAGTAGTCCACACATCAGAGTGGATTAATTCCAATGGCTTCTCACTCTCTTGAACATGTCTAGGAAATGGTTTCCTTGCCTGTTTTCCAAACTGGCAGGCTTCACATACCTTATGCATTTCTGCAACCTTGAATTTGGGCAATCCTGCAACAATGTTTTGGGCCTGCATTGATTTAAGTCGTTGTACATTAACATGACCAATGCATTTATGCCAGATATCAATATCTGCAACTACACCTGTCCCATGTGCAAACATTGCTGCACTCAATTCAGGTGTGTCTGCATCTAATGTAAACATTCTGCCCTTCTTCTTTCCTTTTGCTATCAAGCGACCTTTATTTTTCATATCCTCAACAAAGCATCCATGAGGATTAAATCTGACCTGCAAGCCCTGCTCAACCATTTGACCAACAGAAACCAGATTCTTGGTGATATTTGGGACATGAAATACATCGGACAGGTATTTCTTTTTCCCATCCTGCATAGACAAAGGAATTTTTCCAATCTGCACAATAGGATGTGCAGTATCATCACCAATCTCCACAAATCCTGGTTTTTCCATTTTCCTTGCATCCTCCATCCATTCTGCAAGACCTGTCATGTGGTTTGATGCACCTGAGTCAACATACCATACATCGTTGCTTTCTTCTGCACTTGTCATAGAATTGTTCATGTGATGCACCATAAACAAATGCTCATTTCTGTCATCACCCTGTCTACTAGAAGATGCATAATTCCCTTGTTGCAGTTTTCCATTCATGATGTCATTCTGCTTTTTATAGCAGTCTTTAGCCATATGACCCATTTTACCACAGTAGTAGCATTCAACATTACTGTTTGCATTTTGGCCTCTTTGCCATCCACCACGACCTCTTTGGCTCCCCCTGCCTCTAGAGTTACCACGTCCTCCTCCATAGGACTGGTTTTCTTGAGTTTGCTGCATATTATGATTTCTACCACGGCCTCCAAATCGGTCTCCTCTACCTCTTCCAGCATTTGAGTAGAAGACAGCTTCTTTTGAAGTTCCTCCTGAAGAAGATGCACCACCATTTCTTTGCTCCTCAGAAATTAGAAGAGCAATCAACTCCTCAAAGTCAGGAAATCTTTCACGAACTGAAATGGATGTCCGAAACTGTGCATAATCCTTTCCTAGACCATTCAAGGTCACAGAAACTAAATCATCATCTTCCACTGGCGACCCAATGGAAGCAAGTGCATCTGCAATCTTCTTCACCTTCATGTGGTAGTCATTGATGCTCATACTTTCTCTTTGCACATTGTGCAACTCTTGCTTGAGCTGCATTTTCCTGGCTTGCGTATTTGTGCTATACATTTTTGACAAAGTATCCCATGCCTCCTTTGGCGTACTTGCATCTTGAATATGCACAATCATAGAGTCTGAAATGCTGATAGACAGCCAGTACATAACTTTCCTGGCTCTCTCATGCCATGCTTTAAATGCATGCATTTGCTGTTGATTGGGAACATCAGGAAGAACTGGTTCTTCTTCATTTCCTGCAACAAATTTCCAATATCCTTTTCCCATAAGGAAATTCGTCATTCTAAACTTCCATGCTTGGAAGTTGTTCTTATCAAGCTTTTCAGTGACAATCTGTGAAAGAGAATTAGAGGCCATTACAGAACACTGCAAAAAATTATGTCATTGTAAAAAACACAGCTTCAGCCTCACAAGGGCAAATCTGCAAAACTGACGAAAGTGGTATTTGACCACACAGTCACTTCCTAGTGACGATTTTGCATCAACAGGCAACAGGGATGATTCTGTAACTCCCAATGTCTCTGCGCACAAGCATACGATGCAATTTCTACAGTAACTTTTCACCAACCTATAGAACAGTGGCTGCACAGCATAAAACTGGGCCTTTTCCTGAGTGCATGCAGAAAACTTTCACCTCCAAAACAGGCCCCGAAATGGCCTCAAATAAAAAAAACAAGGTTGCCAAGGGCCAAAACCCTCTCCCGCAGCATATACTGCCCTCTTGCTTCACCACGAAGGGCGTCTCAACCTGAGACAATGCACTCCTGCACTTTCCGGCTGTGCTACCTGCAGAGATTTGCTCCCAAAGCAAAAAATGAAAGCAACACTGCTCCTCTTACCAGAACACTGCGAGCTTGGCTTGCTTTCTTGAGCTCCTTACCACGAACAAGGCTCTGATACCATGTCAAGATTGTGGGAGAGAAGGAAGGAGTCTCACTTGAAGCTTTCTTGCTTGCACAATGGGGGAATACACACAAGGGTGGAGGCTGAAAACAATTTTCCTCTTCTTAGTTGTGTAAGCCAAAAGAACTCACTTACAAAGAAATAGAAGAACCCTATATATGGGTCTCAAACCAAACTCAACTAACTAAGGTGGCATACTAACTGAGCCACGAACTAGAGTAGATAAGGATAGCTATCATGTAGCTATTATTCATGGGCGGTGTACCAACCGCGTCTGCAACTGACAAGTCGGTGACATAAATACACAACGATCACCCTGGCATATCATGAGTGGAGCTCGATATCTCAACATTCTATTGGGGATCAAGGGTAGATTTCATAAGAGTTGGACTGAGACAGTCTTTTGCAATGTGGCCTTCTCCTTTGCATCTACTACATAAGGGTTTGTATTCCTCCATGGACCTTCTAGGATTTGGATAATTTGGTGAGATATGCCCCTTTTCTCCACATCTATAACACTCCACTTCTTCTGATATTTTGCCACTGCCAGACTATCGTCCTCTACAAGAGGAATCCTCCTTGGTCCGTAATAAGGACTAAACTCTTTAGGCTTTGGTATGATATCCTAGGTAGTCATCTTGGATTCTAACAAGTTGAATCTTGCTTCTTCATCTTTCTTCCTTCTTTCATGCATCTCCTTCAAAGAGTTAATATCCTCTGTATGGTTATTCCTTGAATAATACGAACAGAAGGCTCCAAGGATGGTTGTTTTTTGGGTACATTCAATAGCTAAATGTCCTACTTGATGGCACAAAAGGTCCGAGGACCTAGAATTTGAGTTTTTGCTTGTGGCCTTTAATTAAATAAAGTAGGACAAGGTCCTCCTTATCATCAAACGAGCATTGCTTGACATGGTTGTCAAACTAGGCCTTTTGCTTGGCCTTCTCTCTGTGAGTCATGCTTCACTCAACTGTTCCAACTCAAGCAAGTAATGTTGCCATGCTTGAGGGCCTTTCCAACATTCTTGACATTAGGGGAGTTTTGAGGTCTCAACACAATGAAATGGTGTGGTAGAAAGGAAAAGCAGGGTGATCATCGGCTAGAGCCATGTTGAATGAGAAGAGCCTACTAAATGCATATTGGACAGAGGATGCAATGGCTACAGTATATGTCATCAATCATACACCAACAGCAGGTATACATGAGGTGACTCCTCATGAGAGGCTTTATGGGATAAAGCTGGACATTAGCCATTTTAAGGTTTTTGGATTCTTGGCATATGTACATGTTCCAGATGAAAAGAAAGGCAGAAAATGCCATCTTTATTGGATATGCACAAGATAGGAAAGCGTACAAATGCTACAATCCTTTTACTCATGAGACATTGGTCTCAAGATATGTAGTATTTGATGAGCTGAAATCATGGCATGAGAAGAAGATCACCTTGATGAATGATGATGATGTTTGTCAGGACACTTATGTACATGCAAGTACAAATGAAAGTGTAGAAATTTATGGGCCTTCTAAAGATGCTACTACATCAGTTAGTCCTTGGACAGGTAGATTGAGTACTTCCGCATCTTTATCCACCACTGACATGAGTATGTCAGTGATGGGGAGAAATGTGGATAAAGGCAAAGGCAAACTTGATGATTTTACAAGGACACTCACTTGTGGTTATGATTCACCTTGCACTAATAGCTTGGATTGTGAGTTTGGTATTCCATTAGTTGTGACTCCTTGTGTGAAACATAGATACATACCACCTCATGAGAGAGGAGAGTCAAGAAGCCTGTGGATAGGCTTACATACAGTGGCTACACAGTGAGGCACTATGCATATATTGCAAAAGTCACTAGCTTCAAGGAACCCACAAATTTTTCTCAAGCTATTTTGGATGATCATTGGTGTAAGGCAATGGATGAGGAATATTCAGCATTGGCTAAAAATAACACTTGGGATTTGGTTGATTTTCCTAAAGGAAAAATGGCTATTGGTTGCAAATGTGTATACAAAGTGAAGTGTAAATCAAATGGCACATTGGAAAGATACAAGGCAAGACTTGTGGCAAAAGGGTATGCACAACAATATGGTCTTGATTATGAGGAGACATTCAGTAGCATTGCTAAAATGGAAACCGTGAGGACAGTGATTGCTTTGGTAGCATCTAGAGGATGGAGTATGTATTAGATGGATGTGAAGAATGATTTTCTCAATGGTGATTTGGTTGAGGAAGTATACATGGATCAGCTTGAGGGCTATTGACATCCAAATTTTCCTACACATGTGTGTAGATTGAAGAAAGCATTATATGGGTTGAAGCAAGCACCTAGAGCTTGAAATGCTAAGATAAGGGCATGCTTACAAAAACTTGGTTTCACTATGGGCAAGGCTGATCATGGCCTATTCACAGAGAAGACAAGGGTTGGTTATGTGATATTAGTCATCTAGGTGGATGACTTGATCATTACAAGTGATGATGTCACGGGAATTGGAGAGATTAAGGAAATGTTACATGTTGAATTTCAAGTCAAAGATTTGGGTGAACTGAAATATTTCCTTGGGATTGAGGTTGTATCTACATGTCATGGTACTTGGTTGTTGCAAAAGTAGTATGCACAAGACATGTTAACCAAGTATGGTATGTTGGATTGCAAGTCTTTGAGCACTCCATTGGAACAAAATGTTAAGCTACTTGCAGATGTTGAACATGAGATTGAGAATGTCACTATGTATAGGCAAATGGTGGGTAGCCTGATTTACCTTACAATTACTAGACCAGATCTTAGCTATTCAGTTGGACTGATTATCCAATTCATGCAAAAGCCTATGAAGCCTCATTTGGATGCAGTGAGCAGGAACTTGAGATATGTGAATGCTACATCAGATTATGGTATATTCTATGAGCATGGTAAGCCCTTGGAGCTTATAAGATATACAGATGCTAACTAGGCAGGAAGTGCCTATGAGAGGAGATCTACTAGTGGGTATGCATTTTCCCTTGGTAGTAGTATGATCAGCTGGAGCAGTAAGAATCAACCTACAGTTGCACTCTCTAGTACTGAGGCAGAGTATAGAGGTGTTGCACTAGCTGCATGTGAGACAGCATGGCTCATGAAGCTTCTTGATGATTTGGGCATGTAGGAAGTCAGGCCTGTCACACTCTATTGTGACAACATGAGTAGTGTGCTCCTAGCCAGTAATCATGTCTATCATGCTAGGACTAAGCACACTGAAGTACACTATCACTTTATGAGAGAAAAAGTGATTGCGGGTGACATTGATTTGGTCCATGTGAGGATAGAAGACCAAGTTACAAATATCTTTACCAAGTCATTGGGTAAAGATAAGTTTGTGCATTTCAGAGAGCTACTTGGAGTGAAGTACCCCACTTGAGCTTGAGGGGGAATGTTGAAATTCAAGCTCATAGTCTTTTGTTAGTGTTCTACCTTAGTTGAATAAGGTTAAGTCATACTGGCTTAACCATGATTAGAACTAGGTTACTTAGTTGTGTATGAGAGTGTTGTACTGGAGTTGACCTTGAAGTGTGGAAGATGATGGATTGAACACGGAGCATGTCTGCTATCCTTCTGGACTGGCATCTCTCTCTCTTATTTCTAATATGGTATAGTGAGGAAATTATTGCAATCCTAAAGGTTAGATCATCATGTATGCTACATCAAGTGAGGATGGATTTACATAATGTAGGCAATAAAATTTAGAGTAATTACAAAAGAAAGATCAAAATATTTAGAGTGCCTGCAAAAAAAAGCTCGAAATATCAAGGAGACCCTAGATTATATAACTCATAACTTGGCATTTCCATGGCTTCCTTTTATAGAATTGATGAGGAAACATTGCCTCTCCACACAGTCTATTCCAATTAGGCTCCAATGAGAACTGAAAACAAAAATATTTCAATAATCTAGCAAAAAAGATCTCATAGAATCTAACAAAATATCAAATTACTTACTTTTCATTGTATAGAATTAGAAGAACCTCCAAAGTTTCAAAGTCAATTGAATCGAACCAATTGTCAAATGCACTTGAATCAAGCTCATTCTTCATATAGTATGAGACAGATGGATCGCAATATTTTGTTGCATATCAAAGGGGAGATCATGCATTACACACCTAGCAAAGGAATGGAGATAGTAAGCATCAACATGAAAGTCTATTGCTAGAAAAATATAGAGAGTAAAGATAAATTTTAGTATACTATACTACCTCGTCTTAGCAAGAAGAATAGTCATTTGCTTCTCTTGCTTTATTCTTGAGAATTTGAACACAATCAGAGTCCAAAAATACCATATCAGATCTTTTGTTAATATCACCATGTAAAAAGCAACAAACATTGAAGCCCTTAGGGTTAGCCCTTTCAAGAAGGGTAGATAACTCATCTTCAAAAGATGGGAGTTGTTCTGCTTCTTTTTCTTCTTCCTTCTTTCTTTTATACTCCCTCCATTTATTAGCCTAGTCTTCTGTGGCCTTTTCCTCTTTCTCATGTTGTCTTGTGTCCTTTTCATGGGTGACATCTTCAACCTTAAGACCTAGATCATTTTTCTTCTTTCTATATGGAGGCACATTTAAAATATTAAAAGCCTTCACATTAGAAAGGGGGACTAGCTCAAGGACCTCTGAAAACGTGTATCTCAATCTCCTAAGAATTATCATGTCTTTATCCATAATTATTCGCCTATGTGCATGAGCAGCACAAATATATGAATCTTGGAAAAACTCAATCAAAAAATCCTTTTTAGCCTCCTGAATACAGTTCAGAGTTGCCCTAGTCCATCTAAAACTATCAAGACTATGCTTGTCACAAATTTCTCTAAAAATACAATTTTGGAATTGCATTATCCAGATCCTTCATTGCACTTCTAATCTCCTTTAGGCATCTAACATGCTATGAGAACCTTCTCCTTGGCTTTGATTTCCTTGTAAGTTTGGAAGGCTTGGAGAATTGATGGATCTTTGAAGCAATACCTCTAGGATCAACTTTCTGCTTCCTTGTAGTGGCCTTAGTTCTAACCATTTGAAACATCCAAGAAAACAAATAATACAACCAAATTAGGACAGATCTCCAAATCTCTAATATAATGTTATCTCAATCACTTGGTAGCAAAAAAACACTAATCACATAGTCTACCTCCAATTTCAATAAAACAATGCAGGCACAAGACGTATGAAATGCGAAGAGGCCTTCTGGACAAGAGAAACAAACACCCTCTCGCATTTCACACATCACTTCTTTTTTGGATACATATTTGATAAAAGACAATTAATGTCATGAAGTTTTACAAGTCGCAGAATAGAACAATTGTCATTTTGCAAATCTCAAATCTTATTCTCAATGAGTTCAACCCTTGAATGAAGATCTATCTAAATGTTCACATCAATCATATTTAAATATTATCCACCTAATTCTTATCAACATTAATGGAAAAAAAATTATCCTTCTATGTGATCAAGCTCTGTTGAAGCTCTATTGGTCCATGATTCTATTTGAAGAAACTTGCATTCCAAGAGACGTATGAAACGTGAAGTAACTCTTGTCCATGCCATGACTAATTGCATTTCATACGTTTTGGGATCATTTGGTAAGATTTGTCAAGTGATTCAAAGCTAGCTCATATTTTTCAAAAAACTTACATTTTTTAGGGTTTTACAAGTCTTAGAATAGAACATTTGTCATTCTGCAAATCTCAGATCTTATTCTCAATGAGTTCAACCCTTGAAAGAAGATCTATTTGAATGTTCACATTAATAATATTTAAATCTTATCCACCTAATTCTTGTCAACATTAATGGGAAAAAATTATCATTTTGTGTGATCAAGCTCTGTTGATCCATGATTCTATTTGAAGAAACGTGTATTCCAAGTGATGTATGAAACAGGAAATAACTCTTGCCAATGGGAAGAACCGTGACTAATTGCATTTCATATGTCAGGATTTTTTTGGGATCATTTGGCAAGATTTGTCAAGTGATTCAGAACTAGCTCATATTTGTCAAAAAACTTACATTTTTTAGGGTTTGGCGCATATGCTGGGCAATGAAACCTTCTTTAATCACCTTGCGCTAAAGAATAATTTTGCACTGTGACCAAGTTAGCATTGTGTTGGTGTGATCGACCATAGAAAGAGCTTTGTCTTCGAAAAAACTCTTTTGCAGTTCAAAAATTGGATTTAAAAGGATGTTGGTGTACATGTGTGGCTGCTATGATGCATAGTTAATTTCACACGTGCGACGGGAGGGACCATTTTTGCCTAGGAAGTTGTGCCACATGTCACTTTATTTTTTTGCATGATAGCACTTTCACGGCTCCACTTTTTAAAGGTAAAAGATAATTCTTAGAATTTTCTTTTTCATTTTAAGTGCACCTCCTCTGAATTAGTGCATTATATGTCTTAAACAAACGTGCCATGACCATTGGCATATATATACGATAACTCAGGTTCAGGTTTATGTTAATATTTATTTCATGTATCTTATCTTATCTTCGAGAAACTATTTATTCTCAACAACAGCAAGGACTTGTATTCTAACAAAAAACCATTTATTCTTAGCAAGGGACTGCAAATCTCAAGTATCAAACTTTTTCTCATCATTTTTTCTCAACAATCCTGAATTTTTAAGGCATTTGAGCTTGTAGCATCTTTTTGGCTGTGGCAATTACATCAAAGTGTCCTCTAGAAATACCATCATGTGCCTCTTACAACATGGCTTCTATTTCATGCTCACATACACATCTTTTGAGGAGACTATTGTGTCCTAAGTGGTTCAATCAATTGGTGATCAATTGGTATGACCATGTTTTGATTAAAAGGTGGGTGAAGTGTGCTTTCTCGATTGGACATATTAGAAAGCCATGTTCAAGAATGTGTACTATGTCATCAGCCCAATGGGGCATGAAGTCAGCTTTGAAGAGTTGGGTCTCTTGGTTGATGTGGAATAGATAATGTTAGGGAGTTAGTCATCAACTCCCATGGCCTTCTCACCCACAGGTTACTCAATTGTGAAAGGTGATCAGACATGAAATGTTTTCCTTTTCGTACAACACTGAAAAATCAAATTCTAACAACAAAAGAATCCATCTAGAAATGTGTATGGTAGGATAGGGCTTGTTTACAAGATACAACAAGGCTTGATGGTCCACAAAAAAGTAAAGTGAGTAGCAAGTAAATAATGGAAATTTTTCTTAATAGCATATATCATAGCTAAGCCTTCTCATTCAGTGGTGAAATAATTCATTTTGGCTTCAATGAGTTATCAATTAGCGAAGCTCATTGGAAAGTTGATGTTGTGCTCATCAGATTGGCACAATACTGCCCCAGTTGCAACTTTGGAGGCATCTATATGCACATGAAAGGTGATTGACTAGTTTAAGGCTCTCAGGATAGATGCAGTAGAGCCTTTTTTAATGCTTCATAGGAAGCTTGACACTCCTCAATCCACTCTTAGCTATCTAGCAGCTTGTACAAAGGTCGAGCAATAGCTGCATAATTAAACACAAAGCAACAATAGTACCTAATGTGCCCGAGAAACCACTACACTCCCTTAGTATTGGTGGATGTTAGCAATAAGTTAATGATAACCTTAACCTTAGAAATGTCTCTTGCAATGCCATTTTTGGATACAACATGGCCTAGGGTGATGCAGTACTTCACCTAAAATTGCATTTGAGTGTATTTCGGGATAGGTTATACTACTGACACCTTTTTGAAGACAAGTTAGAGTTCCTTGAGATGATCCTCTCTAATAGAATGGACACATGAATCATCGACAAATACCTCAAGCTATTTCCTAAGCATATCCTTGAAAATGATACATATGAGTCTCTAGAATGTCACATTTGCATTTGAGAGCGGAGTTTTGAGCTCGAGATGTGCCTAAAATTTGCCAAAAAATCCAAAATTTAGGGGAAAAATATTTAACATCGAAGGCGGCGGCTCCAGCTATCTAGGACGATTTTAAGCACCAAGTGAAAGACGGCTTTTAAAAGGCGCTCGAGCGACACTTGTGGATTTTTTATAAATTTTCAGACTGCCGTGCCAGTTTTCAGGAGTTGCTAGGCAGTGCGGGATGTCAAGCCGGACGCCCAAGATTTTTCAGAGCTCGAATTGGATGCCGGACGAGAAAGTGGCCACAAAAGGGTCAAGATATGAAAAGGTGGACAAGTTTGTGACCAAAAGGGGTGGTGCCCTTTGGAGCTTGGACCCCCCCAAAAATTTTATGCCACATGAAGGAAAAAATGTGGAGAGAGAAGATGAAGCAAATCGTGAGGATATGGCGTCATCAAGAAACGGCCGAAATTTGTGCTTCCTCCTCTCTCATCATGATCATGAGGTTGAATACAACCCATCGAACAGATCTTGGGCCTTGATTTCTCCCTGTGGGCTGATCATTTTGCCGCCCTTTGCTCGTGGAATGATGGATTGAATGAAGAAATCTGATTCTAGTCTTTCTCTCTCCTCCCTCTCTCTCTTCTCTATGGGCTGTTCATGTGTGCCATCTTGGAAGAGGAATCAGGGTTGGAGAATGAAGAAGTGGTGATGAAGATTGATAGAGATGCTGAAAAGTGAAGTACAGCATTGGATTGAGAGCAATGGAGGCTTCGTCTTCTGGTTATGAAGTCATTTAAGGCATCTCGGGTTACGTAAAAATACGATATGACCATTTTTATGAAGAAAATGAAAGATTTTTAATAGTTTATGATGATAAGTATGTTCTTATTGGATGAAAATTTGTTTGTGTGCTGGTTGCATTATGAATAATTGTTGTTTATAAAAAAAATTTGGTTTTGCAATGATTTACATGTTTTATTTAATTCTCGTAAACCCAAAAAGCGGTTTTTAAGTGGTAAAATGGTAGTTTTTCCGTTTTAAGTGGGTAAAATATGTTCCCATGGGGGGAATATGGAAGATAAATTGAATGTTAGTATGCTGAAGTGAGTAGAATAAGAAAAACTAGAAAATAGTAATTTTTATTTTCAAATAAATCAAGAAAATGGAGAAAATAAGGGAAAAAATAGAAATACGTCTTGAAAAAATAAGGAAAAATATAAGAATTATTTGTGAATGTGTGGTAGTGGTAAAGCATGAGGTTTAGCCTCAATTTTCCCTATCTTTTTGTCAAATTTTGTGATTTACTGCTTTCTATACATCAAAACATGATAAAATGAACCTTTACACCTATGCAACGAAATCAATACCTAAACGTAGGGGGTTGGGATGTTTGAATGGTGTGATTTGCGTGCTGATTGTTGCTGATTTTTCTGATGCACATCATGACATAGAGTTCGTGTGTTTTGATTAAGAGGATACTAGCATGAGTGTTATCTCGGTGCTATCCTTTCATCGCCGCAATGCGGGTTAGAGAATAAGCATGAAAGCCTGGTTGTGCACCAAGCACGTTGGTGATTTTGAAAATGATGTTTGAGCACTTTAGAATCATTCACTTTGCATGTGCATGATGATCATGGTATCAGAATAAAAAAACCTGGATGCATAGCACTTGTTTTCAATGACAATGACCCACGTTGAGTGTGGAAAGGCATCCTAAGCCATAGGATAGATGTTCCTTTCTTGTGGGATTATTTAGTGAGGACACATGGTATATCTCGTGGATTCCAAATGAAGAGTGGAGTTTGTTCGTTTGTTTTATATGTTGAGCAGCGCATTAAGGGGCTAATCCCTGCGATGTAAGAGAGCTGCAATGGGGTCGCGATGTTTCTATCGAGAGGTTGCCTCCTATGTATGTGATTATTGTGGCATTGCCAATGTGTAAGGGTTCTCCCTCTGAGGAGTTTGTAGAAAGGGAAACGTTGGACTACGAAACTATGAAACTATAAATGCATAGATTAGGCTTTAGGGCAGTTTGTCCTTTAGCAGTAGATAGACGCTCTTGGCCCACGAGGTCGTGAGGGTGTGTTTGTTTGTTATGAGCATGAGGTCCAGGTAGTGCCATAGCCAGTGCCGGCCCATTTCAAGTCCCATCAGTGGTGCATCTACCGGGAGCTTCCAACAAGTGGTGGTTCTCAAATCTAGGGTTTTTAGGGACCAAAAAGTTGGTTTATATCCTCTGACAAGGACCCTTAAGTTGAAATACAAAAAGTAGAATGTGCTGAGAGGGCTAGACAAAGGTTGGAGATTGTAAGTCGCTATTCTCCTCAAAGGAGTAGCCTGATATGCATAAGAGGCAGTGGTCTTAGTATCCCAACTGCTGCACATAGTCCTTTAGGTGCAGGAGGAAGCTTAAGTTCTTCCTCTCTTCCACCAAGTCAACCCATTTCAAGTGGGGTGTGTGATTCCATCAGTCCAAACTCCCATTGTCAATTTGATTATCGTTATGGCACAACCCATTGCAATTCGTGCAAGGATGCCGGATTTGCCAGCTTTAGGAGTTCCTTTGTCCATTTTTAATGGGTTAGCCAAAGAAGATGCAGAGTTTCACATTTGTGAATTCCAAAGATTAATGTTTAATTACCGCATCCAAGATGAGGGGCATCTTATGATGTTCTTTAATATGACATTAAAAGGAAGGGCTACAGTATGGTATCATAGCATAGAGTCTAGAACCATAACCACAATCAACCAATTTTATGTAGCTTTTCGAGGAGAATATGCCCCTGAAAGAGGTGGCCAATACTGGTTGCATGTTTTGAATGTAACGCGCCAAGACCCCCATGAGAATGTGAAAGCCTATGCCAAGAAGCTTAAGGAAGTGTTTCGTAAGTTACAAACCTACATTCCTATTCCACCAGCTACCCAATTGCAGTACTTCTTGCATGGATTGGATTTCAATATTCAAGTACAATTGAGCAGTGTGGCTTTGGCTGATATAGACACTGCCATTACGCGGGCAGAAGGAGTAGAGTCACGATTACACACAACCTACTCCTCTTGAATAAACCTTAATGCGGGTTTAGTACCTAGAGAAAATTTATCATTGCTAAATGGAAGTCAAGGGATGCCTATGAATAACCCTAATGGGAGAGGAAGCATGGCTCAAAATATACCTTTGCTGCCAGCTCCTCTCAGTGTGACTATGCCTATGGCTAGTCAGTTGCCTCCACCAAATGTTGGAGGCCAAGTTTTGAACCCTAATGTTGTTCCTGAGTCAACAACCAATGCCCAATCAAATTGTTAGGCCAATGGAATGACGCATAGACGATCAAGGCTACGAGTCGAGAGCATCTAATGTCCTTGGCAAAGTTAAGGATATGATGAAGCACTACACTGACATGATTTTTGAACAATATTGGCAAATAGTTGTTGACGTAAATTTCTTGAAGAAGAAGTAGAATCTGATAGGGAGTTGACGCCCTGAAGAGGGTGGTCCCTCAAGATTCAGCTATAGGTTGTGTGGCGGACAACATTTCCCTAGAAACTGTCCAAATGTTAAATGTGATATTTGTGGGAAGTCGGGCCACTTAGCTGCTACCTGTTGGAGTAAGATTAGTTCCCTCCAACAAGGGAGTAAACAGCCAGGTCCAGTTAATCATAAAGCGCAAGGTAATAACCTCCAGCAAAATGATGGACCAAGACAAATACTGCAAAGGGGAAAGACCACTATAGAAGAGTTGCCACAAGGCAATGGAGTCAGCCTTATCGAGGCTGTACACATCAATGTCGCTTGGCCGAGAGCTTAGTGTCTAAGTGGGCCGAGGGCCGAATGGCCCGATTCTGGGACTCGGCCCAAACCCAATTCACTCGGACGGACTGAGCCATGCACAACGATAGTTGCACCAGGGATGATCTCATTGAATCCAACGATCTGCACAAACACCAAGCACGTCGCCTTCCAGATCACAACAAATACATAGTAGGGAGGTTCTGATGTACATGAATTGTGTAAAGAAATCCCCAATGGCAAGTTCGAATCAAATCAATGCTGGAAACACACACACACACACACACACACACACACACACTCTCTCTCTCTCTCTCTCTCTCTCTCTCTCTCTCTCTCTCTCTCTCTCTCTCTCTCACTGCTATGGTGAAAAATGAGCTCCTCTATAGTCCGTTGGCCCTTAAACCCCTTCCCGAGTAGGGTTTTGCCATCCTCAATCACTCCCTTGCCCATATTAATTATTCCAACCACTCTTTTTTTCCATTCACCCTGATCTGTGCCTGTTTTGCCATGTTTTACAGCAGTAACCCTATGCTTCTCCAAACCGATTTGATAATCCTATTCTATGCTAAATGCAACCAGAATCAAAAGAAAATGACTGAAAGGATCTCCCCTTCTTTTCCAATCACTAAACAACCAAAATAACCAGAATACTTACTTGTATCAAGGATCAAAAACCTCAACTTCCTACCTATCTCAAGCTCCAGTTCGGGGATGAATCCCTTACTTCAACCCTTGATATGAGGTGTGCAAGTGGTCAAGCTTGAATCTGTTGGTCCCAGCAATGGAACCGAAATGTGGGAGCTCTCGCTCAATTGCCAAGACCCACAGACTGCTTATTGCTTCAAGCATTCCAAGAGATCTCTAATGGCTACCTCTCACATAGCCAACGCGCCTTCAAACCTATGAATGTAGTGAGCTTACCTCAATGCCAAAATGAGTTGCCTCCTCCTTCACGCACACCAATAGCTCCACGATCCTTGATACTAGCTCAAGTACCCTCAAGCCTCCTCCATCAAGCTCCATTCACCATGGGCGTGCTTGCGCGAGCAAAGGGAAGAGAGGAGAAGAAGAGAAGTGGAGATGGTGAAGAGCTTCACCCTCTTGATCTCTCACTTCCACACACTCACTCCCTCGCACTCTCACACTCCCTCCCTCAAGAGCACACATGCAAGCAAAGAGAAGGGAAGAAAGGAAGAAGAGAGGTCTCTTGTTAGCCACACAACAAAGAATGAGCTTCCATTCACTTTTTGAACTTTATATATACAAGCCTTGAAATTCCATGGGTACCCATCCTTTTTACATGACCGGCCTTTGTGGAAGGTCCTTTTTCCTATTCCCCTTTTCTCGCCTCATGCCTTAAACCTACACCCATCTATTTCTTTACAAACGGGCGCTCTTTTACAAGAGTTTTTAGAGTTTCTTGAGGCGTCTTCTCTTTAAAATTGCACTTTCGCCTCAGCTTAGTCTTTTAAGGGCCACCTTTGTGCCCTTGCTCTTTTTCTATTCTTTACCCCACTCGGACAAGTTACCATTCGGCCCTCAGCCAAATCAACCATTCGGCCCATTGTACTCGGACGCCCTTCGCTCGGCTCGTCCGAATCAAATATTCAGACCAACTTGATATTCGGCCCTCATCCCAGTGTCCTATATTTGGCCCTCGGCCCACTTTTGTCATTTGGCCCTCGGCCCTTGCTCAGCCCTCAGACATATCTATTCGACTGTCCAAGGTCACCACTCGGCCCCTGTAACTCAGATGAGTTGGGCCGAGTCAGACTGTTGTAATCTTGTGGAAGTTTACACCAGACCCAGCTAGATCTTAATGGCACTAACCTTTGTGAGCCATCCTAACGATCAGAACTCAATTCTAGCTCAAGGAATAGGCAATTTTGCAAGATGCAGCTGCTTACCAACTAGAGTAGGTTGTTGAGAGAGTCAGCATCTTAATGACAGCTAGTGGAGATAGACGAAAAATTGGAGCCCGGTGTAGGACTAAGCAAATAGCAACATAATACTTGGCTTTACTCGACCTCCTTGGACTTATCGATAGCTTAGTGGAGCAAGAGAACCTAACCGTGTCGACAAACCATAGGGAGAATAACGAATTCGACTTAGGAGCTTTTCCAGAAGCGATCCAACAGTTGGTGAGTAGCTATGACTCTCATGCTCAGTGTGAGCATCGTGATAGAGCAACAGAAGTCATTATAGATGACCTAGAGGAGGAAAGAAAACTAGTCCACAAAGCACTACGAGCCATAATGGAATACAACCGGGACTAGCAGACTAGGAGCTTGAGGTAGAACACGGAGATGAGAGAGATACATCGAGTGTTGAACCTAGCAGGCAGAAATCAAACTGACCATGAGAGAGCGCTAGAAGGAGATTTGATGCTAAGTGAGCTTCTTACGAAGCGATTGCTAGACAACACATCAGCAGAGTAGAGCGCTGCAACATTGGCCACATCACTACTAGCGGGGTGTTGAGATGACAAGCTCAACACATGCGGACATTGATGATGGACCGCCTGGTTAGATGGGTCCACACATCTCCACTTAGCACGTCAATGGTCATTATGAATCTCACATGGCCACTGACTCATTACTTATTATATTCAAGTTGTTACACCCATTTATAACTGGCATAGTTATAGCGCCAGTCGACTAGTGTAGTCGGTTATGCATTGTTTGACTTAGTAGGCCACTTTCCTTTATGTTGTATCTTATGTATACTTTGTGTACATTGTAAAGTGTGTGGAAGAAGAAGAAACCAGCAAGAAAACGTTTTGGCCTCCATCTCTCTTCTTGTCTCTTGAGTGAGCTTCTCCTTGTGCATTCTGTGTGTCTACGGCACAGCATCTTGAGCAAGTCCTCCCACCACATGATTCTTGACATGGGATCAGAGCCGTGCCACTGAGAGGCTGATTTTGAAGGCTAAGGTGAAGGATAAGAAGCAAGGTTCGAGCAAGCAAGCCACAGGTAAGAAGCTCTCCCATCCTTCCACTCTTTCTCTTGGATAGTGCTTGTGGAGGCACCGGAAGCAGGGCAGAGCAAAAAACTCAGATTGCAGTGAGATTTGGTGTGCGTGAAGAGCATTGTGTATTCTACAAATAATCCCTTCATTGCTTTTCGCGATTATTTTGGGCATTTGAGGCCGTTTCAGGCCCCGTTTTAGAGCTGCAAGGTTATAGACAACAATTTCAAGGTACACTATGATTTCAGTTGTTTTGACCGAAAGTGGGTGCGCAGGTTACAGATTGCGAATCTGTAATTCTTGAGGTGTTTGCAGGAAGCAAACATAAGGTTTATCTGCAAATAGATTGCAGATTGCATGTATTGTTGAGCAGATAGTCAAAAAGGCTGTCTGGTGTATTGCTGTGCACTACAAGTCGAGGGTTGCAGAAGATTTTCTTGCTGTTTGGTATTAGTTTTGTTATAATGGCAGAGAATAGTGGAAGCCCCATCATTGAGAAGCTCGACAAGAATAACTACTCTTCATGGAAGTTCCATGTCACGAACTTCCTTATTGGAAAAGGCCTCTACGAGTTTGTTTCAAGTGAAGAAAAGAAGCCGGAGGTGAGTAATCCTACAACTACAGAAGAGACAAAGGCATGGAAGGAATGGAATGCAAAAGACAAGAAGGTCATGTATTGGCTGTCTGTAGTAATTGACAATAATATGCTGGGACATATTAGAAATGCAGAGAATTCATATGCAGCTTGGACCATACTTGAAAGTATGTTTTCCGTAAATACAAAGGCACGAAAGATTCAACTCAAGCAAGAGTTGAATACATTGAAGAAAGGGAAGATGTCTATCAATGAGTATGCACTGAAGGTAAGGAGCATTGCAGATGCATTGGCAGCGATTGATGCAATGCCCGATGATGATGATTTGGTGTCGTCTACCTTGGGTGGACTTAACAATGAAAAGGCTTGGAAGTCTTTTGTAACTTCTGTATATATGTTAGAAAGTCATTTCCAGATTTCGATGAGTTGGTCTCCCTTATGATCATTGAAAAGATCAACATGCAGAGTGAAACATCTGAAAGAAGTGGTGAACAGGTCCAAGCTTTCTACTCTAGTTTAGGAAGGGAACGTGGCAGGTTCTCTTCAAGAGGCCGTGGTACAGGATGTGATAGTGACAACCAGCAAAACAGATTGAATCAAGAATTTGGCGATATGCAGGTTTCAGGAGGTCATGGTAACTTTAGAGGCAAGGGGAGCTTTAGAGCAAGAGGTGGATGGCAGAACAGAGGTTCTAACAACTCTGGTATTGTGTGTCACTATTGAGGCAAAACAGGTCATATTGCAGCCCAATGTTATGCTAAGAAAGATGATATTCACAGTGGTAAGTTGCAGCAAGGAAACTATGCATCGTCTTCACGACATAATGAAGACAAAAATGAACATTTGTTTGTTATGCAGCATATGCTGAATGCTGTTACAGGAAAGGGAACACATGATGATGTTTGGTATGTTGATTCAGGTGCATCCAATCATATGACCAGCCATGCAGAATGGTTTGGAGAGATGCAAGATTTGCAAAATGCACATTATATACAGACGGGTGATGATTCATGCCACCCAATTTCACACATTGGAAAAGTTTCCTTGTCCTTGCATGATGGTAAGACAAAGAGTCTTTCAGATGTATTTCAGATGCCATCTATTACAAAGAACTTGGTGTCAATTGGTCAAATGGTAGAGCAAGGGCTGCAAGTCAGATTTAATGCAACGGGTTGCTTTGTAAAAGACTTCAATGACAAGTGCAGGTTGGTAGCAAAGGGAAGTAGAGTTGGACGTATGTTTACTCTGGACGCTGGAATTCCTACTATGAATGCTGCTATGTATGCTAAAGGAAAAGGTGTTGTTGCAGATATTGAAATTTGGCACAAATGCATTGGACATGTAAATGTACAAAGGTTGTAAATTAATGCAGTCCAAAGGGTTGGTTACAGGTTTGCCTACATTTACACTTGCAGGTTTGCCTACATTTAGGGTTGGTGACAGGTTTGCCTACATTTAGAGTTGTAGAATTTCATAAGGTATGCGAAGCATATCAGTTTGGTAAGCAAGCAAGACAACCCTTTTCACATGACAGAAATGTAAGTAGAAATATCCTTGATGTTGTGCATACAGACATTTGGGGGCCTACACAAAATGTATCTCCTGGAGGCAGTTCATACTTTGTCACATTCATTGATGATTGTTCTAGAAAGCTGTGGGTATATTTTATGAAGGAAAAGAGTGAAGCATTTGAGCACTTTAGAACTTTCAAACCTGCACAATTAAAAGAGAAACATGCTTGAAAGTAAAGTGCTTGAGGTCAGATGGAGGGGGAGAGTACCTCTCGAATGAGTTCAGTGATTTTCTGAGGTCTCATGGGATAAAGAGACAGTTCACATGCAGGTATATCCCATAGCAAAATGGTGTTGCAGAAAGGAAAAACAGGCATATTGCAAAAGTTGCACGCGCCTTGATGGCTGAAAAGAATATGCCTAAGCATTTTTGGTCCGAGGCTGTTCATACTGCTGTTTATATTATGAATAGAACTCCCATAGCTGTAGTTCATGGGATGATTTCTGAAGAATGCTTTACTGGCAAGAAGCCTGATGTATGGCACTTGAAGGTATTTGGCTATGTTGCATACGTTCATGTGCCAGATGAACTACGGAAGAAGCTTGATCCAAAGGTAGAAAAATGTGTCTTTATTGGATACTCTTTAGAGCAGAAAGGGTATCATTGTTATAACCCTATCACATGTAAGTTCAGAGTGAGCAGGGATGTCATCTTTGATGAAATGAGCAGTTGGTATGCATCTAGTGGTAATGCATTAGATGATGATGATGATCATGATACTCATGTGCAGGCTGAAAAGCAAGAATCACGGACTCTTAGTGGACCAAAGACATCATCTGGTAGTCCTTGGTCTGGGAGACTAAGGAGTAGCTCTACATCTTCAGGTGCATCTAGTAGCACTACAGGTAAAGACAAAGGAAATAATAAAGTGTCAAATGGCATTGATGCAGTTCTTGATGGAGACACCAGTGGCTCAGAGAGCTTGGATGATGAGCTTGGTATTCCTTCTGTCAGGACACTAGGTGTACAAAGAGCTCATAGTAATATAAAGGCTCCATTGAGTGATCTGATGGTACGCAAATCTAGCAGGGTCAGATACCCTGTTAAAAGATTTGGTTTTGAAGGTTATGCAGCTCACCATTATGCTTGTATGGTGAAACTAGTTGAGGACATTGAGCCCACTTGTTTTGAGGAGGTTGTTGGCCATGCTCATTGGGATGCAGTATGGATGAGGAGATGGCTGCATTGGAGGCCAATAAGACTTGGGATCTAGTATCATTGCCGAAGGGCAAGAAAGCTATTGGATGTAAGTGGGTTTATAAGATTAAGCACAATGCAGATGGTTCTATTAGTCGGTACAAAGCTAGGCTGGTTGTAAAAGGCTATGCCCAGACATATGACATAGATTATGAAGAAACCTTGAGTCCAGTTGCTGGGATGGCAACTGTCAAATGTGTGATTGCTTTGGCAGTAGCCAAAGGTTGGAGGTTGCAGAAAATGGATGCGAAGAATGCCTTCTTGCATGGTGATTTGCAGGAAGAAGTGTATATGGAAGAATGCCTTCTATGAGGCAGGTACAGATGTACAGGTGTTTGGATATACAGATGTAGATTAGGCTGGTAATATGTCTGATAGAAGATCTACCAGCGGATACATGTTCTCTCTTGGTAGTGCAGCAGTTGCTTGGAGCAGCAAAAAGCAATCTACAATTGCTTTGTTGAGTATAGAGGTGCTGCTGTTGTAGCATGTGAGGTAGTATGGCTACAAAAGTTATTGGCTAATTTAGATGTGCAGATGGAAGGTCCAGTTGTCATTTATTGTGACAACATGAGTAGTATATAGTTGGCTAGGAGCCCTGTGTTCCATGCCAGGACAAAACATATTGAGGTACACTACCACTTTGTGAGAGAGAAGGTACTAGCAGGTGAGATTGACTTGATGTGTGTCAGCACACAGGATCAGATAGCTGACATCTTCACGAAGGCATTGGGTACAGAGAAGCTTCAAAAGTTTCAAAGCTTACTTGGAGTTGCAGAGATGCAGTTGAGCTTGAGGTGGAGTGTTGAAATGACAAGCTCAACACATGCGGACATTGATGATGGACCGCCTGGTTAGATGGGTCCACACGTCTCCACTTAGCACGTCAGTGGTCATTATGAATCTCACATGGCCACTGACTCATTACTTATTATATTCAGGTTGTTACGGTAATATCTCTGCACAATAAAAGTTAGTTGGTTAGTTCGAAAGTTAGTCAAAAAAAAAAGTTAGTAAGATTACTAACTAAAGACTAACTAAGGTAAAACCTAACTAATATTAATTATTAATCATTTTTGTTTAATTTAAAATATTTTAATTTAGAAAAATCGAGAGTCGTAAATTCGATATTTTTCTCAGATTGGCAAAGACCGTAGCCACCCTTCATGTAAATTACAACGTGAACGAGACTTATGAGTTATATTAATCACTAGATTAATGTGTATAGTTTGGATGGGTCTAAAAACATTAGATTTTGGGCAAAGCTAGTATATTTTAGATATTTTAGATATTATCCTAAAAAAAGATATGGAGATTTTTAGAACTGGATGTCATTTAAAAGAAAAGACAAGTGATATTTTAGTTAGTTTGGAGATTTTATAAAAAGAAAAAAAATAAAGAGAGGATTTGCGAAATCGCGCATGCTGCGATCGCAGTACACAGGCAGTGGACAACCCTTTGAACAGAGAAAAGAAGAAGGAGTGAACTAAGAGCTTTCTAACCAAGTGTCTTAAGGGTTTTACCCCCCTTTCGAAGCCAATGGAACCATCAAATTTATGATCTGAGCATCAGATTACTGATCTTTCCAAGATCCCCCTCCACAAAGAGCTCCACTTCTCAACCACAAGCCCTCTTCTCTAATTCACTATAAATACGAGGCATGGGAGAGGCATAAGGAAGCATAAGGAGACCCTGAAAGGTTGCAAGAGAGAGGGAGAGAGAGAGTATACCCCCCCAAGAGATTGTGAGTGAGATCTTGAGAGAGAGAGAGAGAGAGAGAGAGAGAGAGAGAGAGAGAGAGAGAGAGAGAGAGAGAGAGAGAGAGAGAGAGAGAGAGAGAGAGAGAAGAGTCACCCCGAGAGGCTGCAAGGAAGAGAATTAGCTAAATTCCCTCTATCTCGATCCTCGACTTAACCATCTTCTCTTACGCTCCCCCATCTTGAATCTATTCCACCTTCTTAATCTCTTGAGTCTACTTGCGGACGATGGCCTCCAAGCGAAGAATGTCGCGTGCGGATGACAATCCTGCAACTAGCAACAAGGCTTCAGGCAAAGGCATCACTGTCAATCGAACTGCGGTTCGAGTCGTAAGTAATGTATTTTCAAATTGATAGATGCTTGCTTTGATTCTCGTATGAGATACATTAGGCCCCATACTATGATGCACGAGTATAGGTCATGGGAAAGGATAAATTTCATCTCACCTACTCGAAAGAGGGAATTTGCGAATGCATATATCAAGGGAAGATAATTGCACCAAGTTACATATGACTTATTTGCTAGTAGAGAAATTACAAGGAAGAATTAGTCAAGCATTATGAATGCCATAGTCGTCAAAAGATTGACATTAAAAGATTGGGCATACAAGTGCTAGATTAAAGTATAGTCAAGGGTTATAAATAGCATAATTGCTAAAAGAATATGACATTAAGAATCATGAATAGAGAAGTACTAGTTTAAAGTTTAGATACTTCAAAAGTACTTAGCCTAAGAGCCCAAATATTAAGAAAAACTAGATTCTAGCTCAATGTATGGCCTATTGGAGTTTAATTACTTGAGATCATCTCACACTTATCTTATTAAGTATTCACACGTTATGCCTATAACATGTTTGATATATGAGGATAAATTTCTAGTTGCCTCATGACTGGACTAAGAGCTAGTACAAGAAATTAATCATAAGGGTTAAAGCTAAGATGTCTTGAGATCCGTCGGATAATGATGACTTTGCCAATCCAAATCTAGGGTTGGGTTATCAAGCAAGGTAAGTGACCTATAGAACTTACATCATGAATAGTGTTTGAACCCTTAACATATGCCCTAGCCAAAGGAAGGAAGTGTTAAGATCATGTTTGCATAGTATTGCTCTTAGATCCCAAGGGCAAGAGCAAATATACGATGGAAATGTTATATCATCTATTCTTGCATTGGAAGGAAAGAATGCAATTGGTTTTGTTGATTGATCGAACAACATCCAAAATGCTTTTATATTCAACTGGTTGATAGTTGTTGTTTGGATGATTATTTCAAGTGCTTGTGATTTATGGTAAATGCATGGCAAGGGTCTGTGATGACAAGTCGCCATGGGAATAAAGGAATGTTTTCTTGGAAAATGATATTAGGTTGAATGCCTTGTTTGTGCTTGATTCTTAAAGGATTTAATCAAGGAAGGATATATTGTACGGGTGGATCATCTCCATGGTTGCACCGCGTATTAACCCGAGAGGGCACTGCTCGATTCATGGGCCGAAGGTCGAGTGGTGAAAAGGCCAACCACGGGAATGATGTTTCACTCCTAGACAGCTTGCGGGTCAGTTGGAGCTCTGGACACCCCTTGCTAGGTCTAGAATGGAGTTGAAGACCTCCGTGGCCCCCAACATCTAGGCATGTTGGGAGATCCTATTCTAGATAAAGGATTGAGTTTGTGGTGCCATGTGAATTGGACCAGTTACTTCTGCAGGGCAGAAGGGATACTTTTGTTGGACAGAAGCGAAACATAATTTCTCCTGTATGGGCAGGAGACAAAGATTAACTTGAAGATAAGTTAAGGAACTTGTTTGAACTTGTTTGTCAATAGATTGCTTTGCTCTGTTTTCGTGTCTGTGCTATAAGTTATGCAAATGAACCCTGTTCCCTAAAAGGCTTAATTAATGAAGCTGATTTTTTAAGTGTCACACATAAATGTGGTAGGACCTAATTAGAAAACTAAAGCTATTAAGGGAAGCGGGTGGGCGGAACCCCCGATGGGTCCGTCCTATGGCAGGGTGGTCCCAGAGAACTGGGAGGCTTCTCATAAGTTTTTATCGTCATTTGACCTTTAGATATTGTTAGGTTAGAACTCGATTCAAGCCGTTTTAGGGGACCGGAATGGGACTATGCCCTATGGATAGAGAGGTTGAGCAGCGCATCCCTCTTGTTTCCCATTCTCTTTGAACCAAGTGCGGCATGGGTCTGCTTCGGATTGGGTATCTCTGCGTAAAGTAGGGTGTCCAAAACCCGACACTAGAATGCTAATAGGAGACTTTGACAACTAAGAATCCGAATTTCAGGTCGATCCTAGTGGATTCAATCGTGAATGTTCTGTTGCGAGGCGGATTCGGGAAACCCTAGGTGACAAAACTCAGAACATTCCTTGGGAGAGCCGAGCAGCGACGCTTAGATTCGTTTCTTGATAGATCGCTAAAAGAGTGCCTGGAAAGCCGATGGGCGGGCACCTCATAGTTACACCCATTTACAGCTGGCATAGTTATAACGCCAATCGACTAGTGTAGTCGGTTATGCATTGTTTGACTTAGTAGGCCACTTTCCTTTATGTTGTATCTTATCTATACTTTGTGTACATTGGAAAGTGTGTGGAAGAAGAAGAAACCAGCAAGAAAACGTTTTGGCCTCCATCTCTCTTCTTGTCTCTTGAGTGAGCTTCTCCTTGTGCATTCTGTGTGTGTTTGGCGCAGCATCTTGAGCAAGTCCTCCCACCACGCGATTCTTGACACGAGGTTGGGGGTGAACCAAGGCTTCAAATACCAGCCTAAGATACCAGAGTTCATGATGTAGCTCGATAAGTACTAGCCCCAAGATGATCCATATGGCTTTATAGAGTAGTTTGAGCAGGTTTGTGAGGCCAACGGTCTCACTGACTTGACTCAATGCTCTCAAGCATTTAGCTTTGCTTGGGAGACAAGGGTCAAACTTGGTGTACGAGTCTAGATGTCGTAGAGCAAGTAAACTTCAATGGATTGAAAAACCTCTTCATTAAGAGATTTTTTGAGCCCTGACACTCAGATAACTTGTTAGTACGCCTTATGAACATCAAACTGAAGGAAAAAGAGGACATCCATGACTATGTGACCCATGTAAAGAGTCTCTTCAAGAGAATCCTGATGGCAAACCACTAACCAAAAGAGCAGTGTCAACGGTATTTATCAGTGGGATACGAAATGAAGAGTTGTATAAAGCCTTGGTGGGCAACTTGAGCTTGCAGCAAGACACGCTAGCGAGGGTCTTCAAAGAGGACATTCGGGTCAACAACCAATTGAAGGAGAGGAGCTCTAGCAACTTGACCCAAGTCAAGACCCACTCAAGAAGTTTAGAGAGAGCTTCAGCATCCAGTGAGCGATCATGCACAAGCACCCAAGATAAGGAAAAGAGTGCAGACACCAACCAAGAATTGGCTGACATGAAAATGGAAATAGCCAAAACGTAGGAAATGCTAAGATGACCAACACGACCACATGTCCAATGCGTGTACTGTGGCAGGAACCACTTGTTGACCGAGTGTCAAGACCCCAGGTCGTAGCCTTGTGCTAACTGTGATAGGTTTGGTCACGATAGTGTGCATTGTAGATTGCCTAGAAGACTTCCGTACTCACAACCGTATAGTCAACCGTACCTAGCAAGTAGGCCTCAACAATTCTTCGAAAGGGGAGCACCATTGGCCCTTCCTGCGCCAAATGATGCTAAGCTAGCTATTCCTAGAATGATGCTAAGCTGGTTATTCCTAGAATGGATATAAATCCTACTGGCATACCCAAACCACCAGGTCCCTATGTGACACATCCACCAAGCAACGCTCCAATCCACTATGTGGAAGAGCCAAATGAGAAGGAGCCTTATCTATACCCTTACATCTCGCACGACGATGAGGGCAATGCAGTCCTTATGAACTATCGACCAGTACCGGTGATGGTGCTAGGTAGGGGACGAGGTAGAGGCCTAGGAGGGCAGTCCCAGGAACCAATCATGTGTTCCAGGACACATCTCATCATGCTATCCCAAAAGAGAGCAAAAAAATAGAGACAAGACTGACCTAAGGTGTCCTAAGTGCATAATCACTCATCTCTTTGTTGATTGTCCAAAGAAAAAAACACCCTCAAACTTAGCTAATGTGCCATCTGTCCCATTGGGGCTGTTTGGTGTCGAGAAGTGAAACTACACCTGTACCATTGCATGTCATGACCCATGCACAAACGAAGCACGCCGGCATATCACTGCCGGATCCTAACAATCTTGACGTAGCCTCAATAGGGAAGAAGAGCCATAGGTGGAGGAAGAAGAGACCCAAAGCTAAAATCATGCTGAAAACTAATAGCGCCACAATGCTATCTGCTAAAAAGAAAGTCACTGATGCTGAAGTAGAGACATCAGCCCCGAAGACTGCTAAAAAGGGAAGCGCTAAGGTAGAGGAGTACCCCGACCCGAAGCGCCAACTAGAGACCATTGAGAAGGTGAAGGAGTGGGTAAAGGAGGCTCAGGAACACCTGAAAGATGTAGAGCCCATCTTGGAGGATGAGATCAAGGATCTCTCTAGCATCAACATGCCATTCTCACCCCCTCCGCCGAAACCGAGGGGTGCGGCGGTGCCACAAGCAGTACCACTTAGGCAAGGCCTTAACTCTATGGGCTAGAAACCCAACCAGGGATGCTGGCCAGGACGATCCAAAACAGGAGACGGGCAGCCAATATCCTCCTTACCACTTTAGTGACCACCCCGGTGATGGTAAACCTGGGAGATCTACATAGGCAACATCCGAGTCTATGGCAAGACTTGAGACAGTGGGTTGAAGGATCATAAGAGCAAGCTGTTGCAGACCTACAAGAATATGATGCAAAGACACAAATACCAAGTTTGACATTACACTCCGTGCCCAGATCAATTCTCGATTGACTTTATAGTCATGAAGGGAGTGGACTACAATGTCCTATTGGATTGACCCTAGATGTGCAATGCCAGAGTGATAGAAGATTGGGGGAATGGTCTCATATTCCTAGGTAATAGAACAATGGCCATGAGGGTAGAAATGGACTCCTGGGAAACTACACCGATTGACCTTGACACCATCTCCGTGGTTCTCAAGGGTGTTAGATATGATCAATGCCCCACCCTCATTAGGTGCCACCAATGATCCATGGTGCTCAAAGTTGTAAGGCCCCCATAATGAGGAGAAGCCAAATGTGATCCCAGACATTGGTTGAGTCCTGACTTGTATATCAGATGAGCTCTATGTGACCGGATGGCAAAAAAGGTGACCATTGTGGGTCTAATCTTTGGGTTAGATGGAGTGGTTAAGCTGGTAGCAACTCGAGGCGCATTGCATCGAGTTGCGGGGTAAGGGAGTTAAAAGGGGCCCCTATTTTGGGGTCCAGGGGCAGTGCCCCCGGCCCGATGGTAAAGGGAATATTTCCTAGCCGACTAGTGGAGGCTCATATGGTAGGTCGGTCAGGCTGACCTAACGGCCTTCGTGGGCTATAAAAGCTAAACCCCTTCACAGCCATCCATCATTCATCTTTCACCCAATCAGAGTTGTTGTTCCAACTAGCCTTAAGCTCTTCACCTATCTTCTGTTTAGATTGCCATCTAAGCTTCACACAATGGAAGCGCACGGGTGGACAGAGCCATCTTTGTATCAGTTGTTTGGAGCTAAAGAATTTACTGATTCTCCTCTTATCTGTTGTGTACTCTCTATCTCTTTCTCAAATTCTATTCACTGTGCCGTGTAATTTTTTACATGGTATCAGAGCCTAGGGGGTTCTAGAGATCGGAGAGTGTGCAAGAGGCAAAGGCTTCAACAGCAAAGAGAAACTATGTTGACTTCTGGAAGTGGTTCTGGCGCATCAGGAAGTGGTGCAGGAGGTGGTGCTGCTGTACCGACTATTCAAACACTAAGGATTCGTCCACCAACCTTCAGTGAAAGCAAGTTAGATGGTACAAACTACACCTTGTGGAAGTTCAAAATTACAACTATCCTTGATTCTTATGAGCTTCTGGAGACTGTGTTGGGGACTGACGCAGAACCATAGCCTACCCCCGACCCATCAAATTCTAGTGTGATGATTCCTCTGAATGCAGATCTTCTACAAGCTTGGAAATGAAGGAATGCAGATGCATTTTGTGCCTTAGTTACAAGCTGTTTTGACAGTGTTCTGACTTTGATTTAGCATACAACCAAAGCGTCAGAGGCTTGGAATATACTAAGGAGTCAGTATGAAACACGAAACTAAACAAGGATTCAAAACTTGGAGAATCAACTAGTAGCGGAGAATTTTGCTGAAGGAGAGACGGTTGAATCATTCATCACTCGGATTAAGAATCTGTGCGACTAGATGGCTGGCGCTGGGATACAAAAGACTAGCGAAAAGCTAGCTCAGAGGTGTCTTCGGATTTGTCCACAAAAGTTTGATGGACTAGTAACTGCCCTTAATAGTCAGGTGAGACCTCAAGCTTTGACTTTTGAGGAGTTTTGTGCATTATTGATGGAGGAGGAGTGGAAGCAACAATGGAGATGCTGCATTCTCTGCCAATGCAAAAGGCAAAGGTGGTTCCTCCACCAAAAATGATGGTGACAAAAAGAAGAAGGGTGGCAAGAAGAAGTTTCAAGGAGAGTGCTTCTACTGTAAGAATAAAGGACATGCAATTGCAGATTGTTGTGTCAAGAAGGCAGATGAAAAGAATGGTACCCTTAAAAGTAAAGGGAAAGAGACAGCCAATACGGCCGAAGCAGAGTTGGAATTATTCATAGCGACCATTGAGGAATTGAGGAAGTGTGCTCCTCGGCGCAAGAAGAATCTACCACTGACTCATGGGTGTTGGATAGTGGGGCCTCCCGTCACATGACCAACAAGAAATGTCTATACAGTTCTATGCAGCCTCTACAAGAATACATCATTGTGACAGTTGGAAATGTTGCTAAATGCCCTACTATGGGCACATGTACTATTTCTTTTGTTGCTGCAAATGGTGAAGTAAAAAAGCTTTCAAATGTGTTATATGTTCCCGAAATCGAGAGAAATCTGTTATCAGTTGTGCTGCCATAACTGATCTTGGTCATGAAGTGAGGTTCAAGAAGACAGGTGCAGAAATTCTTGATAGTGCTGGCACAATTGTTGGCAAAGGAGAAATAAGGAACAACCTGTATGAGATAAGTGCTCTTATAGCCACCGCTGGAGTGGGCACAAGTAAGCTTTGGCATGAAAGGTTTGGACACATTGGATTTGCAGTGTTGAAGGAGATGCAAAAGCAAGGTATGGTTGCTCACCTACCTACAATAATTGAATTGAAGGAACCATGTGAAGCTTGTATGATGGGCAAGCAACAGAGAAAGGCATTTCCATAAGAAAGTAAGAATAGAGCACAGGCTCCTCTAGAGTTGGTGCATATGCTGACTTGTGTGGTAAGATGCCTACACAGGCCTTGGGGGGATCTTCTTATTTTATGTTGATTATCGGCGACTACAGTAGGAAGATGTGGGTGTACTTCCTTCGTGATAAGGTTCAAGCTTTTGGTAAGTTGAAAGAATGGCTAAAACTTGTTGAGAATGAAACAGGAAAAAGTGTGAAGAAATTTAGAATAGATGGTGGTAGTGAGTTCAACTCAAAGGAGTTTGAAGACTTTTGCAAGAGCAAAGGGATCAAGCACCAATTGACGACACCTCACACACCTCAGCAGAATGGTGTTGTGGAACGCAGGAATTGCACCATTGTGGAGATGGCAAGATGCATGCTAAAGGGCAAGGGATTGCCTAACCATTTTTGGGCTGAAGCTGTTAATACTGCAGTCTACATTCTAAATCGGAGCTACACAAAGGCTCTCAAGGAAAAAACACCTCATGAGGCTTACACTGGTAAGAAACCATCTATCTCACATTTCAGAATTTTTGGATGTGAATATTATGCACATGTTCCAGATGAGAAGAGAAACGAGTTAAAACCAAAAAGCAGAAAATGTATCTTCTTGGGTTATAGTGATGAGCAGAAGGCTTACAAATTATATGACCAAGAGGCAAAGAAGATCATCATGAGCCGTGATGTGGTGTTCAAGGAGGAGCCGCATACAGTGGAGGAGGAGAAGGCAAGTTCTTCCACTTTATCATCAAGCGAAGAAGTAGTCCCACTATGATCCTGTCCCAAGAGCTGTCCCTATCCTTAAGGAGGAGGAAGCATCATCTTCAGATGATGAGGAAAAAGCTCACCAACTTGACATCACCCCACCGGAGAATCCATTGCTGCGCTGGGTGAAGCAGCTCTATGACCACAATAATCCTATGCTTGTATCTGTTGAGGAGAAGGCAGACGGACCAAGGAGGTCTTAGAGAATAGAGGAGCAAAGGAGGGCTTCTGCTCACATAGACAATATGGCCTTGATGGTTGAGATTATAAGAGAAGTAAAGGAGCCAACTGACTTGGAAGAAGCATCATGGAAGGCTGCTATGCAAGCGGAGTATGACAGCATAATGAAGAATGACACTTGGGAGCTAGCGGATTGACCAGCAAAGCAGAAGGTTATTGGCACCAAGTGGATCTGGAAGGTAAAGTACAAGGCTGATAGTACTTTAGAAAAGTACAAAGCTAGACTGGTTGCCCAAGGATTTTCACAAGTTGAAGGGTTTGATTTTCAAGATTCATTTGTCCCAACTGCCAGAATGACCACTATTCTCATGGTACTTGGAGTGGTTGCCCACAAGAAGTGGCCAGTGTACCAAATGGATATTAAGTCATCGTTCTTAAATGGTGACCTCAAGGACGAGGTGTACATGGCTCAGCCACCAGGGTTTGAGGCCCCCCATTCTGAGAACAAAGTATGTAAGCTAAAGAAGGCATTTTATGGGCTGAAACAAGCCCCCAGAGCACGGTACTAGCGGATAGATAAGTTATTTTTAAACCTAAACTTCAAAAGATGTGCCTCAGATGCTAACTTGTATGTTTATAGGGATGGTGAAAAGTCTGCAGTGATTGTCCTATATGTGGACGACCTTCTTATTACAGGTGACTATGAAGATATGATCAACCAAACTCGAAAGGCTTTGAGTTCTGAGTTTGAAATGACAAACTTGGGCTTGCTGCACTATTGTTTGGGGATTGAAGTCTGGCAAGATCCAGGAAAGATCTTCATCTCTCAGAAGAAGTATGCATGGGAGATCTTGAAGGCATTTGGCATGACCGAGTGCAAGGAGATAGCTACACCTATGGAGGTGAATGGAAAGTTATTTGTCAAGGATACATCAGCACTAGCAGACATTGGGAGGTATAGGAGGTTGGTCAGCAGTCTGATCTACTTGTGTAACACAAGACCAGATATCAGTTTTGAAGTTGGTGTTTTGAGCAAGTTCTCAAACAAACCTCATGAGAGTCATTGGAAGGCTGGGATGCGGGTGCTCAGATACTTGAAGGAAAATCTTGACTATGGTATCACATATAGTTTCGGAACTTCTCTTGTGGGGAACTGTGACTCAAATTGGGTAGGAGACAGTGATTCCAGGAAGTCAGTTTCTGGTTATTGTTTCTCTTTGGGTTCAGGAATTTTCTCTTGGATTAGTAAGAAGCAGCCAACAGTGGCATTGTCTTCTACTGAAGCAAAGTACAAGGTAGCTTGTTTTGTTGCATGTGAAGCAGTATGGTTGAGAAGGATTCTATGGCATATGGGAGTGCAAGGTGAAGAACCAACTGTGCTGAGATGTGACAATCAGAGTTGCATCGCCATTGCCAAAAATCCAGTGTTTCATGCACGCACCAAATATATAGAGATCCAGTATCACTATGTGCATGATTTGATGGAGAAAGGGATAGTGGAACTGGTCTACTGTCCAACAGAGGGGAATGGAGCAGATATCTTCACCAAAGCACTTATGAAGGATCTGCTTTAAGTTCATCTTCAGAGACTCGGCATTGGGCCGAGAAGATAGTTCACCTATGGGTGGACATTGAGGGGGGTGTTAGATACGATCAATGCCCCACCCTCATTAGGTGCCACCAATGATCCATGGTGCTCAAAGTCGTAAGGCCCCCATTATGAGGAGAATCCAAATGTGAGCCCAGACATTGGTTGAGTCCTGACTTGTATATCAGATGAGGTCTATGTGATAGGATGGCAAAAAGGTGACCGTTGTGGGTCTAATCTTTGGGTTAGTCGGAGTGGTTAAGTTGGTAGCAACTCGAGGCGCATTGCATCGAGTTGCGGGGTAAGGGAGTTAAAAGGGGCAAAAAGGTGACTGTTATGGGTCTATGGTAGGTCTATGTGACCGGATGGCAAAAAGGTGACCGTTGTGGGTCTAATCTTTGTATCAGTTGTTTGGAGCTAAAGAATTTACTGATTCTCCTCTTATCTATTGTGTACTCTCTATCTCTTTCTTAGATTCTATTTGTTGCGCCGTGTAATTTTTTACGAAGGGTGGTACCCAGATTAAGAAATCCTATGGGCCTCTAACTTAGTATATCCAATGTCTTGAAGATGAGCAAGACTGGATGCATGTCCTTGCTACCATCGACTTGCCATTCTCAGACGAGGAGTACGAACAGGCCCTTAAGATGATTGGTGAACCCAAGAGTGCACCCTCAATGCCAATCTGCATGATGGCAAGAAACCTTTGCAAAAGTCCCAACCCTATCACCTTTCAAGTGACAACCAATTAGAAGGAGCTCCATGGGGTTGTAGAGTATTTGACCGGCAAGCTAGCAGACAACCCAACAGCAAACTTCAAGCCACTCCAAGATCTGTTGAATGAACCAAGGTGGCGATGGGTTAGGGTGCATGACCTAAACCTCAGGTACAATTGTGCCCTAATTCTCGGACAACCACATGAAGCAGACCAAGACCTGGGAGACGACAAGTGGTCAGATGAAGATACTTCTAATGAAGAATGAAAGGACCGCCGCGTTGCTTTAGTAACAAGGGTGAGGATGAGGTAGACTGTAGTGGGAGCTCATGCTCCCACGGACTGCTTATTGTTTCAAGCGTTTCAAGTAAGCTCTCATGACTATCTCTCATATAGCCAATGCATCGTCAATCCTCTCCGAGTGTAGTGAGCTTATCTTGATGTTAAAATGAGTTTCCTCCTCTCTTGCACACGCAAGTAGCTCCACGATCCTAGATGCTAGCTCAAGCATCCTCAAGCCTCCTCCATCTCCAAGATCCATCCACCATAGCCGCGCGCGTGAGAAAAGAGAAGAGAAGAGAAGAGAGAAGAAGAAGAGAGGAGGAGATGGTGAAGAGCTTCACCCTCTTGATCCCTCACTCCCACACACTCACTCACTCCCTCACACTCTCACACTCCCTCTCTCAAGAGCACACTCACAAGCAAGGTGAAGAGAAGAAGAGAAGAAGAGAGGACTTTTGTTAGCCACACACCAAAGAATGAGCTTCTCATTCACTTTTCAACTTTATATACAAAGCCCTAAAATCCCATGGGCACCCATCCCTTTTTACATTACCGGCCATTGTGGTAAGGTTCCTTTTTCTAATTCCCTCTTCTTGCTTCATGCCCTAAGTCTATATCCATCTATTCTTTTACAAATGGCACAGGAGGGAGCCTGGCACTCTTTTACAAGAAATTTTTGAGTTTTTTGAGGTGCCTTTCATTTAAAATTGTGCTTTTTGCCTCAGCTTAGCTTTAGGGGCTGCCTCTACGCCTTTGCTCTTTTTCTATCATTTTTTCCTCTTTTTCCTTCATTTTTCCGCCATCTCGAATTGAGGTTAACATTACCCCCCTCTGAGACGGGTGCCAGTCCCATGGCACTTCTAGTTATTAAGGGTAGGTGGTTGGCAAGTTGTTGGTTAGGTGATGGTAGGGCCACATGTGGACTCAGATGCTTTGAAAACTTTGGCAATGATGGTTGACAGAGAAGCCCATTAGATGCCAAGTGGACGGTGGGGCCTTCGAAGTTGGTGGTTTGGCGCATTTTGCAGTACCTGAAAGGAGAAGGTGCGGTGCTCTACCTAAGGGGAGTGTCTACCTTACTGTGTGGTGCATTCTGCTCGTGCTGGTGGAACGGGGAGCTAGGTCTAACCACAGGCAGGCCTGGGTGATGTCCCACACTTGAGGACCCCATTCGTGTGGTAGGGAGGTGCGGTGTGTATAGCGTAGGGTGACAGGTCTAACCATAGGCGAGTGTTACCTCCCTAGGTATGTCTTGCCCTTGATGTGCCTTGAGCATGAAGTGGGGGGTCAAAAAGGGGCTAGGGGGTTAGGAGTGGAGCCGGTCAATCGAAGCCACCGGACATTCCTAACTTGAGGACCCCTAGGCGCAGTGATCCTGTCCTATGTGGGCCTGGTTGTGTCTTCATGTGAGTCTTTCTTTCTATGTCTTTTTCTTTTTGTGATGTGTTTTCTTGCCTTCCTTTCTCTCTTTTCTTTTTCTTTTCTTTTATTTTTATTTTTTTTATTTTTTAAATTTTTATTAAGCCAGGATAATAGCCAGTTTCTAACTTTCATCATCAGAGTGAGGTGGAGAAGGGGGCTGCATAGATTTGCTCAAAAACTGCCAGCTTTGCATGTATCCCTTAAGATTCATGTGGACATGAAGTGAAGTGGTGGAGAGGAAGGGGTGGTTACATCAGGTGAACTAGCTATCATTCATATCTTCAAGAAGAGCTAGGCAAAAAGAAGGTAGAATGCTAGCTTTGATCATCAAGCGCGTCATGGCGCAGCTATCGATGGCGTTAGGATCAAAAAAGAGGGGTGGAAGCCCACGTTCTTGTGGGGTAGGGTCCTGCTTAAGTAAGAGTTTAAGAAGCCTAAGGTAGTTACAAGTGGTTATGAAGGCTGGATCGGGGCAAGAGGAAAAGTCGACAAGAAAGTAGGTCATGGAAATGTCTAGGCTTTCAAAGGTGAAGGTGAGAGCTTGTTCAAAAGAGGCACGGTTAGGATTATAGATAATGGAGAAGTCATAGTATCCATGGAGGGTAGTGTCAAAATCCACTCCTACCCTACGAGAGTACGCCATAAATGTAGGGTTGTTCCTCTCGTAGGGTAAGGTGTTGCAAAAGGCCATCTAGGCGAGCATGCTAATGTCACACACCCGTCTCCTCCACATGGGTTGGCAGTTATAGCCTTGTACAGAATGTGGCACTTCAAGGACCTTATTCTGCCAAAATTCTGCCTCTTCAGTCCCCCAGAGCATGGGATTCTTTTCTCTCTCTTCCAACCATTGTTGGCCTAGTCGGCTTCTCCAATCGCAATCACTTTCCCCACTACTTTAAGTGGCATGACTCTTCTCAGGTTGTTGGGTAGAAGGAAGCTAAAGGAGAAGGGTTTTTTGTCCCTTTTCTATCACTCCCAAACTATTAATTCAGTGTGGAAACTTGTTGGGAGGTCATCTGGGCACAGTGGTAAGGGCACGGATGGTTTCATGACTAGCTTGGCTCTCATTTGTTTCTTGGTTTCTTCCACCAATTTCTTTCTCCTTTTCCTGAGGGTGGCTTGTCTTTCCGCAGACAGATGTGTCAATTGATGCTGCTCTTGGGAATGTGGTGAGGGGGGTTATGGGATTACGTCTTCTTTAAATCTACCCATATCAATTTGGAGTTCAGCTTCATCCCTGTGTCAGTCTACTTGCTGTGTTTCCTCTTCAAAGCCCAGTGCATGGACCTCTTGGGGGGTTAGGTCGACCATCAATAAGTACTTCCATTGATCATCAAGGCTCAGCCCCATGACATCGGGTTGGGGTGACATGTGTAGTCCTGCTTGCAAGGCCCTACGGGCTATGCTTTATTTCTTCTTTGCCACCTCCAGGGACCGTCCTTCCTCTGAGTGGATGGTATCCATTAGTGTGTTCAAGAAGGCTTTTTGTTGAGTGTTGAAGGCTACTTGGGCAGCCTCTGCTCTGCTCTCTACAAGGATTTTATCTTTTTCCACGAGAGCCAGGCGATGCGCCAAGGTCTTCATCCTCCATTCATTCTGTCCCGCCCATTCTTTGGCTCTCTTCTTCATTTCCTCCATGCCTTTCCCTTGCCTTTACACTAGAGCTATGAGTCTTTGCTCCTGGTCTTTCAATTCTTTGCTCATTCTCTCTTGCTCTTTTCATTCTAATTTCAGCTTCTGAGTCATGGTCTCCATCTCCTTGTCATGTTGTTCTTCCTCTTGCTTCCTTTCCTCTTCTTTGGCGGAAAACTCCCCAATGCCTCATTTGATCTGATCATCCTTGCAGTTAGCTCTTCATGTTGCATGATCAAGAGTTTATACTCCCTCTGGATTTTTACCAACTCCTAATTCTCATCTTCCATCCACTGCCTCTAGCATTTCTCCCTATCGTCCTTAGCCTTCAGCTCCTATTTGAGATCAAAGATCTTCTTTTGTTGCATGGCTATCTGTTGGGTCTATTCAAGCTGAAAAGCAGCTACCGACTCTTTTTCCACAGCTAACTCGGCCATAGCTATCTTCCTCTCCTCTTTAGCTTTCTCTAGTTGAGGGAGCAATTTAGCAATGTATTCGTCATAGTTAGTTGGTGGCGTCATCGTCATGTGGATCGGAGTGGTTGAGGCCTCCACTTTCTAGCATTTTGGATCTTGTCTCGATTCGGCATCTCTGTGGCCAGCCTCTTCTACCTCGTGGTCGTGGTTTCCATGCTCTTCCCTTGGGCTAATTATTTATTGATGAAATATTGCATCGAGGTCACAAAGTTTGAGACATTGACACTAGTGGGGATGCTTGGGGTGAGGGAGGCTCCTTCGGTGGTAGGCACCAAGAGGGTCGGGATGGGATGGATGGGGGCTTTACCCTTGCCTTCAGTGATGGCTGGAGGTATGATCTCTGGCACCTAAGTGCTTGAGCCTAGCCCCTCCTCCCTAGGCGGGCTCAGAGCTCCTAGGTCATTTTCCTTGCTTTGTTGCTCTATAGACCGACGTGTGGCTTTGGCTATGTCTTCCTCCTCCTTCCTTCTTGGTTCCTCCTCTTCCTCAGCAGCCCTTCTCTCCCTCTCTTCTTTTGCTTTTCTGGTTTCTTCCTCTGATTTATCTGCTTCTTCTTTTTCTTTCTTCTTCCTCTCTTTGGCTTCCTGTTTTGACACCTTCTTGGCTTTCTTGGCTTCTTCCTTCAACTTTTCTACTTCCTGTTTCTTCTTCTTCCTCCTCTCTTCTGTCTCTTTAAGGGAGTCCCTTTTTGCTCTCTCTAAGTCCTCCTTCTCCTTTTTACGGCCTTCGTTCTACTTCTTCTTTTGTATCATCCTCTTCTTAGGTTTCTTTGCTTGTTTTTTGCTTGACTGTTCCTTTTGTTCTCCCCCTTCTTTGTCACTTTCGGTCCTGTCGTTAGACAGCTCTTGGTCCTGGTGAGGGGGACGATCTATCGGGTGTTTCTCCTTCTCCTTCCTCTGCATCCTATGCCTCTTTTACTGCCTCCTGGATGAGGGCAGTCAAAACACTTCCATAGTCGATGAAAGAGGCTTTGGATGAGGCTTTCTTCCTCTCAGTGCTTTTGGAGGCTGAGGACTCCCCACCTGCTAGCTTGCTCCCCAAGGCTAGTGCTTTTGTTGCATGATCTATGGTCTTGTGCACATAGCCATTCTAGTCAACCTCATCCAAGGAGTGAGCTACCATGTTCTCCAGCATAGGCACATTGATCCGAGGGAATTGTAGCGCTAGCTAGAGAACAGTGCATGCATCAGTTTTGCATGCATGCGGGCTTCAACATTAGGGATATCTTAGATGCTGATGTCGTCATTGGTCAGCACCTCTTCCCTATTCATCTTAAGCATGGCATAGACATCTTTTTTCTGCTTCTTCTCCACCTTAGGCTCTAACCCCAATGCCTTCTCCACCAAGGCTAGGTTCAAGGGTTTCTGTACCTATTTGGCCTTCTCCCCCTTCCCACTATTACAATTCCACATTCATGATATTCCACACACTTTGTGCGGTTAGGCTCTTGTGTGAACTTCTTGAGATACTTAGCAAGGTTGCACTTCTCTACGATCCTCTTGGTTGCTTCCTCCTTGGCCACTACTTCCTCGATGTTATGGATGGTTCAAAATTTTAGTTGGTTGTAGGCATGGCTTGCCAAGGAGATGCCGTATGGGGTCCTCCCCTCTTCCATGAAGGGGGAGTCGGTGGGCACGGTCTTGTTGCGACATCTTTCATTCCTGTCATGAACCATAATTTTCATTAATGCTTTTAAAAATAATAATTTGTTGAAAAATTAAAGACTTTATGTTTGTTAAATGAAAGCATTAAGATCCAACATAGATTCTTCCCTTCAGAATTTTTGCCTTTTATTTCAAAGCTTTTGTGACATTCCTCCTACATCACCAGTTTCTTATGTGTTTATGCGTTTGCTTGATCTTGATTGGTTTTACTTTGATTCACCTTACCCCCTCCCCTTCCAGATTGAGAAGAATCCTTCCTAGGATTGAAGGTTAGGAGGTCAAGGGCATTCGGCATTTAGATATAAGGGTTACTTGAGCATGAGCCAAGTATAGAAATCTGGGTTATACTCTAGTTGAGCCTTGCGGTCCAGATCGAAGGGTCGGGTACTTACGTGTGTGATATAAGTGAAGACATCCGTTAGGAAATCGCTGGAATCAACACGGCTAGCAATGTGTAGCTCTTCTTCGGTCAGGAGACGATCAAGATATGGGTGTCCTTTGACGTGCTCTTCCATGGGTCGGCCACAAAGAGTGGTTAACACTCTATATGAGGTGGGTGTGACATAGGTTGGGTCATACTTTGATGTCGTCTTGATTGCATGGCACTGCTCAGTGTTGGTCATGATTTGACATCCTTTGAGTTCCCACTGCAATCACAGAGTGTACCAGTTTCATTAAAATGGGGAGTTAGTGTTAGCTAATGCTTTCAACTCCTCGACATCTTTGTCAGTGATGGAAGAAGTCACGCGCTTATCGTAGGACATAATGAGGCATTGTTTGATGGGTTGTTCCCTTGATATCTTAGTGCATAGCAATTCGGCAGGGCTGAGTGGGGTGTTTTGACAAATGCAAATTCGAATGTTTCCCATGTACAAGGCATCGTGCAAACTTCAGTTGCTAAAGGATCTTGCAATAGGCCTAAATCCAAGTGGTCATAACTTAGAGCCAACGACATGAACATGGCATCTAAGCATCTAAGACAAGCAATAACGTCATCCCCTGGGTCTTCAGCTAGGTCTGCGGGGCTAGAGTTAAGAATGATTTCTGCTTGTATGAGGGTTTAAGGCCTGCAGGTGGGTAGGGTTTGATGGAGCTAGAAGGCTTGGTGGCAGATGGTGGCAGTTTCCTATGAAGCGGTGGTTGAGCCTCGTGGATGAGCATTGGAGTAGTAGCTGCTACGGATGGGCTGCTACACTTGGATTGGGTTTGGCAAGTCTTATCGGCACTGACAGGGGTTGAAGTGTGTGAAGGCATTTGTGGTTTGGGCTGATAGGCTTGCTCAACTCTTCTGGGATTATGCATGGGTGAGCTTGTCGGAGGAGAGTCCTAGAAGCAATGCGGCTTCTAGTTATGAGAATCTATGGGGCTCGGGGTGATCAAGCTTGAGGGCAATATGTGAGTAGTGCCTTAGGCCATTCGGGCCTTAGGGATCCATATCCAAGCATTTCCCTCATAGTAACCTTGCACGTGCAAGAGGGCTTTAGGAACCCATCTTGGCTTGATCATGCTTCAATTTCTGTAACTGTGTCTCAACCTCCTAGGTTTAGAGTTTCTTGTGTTACGAGGATGTGAACGTCTACTCCTAGACGGTGGTTGCGGTTGTTTAGGCATCCATTGAAACTTAGGCTGTTGGGCCTTGGCTTTTGCTGCTGCTGTGAGCGGCGACTCGTGAGATTCGGTGGATGGTGGCTGAGCATTACCCTCCTTCGTAGACTTGGCTACGAGTATTTCTATCAGTGGCCTTGCAAACTTTGATGAGGTTGCGCAGCCCTTGTTGCTGAAGGCTATAACAATGCGGACGTTGCCTATGGCGAGGTGGATGTGCTATGACTCATAATTGATATTGCAGTGAGTTTAATTTTTGAAAGTTCTCACCCTAGCAGTGACTCTGTGTCTGTGTCTTTAGTGCTTGGAAACATGTAAAAGATCATTCGTACAGTCTCAGACTCGATAGCAACAGCGGCCCTGCACTTGTCGAGAAGTGTATTTGGGAAGCCCCCATATGGGCTTAATTTGGCATTAGTGGGCTGTAGTGGTGGTTTACCAAGTCGGGTCCAATGATCGTGAGTTAAGACATTGAAGTCTGCTCCCTTGTCGATCAAGGCATTGAAAGCGCATATTTGCTTTTGGCAATGACCGTGATGTGGAGGTATGCAGGTTCTATGGATTCTTCATCCTCATCATCAATTTCCATGATTGTGGTGACTCATACTTTTACAGGGTGTTCTAACATTGGTGGATCATGCAATGAATGTGTGGGAGGGTAGTACTTCTTAATGTGACTGCCATTGAAGAAGCCTATGCCCTCATCGTCTAGAGTCTCGAGCTCAACGTTACCAATTCGACTGATTGCACAAACTTTGAAAGGCCCAAGACCTCTAAACTTCATTTTTTGCTTGTGTTCTTTAATTGAGTACATGAGCACTAAGTCACCCTTTTCCAAGTCGCGCTACTTGACATGCTTGTCAAACCAGCTCTTGCATCATGCCTTTATGCATATGAGTGCATGAGTGGCTAGAAGGCAAGTTTCCGAGATGCGTTCCAGTTCAACCACGCGTTGCCTCCATGCCTCCTTCCCTTCCCATTGTTCTTGAAGCACTATTCTCAGTGGAGCCCCAAGAGGAACACCAAGGAAAAGGGAATTATCTTGCAAGAAAATCTATCTTGTAACATCAATAAGCTTTTATTTCATTCTTTTGATCATCAAAACAAAGAAAACAGCAATTCTTCACGCAGCATCATAGTAGATTTCTCCCACGGATTTGATAGAATCAACCATAATCTTCAACATCTTCATAAAATTCATCAATATAACAAAGAACACAAAAGAATACACCATCTTTGAATGGAAATCAATCACATATTATCATTCTTCAATGTCTTCATAGTTCTCTCTCTCAATCTCTCATATATAGTTACACTGTATTGATAGAATTGGCTATCTCTGGTTCTCTCTCTCTCTCTCCATCAATAGTACATCATATCCTCACTACAATACTCTCATAATAACACTCAATAATCCTTATTAGGTCGTGGATGCACCTCCCAAGAGGCATGTCTGATATGAAGAGTCACCAGAGCCACTAAAGTGTCTTTTCATAGCTCACTACTGTCACTATCACTTAGTCTCCTCTTCAGTCTTCAGCACAGCAGCTGTTTCTTTCACTTGTTTTAGCTTTTTTAAACTTAGATTTATCATTTTCAAAGGTTAGAAAACTTTCTCAAAGTCACACATACATTCTATAGAACACTTACAAAAGGTCTACATAACAGTTACAGTACAGCACCAGAACAGCTACAGTACAACTACAGTACAGAGACAGAGCAGAGACAAAGGCTCTACAAAAGGTCTACAAACGGTTATAGAAGGTCATCAGAACCTCATAACTCATACTAAAACCATTCCAAACTATCAAAAAATATTTAATAAGCTTTCAAAAGATCTCAATCTTCATCAATCATCAATCCATGCTTCATACAGAAGACAATCAGAACAAAACAGAAGCTATACAAAAGGTATACAGAACCAATCAGAACCTATCAGAACAGCATAGAGCTTCATATCTCCATTGAGAATCATCATGAACTTCCAAAACATAATCAGTATCATCCAAAACACTCTCAAATACTTCCATTAACAACCATACATTATTCTAAATCCATAAAAAATCAATCATTTAGTCCTCAAAAACAACAAAAATCAGTCAAAAATTTAGTCTTTTTCCACTCTCAACATATCCCCACACTTAGAAAGGAAGCGTCCTCGCGACCTAAGGAAAAGAAGAATATAAGTTCATTAAAGAGCTCAATTGTATCTTCCTTCAGATCTTCAACAATCTTGCCAAACCACGACCCCAACTTATTACCTGTATATCTGATAAAAAATACTAGTAAAGGAAAACTTCCATTATGTTGAGATGACAAGCTCAACACATACGGACATTGATGATGGACCGCCTGGTTAGATGGGTCCACACGTCTACACCTAGCACGTCGGTGGTCATTATGCATCTCACATGGCCACTGACTCACTACTTATTATATTCAGGTTGTTACACCTATTTACAGCTGGCATAGTTATAACGCCAATCGACTAGTGTAGTCGGTTATGCATTGTTTGACTTAGTAGGCCACTTTCTTTTTATGTTGTATCTTATCTATACTTTGTGTACATTGTGAAGTGTGTGGAAGAAGAAGAAGAAATCAGCAAGAAAACGTTTTGGCCTCCATCTCTCTTCTTGTCTCTTGAGTGAGCTTCTCCTTGTGCATTCTGTGTGTGTTCGGCGCAGCATCTTGAGCAATCCCCTCCACCACGCGATTCTTGACATGGTATCAGAGCCGCACCATTGAGAGAGGCTAATTTCAAAGGTTGAAGCAAAGGGGAAGATGCAAGGTTCGAGCAAGCAAGCCATGGGTAAGAAGCTCTCCCATCCTTCCACTCTTTCTCTTGGATAGTGCCTGTGGAGGCATCAGAAGCAGGGCAGAGCAAAAATCTCAGATTGCAGTGAGATTTGGTGTGCGCGAAGAGCACTGTATATTCTCTAGATAAGCCCTATAGGGCTTACCCGCAGTTATTTTGGGCATTTGAGGCCATTTCAGGGCCCGTTTTAGAGCCGCAAGTTGCGGACAGCACTTTCAGGGTGCGCTGTGATTCAGCTGTATTGACCGACAGTGAGTGCGCAGGTTACAGATTTCAGATTTGTAAGATTAAAGGTGTTTACCAGTGAGTAAACACGAGGTTTATCTGCAAACAGGTTGCAGATTGCATGTATTGTTGAGCAGACAGTGAAAAAGGCTGTCTAGTGTATTGCTGTGCACTACAGGTCGAGGATTGCAGAAGATTTGCTTGCTGTTTGGTATTATTCTTGTGATAATGGCAGAGAACAGTGGAAGCCCCATCATTGAGAAGCTTGACAATAACAACTACCCTTCATGGAAGTTCCGTGTCACGAACTTTCTTATTGGAAAAGGCCTCTACGAGTTCGTTTCAGGTGAAGAAAAGGAGCCGGAGGTGAGTGATCCTCCAACTGGAGAAGAGATAAAGGCACGAAAGGAATGGAATGCAAAAGACAAGAAGGTCATGTATTGGTTGTCTGCAGTAATTGACAATAATATGTTGGGACACATTAGAAATGCAGAGAATGCATATTCAGCTTGGACCATACTTGAAAGTATGTTTTCTGTAAATACAAAGGCACGAAAGATTCAACTCAAGCAAGAGTTGAATACATTGAAGAAAGGGAAGATGTCTATCAATGAGTATGCATTGAAGGTAAGGAGCATTGCAGATGCATTGGCAGCGATTGATGCAATGCCCGATGATGATGATTTGGTGTCGTCTACCTTGGGTGGACTTAACAATGAAAAGGCTTGGAAGTCTTTTGTAACTTCCGTATATATCAGGAAGCCATTTCCAGATTTTGATGAGTTGGTCTCTCTAATGATCACTGAAGAAATCAACATGCAGAGTGAGACATCTGAAAGAAGTGGTGAACAGGTCCAGGCTTTCTACTCCAGTTCAGGAAGGGGACGTGGTAGGTTCTCTTCAAGAGGCCGTGGTACAAGACGTGGTAGTGATAACCAGCAAAATAGATTGAATCAGCAATTTGGCGATATGCAGGTTTCAGGAGGTCGTGGTAACTTTAGAGGCAGGGGGAGCTTTAGAGGAAGAGGTGGATGGCAGAACAAAGGTTCTAACAACTCTGGTATTGTGTGCCACTACTGTGGCAAAACAGGTCATATTGCAGCCCAATGTTATGCCAAAAAAGATGCTATTCAGAGTGGTAAGTTGCAGCAAGGAAACTATGCATCGTCTTCACGACAGAATGAAGACAAAAATGAACGTTTGTTTGTTATGCAGCATATGCTGAATGCTGTTACAGGAAAGGGAACACATGAAGATGCTTGGTATGTCGATTCAGGTGCGTCCAATCATATGACCAGCCATGCAGAATGGTTTGGAGAGATGCAGGATTTGCAGAATGCAGGTTATGTGCAAACGGATGATGACTCATGCCACCCAATTTCACACATTGGAAAAGTTTCCTTGTCCTTGCATGATGGTAAGACAAAGAGTCTTTCAGATGTATTACATGTGCCATCTATTACAAAGAATTTGGTGTCAGTCGGTCAAATGGTAGAGCAAGGGCTGCAAGTCAGATTTAATGCAAAGGGCTGCTTTGTAGAAGACTTCAATGACAAGTGCAGGTTGGTAGCAAAGGGAAGTGGAGTTGGACGTATGTTCACTCTAGATGCCGGAATTCCTACTATGAATGCTGCTATGTATGCCAAAGGAAAAGGTGTTGTTGCAGACATTGAAATTTGGCACAAACGCATTGGACATGCAAATGTACAAAGGCTGAAACTAATGCAGTCCAAAGGGTTGGTTACAGGTTTGCCTACATTTAGAGTTGCAGAATTTCAGAAGGTATGTGAAGCATGTCAGTTTGGTAAGCAGGCAAGGCAACCTTTTTCACATGATAGAGATGTAAGCAGAAATATTCTTGATGTTGTACATACAGACATTTGGGGGCCTACACAAAATGTATCTCTTGGAGGCAGTTCATACTTTGTCACATTCATTGATGATTGTTCTAGAAAGCTGTGGGTATATTTTATGAAGGAAAAGAGTGAAGCGTTTGAGCACTTTAGAACTTTCAAGGCTGCAGTTGAAAGAGAAACAGGCTTGAAAGTAAAGTGCCTGAGGTCAGATGGAGGGGGAGAGTTCCTCTCAAATGAGTTCAGTGATTTTCTGAAGTCTCATGGGATAAAGAGACAGTTCACATGTAGGTATACCCCACAGCAAAATGGGGTTACAGAAAGGAAAAACAGGCATATTGCAGAAGTTGCACGCGCCTTGATGGCTGAAAAGAATATGCCTAAGCATTTTTGGTCTGAGGCTGTTCATACTGCTGTTTATATTATGAACATAACTCCCACAGCTGCAGTTCATGGTATGACCCCCGAAGAATGTTTTACAGGTAAGAAGCCTGATGTTTCACACTTGAAAGTATTTGGCTGCATTGCGTATGTTCATGTGCCAGATGAGTTGCGGAAGAAACTGGATCCAAAGGCTGAAAAGTGTGTCTTTATTGGATACTCTTTAGAGCAGAAAGGGTATCACTGTTACAACCCTGTCACATGTAAGTTCAGAGTGAGCAGGGATGTCATCTTTGATGAAATGAGCAGCTGGTATGCATCTAGTGGTGATGTATTGGATGTTGATGATGATCATGACAATCATGTGCAGGTTGAAAAGCAAGAATCACGGACTCTTAGTGGACCAGAGACATCATCTAGTAGTCCTTGGTCTGGGAGACTAAGGAGTACCTCTACATCTTCAGGTGCATCTAGTAGCACTACAGGTAAAGACAAAGGAAAGAATAAAGTGTCAGAAGGCATTGATGCAGTTCTTGATGGAGACTCCAGTGGCTCAGAGAGCTTAGATGATGAGCTTGGCATTCCTTCAGTGAGAACTCCAGGTGTGCAGAGAGCACGGGCTGATGCAAAGACTCCATTGAGTGATCCAGTGGTACGCAGGTCTAGCAGGGTGAGATACCCTGTTAAAAGATTTGGTTTTGAAGGATATGCAGCTCACCATTATGCTTATATGGTGAAACTAGTTGAGGATGTTGAGCCTACATGTTTTGAGGAGGCTGTTGGTCATGCTCATTGGGATGCAGCAATGGATGAGGAGATGGCTGCATTAGAGGCTAATAAGACTTGGGATCTAGTATCATTGCCAAAGGGAAAGAAAGCTATTGGATGTAAGTGGGTTTATAAGATTAAGCACAATGCAGATGGTTCTATTAGCAGGTATAAAGCTAGGCTGGTTGCAAAAGGCTATGCCCAGACATATGGCATAGATTATGATGAAACCTTCAGTCCAGTTGCTAGGATGGCAATTGTCAGATGTGTGATTGCTTTGGCAGTAGCCAAAGGTTGGAGGTTGCAGCAAATGGATGTAAATAATGCCTTCTTGCATGGTGATTTGCAGGAAGAAGTGTATATGGATCAGCCAGCAGGTTATGAAGATTTAGAGCATCCCACGTATGTGTGCAGATTGAAGAAGGCACTCTATGGGCTCAAGCAAGCACCTAGAGCATGGTCTGACAAGATTAGAGAGTATCTTGTCAATATTGGTTTTTATGTTTCTGATGCTGATCACTCACTTTATGTGAGAAAAGGAGATGCAGGTTTGGTCATCATAGTCATCTATGTGGATGACTTGATTATTACAGGTGATAGTGATAGTGGGATTGCTGAAGTCAAGGGTTGTTTGAAGATGAAGTTTGAGATGAAGGATCTAGGTGAGCTAAGGTACTTCCTTGGCATTGAGGTGATCAGATGTGATGATGGTATATGGCTATCCCAAAGATAGTATGGCTTGGATATGTTGTCCAAGTATGGTATGACAGCATGCAAACCACTTTCAGTCCCATTGGAGCAGAATGTAAAGCTAAGTGCTGATGTTGGGGATGAGATAGAAGACCCTACTATGTTCAGGAGGATAGTGGGGAGTTTGATTTACATGACTATTACAAGGCCAGACTTGAGCTACGTTGTTGGTCTTGTGAGTCAATTTATGCAAGTACCTAGAAAACCACACTTGGATGCAGTGAGACGCATATTGAGATATGTCAAGTCCACATTACATTATGGACTTTTCTATGAGGCAGGTACAGACGTACATGTGTTTGGATACATAGATGTAGATTGGGCTGGTAGTATGTCGGATAGAAGATCTACCAGTGGATACATGTTCTCTCTTGGTAGTGCAGCAATTGCTTGGAGCAGCAAAAAGCAATCTACAGTTGCTTTGTCGAGTACAGAGGCTGAGTATAGAGGTGTTGTTGTTGCAGCATGTGAGGTAGTATGGCTGCAAAAGTTATTGGCTGATTTGGATGTGCAGGTGGAAGGTCCAGTTGTCATTTATTGTGACAACATGAGCAGTATACAATTGGCTAGGAACCCTGTGTTCCATGCCAGGACAAAACATATTGAGGTACACTACCACTTTGTGAGAGAGAAGGTACTAGCAGGTGAGATTGACTTGGTGTATGTCAGCACACAGGATCAAATAGCTGACATCTTCACGAAGGCATTGGGTACAGAGAAGCTTCAAAAGTTTCGAAGCTTACTTGGAGTTGCAGAGATGCAGTTGAGCTTGAGGGGGAGTGTTGAGATGACAAGCTCAACACATGCGGACATTGATGATGGACCGCCTGGTTAGATGGGTCCACACGTCTACACCTAGCACGTCGGTGGTCATTATGCATCTCACATAGCCACTGACTCACTACTTATTATATTCAGGTTGTTACACCTATTTACAGCTGGCATAGTTATAGCGCCAGTCGACTAGTGTAGTCGGTTATGCATTGTTTGACTTAGTAGGCCACTTTCTTTTTATGTTGTATCTTATCTATACTTTGTGTACATTGTGAAGTGTGTGGAAGAAGAAGAAGAAATCAGCAAGAAAACGTTTTGGCCTCCATCTCTCTTCTTGTCTCTTGAGTGAGCTTCTCCTTGTGCATTCTGTGTGTGTTCGGCGCAGCATCTTGAGCAATCCCCTCCACCACGCGATTCTTGACACATTATTCATTAAATCATCTGATTAATCATTTAAAAAAAACCATAACAAATTTGAAAAGGATATAAGAGGTTCTCTTCAGCTTTCCACCATAGGCTTTCCATCTACCATCAATCTTTTGAAACGAGCTCTCGATCAAATTATTCTCAATCAGCACGAATTCATCACACACAATTATTATAACACACACACAAATACTAACACAACCATCTGAATGACACCTCCAAAAAGAGATAGATATCATTAAGAATCATCTAAGATACATGGCAAAGGTATCAATGAAGATGATCCCTTTTGAAGGCTTGGTGGTTTCAAAAGCGATCCATGGAAAAGGATTCATCTACAAATGTCTTTGGAGGATTTTGAAAGAACTGCAAGCAGCACATCCTTTCTAGCAATACAAGGTATCTGCTAGGGAGACATAGGGCATGAAAATACAAGACATCCAACTGGTGGGAATCAATGTTCACATTGACATTCATACAAAGTTTTGGAATGGCCTTTTGATCATTATGGGAATGCCTATGCATGTATGCTAGATACCAAGCAAAATGAGCTGTCAATCTCACCGAAGGATCTAGAGATTGTGAATATTGGTGAGAAAAATGAAGGTAGTTTTGGTATGCTTGACTGGCAGTTGTCCAATTCCCTAGAATTATTGGCCAGTTTATCTGAGGTCCTGTAAGAGAATCATTCGAACTCCATCCTCTTCTTCTGGTAATCTGCTGATCAGACCCTTCATATTCACTAACCAACTGAGGGAGTTGAGAGATAGAAGTGGCAAGAGAGGGAAGTGGAATAAGTAAAAGTGGATGAAGAGATTGGTAGGCAAAATCATAAAATGAGGAATAGGTTAAAGGAGTGGCTGAAAATTTTAGGGAATCAGTTAGGAAGGGTGTTAATTGATAAATAGGAAAGGTAGAAGGTATATGGATGGATGGAGAAGGGCATGGTGGAGAAGGGGAAAATACTCTATCCTCGATAAAAGAGCAATATGTAAATATTGGAATTTGAGGAAAAGATTGAGGTTGGAAAAGAAGGGGTAAGATTGCTATTGAATTGGTTTGATAGAGGGAAAGATAGGTATCATAACAATGAGCCATTTGTTGGTAGTACAGTAGGCTAGGAACAGAGGGACTAAGATAGATCTTCGCCGATAGGCATAAAAAAAGGTTGAATCAAATGGATTATTTTTGGAAAGGTGAGCTAAGAGATCCACCCTTAGTTGGTTAGTGCTCTGTACATAGGTAGAAGTTGTGTTCTGGTTGATTCAGGACCACAGAATCAATCATGGAGTGCCAGGAATTATCAGGGCAAGTAGCCACTTTTGAGGAGTAACTCTGGAACATGTCATCTATCTGCAACTCCAAATAGTTGACATACAAAACAGCGTGTAAAACCACATCTCCCACATACCAAGCCATATCTACTTCATCTGGAATTAACAGATCTCCCCGTAGATACATATATGACAGCAACATGGTATCCGTCGTCACAGAATCTTCAAACACCATACGGACCACTTCTGTCAGCAACTCAGGAGACCAAGCCCCACTCCAACCATCCTCTGGAAGAGGAAGATTCATCATTGAAAGCTTCATGTACAAGGCCAACTTTTGCAATTGATAGTGGACAAAGAAAAAATGGTCCAGAGAAACATATTCCTGGAAATGTTCAAATGTAGACCATAGCAGATCCATCCTGAACTGCAATCTTTCCACTTTATCTTGGAATAAAGGACACAAGGTAGCCTATCTTTGGAGAACTGCCAAGTCCTGCTATGAGAGAAAAGGAATCAGGGAGAACATTAGGGCTTGGAGGAACAGACCGTGACGGTGCCAGTTGGTCTTGCAACTGCTTGATTTGGGAAGCTTGTGATTCCGCTGTGTCATTAGCAATCTATAAGGCTGAGAGTTTTGCATCTAAAAGAGTTTGAAACTCTTGCGCTTCTTTGGATATCCTCTCCTTCTCCTCTAAGATTTTAGTGACCTCTGATTGAGCTTCTGTTAACTGAATCTTCAAAGAAGATATCTCTTCTCTTTGGGTCTCAATCATTTGGGTTTGTTGCTCCATCTACTTAAAAAGATCTGCAAGTGTGTCTTTAGCAGAGGCTAACTCTGATGTTTCCTTATGCAACTGGTCTTTAGACTGCATCAGTTCTTCGTAAAAGGAAGCATACAGCTGTTGAACACAGGCTATGTCATTGAAAGTTCAATTGAACTCTGGATGTCTTTACATAGAAATGGAATGGCATCTCCCGACACTAGAGTGTTGAGTGAAGGGACTGATATATCCAAGGAACCTTCTCTATGTGCTCTGAACAGGTTGTTACATGTGAGATAAGCAGGGAGGTCACTGCCAGATGTAGCAAGAATAGTAACGGAAGGAAGAATTGAAGCAGCCTTATCTGCCACCCGCTTCAAGCGTTTGCACTGAATGACCAGGGGAGGAGGAGAATCCAGATCCTCTATATCAATTGGTTCTGACTCTTCTGAAGGTGGAGGGGATACTGGATCAGATGGAGGAGGTGGAGGCACACCCTTCTTTAAACTTGAGTAGGTCAAGAAAGCAAACATGTAGGATCCATAGGTGACATTTGTAACATTGCCCCTGGTTACTTTAACGAAATGTTGATCCATCTTTGTGAGTAGGTAAGTGCTCCAATCAATAGCTACTCCTTTTAACACCATCCTTGAAACTGTAAAGAGCTCTTTGGACAAGTAATGGGATGGAGTTTTGGCAGGCATAAACCTGTCTTGGAGAAACTAACAGACCAACTTCCACACAGGATCAATGATCATGGAAAAGGAAACTCCTGAAGTGTTGATCACTTTCTTAACATCCAGAATTTCCTTGGTCTGTTTCTGTAATAGCTTTAAAATCTCATCGTTAGAGAATAGCTGGCGAGCTGTAACAAAGGGCTCTCCTTTGTAGGGAAGAGACAAAGCCTTCCCTAACCCTCGGGGTGTCAATGTCATGGAAGTACCATGGACCACTCCTGACTTCTTGCTGTATGAGGCAAGGAACTCATCACACATGGATGGATCTTCTGGAATCAAGGGGAATGAGGCAGCTACAAAAGTCGCGAGTCCCGCCTTCGTGAGAGGCTCAAAAGTGAGTAGGGAAGAGTAATCCCTATTGACCTGTGGGACATACTGGATAGGGGGATGAGCGTGAGGCACCATTCAGATGGAAAACACACACACCACAACACAGACAATCACAAAGAATGCTTGCAAAACAACCAAAGGTCTATATCAAAGGAATCAATCCAAAAGAAGGACAACGCAACCCAGACTATGATTCCCAGATTGGGTCTCTAAATGCAAATTCCTTAATTAAAAATTAATAGTGATGTGGAGCGCTTTTTTTGCCAGCACGTGCTCTTTCGTGACGGCTGGTTCATTTTTATTACAAATTAAAGTGCCTCTTAAGCGCATGTAGCGCGTGCAAAGTGAATGGCTGGTTGATTTTTTAAATTTATGAAATTGTGTGTTTAGCACGAATGCGCATGGAAAAGGTGGGTGAATAAATAGTTCATTTTAATAATTAATTTGTGATTAAGGGGGTAATGAATATAAACAAAGCTCACAAAATAAATACCTGGTAGGGGTGTGTATGCAATGGCCGGAAGGCGCACGGAAGAGTCCCCCAAAAGCAATGAATCCAGTCAAACAAAATCAAAGACCACTGATGAACAAAACAGAAAACACCTTAGTATTTGTGTTTGTCGATTTTTAGTATTATTATTATTATTTTAAATCATTTATATATTTTTTTATTTTGTTTGTTTGGTATTTTAGGTGTGTTTGTTTGGGTGTTATAATGGGGTTTGCTTAATTTATTTTATTATGTGTGTTTGTTTGTTTTATGTGTATTTTTCTGTTTTTGTTTTGTAATAAATTGTAGGTGGTTGTTTTTTCTCAAAAGGAATAATAATTAAATCAAGATATATAGTACATGGATATGTGATGAAAGGAAAAAATAAAATTTCAACCATTTAGAAAATATCCACAATTTATGTTATGAAAATAAGTACTTTATATGTATGTTTATTCTTTTTTTTTTCAAACATTGTGAAGTGAGAAATTGATGGTAAAAGGTCAAGGGGATGGGGTGGAATTTTTTGGATTTTTTTGAATTTTATTTGTATTTTTCACTAATTTTAAATGAATTTTATGCATTTTAAAGGCAATTTTGAATGAATTATCAAATATTTAATTTTCTAGAAATTTTTTGTTGAAATTTCCACCTAAATTTTGTTCCAAAAAATTACAAAAATAGTGGAAAATTTAAAAAATAAATAAATATTTTTTCTGAGTTGAAATGAATTTTTAAATTAACTAAATCAATTAAATTATGTAAATTAGGTTAGTTTGGGAAGTAGGATCAAATCAACTCAACTAAGTCATGTTAGTCTGGATAAGTCAAGTAAGTCAAGCTAAGTCAAGTCAGGTTAGTCAAGGTGGATTAGGTTAGTCTGGGTTAGTCTAGGGATGAGTAAGTCAATTAGGTTAGTCTAGGGTCAGTCTAGGTTAGTTAAGTTGGTCTAGGCAAATTCTAACTAACGTAGGTTAGACTAACTAACCTAGGGTTAGTTAATGGGGTGGGGACTAACCTGAGTGAGGTTAGTTAACTAACTATAGTTAGGTTAGGGTTAACCTAACCCTAGTTAGGTTAAGAGATACCTAACCCTAATTAGGTAGTGTTTTTAACCTAAGTCTAGTTAGGTGATTAATCAGAATTAGGTTAGTGTTAAATTAATCGTAGTTTAGTGGCTAACCTTGGGTGGTTAGAGGGTGGGAGGAGGTGGTAGAGGGGGAGGAGGCGGAGGAAGTGGAGGTGGTGGGGAGGAGGAGGAGTAGGAGGAGGAGGAGGAGGAGGAGGAGAAGGAGGAGGAGGAGGTGGAGGAGGAGGGGGAAGAAGGGGAGGTGCTGGTGGCGGCAACGGGTGGCTGGAGCCGCGGGAGGGTAGACGATGTCAGGCGGCGTAGGCGGCAACGACGGGCGGCATTGAGGGTGTAGGCGGCAACGACTGGCATCCACGGCGGAGGGGCAGAGAGACGACAACGGCCGAAGAGAGGGAAGGCGGCCGAGGGAGGGAAAGGCGGCCGAGGAGTAGGCTGGGAGAAGTTAGTGCAGGGCTAGCACAGGGCGAAAAGGCCAAGGGGAGGGTGGCGACGAGTAGTTGGGGAGGAGTAGTCGCAAGGCATGGCACCAAGCGAGAGGATAGCGAGGAGTAGTGGGGGGGGGGGGGGGGAGTAGGCGCAGTTGATGTTGGCCGCCAGGGGAGGACGCGACTGAGGAGTAGGGAGGCGGAGGAGATGGAAGAAGAAGAAGAAGAAGAAGAAGGAGGAGGAGAACCAGGAGCAGGGGAGGAAAGAAGGAGGGGAGGAGAAAGGGGAGGGAAGAGGAGGGGGAAGAAGGGGAGAGGAGAGGAGGAAGGAGAAACGAATCGACAGGACAAATACGTGGGTTTTTTTTCTTTTTTTTCTTTTCTTTTTCATTTTTTTCGTATTTTCATTTTTCTTATTTTTTCTTTTTCTTTTGGTGTTTTGATAAAAATATGGATTTTCCTTGGGGATTTATGTGTATATGTGTTTTTTTTTCTTCTTTTAGTATTTTTTTTGAAATTGTGTGTATAGTTTATTTATATATTTTTTCTTTTGATATTAAATAATGAAAAAAATAAGAAAAGAACACATCCCCGGCTCGTGCGCATGCGTGGGCAGGGGTAAAAAAATTTGCAATGACGGGTTCAAATGGATAGGGATGGGGACGCGTGAGCCACAGATGCCACGGGGCATCTCGAGGCACGTAAAACCAAAAACAAGCGTGTTCACGCGCGAGGCGAGAAACACGGTTAACGGGAAAAATAAAGAAAAATTAATAAAAGCCAAATCATTTGTCGGATCAAAAATTTGTAAAAAGAAAAAATGGTCCGGGAGACGAGGTGAAAATGTTGGAAACATGCAACACGGGTTCCAGGGCAAAATCAGGGTGTTCACATGGGAAAAACGCAAGAAAACCCGAAAACACATATGGGCATTAATATCGGAAAATCTGCGCATCAGAATGTAGGAAAGAAGGAAAAGTGTGCAGAACCATGTGTCCGACAACCCTATCACATCAAAACACAGTTTTGATCGAGATAGGGCACGTTCACATGGAAAAAACCCCAAAAATGGGCCCGAAAATGGACTCGAAAATTAATACAGGAAAAACTGTGCATCGAAATAGCAGACGGTAAAAAGAAAAAATGTCCCAAAAAAAGAAATTCACATGATTGGCACATCAAAGCTCAGTTTGGGGGAAATTAGGAGGGATTCACGTGGAAAAAACACAAAAAATGCATTAAAAAACACTTGGAAAAATTAATAACTAAAAATCCGACAATTGAAAAAGGGGGAAAGAAATAGAAAAAAGTGGGGGAAAGGCTGGAAGACACGTCTATCAAATCAAACTGGAATTCCGGTGAAAATAGGGTAGGTTCACATGGAAAAATGTGAAAAATAGGCACGAAAAAGGTTCAAAAAAATGCAAAATTTAGTAACGAATGAACTGTGCATCGAAATGACATAGAATAAAAAGGAAAAATGACAGGGGGAATGGGTAGGACAGGCATGACTCATCAGATCAGGGTTTCGAAGCAATCATGATGCGTTCACATGGAAAAATGTCCCATTTACAGGAATCGCTTCAAAAATTAATAACTTGAGAATCGTCTATCGAAATAGGGGTTAATAAAAGGGAAAAACATGCAGTTCGAAGGAACAAACAGGGTTGTAAGGTTAGATCGAGCTTTCAATGAGCGTAAGATCTGTTCGTATGAAAGAAGCGCAAAACCCAGAATAAGGGCAAATGGTCAAGAAACAACCCCTAGGACAGGGTGAAATAGAATGAAAAGGTGGGGAAGGGATCTCACTAGGGTAAAAGGAAATCACGGCATAGATGCATGATTAGAACATGGTGTATGCATGGGGGTATGCAACATGAACGCGCAGGGACGCGTCCCCACACTTAAGACCTTAGCAAGAAGGGTAAACCAAACTTCAAGGACTTGGTACCTCACATCAGACCAACCACGACGTCCCTACACTTAAAACATGACCGGTACTGAGAAATAGAAGGCGTAGGGTTAGAAAAACTTGGGCCATATTGCCGAGGAGGAATGTTGACTATCAAGGTTGCATCTGGTGTTGTCATCGGCCTGCAAGAGGTAACAAGGTATCTTCACAGCACACGTCCTATGTCCTTTGTGGTAGGGACCAAGCAGCACCACCCAGGGAGGTAGCTGGTTGAAGGAATCACAGGAAATTCGTCGATAGCGAGGGATATTACACTCAACTCATGATCACTCAACTGGATTGAAAGAGGAGTCACTCACCCCATGACTAATATCACTCGAGGAAATCAAGATGAAACCCATAGCTCACAACCGGTTTAGGAATTGACAAGGGAATGATGCAGAGGAAGTATGCCAGGATGTACAATTGATGGTGCAATAGTGCGTCCAATCCGTCTGGCATAGGTGCAAGGAGAAAGGCCAGGGAGCCTTGTAGTGCAGTGTATAGAGCAAAGTGATGTGTCCTGTGTTGATGGCAGAAACTCAGCCCGTGGGTGCATAGGGAAACGGGAACGTACCTGACTCCAAAGTTCGTAACATCCCTCAATCCTCACCTCTCGGTAATGGATTGAAGAAACTCCAGTCACACTCAGCCCACCCTCTGTCTCACGCTCTGTTGAAAGATACAAAGGGCACCCCTTTCCTGAAACCCATTGATGTAATCCTCACTGTCACTTGTGCAGAGGTTGTATGCCTTGTGTGCATTTGATGGTGCAACTGTGCATCCCACCCTGTGCTGGCATACAGTGCAAGAAGGAAGGCCAGGGAGCCTTATAGTGCAGTGCACAGAAGCAGATCGTGCTTTGTGCATTGAGAGGCCCATCCCGTGCGTGCAACACTCCATTCACACATCTCACCTCTCATTTGATTTGAAGGGAAAGACTGGTCACTCACCCCACCCTCTGTCTCACTCTCTAGTAGATACAGAGGGCAGCCCATACTCACGTCCCCATCCTGTTATGATGAAAGCTCACATCACTCAAGGGGTTGGTGATGAGGATCATGTCAGTTGTTGTTGGCATAAGGATCTTGAAGCCGAGGCGTACCCAGGGAGGCAGCCTACAAATCTTGTACTTCAATGACTGGTAAGAAGATTTGTCTGTTAAGAAGGGCAGACGAACTGATAATGCCAAGATAGCGCACCAAGGGAGGTGGCTTCAAATTACTTGCTAGAAAGATTCTGCTGGTGAGTCAGTTACCACCTTTTCCATAGTCAGCTTCTCGCCCAAGGGTGTTTCCACCTTTTCTTGGAACAAGGCCTGTTATGACAAGGAATTTCTTCCTTTTCTCCCATGACAATATGTCCCAATAGAACTCCTAAGGAGACGCCAAAGACACATTTGTCAGGGTTGAGAGAAATCCCATACTCTTGGCATCTGTCAAAACATTGCTCTAGGTGTCCCCAGTGCTCACGGATCAAGCTATAGACACAAAAGTCATCAAGATACACCTCTATGAAATCATGTAGATGATTTTGGAAGGCGGCCATCATTACTCATTGGAAGGTGGCAGGAGCATTACAGAGCCCAAATGGCATCACCGTGTAAGCATAGATCCCCCATTCTATGGTGAAGGCTGTTTTGGATTGGTCCTCTTCTGCGATTTGGACTTGGTTATATCCACTGAATCCATCCAAGAGAAAATAAAGCTCATGGCCTACCACTGTGTCTAACAGTTGGTCTGTAAAAGGAATAGGGAAATGATCCTTCTTTGTCTTCAAATTGAGCTTCCGAAAGTCAACACATATTCGAAGTTTCCCGTTCTTCTTGGGTACTACCACAATGGGCAAAACCCATTCATTGTTAGCCATGGGATAGATAAACTCTGCTTCAAGAAGTTTCAATAATTTGGCCTTCACTAGAGTAGAATAATTAGGACTCATATGTCTTTGTCTTTGCCTTATAGGTTTGGCATCAGGCTCTAGATCAATGTGATGTTGGCAAACTGTGGGATCAATCCCCTATAGGTCTTTATATGACCGAGCAAACACGGCTAAGTTCTCTTTGAGTAGGTCTCGCTGGACCACTAGTTCTTCTTCTAGAAGATTGAGACCCACTTTCAGGTGTCGTTCAGTACCATTAGCATCGAGGAACGTTACTTGTCTTTCACCTTCCACTTCACGGATAAATGTCCCACGGATTGCTTCTGGATAGAGGTTTGACTCTTTCAAGAGAGTAGTATCCTCGTCTGATGTCCCACTAGAACCAGTGTTCTCCTTCTGTACAGATGACTCATTCGTCTATTTAGGTTGCTTGAAGGGTATTAGAGCTTTGTTTGCTTCAGTGTGAGTGGTAATTTCTTCTGGACTTAGGGATTCATCTTCAGAGGATGCATCTAGGAATGTCACATAGCACGGACCTGCTAGAGGTTGTGGCTCAGAGGGCTTTGGCTTCTGTTGGCACGGGGCATCATCATCATCTTTTCTCTGGACTGAACGGGCAGGGCGACAGGAGCCACTGGTAAACTTAAATTTTATGCCTTTAATCCATTTCTTATACAGATTTTGCATACTTTGTGGTCCATTGATCAACCCAAACGGAACCATAGTCATTCCATCCAGCACCTAGAGATCTTCGGCCTGTGAGGTCTCTGTAGGGACATCAACAAGATCATCCTTTATTAGAGGAAATTCTTCATCTGCACTTGCATAACCTGCTTCGTTTTCTTCCTCATCATTTTCATCCTCTTCCTCTGAAGGCTCTGTCTCTGCTTGTATAGAGGCTCTGTAAGAGAAGAACAGATCTTTTGCCTCTTCATGCGCTTCTACTTCTGTCACAGCTTCTGACTCCGCTTCTGCCTCTGGCTCTGGCTCTGTATTTGTTACTGTCTCTATAACTGTCTATGTATCTGCTCTGTCTCTCTTCTATAGCTACTCTGTATCTACTCTGTATCCGTATAGTATTTGCTCTGTCTTTGTTCTGCCTCTGTACTGCCTCTGTACTATAACTGTACTGTCTCTGTATTGTTTCTGCTCTGTCTCTACGACTGTCATGTAACAGGGAGAATAATACATCCATGCTTCTATTTCATTGTCAGAGGTGATTTCAGAAGTTAATTCTAGTTGAGGCAGGAGGTATTCACCCATGGACAAGGATTTTGCTTCCCTTGGCAGTTGGCTTACAGTGCCCACTATTAGGGATTGTGCCTCTATTTTCTTAGGAAAGATTTACAGAACCAATCAGAACCTATCAAAACATCATAGAGCTTCATATCTCCATTGAGAATCATCATGAACTTCCAAAACATAATCAATATCATCCAAAACACTCTCAAACACTTTTACTAACAACCATACATCACTCTAAATCCATCAAAAATCAATCATTTAGTCCTCAAAAACAACAAAAATCAATTAAAAATTCAGTCTTTTTCCACTCTCAACACTCATGCTAGGAACAAAAAGCTCTACTAGTAGAATTACCTCAGTCCCATAGGTCAACCTAAATGGAGTCTAGCCAACAACCGTTTTATAAGCTGTACAGTAAGTCCACAAGGCTGCCATTAGCTTGTTATCCCAGTCACTGCACGAAGTAGAGACTACTTTGGTCATGACGTTTACAAGGATCTTATTTGTGGATTCTGCCTACCCATTTTTCTGAGGGTAGTATAGGGAGGATTTTCGATGGATAATTAGAAAGGTGGATAGAAGATGCGCTATCACTTCATTGATGAAGTGCGTGCCCTAGTCACTCACTAGTTCGATGGGGCAGTCAAATCGTGAGATCACCTGCTCCCATTAGAACTTGACAGTTGTTCTAGCGTTGTCGTTTCATGTCGCTCTCGCTTCTGCCCATTTTGTTAGGTAGTCTGTGGCCACAATGATATATTTGGCGTGCGAATACTGTACCGCAAGACTAATGGGTCCTATGAAATCGACCCTCCATTTTTCAAAGGGTTGTTGTGCAATGATTTGGGTCAACTCCATTTGATCCTTGTGAATCGAGACCTTTTTTTTACTAACGCTCATCACAATGCTTGACGAATTGTGCTGCGTCGCAAAAAAGCATGGGCCACGACAGTTGAGAGTGCAACATCTTGCGGGCTATCGTGTCTCCGCTAAAGTGCCCTCCAGCAATTTTGCTATGCACCTCTGCGAGCACATCGTGCATCTTATGCTTGCATACACATCTACGCAACAACCTGTCTTCCCTAGCCTATATAATTGGCATGCTATCAACTGATAGGGTTGGATTTTAAGGATAAGTCACCTAAGTTGGGATTTTTCTATCGGTCACTCAGGCAGTCCGTGCTCCAGCACTTGGACGATGTCATCTGCCCAATACGGCATTAGATCAGCCTTGAATAAATCTCTCTCGCTGGAAAGGTTAAATAGATGGGCATTTGGCAATTCATCGACAATGCCTTGTCTAGCGGCCTCTCTCATGGGGATGCGTGACATGTGGTCAGTCATGTAGTGCCGTTTTTCCTTCCATACAACCATGGAGAAGTTGAATTCTAAAAGGAGAAAGAGCCATCGAGCTATGCGTCCTGTAGTGCAGGGTTTTTTTTTACTAGATATAACAAGGCTTGATGGTCCACAAAGAAAGAAAAAGGCATAGCCAACAGATAATGCCGAAACTTCTTTACAGAAAATACCATGGCTAAACCCTCTCTCTTAATCGGTCCACTCAAAGACGATCAACATCTTGTACAAAGGTCTGGCAAGCATAGTTCAGCACAAACGGTCGATAGTATCCCACACGGCCTAAGAAGCATTGAACTCCCTTATAGTTGATTGGGGATGAAAGATAAACAATAACCCTGACTTTTGAGAAGTCAGTGGCAATGTCATTCTTCGACACCACGTGCCCTAGGATGCATCCATGTTTCACCTAGAACTGGCACTTTAAGGGGTTCACGGAGAGATGATATAGGCGACACCACTCCAAGACTGCTCAAAGTTTGTGTAAGCGTTCTCTCTAGGTCGAGTGAACACCCAAGTCATCCATGAAGACTTCTAATTCCTTGCAAAGCACGTCTTTAAATATGGTGCACATGAGGCGTTTAAAGATGGTTGGGACATTAGTCAAATCAAAGGGCATGACTATGTAATCAAAGACGCCCCACTCACTGGCAAAGGTAGTCTTATGCATGTCAGCAGGATGCACTTGCACCTGGTTGTATCCAGAGAAGCCGCCTGGAAAGTTGTAGGCCTCTTTGCCTGCCACTCTTTTGAGCATGTGCTCGGTGTATGACAATGGGTAGTTGTCTCTCTTAGTGGCAGCGTTTACCTTTTTGTAATTGACGCACACTGTAATCTTTCCATTTTTCTTCATCACTGGGGGCAACATCCAGTCTGTGGGATCAATTTCATAAATGAATCCTACTCTCATTAGCTTGTCAATCTCCTCTTTGATTGCATGAGCGTGTTTTGGATTCATTGGGTACGGTTGCTGCTTGACCGGTGTTGCGTCAGGCGTCATGGGTATGTTATGAGTCAATACACTCAGATCTACCCCCTAAGATCTTCTAAGGACTAAGTGAACATGTCTATATACTCTCACAAGAGAGCAACAAGACTCGTATCCTCTTCCCCAGTCAAGTCATCAACAAAGACCAGTTGGGGCGTCAACCCTTCCTGTGCTAGATTCACCTCCTTGACCTTAGTTGACCTTAGTTGGTCCCTCGATGGGTTCACTCATTTGCCCTTGGCATTTGGCACCCAACAAGATTACTACCCTGTCACCCTTTCTTTGCTCTTATGTTTGCATGTCCCTAGGTTGTTTTGCCCTTTCTTCCTTCAACCGTCTGCACCTCAGGTGGATGGGTAGGTCCCCCTTGGTGCGTCTTGTCTTAGATGGTTTAGGTATTTCTGGGTCGCTATCTGAGCTTACTTCTGACTCAGAATTGAACTTGCAATTTTTGCTAGAAGAGGTGGTTTCTCTTGGCGGTCGTAGCATAGAGAGTGACTTTGTTCTAAGCACTGGTGTCATACCTGATTGGGTTAGGCTTGCTTATTCGAAATTTATGGCTCCTATGTGTTCCATGTGCATGACCCCTCGCTCTATCTTAAAGACACCCTTTTTCTATGGCTTGGAGTCCACTTGTATCTATTCTATTTCTCGTCCCTCAGTGTCATATTCCACTGTGTCTATCTCACCCTCACTTTCGTCACACTGAAAGAATGACAGTCTTCGTACTCGTCATTGGAGTCATCTTCATCCGACTACTCATTGTCTTCTAGGTTTTGGTATATCTCTTGTCTCTGATCGGGGACTAGGGCCTAATTGTACATGAGGTTTAAGCCATGCACCCTGGTCCATTGCCACCTTGGTTCATCTAACAGATCTCAGAGTGGCTTGAAGTTTGCTGCTGAATTGCTAGCTAGGTTTCTAATTAAATACTCCATGGAGTTCCCTCTTGTTATTTGGCACTTGGAATGTGACAGGTTTAGGTCACCCATAAAGGGTTCCTACCATCATGCAAACAGGTACGGAGGGTGTGTCTTTTGACTTGCCAACTGTCTTGATGGCTTGCTTGTATGCCTCATGATCCAAGAATGGAAAGTCGATCGTAGCAAGGACATGCATCCAGTCTCGCTCATCCTCCGGGCATGGGATATACTTGGTCAAGGGCCCATAGGACTTCTTGATTTGAGTGTTACCTTTAAGCATCGCGGAGATGGCATCCAAGTTGACTGGTGAGGTCTTCCAAGTGTCCATCTCTACCCTCATAGCTTCCGTTCAATTGCCAAGGAAGATTAAGCTGTTACCCCAATCTTCGATGACTCTAGCATTGCGCATCCAAGGTCGGCCTAATACGATATCATAGTCCACTCCTTTCATAACTATAAAGTCAACCAAGAACTAGACACCTGCGATTTTCACAAGCCAGTTTTAAGTACCCTGAATGGTTGCACTCTCCTACCATTTGCTAGTATGACATTGAACTTGGCGGTCTCGATAAGCAAGTTTTCCCAAGTCTGAAGAATTGCATGGCTCAATACACTAGCCCTGCTCATGTTTCTACAATCCCCTTTCTCATTGTGTCGCCTAGGGCTAAGATAGGTAAGACCGCATGCATCTCGGTGCCTTCTCGAAAATCATTAACATGCAAGGACTTAGGCACAGAGTGCAATATCAGACTCGGTATTTGTTTCTTTGCATCATGGTCGTGTAGGTCTTTCAACCCACTGCTTCAGGTCTTTCAACCCACTGCTCTCATGATCTTTCAACCCACTGCTTCAGGTCTTGCCATAGGGTGGAGTGTTGCCTAAGCAGGTCTCCTAGGCTCAGCTTCACCAGGATGGTCACTAGCATGGTAAGGAGGTCATTGGCTACTCGTCTTTCTCCTATTCTGGATTGTCCTCACCAATGGCTATGATTCATTTGCTGGCATGTAGCGTCAAGGCTTTGCCTAAGCGGTACTGCTTGTGATGCAGTCGCATCTCTCGATTTTGGTCGAGGGGGTGAGACTAGCGTGCTTATGCTGGAGAGATTTTCGATCTCATCCTCTAGGATGGGCTCATTATCTTTTAGGTGCTCTTGGGCCTCTTTTACCCATTCCTTCACTTTCTCAATAGCTTTTAGTTGGCACTTTGGATGCGGGTATTTCCCTACCTTAGCAGTTCCCTTTTCGGCTGTCTTAGGAGCTGAGGTTTTTGCCTCTACGTCAATGACCTTATTTCCAGCACGCAGATCCATGGCACTCTCAGTTTTCAGTGTGATCTTAGCTTTGGGTTTCTTCTTTCTCCATCTACAGCTGTTCTTTCCAATTGAGGCTACATCAAGGTTGCTAGGGCTTGGCAATGATATGCCAACCTGCTTCGTCTATGCTCAGGTCATGGCACGCAATGGGATAGGTGTGGCCTCCCCATCGAGGTTCTACCAAATAGCCCCAATGGGATAGATGGCATGTTGGCTGAACTTGAGGATGGTTTTCACTTGGGATAGTCAATGAAGAGATGAGTGATTCCACACTTAGGGCACCTTAGGTCTGCCTTGTCTCTATTTGGTTGCTCCCTTTTAGGACAACGTGATGAGATGTGCCCTGGATGACCACAAGTCCAACGCATGATTGAATCTTGTATCTGCCCTCCTAGGCCTCTACCTTGGCCTCTTCTTCGCAAGTTGGTCTTTTCTAAATTTGAGCTCTTGGAGCTCCGCTCTTTCAACTGGTCATCTACTCGAATGGTCTCTTCAAACACCCTAGCTAGCGAGTCTTGCTACAAGCTCGAGTTGCCTGCCAAGGCCTTATACAGCTCCTCACTCCATATTCCATTGATAAACATGGTGGACACCGCTCTTTCGGTAGGTCATTTGCCCATGGGGATTCTCTTGAAGAGGCTCCTCATGTGGGTGACATAGTTGCAGATGTCCTCTTTCTCTTTTTTCTTGACATTCATCAATCTCACTAGCATATTGTTAGTGTATTCGGGCTCAGAGAATCTCTTGATAAAGAGGTTTTTGAGGTCATTAAAATTTGCTCATTCTCCGACATCTAGAGTCACGTACCAAGTCCTACCCTTGTCGCCTAAGCAAAGCCGGAATGCTTAAGAGCGTTGTCGAGTTGCTTTGCAACAATTGGGATTGTAGACTAGCCCTTAAAGCCTTGGTTTGCTTTGCAACAATTGGGATTTTAGACTAGCCCTTAAAGCCTTGGTTTGCTTTGCAACAATTGGGATTTCAGACTAGCCCTTAAAGCCTTGGTTTGCTCCTAATCCTGCTAGTAATGATGTTGCTAGTGCTGTAACACTCTGCTCCGCTACTGTGTTGTCAAGAAGTCGCTTCATGAGAAGCTCACTCAATGTGAAGTCTCCTTCCAAGGCTCTCTCATGATCACTCTGATTCCCACCTGCTAGGTTCAGCACCTGCTGTACCTCACGCAATTTTTCATTCTGCCTTAAGCTCCTAGCATGCTGGTCTTGGTTGTATTTCACTATGCCTTGCAGCGCCTTGTGGGCCAGCTTCCGTTTCTCTTCCAAGTTTGTTATGATGGCCTCTTCCATTCTACTGCGGTGCTCATACCGAGCGCATGCATCATAGCTGCTCACTAGCTTCTCAATTTCCTTTGAAAAAACTCCTAAGTCGAGTTCCTTATTCAACCTGCAGTCTGAGCTTTCCTCTGTCATGATTACGTTATCGTGCTTCACCAAGCTGTCGATCAGGTTGTGCAAGTTGGTCAGATCCACTTCTCTAGCGTCACTTGCTTTGTTGAGATGACAAGCTCAACACATGTGGACATTGATGATGGACCGCCTGGTTAGATGGGTCCACACGTCTATACTTAGCACGTCGGTGGTCATTATGACTCTCACATGGCCACTGACTCATTACTTATTATATTCAGATTGTTACACCTATTTACAGCTAGCATAGTTATAGCGCCAGTCGACTAGTGTAGTCGGTTATGCATTGTTTGACTTAGTAGGCCACTTTCCTTTTATCTTGTATCTTATCTATACTTTGTGTACATTGTAAAGTGTGTGGAAGAAGAAGAAGAAATCAGCAAGAAAACGTTTTGGCCTCCATCTCTCTTCTTGTCTCTTGAGTGAGCTTCTCCTTGTGCATTCTGTGTGTGTTCGGCGCAGCATCTTGGGCAATCCCCTCCACCACGCGATTCTTGACAGCTTGGTCCTACTCTATGATTTGGTCGTCCGTCTATGTCTTGGGATCTTCTCCTATTGGTGGGTTCCTTGAGGTGTTTATTTGAGTGATTTCCTTGACTTATTACATCCAATCCCCAATTTATCTCTACTCAGTGTGTGTGTGTTCTTTCCTATGTGCTTGTGCTCAATCAGGCTTTTAACAGTCCTTAAGTGTACTTCAAGTGTGAAAGTTCAGGGTGAGTGCCAAAAACAAGTATCTAAGTGGCTTACACACTCTCACTTTGTTTTAGGCCTGATAGGCTTGTTGACCCACTTCTGGCCATCTTGTCAGGTTTTAGGGTTTCTCACTACGTTGCCTTACCCATTTTATGTTTGTTCAGGGTCTTTGGCTCAGCTGGCTGTCGCTAGGACTCTGGGTCTCGCAATAGCCTACTCGAGCTGCTAAGTGGCTGCGTCCTATGAATTTGCCACTTCCCTGTGCCAGAATCGAGTTCTATGCATCGGGAGGACTCTAACTGGGTCTGGTCTAATTTCCTGAAAATTTGGAAAATTCCTAATTCAACCCAACTGGTCTGAATTGTAGGGGCTGACTGATGGATTCGGATGGGTTGAGGGCCAAATGGAAAGTGTGGGCCGAGTGTGTCACTCGGACAAGCCGAGTTGTCGTGGTCAAGGGCCAAATGGAAAGCTTGGACAGGGTGACTCGGACGGGGTGATTCGGACGGACCGAGGAGATTCACTCGGATGGGCCGAGGGGGTCTATTCGGACGAGCTGAGGCACGTGGGTTGAGGGTCGAGTTTTGATATGACCGAGTGAACTTTGGGCCGAGTGGGTTCGTTCAAACGGGGTGACTCAACTAGTGGGCCAAGTCGGCCGAGGGCCGATTTTGGGACTTGACCTAGGAACCGGTCACTCGGACGGGCCAAATGGCACGCAACGGTGGCAGTGAAGGCACTAATTTTCTCAAATCTTTCAATACATGCAATCATATCACACAAGAGCTTCCAGATTAGTACCAAGGCATAAGGGGAAATGTTAACCCTCAAACGAACAAAGGTGGAAAATCCGGAAAAGCTGAAGCAGAAGACAAGGCCCAAGCAAAAGTGAAACGAAAGACAAAGGCGTGCCAAGAAAAATCTAGAAACACAAGAAGCACAGGAAAGTCCTAAATAAGGGAAAAATCTAGAAACACAAGAAGCATAGAAAAGTCCTAAATAAGGGAAAAAGGCGCACAAGGAAAAGCCCAAGTCAATACTTTTGTAAAAGAGCTCAAGCGCATCATGATTTAATTTAAGGAGTGCCGGGCTCTCACTCGTGCAATTTGTAAATGTAGACGGGTGGTGGAAAGGAAGCTAGGAAGATAGAAGGACAATGGGGAAAAGGGCCTAGGCCACAGCCGGCCATGTAAAAAAGGGGATAAGGGGATGACCGCCCAAAAGGGATTTAGGGTTTTGTATATAAAGTTGAAAAGTGAATGAGAAGCTCATTCTTGTGTGTGGCCAAAGCTTCTTCTTCTTCCTCTATTGTTTCTTGCCTTCTTGCTTGTGCTTGAGTGAGGGAGCGAGGGAGTGTGAGGGAGTGAGTGTGTGAGAGTGATGGATCATGAAGAAAAAGCTCCCCATCTTCTCTCTTCATCTTCTCTTCTTCTCTTCTCTTCTCTTCTCTTCTCTTGCATGGCTATGGAGGATGGAGCTTGACCAGGTTGCTTGAGCTTGCCACAAGGATCATGGAGCTACCGAAGTGCAAGAGAGAGGAGGAAACTCGATCGAGCATCAAGGTAAGCTCACTATACCCATAAGGTAGGCATTGCCCGGGCCGTCGGCTATGTGAGAGGTAGCCATGGCCGCTCGACTTGAAATGCTTGATCAATAAGCAGTTCGTAGGTCTCGGGGTAGAGCTCTGTAGCTCCCCTCCATTTTGGTTCCATTGTCGGGATAGAAGAAATCAAGCCTTGAGCGCCATGCGCATTGAATCGAGCATAGAAGTAGGGTTTGCAGCCCGAACCGGTGCTCGAGATAGTTAGGATATTTAGGAGGTTTTAATCCTTGGAGCAAGTAAGTATTTTGATTTGTTGTTGAATATTAGAGTAGGACTATCCATCTCCATCTCTAGTTTTGATTTTGGTTTCATTAGGTTAAGAATAGGATAGGAAAAAGAAGGAAAAAAGAAGGGTTCTGCTGCTGCTGGAAACAGGGAAATAGGGGCACAAATTCAAAATTCTGTCTGGAAGAGTGTGGGGGATTAATTTTTGAGGTTATAGCTGGCTGGGATGGGGCAATAAGAGGCCCAGAGAACCAGGAAAGATCACATTTGACATTCTGCCTTGTGAGAAGAGAGTGAGCTTGAGAGCTAGGGAGAGAGAGAGAGAGAGAGAGAGAGAGAGCTATGGGGAGATCTTCGAAGTGCCAATTAATTCGAGTGCCACATTGATTCCAGGCATATCTGGTAGTTCCTTGTATTGTTTTATACCTATTTGGAAGGCACGAGATGATTCCAGGGAGTAGGCATTGACCTTGAAGCATTGCGCGCAACCCGTAGACCATCCTCTGCGCCGTTGGACCAGTACGTCCAATTCCCCATTCAATTTTGGGAGTCGGACCATCCGACTGTGAGAATTGGACCACCCTGTCCGATCCGATTCCCAAAATCGGACCAAAGTAGGAATTGGACCCAGTGCCAAAATTGGACCACCCTGTCCGATTTTCACAATCGGACCAGCCTGTCCGAGTCTCACAATCGGACCAGCCTGTCCGAGTCTCACAATCGGACCGGTCCCCGTCCGATTCCCAGAATCATACCACCCTGGCCGAGTCCCAGAATCAACCCTTGGCCCACTACCACTCGCCCCACTTGGCCACTCGGCCCTCGGACGAGCCGAATCGGGGATTTGGCCCCTGCAACTTGGACTTGTTGGGTCGAATTTGGATTTTTTTAAATTTTAACCCGTAGAACTGAAACTGACTGAGAGACCATATAGAACCGAAACCATATCATAGATTGATCACTGGGCTGAAACTTAGAGCAAGTAGATTAAAATTTGGCAATAAAGGGTCCTCCAAATTGCACATGCTGTTTACCGTAACGGCCCTAGGGGCCAGGGGGACTGCCCCCCCCCTGGGACCCTCGTAGAGGGGGCTCTACCCCCTCCGCACCTCCCTCAAGTAGGTTGGAGAGAAAACGTGCACCGTGACAAGTCCTCTAAATTGGACCCTAGTGTAGTAATGGCTCTACATGAGCATGGATTATCACTTGCAAAAGAGCAACCAAAAGCCCATACCCGAACAGAGAGAAACAGAGACCCTAGAACATCAATGGGCCAATCTAGCCATCAAGGGAAAAAAGGCCACACTGCAAAAATACATACGTGTTGCATTCGGAGTGCATCTAGTCAAAGCAGAAAGCAACAACATCAAGCTACAACAGCGAGAATGATAGATATGACAGTTCTGATGATAGATGTTCCTTGAATAGCACTGCACTGACGATCCAATACATCAGTAGAGAATCCACATCTAATCATGTAGTTGGGGACTCAAGGGCATTTGTCAGAAGGCTTAAATTTACAAGCCAAGATCCGAAAGACGAAGACATAGTACCACGTGCTTATCTTAGGGTCAAACTCACCGCAAAAAGAGAGCATACTATCGATGCTCTGATTGATAAAGGAGCAGATTTTAATATCTTGACCTATGAATCACGGACCCTACTAGGCCAACTAGAGCTCACACTGACTAATGCAACTCTTAGCCCTTACGGGGGACACCCACAAGCACTCATAGGGAGTGCAAAATCCTTGCGACAATTGAAACTGAAAGCTTGCCTATCCTATTTCATGTTCCTCCAAATAGTGCTAATTACGGGAATGAAACCCTCCTAGGAAGACCCTTCAAAAGGGCAACCAAGTGTGAGGCCGACTATGTAGCACAGAGGATACACCTGATACTACCGGGTGTGAGGATATTCACAACCTTTAGTAGGGGTGACCTCATCAAACCTCGAGGGAAAGGCAAGGAGGGTGCTGACATAATAGTCAAGCTTGCTAACGAGAGCAAGGACTTGTTGGAAGAGTTGATACAAGCACAGGTCAAACAACGAGAACCATTGAGTGAGACCATGTGCCTGAAACAAGAAGGTCAAGAGACAATGCCAAGGACGGGATTTGGACTTAAAAATATCGTAGAAGATCCCAAAAGAAGCCCAAGCCTTATAGATGAAGGCATTGATGGAGGATCAACACAATGCCACTATGGATATCCAAAGCATTGCTACGTGCTCAAGGGTATTATGTAGGTAACCAATGGATTTGGGTACCAAAACCCCTTGCTAAACCTCCCTTGTCGACTGAAGGCCAGATCGTATCAAGAGCAAAGAAGCGTAGGAGGAGATCTAAACGAAAAACCAAGTCTTGAGTCAACAACAGTGGAGTGACCGAGCCCCTCATGGTCGAAATCAAGAAACCAAACGGGACCAATCGGAGGGTAGATCCTCAACCTAGCATGCTTGACAAGCAGATATCAGATGTAATCGTTGAGGATATGCAAAAGCCACTAGTGCCCAAGGAGCCTTTTATTCCCCAAGAGGATAGTAGGCATCATAGGCACAACATTGCTCATGGCAAGATTAAATGTTCAACAAAGAAAATAGCAAAATCATCTGATAGCCATGAGCAAATCTCCCAGCCAGTGTCAAAGCCACTTAGGAGTCCCAAGTCTCCTACACCCTCTTCCCCTAAACGGACATAGGAAGCACAATAGTCATTAAGTGCAGCTACTCAATCCCAATCTCTACCTACATTAGAGCTTCCAAATGTCCAAGAGATAGGACACGACACCACCCTTAGCTCTCAACCTAAGGATATCTCTGTGCAATCCACCGTGGCTAGCTCAACTGATACTCGATCTATGCAAGTGAATGCTCTAAGGGCAACAAAAGACACGACCACTTCCAATCAACCCAAGGACTTGACACCGCAATCAACCAATAGTAGCAAGTCCACTGAACTAGCTGCTACTACTTCCAACCAGGGATCAAAGCAGTCATAGCCCTTGGACATGACAATACCCCTTGCGGAATGTGTCCTTAGTAGTTTACCTGTGGAGGAGGTGTCGCAACCAACTTCATTGACAATTCTAGCACTTCCAAAGCGCCTAAAGTCTAGGCTGGAGGAGTTAAACAGAAGGGAAGAGCTAGACTCCCCAAAAAGGGAGGCAGTTGTACCCTCACAACTTAGCGAGGCTATTCAGCAGGCCACAGCTATGTCCCATAAGGACACACTAGAGAAAGAGAATGCTGAGGCCCAACCAAGCACACCCTTATCCTGGGAAGAGCAAGAACGTCTTGATGAGCACTATAATAGGCTCCTGCATGAACGCATGTGACTCACCTTTGACGAGGAAGCCGACGAACTACGCTTAACTGTAACATTCAATGATGTGCTCTGCCAACCAAATCTCTTAGAGATAGAGCAACTAAAGCGACAATCAAAGGGTCAAAGTCAATTTGAACAATGTTGGTTTGAAAACCGCGTTGCAATGGTCGAACTAGGAGCCCAAATCATGACAGTCTCAGAGGAGCGATTGGCCAAATGGCGGTCTCAAAGAGACCCAACTTATGTGGCACCAACTTCCTTTCGAGTGCTGACTACCATTTGGGGTACGGACTTATGTAAAACTAGACAAGAGAACTCTCTGTCTGATAAGGTTCTCACTGAGAAGGAGTTACATGTTACCAGTAGACTCGGACAAGGTTCCATGCTACTCGATGTTGCAAAATATCTATCGGTATTGAGTAAGCTGCCACGAGTATTAGATGCGTGTGCCACACTCCAGTACAATCTGGAGTTCTACAATTGGCTTTTATCCTCATGAAGTGACATGGATTCGTAAATATGTACATAAATAAACAATGAATTTTATGACCCTATATAGACAATGTCAACACACACAAGTAATGATAGTCAAGCGCAGGGAGAAGAGTTGGGTTCAAACAGGCTAAGCTCCTCAGATCCTCCTCTCATCACACATTTAGAAGTCGTATGACCATTCCCACCTCCAAGTGAAGGGCATGCAACCCTCATTACCACCATAGGAAGCCTTGACCAACAACTCTAATGGTGTAGATAGGGTACCGTCCCTTTCTATACACCTTTCCCCCTTTCCGGCCTATCCTTTCGAGGATGAGCCCTGCCCCACTCCATGACAACCAGTCTACACAACTTAGCATAAGCCTGTCAAGATTGTGGGAGAGAAGGAAGGAGTCTCACTTGTAGCTTTCTTGCTTGCACAATGGGAGAATACACACAAATGTGGAGGCTGAAAACAGTTTTCCTCTTCTTAGTTGTGTAAGCCAAAAGAACTCTCATACAAAGAAATAGAAGAACCCTATATATGGGTCTCAAACCAAACTCAACTAACTAAGGTGGCATACTAACTAAACCACGAACTAGAGTAGATAAGGATAGCTGTCATCTAGCTATTATTCATGGGCGGTGTACCAACCGCATCTGCAACTAACAAGTCGGTGACATAAATGCACAACGGTCACCCTGGCATATCATGAGTGGAGCTCGATATCTCAACACTCCCCCTCGAGCTCAATCCCAATTCCTGCACACCAAGCAAGACTTTGAACTTGCGCAGCTTCTCTGCACCCAATGCCTTCGTAAATATATCAGCTACCTGATCCTCTGTGCTGACATAAACTAGATCAATAAGACCTACTAAAACCCTCTCCCGCATATAGTGATAATGCACCTCAATGTGCTTTGTTCTAGCATGATAGACTAGGTTATTTGCCAAGTGTATAATACTCATGTTGTCACAATAAATGACAACTAGCCCATCTGTAGGCTGATGCATATCATAAAGTAGCTTATGCAACCAAGCTACCTCACATGCAGCCATTGTTGCGCCCCTATACTCAGCCTCTGTGCTCGACAAGGCAACTGTAGGCTGTTTCTTGCTGCTCCAAGTGACTGCAGCACTCCCAAAAGAGAACACATATCCATTGGTAGATCGTCTATCAGAAATACTACTAGCCCAATGAGCATCAGTGTATCCATGCAACTGTATCTGAACCCCAGTCTCATAAAGTAGTCCATACTGCAATGCGGACTTCACATACCTGAGTATGCGTCTAGCCGCATCCAAATGCGGTTTCCTTGGAGCTTGCATAAATTGACTTACCAATCCAACAGCATAGCTCAAATCTGGCCTGGTAATAGTTATATAAATCAAACTTCCTACTATGCACCTGTACATAGTAGGGTCTTCTAGAAGCTCACCTGCATCTACACTTAGCTTCACATTCTGCTCCAAAGGAACTGAAATAGGCTTACAGCCTGTCATCCCATATTTGGACAGCATGTCAAATCCATACTGCCTCTGTAAGAGCCATATTCCACTTGGTGATCTTATCACCTCAATGCCCAAGAAATAACGCAACTCTCCCAAATCCTTCATCTCAAACTTCTTCTTCAATAGCATTTTCACATGAAGGATATCTTCATCACTATCACTTGTGATAATCAAATCATCAACATAAATGACAAGCAGCATAATACCTTTCTCTGTTTTTCTCACATAAAGTGAGAAATCCGCCTTGGAAATATGAAAGCCAATAGTGACAAGATACTGTCCTATCTTGTCAAACCATGCTCTAGGTGCTTGTTTCAAGCCATACAATGCTTTCTTCAACTTGCAAAAAAACTCAGGATGAACAATATGCACATAACTTGGTGGCTGCTCCATATAGACCTCTTCTTTCAAATCACCATGCAAGAAGGCATTCTTTACATCCGTCTGATGTAAAGACCATCCCTTTGATGCAGCCATAGCAATGACTGCTCTTACGGTTGCCATCCTTGCAACCAGACTAAATGTTTCTTCATAATCAATGCCATATAATTGTGCATACCCCTTGACTACTAATCTTGCCTTGTATCTATTCACAGAACCATCTGCATTGTGCTTCACTTTATAAACCCACTTACAACCAATTGCATTCTTATCTTTAGGCAAAGATACCAATTCCCATGTAGCATTTGCTTCCAAAGCATCCATTTCTTCATCCATGGCTTTCTCCCATTTTTATTTTCCCATGGCTTGCTCAAAAGAAGTAGGTTCTGGTTCCTATATCACTTTGACTATATAGGCATAGTGAATGGATGTAAATCCATCATATTTCAGCCTATCCATAGGATACCTAGCTCTAGTAGACCTGCGCAAAGTAGGCTCACTTCTAGGTGCTCTCAAAATATCCATCGTCTTCCTTACTCTAGGTGTAACAATAGAAGGAATACCCAACTCATCATCAATGCTCTGTTCTGAGCCACTGGATTCACCATCCACATAAGAGTGACCCGCATTCACATCAAACATGGGCTGATCTACCTTCTCTTTTCCTTTTCGTGAAACCTACATACCACTATCTGGATTGTTTTGACGAGATTCTCCTTATCTCAATCTACCGATTCATGGCAAAGAATGTGAACCACTGCTAGAGGACACTCCAGGTCCACTAATATTTTGTGACTCCTGCTGTGAAATCTGTGCAGCATTACCATTTTCTGCATCTACATCATCAATCACATTTACTGGTTTATACTAGCTACTCATCTCATCAAAAACATCTCTGCTCACTGTAAACTTACGAGTAGAAGGGTTATAGCATCTATACCCTTTCTGCCTGCAGAGAGTAACCAATAAAGATGCACTTCTCAGCTTTTGGATCCAACTTGGATCTTAACTCATCTGGCACATGAACATAGGCAATGCAACCAAAAATTTTCAAATGAGAAATATCTGGTCTCCTACCAGTATACCTCTCCTCTGGAGTCATGCCATGTATTGCTGCAGTGGGAGTCATGTTCATTATGTAGAATGTTGTAGCAACTGCTTCAGCCCAATAAAAATCTGGCAGGTCTTTTTCGTTGAGCATGGCACGAGATACCTCTCCAATATGCCTGTTTTTCCTTTGTGCAATTCCATTTTGTTGTGGGGTATGACTGTATGAATATTGCTGCTTTATGCCATGCTCCTGCAGGAAGCTTGCAAACTCATTTGAGAGGTACTCTCCCCCTCCATCTGACCTTAGGCATTTTATTTGCAGGCTTGTTTCTTTTTCATCCATAGCTTTAAGAGTTTTGAAATGCCCAAACACTTCACTTTTCTTTTTCATAAAATACTCCCAAACTTTTCTGCTATAGTCATCAATAAAAGTGACAAAATAATGACAGCCTCCAATAGATGCATCTTTAGTAGTCCACACATTGGAGTGGATTAATTCCAATGGTTTCTTACTCTCTTGAATATGTCTAGGAAATGGTTTCCTTGCCTGTTTTCCAAATTGACAGGCTTCACATACGTTATGCATTTCTACAACCTTGAATTTAGGCAATCCTGTAACAATATTTTGGGCCTGCATTGATTTAAGTCGATATACATTAATATGACCAATGCGTTTATGCCAGTTATCAATATCTGCAACTACACCAGTCCCATGTGCAAACATTGCTGCACTCAATTCAGGCATGTCTGCATCCAATGTAAACATTCTGCCCTTCTTCTTTCCTTTTGCTATCAAGCGACCTTTATTTTTCATATCCTCAACAAAGCATCCATGAGGATTAAATTTGACTTGCAAGTCCTACTCAACCATTTGACCAACAGAAACCAGGTTCTTGGTGATATTCGGGACATGAAATACATCCGATAGGTATTTCTTTTTCCCATCCTGCATAGACAAAGGAATTTTTCCAATCTGCACAATAGGATGTGCAGTATCATCACCAATCTCCACAAATCTTGGTTTTTCCATTTTCTTTGCATCCTATATCCATTCTGCACGACCTGTCATGTGGTTTGACGCACCCGAGTCAACATACCACACTTCATTGCTTTCTTCTGCACTTGTCACCGAATTGTTCATGTACTGCACCATAAACAAATGCTCATTTCTGTCATCACCCTGTCTACTAGAAGATGCATAATTCCCTTGTTGTAATTTTCCATTCATGATGTCATTCTGCTTTTTATAGCAGTCTTTAGCCATATGACCCATTTTACCATAGTAGTAGCATTCAACATTGCTGTTTGCATTTTGGCCTCTTTGCCATCCACCACGACCTCTTTGGCTCCCCCTACCTCTAGAGTTACCACGTCCTCCTCCATAGGACTGGTTTTCTTGAGTTTGCTGCATATTCTGATTTCTACCACAGCCTCCAGATCGGCCTCCTCTACCTCTCCCTCTACCTCTTCCAGTATTTGAGTAGAAGACAGTTTCCTTTGAAGTTCCTCCTGAAGAAGATGCACCACCATTTCTCTGCTCCTTAGAAATTAGAAGAGCAATCAACTCCTCAAAATCAGGAAATCTTTCACGGACGGAAATGGATGTTCGGAACTGTGCATAATCCTTTCCTAGACCATTCAAGGTCACATAAACTAAATCATCATCTTCCACTGGCGACCTAATGGAAGCAAGTGCATCTGCAATCTTCTTCACCTTCATGTAGTAGTCATTGATGCTCATACTTTCTCTTTGCACATTGTGCAACTCTTGCTTGAGCTGCATTTTCCTGGCTTGCGTATTTGTGCTATACATTTTTGATAAAGTATCCCATGCCTCCTTTGACGTACTTGCATCCTGAATATGCACAATCATAGAGTCTGAAATACTGATAGACAGCCAGTACAAAACTTTTCTGGCTTTCTCATGCCATCCTTTAAATGCCAACATTTGTTGTTGATTGGGAACATCAGGAAGAACTGATTCTTCTTTATTTCTTGCAAAAAATTCCCAATATCCTTTTCCCATAAGGAAATTCATCATTCTAAAATTCCATACTTGGAAGTTGTTCTTGTCAAGCTTTTCAGTGACAATATGTGAAAGAGAATTAGAGGCTATTACAGAACACTGCAAAAAATTATGTCATTGTAAAAAACACAGCTTCAGCCTCACAAGGGCAAATCTGCAAAACTGACGAAAGTGGTATTTGACCACACAGTCACTTCCTAGTGACGATTTTGCATCAATAGGAAACAAGGATGGTTCTATACCTCCCAACGTCTCTGCGCACAGGCATACAATGCAATTTCTATGGTAACTTTTCACCGACCTGTAGAACAATGGTTGCACAGCAAAAGACTGGGCCTTTTCCTGAGTGCTTGCGGAAAACTTCCGCCTCCAAAACAGGCCCCGAAATGGCCTCAAATAAAAAAAACAGAGAAACCATGGGCTAAAGCCCTCTCCTGTAGCATATACAGCCCTCTTGCTACACCGCGAAGGGCATCTCTATCTGAGACAATGCAGTCTTGCACTTTCTGGCTGTGCTACCTGCAGAGACTTGCTCCCAAAACAGAAAAATGAAAGCAACACTGGTCCTCTTACCAGAACACCGTGAACTTGGTTTGCTTTCTTAAGGTCCTTACCACGAACAAGGCTCTGATACCATGTCAAGATTGTGGGAGAGAAGGAAGGAGTCTCACTTGTAGCTTTCTTGCTTGCACAATGGGGGAATACACACAAAGATGGAGGCTGAAAACAGTTTTCTTCTTCTTAGTTGTGTAAGCCAAAAGAACTCTCATACAAAGAAATAGAAGAACCCTATATATGGGTCTCAAACCAAACTCAACTAACTAAGGTGGCATACTAACTAAACCACGAACTAGAGTAGATAAGGATAGCTGTCATCTAGCTATTATTCATGGGCGGTGTACCAACCGCATTTGCAACTAACAAGTCGGTGACATAAATGCACAACGATCACCCTGGCATATCACGAGTGGAGCTTGATATCTCAACAAAGCCAAGATCTGCTAATGGGTGGAGGCAAAACGAACATCATCATGGGGGCCATCCCTCTACAACAAACACTGCATGCCTCACCTCTCCCCTCCTCATCATATGCGCTTGATAACCCACTGTATTATCCCTTCCATGCGAATAGTTTTACCCTGTCTCAAGGCCTAATCCTTGGTTCGCATTTTGCAGGTCCCCCTATGGTAACCGACATGGAGCACCTAGTGCAACTGGCTTGCAAGGATGCTATCTGCCGTCGAAGGGAGCATGCAGCACAAGCGCCCCCACCAGAATGCTACGTGCCTACTCTAAAGAGGTACGCACTAAAAAGAGGCCCTAAACGACACCACCCATGACGCAGGCCAAAAACCCCCCAAGCCAAGTGGACGAGGGCTCAAGGGAGCACACAAGGTGTGGCAACACCAGCCATGTAGGCTCCCACAGATGCTCGAGCACCAGGTGCTTGAAAGAGGAGAGGGTAGCTCGGGACAAGTAGGAATTTGACGCATTGTTTAAAAGCATTTTGGAAACAGTGGCGGCCAGGGAATACACCATTCAAGTCCTGACCGACATTTTCCCCGCCTAGCCTCTCAGGATCCCCTCACCAGCACAGCCTCAATTGCCCGACCACCCAGACTCACCCCGCCTCGTACAAATAGAGTAGCCCCATGTTGTATAAAAGGCTTATCAAATGCTCCTTGGCCATGACTTTTGTCTTAAAAATGGTTAAGTGCTGACATGTTCCCCAATTGTACAAACTTTTCATATCTGTGTTTAATATATTTTACGTCTTTAGCAAAAGAAAAAGCTAATCAAGCGCAGGTGATAAGTATCTAAGTCAACATTATGGAATTTAGATAAGTGATGTCTCCTTGCATTGCATTGGTTTATTATAGTTGCGGCCTATGTCGTGCATGTACTCTCATGAAGTGACAAGTGGATGCAGGATGATGCAGGTCTTTGTGTGAAAATGTTCAATGCCAAGTCACCGCAAGACCACCGACCCCACAAAGAGCCACAACAAAGCCCACTGTCGAAAGCAAAAATCACCCGTGCAAGTGCCCATGTCACATACTCTACGTCGGGCAATCACGACAGTTGTTACCCCAATTGTACCAACATTGCACGTTCCAAAGAGAGTTGCAATATCTCAAGTGTATCTCCCCATCTCAACGACTGCTTCTTTAAAAACGAGGCTAGGGCACAATCATCACTATAATATCCATTTCCTTAGCCTTCAAAGTTTGAAAATTTCCCAACCCATTGAAAGGCTGATAGCCTCAACATATTGCAATGATTGTACTCAGGCAAGTCCAAAAAAAAAGAGAGGAGAAAAGATAAGAGAAAGAAAGAAAGAAAGCACAAGAAAAAGAAACGAAAAAGAAAATGGAAAAGGAAAAAAGAAAAGAAAATAATGAAAAGATACGAAGCACACACGATCACAGCACAACATCTAGGGGTCCTCAAATTAGGTACGTCCAGTGACCTTGGTTTGTTGGCTCCGTCCATAGTCCCCTAGCCCTTTAGCATCACTCATAATTGTTCAAGGCACATCAAGGGCAAGACATACCTAGGGAGCTTGTCTCGCCTATGGTTAGACCTGTCACTCTGACCCATTTGCACGATTCCCTCTTACACTCTGCCTTAATACCATTGCAATCAATTGCGGTAAGCATCGCACGAATGGCCATGAAAAGTACATTGTCCTCATCACGCAGGTCCAATAGCTACTAGCTACTACCGACAGTATAGTGTCACTATGTTCAATTGTGTTACATCGTGCAGTCACAACGCAAAGGATATTGCATACACCTTCACGTGTACTTCTTCTCAACATGGACAACTTTGCTTCATCCACACATTGTTATGAGAAACCAGCTGCGGTCTTCTAACTACGTAATATCTAAGTATGCACGAGCACTCACATAATATCTGCACCAAAATATATACATAGTTTGGGTCCTTAAGTGCATGACAATACTCTCAGCTTGCTTAGAGTTCGACTTGTCTCCCAAACTAATTGAACTATGTCTTGTGCACGATAGAGAAGACTAGCGCTACCCCTAAGGAGAGACCACCTATGAGAGGTTTTCAATTGTAGGTATTGAAGACTCCATCGAAAGTGTCATTCACTCTTCATTGACACCCAACTCTGAACTCTTATCCTTTATCATCCTACAAGCCTGCCAAGAATCGTCATGTTTAGAATCCCCAGTAAACCAACACTTGTGCTGGCCATCAGTGCAATCCCAACCCTACCACCAACTCCAACAACCCTATCACCATCCACCTAGGCCACCAACATGCCCCCAATGACCTTCCTCCACACCACCACCAACACTCCTCCACGGCAACCATTGATGTCCCTTTCACCCACGTCTTCAATGCATGCCAAAGCCTGCTACCTACGACGGTGAGTGCCATGGGACTAGTACTCGTCTAGGAGAGGGTAATGTTAACCCTCAAACAAACAAAGGTGGAAAAAATCCGAAAAAGCTGAAGTAAAAAACAAGGCCAAAGCAAAAGTGAAACGGAAGACGAAGGCATGCCAAGAAAAATCTAGAAACACAAGAAGTGCAAAAAACTCCTAAATAAGGGAAAAAGGTGCACAAGGAAAAGTGCAAGTCAATAATTTTGTAAAAGAGTGCAAGCACATCATGATTTAATTTAAGGAGCACCAGGCTCTCACTCGTGCAATTTGTAAATGTAGACGGGCAGTGGAAAGGAAGCTAGGAAGATAGAAGAACAATGGGAAAAAGGGCCTAGGCCACGGCCGGCCATGTAAAAAAGGGGATAAGGGGATGACCGCCCAAAAGGGATTTAGGGTTTTGTATATAAAGTTGAAAAGTGAATGAGAAGCTCATTCTTGTGTGTGACCAAAGCTTCTTCTTTTTGCTCTCTTGTATCTTGCCTTCTTGCTTGTGCTTGAGTGAGGGAATGAGTGTGTGAGAGTGAGGGATCGTGAAGAAGAAGCTCCCCATCTTCTCTCTTCATCTTCTCTTCTTCTCTTCTCTTCTCTTCTCTTCTCTTGCACAGCTATGGAGGATGGAGCTTGACGGAGGGGGCTTGAGGTTTCTTGAGCTTGCCACAAGGATTATGGAGCTAACGGAGTGCAAGAGAGAGGAGGGAATTTGATCGAGCATCAAGGTAAGCTCACTACACCTGTAAGGTAGGCATTGCGCGTCGGCTATGTGAGAGGTAGCCATGGCCGCTCGGCTTGAAACGCTTGATCAATAAGCGGTCCGTAGGTCTCGGGGTAGAGCTCCATAGCTCCCCTCCAAGAAGGGTTTGATATACCTGGAACACGTGGTAGACTCCTTGGCGGAAAGATTGAATTGAATCTCTGAGAGCTCTCTCTTTCTCTCTCTCTCAATGTCAGGGGGTATGAAATGAGCTCTTTCTTGACCTCTTGGCTCTTAAACCCCTTCTCGGGTAAGGTTTTGATGTCTGCAATCACTTAGTTGCCGACATTAAACATCTGAAGCACTCTTTTTTCCCATTTTTGCATGATTTGTGCCCTGTTTTACAGTAGAAAACCCTACACTTTTCCGATCCAATTTCCTAATCCTAACCTATGCTAAATTCAACAAAGATTAATGGCAAAAAACTAAAATGATTTCTCCATATTTTACAATCATCAAACCAATAAAATAATCCAAAATACTTACTTGTTTCAAAGATAAAAAAACCCAAACTTCCTAACCTATCTCAAGCTTCATTTCGGGGATGAATCCCTTACTTTGATGATCGATATGAGACGTGCAAGTGCTCAATCTTGAATCCGTTGGTCCCGGCAAACAGAACCAAAATGTATTGGGAGCTCACGCTCAACCGCCAAGACCCACGGATTGCTTATTGTTTCAAGCATTTCAAGTGAGCTCTCATGGCTATCTCTCACCTAGCCAATGCGCCGTCGATCCTCTTAGGGTGTAGTGAGCTTACCTTGATGCCGAAATGAGTTGCCTCTTCTCTCCCACACGCCGGTAGCTCCACGACCCTAGATGCTAGCTCAAGCATCCTCAAGCCTCCTCCATCTCCAAGCTCCATCCACCATAGCCTCGCATACATGAGAAAAGAAAAGAGAAGAGAAGAGAGAAGAAGAAGAGAGAAGAGGAGATGGTGAAGAGCTTCATCCTCTTGATCCCTCACTCCCACACACTCACTCACTCCCTCACACTCTCACACTCCCTCTCTTAAGAGCACACTCACAAGTAAGGTGAAGAGAAGAAGAGAAGAAGAGAAGAGAGGACTCTTGTTAGCCACACATCAAAGAATGAGCTTTTCATTCACTTTTCAACTTTATATATAAAACCCTAAAATCCCATGGGCACCCATCCCTTTTTACATGACCAGCCATTGTGGCAAGGTCTCTTTTTCTAATTCCTTCTTCTTGCTTCATGCCCTAAGCCTATACCCATCTATTCTTTTACCAATGGCACAGGAGGGAGCTTGGCGCTCTTTTACAAGAGTTTTTAGAGTTTTTTAATGCACCTTTCATTTAAAATTGCACTTTTTGCCTCAGCTTAGCTTTAGGGGCCGCCTCTACGCCTTTGCTCTTTTTCCGTCCATTTTTCACTTTTTTCTTCATTTTTCCGCCATCTCGAATTGAGGTTAACATAGACACCATAGAATACATCATGAAGGATGAGTGATAGAACATATATGGGCAAACTCCAGAGGTTGAAGAGAAAGAACACCTTCGGGGGATAGAGCAAGGGGTCATGCACGTGGATTGTGACTGTGCTTGGCTAGAACATGTAAGACCCATAGATCTGAAACAAGTAGGCCTAACCCAACCAGGTAACACACCAATGTATAAAACAGAGTCACCCTCCAAGCTTCGACCATCGGGGGAGACTATCTCACCTAGCGAAGGCGGAGAATTCGATTCCATCAGAAGTAAGCTCAGAAAGCGACCCGAAAATACCGAGGCATCCCAAGACTAGGCGTACCAAGGGGGGCCTGCTCGTCCACCTGAGGCGCAGATGCTTGAAAGAAGAAAGGGCAGACCAGTCTAAGGATGCAAGAGCGGACAAACAGCAAAAACCACATGACCTCCCCAAGAGATTTATGAGATTCAAAAAGGGCGATAGGGTGGTGATCCTGCTAGGTGCTAAACATCAAGGGCAAACAAGTGAACCCATTGAAGGGCCTACTAAGGTCAAGGAGGTGAACCTAGCACTGGATGGGGAGACACCCTGACTTGTCTTCATTGCTGATGACCTGACTAATAAGGAGGAGACACGTCTCATTGCCCTCTTATGAGAGTATATAGATGTATTCACCTAGTCCTTAGAAGAACTCAAGGGGGTAGATCCAAGTGTAGTAACTCACAACATACCCATGACGCCAGATGCAATGCTGGCCAAGCAGCTACCATACCCCATGAATCCAAAGCATGCTCATGCGGTCAAAGAAGAGATCGACAAGCTGATGAGAGTGGGGTTCATCTATGAAATTAAGCACACAGACTAGGTATCACCTATAGTCATTGTAATGAAGAAGAATGGTAAGATTAGGGTATGCATCAATTACAAGAAGGTGAATGCTGCAACGAAGAGGGACAACTACCCATTTTTGTACACCGAGCACGTGCTCGAGATAGTGGCAGGAAAGGAGGCCTATAGTTTTCTGGATAGCTTCTCTGGATACAATCAAGTGCAGGTGCATCCCGACGATAGGCATAAGCCTATATCGCTAGTGAGTGGGGGATCATCACCTACATAGTCATGCCCTTTGGGTTGACAAATGCTCCAGCCACCTTTCAATGCCTTATGTGCACTATATGTTGAGATATCGAGCTCCACTCATGATACGCCAGGGTGACCGTTGTGTATTTATGTCACCGACTTGTCAGTTGCAGACACGGTTGGTACACCGCCCATGAATAATAGCTACATGATAGCTATCCTTATCTACTCTAGTTCGTGGCTCAGTTAGTATGCCACCTTAGTTAGTTGAGTTTGGTTTGAGACCCATATATAGGGTTCTTCTATTTCTTTGTACTAGAGTTCTTTTGGCTTACACAACTAAGAAGAGGAAAACTGTTTTCAGCCTCCACCCTTGTGTGTATTCCCCCATTGTGCAAGCAAGAAAGCTACAAGTGAGACTCCTTCCTTCTCTCCCACAATCTTGACATGGTATCAGAGCCTTGTTCGTGGTAAGGAGCTCAAGAAAGCAAGCCAAGCTCGCGGTGTTCTGGTAAGAGGAGCAGTGTTGCTTTCATTTTCTGTTTTGGGAGCAGATCTCTGCAGGTAGCACAGCCGGAAAGTGCAGGAGGGCATTGTCTCAGGTTGAGACGCCCTTCGCGGTGAAGCAAGAGGGCAGTATATGCTGCGGACAGCGGCTTTAGCCCTTGGCGACCTTGTTTTTTTGATTTGAGGCCATTTCGGGGCCTGTTTTGGAGGCGGAAGTCTTCTGCACGCACTCAGGAAAAGACCCTATTTTATGTTGTGCGACCACTGTTCTACAGGTCGTGAAAAGTTACTGTAGAAATTGCATCGTATGCTTGTGCGCAAAGACATTGGGAGTTTCAGAATCATCCTTGGTTCTTGTTTATGCAAAATCGTCACTAGGAAGTGACTGTGTGGTCAAATACCACTTTCGCCAGTTTTGCAGATTTGCCCTTGTGAGGGTGAAGCTATGTTTTTTTGCAGTGACAGAATTTTTTGCAGTATTCTGTAATGGCGTCTGATTCTCTTTCACAGATTGTCACTGAAAAGTTCTATGATTGAGCATATTCAGGATGCAAGTACGCCAAAGGAGGCATGGGATACTTTATCAAAAATGTATAGCACAAATATGCAAGCCAAGAAAATGCAGCTCAAGCAAGAGTTGCATAATGTGCAAAGAGAAAATATGAGCATCAATGACTACCACATGAAGGTTAAGAAGATTGCAGATGCACTTGCTTCCATTGGGTCGCCAGTGGAAGATGATGATTTAGTTTCTGTGACCTTGAATGGTCTAGGAAAGGATTATGCACAGTTTCGGACATCCATTTCAGTTCGTGAAAGATTTCCTGACTTTGAGGAGTTGATTGCTATTCTAATTTCTGAGGAGCAGAGAAATGGTGGTGCATCTTCTTCAGGAGGAACTTCAAAAGAAGCTGTCTTCTACTCAAATGCTGGAAGAGGTAGAAGCAGAGGTAGAGGAGGCCGATTTGGAGGCCGTGGTAGAAATCAGAATATGCAGCAAACTCAAGAAAACCAGTCCTATGGAGGAGGACGTGGTAACTCTAGAGGCAGGGGGAGCCAAAGAGGTCGTGGTGGATGGCAAAGAGGCCAAAATGCAAACAGTAATGTTGAATGCTACTACTGTGGTAAAATGGGTCATATGGCTAAAGACTGCTATAAAAAGCAGAATGACATCATGAATGGAAAACTGCAACAAGGGAATTATGCATCTTCTAGTAGACAGGGTGATGACAGAAATGAGCACTTGTTTATGGTGCAGCACATGAACAATTCTGTGACAAGTGCAGAAGAAAGCAATGATGTATGGTATGTTGACTTGGGTGCATCAAACCACATGTCAGGTCATGCAGAATGGATGGAGGATGCAAGAAAAATGGAAAAACCAGGATTTGTGGAGACTGGTGATGATACTGCACATCCTATTGTGCAGATTGGAAAAATTCCCTTGTCTATGCAGGATGGGAAAAAGAAATACCTGTTCGATGTATTTCATGTCCCAAATATCACCAAGAATCTGGTTTCTGTTGGTCAAATGGTTGAGCAGGGCTTGCAGGTCAGATTTAATCCTCATGGATGCTTTGTTGAGGATATGAAAAATAAAGGTCGCTTGATAGCAAAAGGAAAGAAGAAGGGCAGAATGTTTACATTGGATGCAGACATGTCTGAATTGAGTGCAGCAATGTTTGCACATGGGACCGATGTAGTTGCAGATATTGATATCTGGCATAAACGCATTGGTCATGTTAATGTACAGCGACTTAAATCAATTCAGGCCCAAAATATTGTTGCAGGTTTGCCAAAATTCAAGGTTGTAGAAATGCATAAGGTATGTGAAGCCAGTCAGTTTGGAAAACAGGCAAGGAAACCATTTCCTAGACATGTTCAAGAGAGTAAGAAGCCATTGGAATTAATCCACTCTGATGTGTGGACAACTAAAGCTGCATCTCTTGGGGGCTGTCATTATTTTGTCAGTTTTATTGATGACTATAGCAGAAAAGTTTGGGTGTATTTTATGAAAAAGAAAAGTGAAGTTTTTGGGCATTTCAAAACTCTTAAAGTGATGGTTGAAAAAGAAACAAGCATGCAGATAAAATGCCTAAGGTCAGATGGAGGGGGAGAGTACCTCTCAAATGAGTTTGCAAGGTTCCTACAGGAGCATGGCATAAAGCAGCAATATTCATGCAGTCATACCCCACAACAAAATGGAATTGCAGAAAGGAAAAATGGGCATATTGGAGAGGTATCTCGTGCCATGCTCAATGAAAAAGACCTGCCAGATTTTTATTGGGCTGAAGCAGTTGCTACAGCAGTCTACATAATGAACAGGACTCCCACTGCAGCAATACATGGGATGACTCCAGAGGAGAGGTATACTGGTAGGAAACCAAATATTTCTCATTTGAAAATTTTTGGTTGCATTGTCTATGTACATGTGCCAGATGAGTTGAGATCCAAGTTGGATCCAAAAGCTGAGAAGTGCATCTTTGTTGGTTACTCTCTGCAGCAAAAAGGGTATAGATGCTATAACCCTTCTACTCGTAAGTTTACAGTAAGCAGAGATGTTGTTTTTGATGAGATGAGTAGCTGGTATAAACCAATAAATGTGATTGATGATGTAGATGCACAAAATGGTAATGTTGCACAGAATTCACAGCAGCAATCACAAAATATTAGTGGACCTGGAGCGTCCTCTAGCAGTGGGTCACATTCTTCGCCATGGACAGGCAGATTGAGATCAGCAGAATCTTCTCAAAGCAATGCAGATAGTGGTATGCAGGTATGACGAAAAGGAAAAGAGAAGGTTGATCAGCCCATGTTTGATGTGAATGCAGGTCACTCTTTTGTGGATGGTGAATCCAGTGGCTCAGAACAGAGCATTGATGATGAGTTGGGTATTCCTTCTATTGTTACACCTGGAGTAAGGAAGACCAGGGATGTTTTGAGAGCACCTGGGAGTGAACCTACTTTGCGTAGGTCTACGAGAGCTAGGTATCTTGTGGATAGGCTGAAATATGATGGATTTACAGCCATTCACTATGCATATATGGTTAAAGTGATACAGGAACCAGAACCCACTTCTTTTGAGGAAGCCATGGGAAAAGAAAAATGGGAGAAAGCCATGGATGAAGAGATGGATGCCTTGGAAGCAAATGCTACATGGGAATTGGTACCTTTGCCTAAAGGTAAAAATGCAATTGGCTGTAAGTGGGTTTATAAGGTGAAGCACAATGCAGATGGTTCTGTGAACAGATACAAGGCAAGATTAGTAGTTAAGGGGTATGCACAAACATATGACATTGACTATGAAGAAACATTCAGTCCGGTTGCAAGGATGGCAACCGTAAGAGCAGTCATTGCTATGGCTGCATCAAAGGGATGGTCTTTACATCAGATGGATGTAAAGAATGCCTTCTTGCATGGTGATTTGCAAGAAGAGGTCTATATGGAGCAGCCACCAGGTTATGTGCATTCTGTTCATCCTGAGTTTGTTTGTAGGTTGGAGAAAGCCTTGTATGGCTTGAAGCAAGCACCTAGAGCATGGTCTGACAAGATAGGACAATATCTTGTCACTATTGGCTTTCATATTTCCAAGGCAGATTTCTCACTTTATGTGAGAAAAACAGAGAAAGGTATTATGCTACTTGTCATTTATGTTGATGATTTGATTATGACAGGTGACAGTGATGAAGATATCCTTCATGTGAAAATGCTATTGAAGCAGAAGTTTGAGATGAAGGATTTGGGAGAGCTGCGTTATTTCTTGGGCATTGAGGTGATTAGATCACCAAGTGGGATACAGCTCTTGTAGAGGCAGTATGGATTGGACATACTGTCCAAATATGGGATGACAGGCTGTAAGCCTATTTCAGTTCCTTTGGAGCAGAATGTGAAGGTGAGCGCAGATGCAGGTGAGCTTCTGGAAGACCCTACTATGTACAGACGTATAGTAGGAAGTTTGATTTATATGACTATTACCAGGCCAGATTTGAGCTATGCTGTTGGATTGGTAAGTCAGTTTATGCAGGCTCCAAGGAAATCGCATTTGGATGCGGCTAGACGCATACTCAGGTATGTGAAGTCCACAGTGCAGTATGGACTATTTTATGAGACTGGGGTCCAGATACAGCTGCATGGATACACTGATGCTGATTGGGCTGGTAGTATTTCTGATAGACGATCTACCAGTGGATGTGTGTTCTCTTTTGGAAGTGCTGCAGTCACTTGGAGCAGCAAGAAACAGCCTACAGTTGCCTTGTCGTGCATAGAGGCCGAGTACAGGGGTGCAGCAATGGCTGCATGTGAGGTAGCTTGGTTGCATAAGCTACTTTATGATATGCATCAGTCTACAGATGGGCCAGTTGTCATTTATTGTGACAACATGAGTAGTATACACTTGGAAAATAACCCAGTCTATCATGCTAGAACAAAGCACATTGAGGTGCATTATCACTATGTGCGAGAGAGGGTTTTACTAGGTCTTATTGATCTAGTTTATGTCAGCACAGAGGATCAGGTAGCTGGCATATTCACGAAGGCATTGGGCATAGAGAAGCTACGCAAGTTCAGAGACTTGCTTGGTGTGCAAGAATTGGAATTGAGCTCGAGGGGAAGTGTTGAGATATCGAGCTCCACTCGTGATACGCCAGGGTGACCGTTGTGTATTTATGTCACCGACTTGTTAGTTGCAGACGCGGTTGGTACACCGCCCATGAATAATAGCTACATGATAGCTATCCTTATCTACTCTAGTTCGTGGCTCAGTTAGTATGCCACCTTAGTTAGTTGAGTTTGGTTTGAGACCCATATATAGGGTTCTTCTATTTCTTTGTACTAGAGTTCTTTTGGCTTACACAACTAAGAAGAGGAAAACTGTTTTCAGCCTCCACCCTTGTGTGTATTCCCCCATTGTGCAAGCAAGAAAGCTACAAGTGAGACTCCTTGCTTCTCTCCCACAATCTTGACACTATATTTAAAGAAATGCTCAGGAAAGGGTGGGACGACTTGTGTGTTCACTCAACCTGGAGAGAACATTTAGATAGACTCCAAGTGGTCTTTGAACGGTGTCGCTTATATCGCCTCTCCCTAAACCCTTTAAAGTGTCAGTTCTGCACGGATGTATCCTAGGGCACGTGGTGTCAAAGAATGGCATTGCCACAGACTTTTCAAAAGTTAGGGTCATTATTGATCTTCCACCCCCGACCAACTATAAGGGAGTGCAATGCTTCTTAGGTCATATGGGGTATTATCGAAGGTTTGTGCTAAATTATGCATTGATTGCTAGACCTTTGTACAAGCTATTGATTGTATTTGAATGGACTGAAGAGTGCCAACACGCGTATGAGGAGCTAAAAAAATCATTGACCACAGCACCGATTCTACGAGCCCCGGATTGGACCATTACCTTCCACGTGCATATTGATGATTCTAAATTCGCTATAGGGGCAGTGTTGTGCCAGCCGAGCAAACACAATCTCAACTATCTAGTAAGTTTTGTCAACAAACAACTCACCGAGACTAAGATGAACTATTCGACAATAGAAAGAGAAGGTCTGGCCATGGTGTTTTTCGTGAAGAAATTTTGGCATTATTTGTTAGCAACTCCTTTCACCTTCTTTGTGGATCATCAAGCCTTGCTATATTTAGTAAACAAACCTTGTGCTACAGGCCGCATAGCCCGATGGCTTCTTCTACTTCTAGAATTTGACTTCTCTCTGGTTATATGAAAAGAGAAACAACACTACATGGCTGACCACATGTCATGCATCCCCACGGGAGAGGCTACTGGACAAGGCATCGCAGATGATTTTCCAGATGTGCACTTGTTTATCCTATCGAGTGAAAGAGAGTTATTTTGAGTTGACTTGATGCCATATTGGGCAGATGATATAGTCAAGTGCTTGAGAATGGACTACCTAACGACCAATGGAGAAAGCCCGACTTAGACGGCTCATCCTTAAGATCCAACCCTATCAGTTGATAGCAAGTCAGTTGTATAGGCTAGGGCAAGACGGCTTGTTGCGTAGATGTGTATGCAAATACGAGATGCAAGAAGTGCTCTCAGAAGCACACAGTGGAATCGCGGGAGGACACTTTAGCAGAGAGACAATAGCCTGCAAGGTGTTGCAATCTCAACTGTGGTGGCCCACACTTTTTCGCGATGTGGCGATGTTCATTAAGCATTGTGACAAGTGTCAATGGACAAAGGTTCCGATTTGCAAGGATCATATGGAGCTAACCCCAATGATTGCACGACAACCCTTCAAAAAATGGGGAATTGACTTCATAGGACCCATTAGTCCTATAGCACAATACTCTCAAGCCAAGTATATCATTTACACTGACTATCTAACGAAATGGGCAAAAGCACGAGCTACGCGAAGGAATGACACGAGAATAAGTACCAAGTTTATATGGGAGCAGGTAATCTCACGATTCGGCTGCCCCATCGAATTAGTTAGCGACCAAGGCACACACTTCATTAATGAAGTGATCATGCATCTTCTAGCCACCTTTCTAATTATCCATCGGAAATCCTCACCATACTACCCTTAAGCGAATGACCAGGCAGAATCCACCAATAAAATTCTAGTCAATGTCCTAACCAAGGTGGTCTCTACGTCGCGCAATGACGGGGATAACAAGTTGATGGCAGCCTTATGGGCTTACCGCACAGCCTACAAAATGGTCGTAGGCCAAACACCTTTTAGGTTGACCTATGGAATAGAATCAATTCTACCTCTAGATTTATTTGTTCCTAGCCTGAGAATTGCACTTCACAAAACATGGGAAGGAAAGGAAGCATGGATGCAATGTCTAATTGAACTTGAATGCCTCTCGAAAACAAGCCTCCTAGCTACCCATGCACTCATATGCGAGAAAGTACGATGCAAAAGTTGGTTTGACAAGCATGTCAAGCAGTGCAACTTCGAACAAGGTGATTTAGTGCTCTTGTACTCCGTTAAGGGGTATAAGCAGAAAATGAAGTTTAAAGGTCTAAGGCCCTTCAATGTTCATGTCATCAGCCAAACCAGTAATGTTGAACTTGAGACTTTGGAAGGCAAGGGTGTAGGCTTCTTTAATGGTAGTCGCGTCAAGAAGTATTATCCCCCCATGCACCTCTTGCATGAACCACCTATGTTAGAACCATCGGTCAGAGTACAGGTAGCCACAATCACAGAGATTGACAAGGAAAATGAGGAATCGTAGAACTTGCCTACCTCTGCATCAGAATCACTGCCAAGAAAATCTGCACTGTCAGTGCTTTAGTTGATGATGGAGCAGACTTCGATGCCTTAACCCACGATCAAACCACAAGTATAGCCCACTACTGCCACAAACTGAGCCCATATGGGGTGCCCTTATACGCACTCCTAGCGAAATGTAGGTCACTATTTCTATCGAGTCTATGAGCATACCAATGACATTTTATATGTTATCGAACACAGAAAATGCAGGCACAGAATCTCTGCTGGGTCGAACCTTTAAAAAGCAAGCTCACTACAATGTCAATTATGAGTCGCAACGTATCCACTTAGCCATTGGCAATGTCTGCATAGTGGTAGCCTTCAGCAAGGGCCATGCGACCCCCACTAGACTTGCAACGCCAGTAGTAAACACACATCCAGCTAAGTCCAAGGAGGAGGGTTGTGATTTGTCGTACCCTTCTAGGCCTCTATGCCAACAACCGACTGAAACCATGGTCGATGCCCATGAACATCACTTAAGGTGGGTGCCTAAACATTAGATCCTACCACCCAAAGGCAATCGGCCATGCCTTTGCAAGGCTCACAACACAATCCCAAAACCTAGAAGGCCAAAACAAAGCTACACACAATGATGGGTAGTCAAGCCGCACTGGGTTCCTAAGACCCTATTGCAAGCACAAGGTTATTATGAGGGTAATGCTCGAATATGGATCCCTAAGTCTAAGTAGCCAAGAGCACCAATCAAGTGCCACCCCCATGAGTAATCATACCCCATCGTGCAACAGGTCGAGGCCTAATGCCGCAAAGGACTCGAGTCACCAAGCATGTTGACTCACAATTGATTATGCATATGTAGACCTACCAAATCTACCGGCCCAATCAACCTGCTATTCCCAAACCAGTCTCACGTGACTTAATTAAGATGCAAGAGGCCACACCCCCAAGTAGGGACGTCCCAATTGCAGTCTAGTCGTCTGAGCCCACCGAGCAAGCGACCCAACCGCAATCTTAGGAACAACCGAACCTGCAACTATTTGCTACCCAACTCTCTAGTTCGGTCAGACCTCAACCACCTGCAGGTCTTAGACCCTCCTATGAGTAGAAATCATTCTTGTCATTGGCTACGGATCTAGCCAAAGACATGGGGGATGACGTCATTGCTTGCCTTAGAAGCTTAGATGCCACTTTCATGTCACTAGCTCTAAGTTATGACCACTTGGACTTGAACCTCTTACAAAAGCCCTTTGCAACAGAAATCCATACAATGCCTTGTTCATGGGACACACTGGAATTTGCATTCTCAAAGCACCCCACTCAGCAGAGTTGCTCTGCCCACTGAGATATCTACAGAGAAAGCCATCAAACATAGGCTCATCATGTCATACGATAAGCGAGCCTCTTCTGCCATCACTGATCGAGAATTAGAGGAGTTAAAAAGGCTTGTTGAGATCGAATCCCCATTCCTATGGAGCTGGTATGCCCTTCGATTGCAATGGGAACTCAAGGGATGCCAAATAATGACCAATGTTGAGCAGTGCCGAGCCGTCAAGACATCGCAACTTATGTCGCTCCAACCTCGTATAGGGTGTTAACTACTATTCATGAGTGACCCCTAGAAGAGCACATCAAAGGACACCCTTACCTTTACCACCTCTTGACAGAGGAAGAGTTACATATTGCTAGTTGTATTGATTTCGGTGACGTCCTAACAGATGTCCTTACTTGCATTACACACGTAGTACCCAACCCTTTGATCTGGACTGTGATGCTTAGCTAGAGTACGATCCAGACTTCTACGCTTGGCTCATGTGAAGGTAAACACTCGACTGTAAGCTAACAGTCCTGGGCCTACTAGCTTTCAATCCTAGGAAGGATTCTCCCCAGATCCGGAAGGGAAGGGGGTAAGGTAAGTTAAGGAAGGGAACCAATCAAAATCAAGCAGACACATAAACACGTGAGAAAAAGCCACACCGCGGTGAAAACCTTAGTCAACATTTAAACACGGGAAGAAAATAAACATATTAGTGTGAAAGTGCAAAAAAATATCACGAAAAGTTGAATTAAAGTGCGAAAAAGTGCAAAAGGAAAGTTTATGTTGGAGCTTAAATGTTTTCATTCAACGAACACAAAGTCGTTCTTTTCAACAAGTAACTCTTTCGCAAGCACTAATGGGAATGATGATTTATGACAGGAACGAAAGATGTCACAGCAAGATCGCACTCACCGACTCCCTTTTACGAAGGAAGAGAGAGCGCAATACGACATCATCCTAGAAAATCGAGCTTGTAGTTAGCTGAAATTCCGCGCATTCACAACCTTGAGAAGGTGGTGGCTAAGGAGCAGACCGCAAGAAGAATAGTAGAACAATGTAACCTCCACAAGTACCTAGAGAAGTTTGTGTAAAAACCTGACCACAAGAAATTGCAGGATGTTTACATTGGATACAAAAATTCCAGCATTGAATGCTGCTATATACTCAAATGACAATGCTGCAATAACAGACATTGAGACATGGCTGTCAAGATTGTGGGAGAGAAGGAAGGAGTCTCACTTGAAGCTTTCTTGCTTGCACAATGGGGGAATACACACAAGGGTGGAGGCTGAAAACAATTTTCCTCTTCTTAGTTGTGTAAGCCAAAAGAACTCTCTTACAAAGAAATAGAAGAACCCTATATATGGGTCTCAAACCAAACTCAACTAACTAAGGTGGCATACTAACCAAGCCACGAACTAGAGTAGATAAGGATAGCTGTCATCTAGCTATTATTCATGGGCGGTGTACCAACCGCGTCTACAACTGACAAGTCGGTGACATAAATGCACAACGGTCACCCTGGCATATCATGAGTGGAGCTCGATATCTCAACACTCCCCCTCGAGCTCAATCCCAATTCCTGCACACCAAGCAGGTCTCTGAACTTGCGCAGCTTCTCTGCGCCCAATGCCTTCGTGAATATGTCAGCTACCTGATCCTCTGTGCTGACATAAACTAGATCAATAAGACCTAGTAAAACCCTCTCTCGCACATAGTGATAATGCACCTCAATGTGCTTTGTTCTAGCATGATAGACTGGGTTATTTGCCAAGTGTATACTACTCATGTTGTCACCATAAATGACAACTGGCCCATCTGTAGACTGATGCATATCATAAAGTAGCTTATGCAACCAAGCTACCTCACATGCAGCCATTGATGCACCCCTGTACTCGGCCTCTGTACTCGACAAGGCAACTGTAGGCTGTTTCTTGCTACTCCAAGTGATTGCAGCACTCCCAAAAGAGAACACATATCCACTGGTAGATCGTCTATCAGAAATGCTACCAGCCCAATCAGCATCAGTGTATCCATACAACTGTATCTGAACCCCAGTCTCATAAAATAGTCCATACTGCAATGTGGACTTCACATACCTGAGTATGCGTCTAGCCGCATCCAAATGCGATTTCCTTGGAGCCTGCATAAACTGACTTACCAATCCAACAGCATAGCTCAAATCTGGCCTGGTAATAGTCATATAAATCAAGCTTCCTACTATGCGTCTGTACATAGTAGGGTCTTCCAAAAGCTCACCTGCATCTGCGCTCAGCTTCACATTCTGCTCCAAAGAAACTGAAATAGGCTTACAGCCTATCATCCCATATTTGGACAGCATGTCCAATCCATACTGCCTCTACAAGAGCTGTATCCCACTTGGTGATCTAATCACCTCAATGCCCAAGAAATAATGCAGCTCTCCCAAATCCTTCATCTCAAACTTCTGCTTCAATAGCATTTTCACATGAAGGATATCTTCATCACTGTCACCTGTCATAATCAAATCATCAACATAAATGACAAGTAGCATAATACATTTCTCTGTTTTTCTCACATAAAGTGAGAAATCTGCCTTGGAAATTTGAAATCCAATAGTGACAAGATACTGTCCTATCTTGTCAGACCATGCTCTAGGTGCTTGCTTCAAGCCATACAAGGCTTTCTTCAACCTGCAAACAAACTCAGAATGAACAGCATGCACATAACCTGGTGGTTGCTCCATATAGACCTCTTCTTGCAAATCACCATGCAAGAAGTCATTCTTTACATCCATTTGATGTAAAGACCATCCCTTTGATGCAGCCATAGCAATGACTGCTCTTACGGTTGCCATCCTTGCAACCGGACTGAATGTTTCTTCATAGTCAATGCCATATGTTTGTGCATACCCCTTGACTACTAATCTTGCCTTGTATCTGTTCACAGAACCATCTGCATTGTGCTTCACCTTATAAACCCACTTACAGCCAATTGCATTTTTACCTTTAGGCAAAGGTACCAATTCCCATGTAGCATTTGCTTCCAAGGCATCCATCTCTTCATCCATGGCTTTCTCCCATTTTTCTTTTCCCATGGCTTCCTCAAAAGAAGTGGGTTCTGGTTCCTGTATCACTTTAACCATATATCCATAGTGAATGGCTGTAAATCCATCATATTTCAGCCTATCCACAGGATACCTAGCTCTCGTAGACCTGCGCAAAGTAGATTCACTCCCAGGTGCTCTCAAAACATCCCTGGTCTTCCTTACTCCAGGTGTAACAATAGAAGGAATACCCAACTCATCATCAATGCTCTATTCTGAGCCACTGGATTCACCATCCATATAAGAGTGACCTGCATTCACATCAAACATGGGCTGATCAACCTTCTCTTTTCCTTTTCGTGATACCTGCATACCACTATCTGCATTGCTTTGAGAAGATTCTCCTGATCTCAATCTGCCTGTCCATGGCGAAGAATGTGAACCACTGCTAGAGGATGCTCCAGGTCCACTAATATTTTGTGACTGCTGCTGTGAATTCTGTGCAGCATTACCATTTTGTGCATCTACATCATCAATCACATTTACTGGTTTATACCAGCTACTCATCCCATTAAAAAAAACATCTCTGCTCACTGTAAATTTACGAGTAGAAGGGTTATAGCATCTATACCCTTTCTGCTGCAGAGAGTAACCAATAAAGATGCACTTCTCAGCTTTTGGATCCAACTTGGATCTCAACTCATCTGGCACATGTACATAGGCAATGCAACCAAAAATTTTCAAATGAGAAATATCTGGTTTCCTACCAGTATACATCTCCTGTGGAGTCATTCCATGTATTGCTGCAGTGGGAGTCCTGTTCATTATATAGACTGCTGTAGCAACTGCTTCAGCCCAATAAAAATCTGGCAAGTCTTTTTCATTGAGCATGGCACGAGATACGTCTCCAATATGCCTGTTTTTCCTTTCTGCAATTCCATTTTGTTGTGGGGTATGACTGCATGAATATTGCTGCTTTATGCCATGCTCCTGTAGGAACCTTGCAAACTCATTTGAGAGGTACTCTCCCCCTCCATCTGACCTTAGGCATTTTATTTGCAGGCCTGTTTCTTTTTCAACCATAGCTTTAAAGGTCTTGAAATGCCCAAAAACTTCACTTTTCTTTTTCATAAAATACACCCAAACTTTTCTGCTATAGTCATCGATAAAAGTGACAAAATAATGACAGCCTCCAAGAGATGCAGCTTTTGTAGTCCACACATCAGAGTGGATTAATTCCAATGGCTTCTCACTCTCTTGAACATGTCTAGGAAATGGTTTCCTTGCCTGTTTTCCAAACTGACAGGCTTCACATACCTTATGCATTTCTACAACCTTGAATTTAGGCAAACCTGCAACAATATTTTGGGCCTGCATTGATTTAAGTCGCTGTACATTAACATGACCAATGCGTTTATGCCAGATATCAATATCTGCAACTACACCGGTCCCATGTGCAAACATTGCTGCACTCAATTCAGACATGTCTGCATCCAATGTAAACATTCTGCCCTTCTTCTTTCCTTTTGCTATCAAGCGACCTTTATTTTTCATATCCTCAACAAAGCATCCATGAGGATTAAATCTGACCTGCAAGCCCTGCTCAACCATTTGACCAACAGAAACCAGATTCTTGGTGATATTTGGGACATGAAATACATCGGACAGGTATTTCTTTTTCCCATCCTGCATAGACAAAGGAATTTTTCCAATCTGCACAATAGGATGTGCAGTATCATCACCAATCTCCACAAATCCTGGTTTTTTCATTTTTCTTGCATCCTCCATCCATTCTGCATGACCTGTCATGTGGTTTGATGCACCTGAGTCAACATACCATACATCATTGCTTTCTTCTGCACTTGTCACAGAATTGTTCATGTGCTGCACCATAAAAAGATGCTCATTTCTGTCATCACCCTGTCTACTAGAAGATGCATAATTCCCTTGTTGCAATTTCCCATTCATGATGTCATTCTGCTTTTTATAGCAGTCTTTAGCCATATGACCCATTTTACCACAGTAGTAGCATTCAACATTACTGTTTGCATTTTGGCCTCTTTGCCATCCACCACGACCTCTTTGGCTCCCCCTGCCTCTAGAGTTACCACGTCCTCCTCCATAGGACTAGTTTTCTTGAGTTTGTTGCATATTCTGATTTCTACCACGGCCTCCAAATCGGCCTCCTCTACCTCTGCCTCTACCTCTTCCAGCATTTGAGTAGAAGATGTAAAATATTACACGGCGCAGCGAACAGAATCTGAGAAAGAGATAGAGAGTACACAACAGATAAGAGAAGAATCAGTAAAATTCTTTAACTCCAAACAACTGATACAAAGATGGCTCTGTCCACCCGTGCGCTTCCACTGTGTGAAGCTTAGATGGCGATCTAGACAGAAGATAGGTGAAGAGCTTAAGGCTAGCTGGAACAACAACTCTGTCTGGGTGAAAGATGAGTGTGAGATGGCTGCGAAGGGGTTTAGCTTTTATAGCCCGCGAAGGTCGTTAGGTCGGCCTGCTGACCGACCTACCATATGAGCCTCCACTAGTCGGCCAGGGAATATTCCAGGGAATATTCCCTTTACCATCGGGCCGGGGGCGCTGCCCCCGGACCCCCGCCAGGGGGGCCGCTGGCCCCCCTGGGACCCCCCAGCCAGGGGCCGCTTCCGCGGCCCCCGGACCCCACAATAGGGGCCCCTTTTAACTCCCTTACCACGCAACTCAATGCAATGTGCCTCGAGTTGCTACCAGCTTAACCACTCCGTCTAACCCAAAGATTAGACCCACAACAGTCACCTTTTTGCCATCCGGCCACATAGACCTCATCTGATATACAAGTCAGGACTCAACCAATGTCCGGGCTCACATTTGGCTTCTCCTCATAATGGGGGCCTTACAACTTTGAGCACCATGGATCATTGGTAGCACCTAATGAGGGTGGGGCATTGATCATATCTAACAGAAGACAGCTTCTTTCGAAGTTCCTCCTGAAGAAGATGCACCACCATTTCTCTGCTCCTCAGAAATTAGAAGAGCAATCAACTCCTCAAAATCAGAAAATCTTTCACGAACTGAAATGGATGTCCGAAACTGTGCATAATCCTTTCCTAGACCATTCAAGGTCACAGAAACTAAATCATCATCTTCCACTGGCGACCCAATGGAAGCAAGTGCATCTGCAATCTTCTTAACCTTCATGTGGTAGTCATTGATGCTCATATTTTCTCTTTGCATATTGTGCAACTCTTGCTTGAGCTACATTTTCCTGGCTTGCGTATTTGTGCTATACATCTTTGACAGAGTATTCCATGCCTCCTTTGGCGTACTTGCATCCTGAATATGCACAATCATAGAGTCTGAAATGCTGATAGACAGCCAGTACATAACTTTCCTGGCTCTCTCATGCCATGCTTTAAATGCCTGCATTTGCTGTTGATTGGGAACATCAGGAAGAATTGGTTCTTCTTCATTTCCTGCAACAAATTCCCAATATCCTTTTTCCATAAGGAAATTCGTCATTCTAAACTTCCATGCTTGGAAGTTGTTCTTGTGAAGCTTTTCAGTGACAATCTGTGAAAGAGAATCAGACGCCATTACAGAACAGTGCAAAAAATTCTGTCACTGCAAAAAACACAGCTTCACCCTTACAAGGGCAAATCTGCAAAACTGGCGAAAGTGGTATTTGACCACACAGTCACTTCCTAGTGACGATTTTGCATAAACAGAAACCAAGGATGATTCTGTAACTCCCAATGTCTCTGTAGATAAGCATACGATGCAATTTCTGTGGTAACTTTTCACCGACCTGTGGAACAGTGGTCGCACAGCATAAAACTGGGCCTTTTCCTGAGTGCGTGTAGAAAACTTCCGCCTCCAAAACAGGCCCCGAAATGGCCTCAAATAAAAAAAACAAGGTCGCCAAGGGCTAAAGCCCTTGCCCGCAACATATACTGCCCTCTTGCTTCACCACGAAGGGCGTCTCAACCTGAGACAATGCACTCCTGCACTTTCCGGTTGTGCTACCTGCAGAGATCTGCTCCCAAAACAGAAAATGAAAGCAACACTGCTCCTCTTACCAGAACACCGCGAGCTTGGCTTGCTTTCTTGAGCTCCTTACCACGAACAAGGCTCTAATACCATGTCAAGATTGTGGGAGAGAAGGAAGGAGTCTCACTTGAAGCTTTCTTGCTTGCACAATGGGGGAATACACACAAGGGTGGAGGCTGAAAACAGTTTTCCTCTTCTTAGTTGTGTAAGCCAAAAGAACTCTCTTACAAAGAAATAGAAGAACCCTATATATGGGTCTCAAACCAAACTCAACTAACTAAGGTGGCATACTAACCAAGCCACGAACTAGAGTAGATAAGGATAGCTGTCATCTAGCTATTATTCATGGGCGGTGTACCAACCGCGTCTACAACTGACAAGTCGGTGACATAAATGCACAATGATCACCTTGGCATATCACGAGTGGAGCTCGATATCTCAACAATGTCAAGATTGTGGGAGAGAAGGAAGGAGTCTCGCTTGAAGCTTTCTTGCTTGCACAATGGGGGAAGACACACAAGGGTGGAGGCTGAAAAAACAGTTTTCCTCTTCTTAGTTGTGTAAGCCAAAAAGAAGTCTCTTTCAAAGAAATAGAAGAACCTTGTATATATGGGTCTCAAACCAAACTCAACTAACTAAGGTGGCATACTAACTGAGCCACAAACTAGAGTAGATAAGGATAGCTATCGTGTAGCTATTATTCAGGGGCGGTGTACCAACCGCGTCTGCAACTAACACGTCGGTGACATAAATGCACAACGGTCACCCTGGCGTATCACGAGTGGAGCTCGATATGTCAACACTCCCCCTCGAGCTCAATCCCAATTCCTGCACACCAAGCAGGTCTCTGAACTTGCGCAGCTTCTCTGCACCCAATGCCTTCGTAAATATGTCAGCTACCTGATCTTCTGTGCTGACATAAACTAGATCAATAAGACCTAGTAAAACCCTCTCTCGCAATAGTGATAATGCACCTCAATGTGCTTTGTTCTAGCATGATAGACTGGGTTATTTGCCAAGTGTATACTACTCATGTTGTCACAATAAATGACAACTGGCCCATCTGTAGACTGATGCATATCATAAAGTAGCTTATGCAACCAAGCTACCTCACATGCAGCCATTGCTGCACCCCTGTACTCAGCCTCTGTGCTCGACAAGGCAACTGTAGGCTGTTTCTTGCTGCTCCAAGTGACTGCAGCACTCCCAAAAGAGAACACATATCCACTGGTAGATCGTCTATCAGAAATACTACCAGCCCAATCAGCATCAGTGTATCCATGCAGCTGTATCTGAACCCCAGTCTCATAAAATAGTCCATACTGCAATGTGGACTTCACATACCTAAGTATGCGTCTAGCCGCATCCAAATGTGGTTTCCTTGGAGCCTGCATAAACTGACTTACCAATCCAACAGCATAGCTCAAATCTGGCCTGGTAATAGTCATATAAATCAAACTTCCTACTATGCGTCTGTACATAGTAGGGTCTTCTAGAAGCTCACCTGCATCTGTGCTCAGCTTCACATTTTGCTCCAAAGGAACTGAAATAGGCTTACAACCTGTCATCCCATATTTGGACAGCATGTCCAATCCATACTGCCTCTGCAAGAGCTGTATCCCACTTGGTGATCTAATCACCTCAATGCCCAAGAAATAACGCAGCTCTCCCAAATCCTTCATCTCAAACTTCTGCTTCAATAGCATTTTCACATGAAGGATATCTTCATCACTGTCACCTGTCATAATCAAATCATCAACATAAATGACAAGCAGCATAATACCTTTCTCTGTTTTTCTCACATAAAGTGAGAAATCTGCCTTGGAAATCTGAAAGCCAATAGTGACAAGATACTGTCCTATCTTGTCAGACCATGCTCTAGGTGCTTGCTTCAAGCCATACAAGGCTTTCTTCAACCTGCAAACAAACTCAGGATGAACAGCATGCACATAACCTGGTGGCTGCTCCATATAGACCTCTTCTTGCAAATCACCATGCAAGAAGGCATTCTTTACATCCATCTGATGTAAAGACCATCCCTTTGATGCAGCCATAGCAATGACTGCTCTTACAGTTGCCATCCTTGCAACCGGACTAAATGTTTCTTCATAGTCAATGCCATATGTTTGTGCATACCCCTTGACTACTAATCTTGCCTTGTATCTGTTCACAGAACCATCAGCATTGTGCTTCACCTTATAAACCCACTTACAGCCAATTGCATTCTTACCTTTAGGCAAAGGTACTAACTCCCATGTAGCATTTGCTTCCAAGGCATCCATTTCTTCATCCATGGCTTTCTCCCATTTTTCTTTTCCCATGGCTTGCTCAAAAGATGTGGGTTCTGGTTCCTGTATCACTTTGACCATATATGCATAGTGAATGGCTGTAAATCCATCATATTTCAGCCTATCCACAGGATACCTAGCTCTTGTAGACCTGCGCAAAGTAGGTTCACTCCCAGGTGCTCTCAAAACATCCCTGGTCTTCCTTACTCCAGGTGTAACAATAGAAGGAATACCCAACTCATCATCAATGCTCTGTTCTGAGCCACTGGATTCACCATCCACATAAGAGTGACCTGCATTCACATCAAACATGGGCTGATCAACCTTCTCTTTTCCTTTTCGTGATACCTGCATACCACTATCTGCATTGCTTTGAGAAGATTCTCCTGATCTCAATCTGCCTGTCCATGGCGAAGAATGTGAACCACTGCTAGAGGACGCTCCAGGTCCACTAATATTTTGTGACTGCTGCTGTGAATTCTGTGTAGCATTACCATTTTGTGCATCTTCATCATCAATCACATTTACTGGTTTATACCAGCTACTCATCTCATCAAAAACAACATCTCTGCTCACTGTAAACTTACGAGTAGAAGGGTTATAGCATCTATACCCTTTTTGCTGCAGAGAGTAACCAATAAAGATGCACTTCTCAGCTTTTGGATCCAACTTGGATCTCAGCTCATCTGGCACATGTACATAGGCAATGCAACAAAAAATTTTCAAATGAGAAATATCTGGTTTCCTACCAGTATACCTCTCCTCTGGAGTCATTCCATGTATTGCTGCAGTGGGAGTCCTGTTCATTATGTAGACTGCTGTAGCAACTGCTTCAGCCCAATAAAAATCTGGCAAGTCTTTTTCATTGAGCATGGCACGAGATACCTCTCCAATATGCCTGTTTTTCCTTTCTGCAATTCCATTTTGTTGTGGGGTATAACTGCATGAATATTGCTGCTTTATGCCATGCTCCTGCAAGAACTTTGCAAACTCATTTGAGAGGTACTCTCCCCCTCCATCTGACCTTAGGCATTTTATCTGCAAGCCTGTTTCTTTTTCAACCATAGCTTTAAGAGTTTTGAAATGCCCAAAAACTTCACTTTTCTTTTTCATAAAATACACCCAAACTTTTCTGCTATAGTCATCAATAAAACTGACAAAATAATGACAGCCTCCAAGAGATGCAGCTTTAGTTGTCCACACATCAGAGTGAATTAATTCCAATGGCTTCTCACTCTCTTGAACATGTCTAGGAAATGGTTTCCTTGCCTGTTTTCCAAACTGACAGGCTTCACATACCTTATGCATTTCTGCAACCTTGAATTTGGGCAATCCTGCAACAATATTTTGGGCCTGCATTGATTTAAGTCGCTGTACATTAACATGACCAATGCGTTTATGCCAGATATCAATATCTGCAACTACACCGGTCCCATGTGCAAACATTGCTGCACTCAATTCAGACATGTCTGCATCTAATGTAAACATTCTGCCCTTCTTCTTTCCTTTTGCTATCAAGCGACCTTTATTTTTCATATCCTCAACAAAGCATCCATGAGGATTAAATCTGACCTGCAAGCCCTGTTCAACCATTTGACCAACTGAAACCAGATTCTTGGTGATATTCGGGACATGAAATACATCGGACAGGTATTTCTTTTTCCCACCCTGCATAGACAAGGGAATTTTTCCAATCTGCACAATAGGATGTGCAGTATCATCACCAGTCTCCACAAATCCTAGTTTTTCCATTTTTCTTGCATCCTCCATCCATTCTGCATGACCTGTCATGTGGTTTGATGCACCTGAGTCAACATACCATACATCATTGCTTTCTTCTGCACTTGTCATAGAATTGTTCATGTGCTGCACCATGAACAAATGCTCATTTCTGTCATCACCCTGTCTACTAGAAGATGCATAATTCCCTTGTTGCAGTTTTCCATTCATGATGTCATTCTGCTTTTTATAGCAGTCTTTAGCCATATGACCCATTTTACCACAGTAGTAGCATTCAACATTACTGTTTGCATTTTGGCCTCTTTGCCATCCACCACGACCTCTTTGGCTCCCCCTGCCTCTAGAGTTACCACGTCCTCCTCCATAGGACTGGTTTTCTTGAGTTTGCTGCATATTCTGATTTCTGCCACGGCCTCCAAATCGGCCTCCTCTACCTCTGCCTCTACCTCTTCCAGCATTTGAGTAGAAGACAGCTTCTTTTGAAGTTCCTCCTGAAGAAGATGCACCACCATTTCTCTGTTCCTCAGAAATTAGAAGAGCAATCAACTCCTCAAAATCAGGAAATCTTTCACGAACTGAAATGGATGTCCGAAACTGTGCATAATCCTTTCCTAGACCATTCAAGGTCACGGAAACTAAATCATCATCTTCCACTGGCGACCCAATGGAAGCAAGTGCATCTGCAATCTTCTTCACCTTCATGTGGTAGTCGTTGATGCTCATACTTTCTCTTTGCACATTATGCAACTCTTGCTTGAGCTGCATTTTCCTGGCTTGCGTATTTGTGCTATACATTTTTGACAAAGTATCCCATGCCTCCTTTGGCGTACTTGCATCCTGAATATGCACAATCATAGAGTCTGAAATACTGATAGACAGCCAATACATAACTTTCCTGGCTCTCTCATGCCATGTTTTAAATGCCTGCATTTGTTGTTGATTGGGAACATCAGGAAGAACTGGTTCTTCTTCATTTCCTGCAACAAATTCCCAATATCCTTTTCCCATAAGGAAATTCGTCATTCTAAACTTCCATGCCTGGAAGTTGTTCTTGTCAAGCTTTTCAGTGACAATCTGTGAAAGAGAATCAGACGCCATTACAGAATACTGCAAGAAATTCTGTCACTGCAAAAAACACAGCTTCACCCTCACAAGGGCAAATCTGCAAAACTGGCGAAAGTGGTATTTGACCACACAGTCACTTCCTAGTGACGATTTTGCATAAACAGGAACCAAGGATGATTCTGAAACTCCCAATGTCTCTGCGCACAAGCATACGATGCAATTTCTACAGTAACTTTTCACCGACCTGTAGAACAGTGGTCGCACAGCATAAAACTGAGCCTTTTCTTGAGTGCGTGCAGAAAACTTCCGTCTGCAAAACAGGCCCCGAAATGGCCTCAAATCAAAAAAACAAGGTCGCCAAGGGCTAAAGCCCTTTCCCACAGCATATACTGCCCTCTTGCTTCACCGCGAAGGGCGTCTCAACCTGAGACAATGCACTCCTGCAATTTTCGGCTGTGCTACCTGCAGAGATCTGCTCCCAAAACAGGAAATGAAAGCAACACTGCTCCTCTTACCAGACCACCGCGAGCTTGGCTTGCTTTCTTGAGCTCCTTACAACGAACAAGGCTCTGATACCATGTCAAGATTGTGGGAGAGAAGGAAGGAGTCTCGCTTGAAGCTTTCTTGCTTGCACAATGGGGGAAGACACACAAGGGTGGAGGCTGAAAAAACAGTTTTCCTCTTCTTAGTTGTGTAAGCCAAAAAGAAGTCTCTTTCAAAGAAATAGAAGAACCCTGTATATATGGGTCTCAAACCAAACTCAACTAACTAAGGTGGCATACTAACTGAGCCACAAACTAGAGTAGATAAGGATAGCTATCGTGTAGCTATTATTCAGGGGCGGTGTACCAACCGCGTCTGCAACTAACACGTCGGTGACATAAATGCACAACGGTCACCCTGGCGTATCACGAGTGGAGCTCGATATGTCAACAAACAATGGCATAAAAGAATTGGTCATGTAAATGTTCAAAAGTTGAAGAATATGCAGCATAAACAAGTTGTAATTGGACTCCCTAAGTTCCAGCATGTGGAATTGAGACATGTATGCCAATCATGTCAATTTGGGAAGCAATCAAGGCTTCCATTTATGAGGCATGTAAGCACTACTACCAGACCATTACAACTTGTACATTCTGATGTATGGGGACCCTCACAAAATGCATCTCTTGGGGGATCACATTACTATGTGTCATTCATAGGTGACTATAGTAGGTACACATGCTTGTATGTGCTGAAGTACAAGAGTGATGTCATGAATGCTTTTTAGGACTTCAAGTGACATGCGGAGAAAGAATTGGCTTGCTACATCTCATGCTTGAGATCTAATGGTGAAGAATATGTCTCTAAAGACTTTGATCACTTATTGGCAGCCCATGGGATAAAAAAGGCAATTGACATGTAGGTACACACCACAACAAAATGGTGTGCCAGAAAGGAAAAACAGGGTAATCATGGAATCGGCTAGAGCCATGTTGAATGAGAAGAGCCTACCAAATGCATATTGGGCAGATATTGTAATGACTGTTGTGTATGTCGTGAATCATACACCAATAGCAGGGATACATGAGGTGACTCCTCATGAGAGGATTTATGGGATAAAGTTGAACATTAGCCATCTTAAGATCTTTGGATGTTTGGCATATGTACATGTTCCAGATGAAAAGAGGAAGAAGCTTGATCCAAAGGCAGAAAAGGCCATCTTTATTGGGTATCCACAGGATAGGAAAGCATACAAATGCTACAATCCTCCTACTCATGAGACATTGGTCTCAAGAGATGTAGTATTTGATGAGTTGGAATCATGGCATCAGAAGAAGACCATCTTGATGAATGATGATGATGTTTCTCAAGAAAATTATGTAGATGTAGATACAAATGAGAGTGCAGAAATTTTTGGGCCTTCTAAAGATGCTACTACATTCATTAGTCCTTGGACATGTAGATTGAAGACTTCAACATCTTTGTCCACTGACATGGGTATGTCAGTGAGGGGGAGAAATGTGGATAAAGGCAAATGAAAACTTGATGATGTTACAGGGTCACTCACTTGTGGTTATGATCACCTTGCATTACAACTTGGATAGTGAGTTTGGTATTCCATTAGTTGTGACTCCTGGTGTGAGACATAGATACGTACCACCTCATGAGAGAGGAGAGTCTCATACTCCACCTCAGTTGAGGAGATTAGAAAGAGTTAGGAATCCTGTGGATAGGCTTACATATAGTGGCTACATAGTGAGGCACTATCCATACATGGCAAAAGTCACAAGCTTCAAGGAACCCACAAAGTTTTTTGAAGCTATTTTGGATATACAAAGAAAATAGCTATTTTCAAGGATGAAAATAGCTATTTTTTGAAGCTATTTTCTGAAGCTATTTTGGATACCCTTCCATCATAGCCTATTCACAAAGAAGATGAGGGCTGGTTATGTGATATTAGTCATCTACGTGGATGACTTGATCATTACAAATGATGATGTCATGGGAATTGGAGAGATCAAGGAAATGTTATGTGCTGAATTTCAAGACAAAGATTTGGGTGAACTGAAATATTTCCTTGGGATTGAGGTTGTCTCTACACATCATGGTACTTGGTTGTTGCAAAAGAAGCATGCACAAGACATGTTAACCAAGTATGGTATGTTGGATTGCAAGTCTTTGAGCACTCCATTGGAGCAAAATGTTAAGCTACTTGTAGATGTTGGACATGAGATTGAGAATGCCACTATGTATAGACAAATGGTGGGTAGCTTGATTTACCTTACCGTTAATAGACCAGATCTTAGCTATTCAATTGGACTGATTAGCCAATTCATATAGAAGCCTATGAAGCCACACTTGGATGCAATGAGGAGGATCTTGAGATATGTGAAGGCTACATCAAATTATGGTCTATTCTATGAGCATGGTAAGCCTTTGGAGCTTACATGATATACAAATGTTGACTGGGCAAGAAGTGCCTATGACAGGAGATCTACTAGTGGGTATGCATTTTCCCTTGGTAGTAGTATGGTTAGCTAGAATAGTAAGAAGCAACCTATAGTTGCACTCTCTGTTGCTTAAGCAGAGTATAGAGGTGTTGCATTAGCTGCATGTGAGGCAGCATGGCTCATGAAGCTTCTTGATGATTTGGGCATGCAGGAAGTCAAGCCTGTCACACTCTATTGTGACAACATGAATAGTGTGCTCCTAGCCAGTAGTCCTGTCTATCATGCTAGGACTAAGCACATTGAGGTACACTATCACTTTATCAGAGAAAAAGTGATTGCAGGTGACATTGATTTGGTCCATGTGAGGACACAAGACCAAGTTGTAGATATATTTACCAAGTCATTGGGTAAAGATAAGTTTGTGCATTTTAGAGAGCTACTTGGAGTGAAGTACCACACTTGAGCTTGAGGGGGAGTGTTGAGAGTTAAGCTCATAGTCTTTGGTTTAGTTGTCTACCTTAGTTGAATATCATATTGACTTAACCATGGTTATATCTAGGTTACTTGATCTTTGTATGTGTGTGTTGTACTACACTTGACTTGACAGTGTGAATGATAATGGACTGAGTAGGGAGCATGACTGCTATGCCTAATGGCCTAGTCTTTGTTCATCTCTCTCCCTGGTTTCGTACAATCTTGTGCTTGTTGTTCGGATGTACTTGCACTTGGTTATAGCCTAAGAAGCCATCCAAAAATTTGTAGGCTTCCTTTCCTGCCACTCTCTCTACTAGCATGTACTCCATGTATGGTATTAGGTAAGTGTCTCTCTTGGTGGTTGCATTGACCTTCTTATAGTTTATGCACAATCGAATCTTCCCATTCTTTTTCATTACTATGACTATGGGCAACAACCAATCTATATGCTCTATCTTGTAAATGAATCCTACCTTTAATAGATGATAAATATCCTCCTTTATGGTGTGTGCATGCTTAGGATTCATTGCATATGATTGTTGCTTGATTGGTATTTCTTCGTGGGTCATGGGAATGTTATGAGTCACAATACTCGGAGCTATTCCCTTTAGTTCATCTAAGGACTATGTAAACACATCAATGAACTCCTTTAGGAGATTCATGAGATTATGCTCTTCCTCCTTAGTTAGGTCGTCCACTACATACATAGGTTGCAACTTGTCCTCCCCTCTTGCCAAGTTGACCTCCTTAAGCTTGGTTGGTCCTTCGATGGGTTCACTTTCTTGCCCTTCCCATTTGTCTCCTACCAAAACCACTATTCTATCACCCTTTTTGTACTTCATGAAGTGCTTGGGTAGGCCATGGGGTTTCTTTTGCCATTTAGTTTTTGATGACTTTGATTGTTTCCTTTTCTCCTCCTTTAGCCTTCTGCACTTTAGGTGGGTCGAAAGGTTCCCCTTGGTGTGTCGAGTCCCAATTGGTTAGGGTATTTCAAGGTCACTATCAAATCTCACCTTTGACTCAAAATTGTACTCATCATCTTCACTAGAAGAGCCTGTCTCCCCTAGTACTCGCAACTCGAAATAATGGTGTGGTGCAAGGATGAATTAGTCCTGCTTTTTCATAATCTAGAAGCTGAATATCGTAACTAGAAGCTGACTCCACTCGAAATAATGGTGTGGTGCAAGGATGAATTAGTCCTACTTTTTCATAATCTACCACCTCAAGGCATTCTAACCAAGCTTAATCACAATCTACTTTGGCAACTCCTTTGCTCACTAGAAACGTGTTGACCTCTTGGGGTTTAGTATCTACTTTGATTTGTTCAATCACTCTTCCATCCGTGTCATATTCTATGGTCCCTACTTCCTCTTCACTCTCCTCACTGATGGAATGGTAGCCTTCGTACTCATCCAGAATCCTCATACTGGGATTGTGTGTTACTTGCAGGGTCCCCACTTTCAAGCTCTACCACTCTTGTCACGAGAGTCCAATTATATGACAAGTTTAAGTCATGGACCTTAGTCCATTGCCACTCTTTGCTTTCCATAAGATCCTTAAGAGGCTCTAAATTGGCAGTTGGGTTACCCACAAGTTGACTTGACAGTTACTCAAGGATTTTGTGAAGTTCCAATTTTTTAATGGAACACAATAGGTGATCGGTATTGGTTGACCCATGAAACTCCTGACCATCATGCACAAGGGTACCACGGGTGGATTAGAAGTGATGGCAACATTAGGCTTACTAGCTGAGTCTAATTATTGCCTAGATTCACCCTCATTCTTCGAGAATGGGACATCAATGGTTGCCAGTACGTGCATCCAGACTCGCTCATCCACCTTAGGGAAAGGAACCTTAGAGGTCCATAATCGCTTCTAGACCTCGAGTTTCCCATTAGCAAGGTAGAAATGGTATCTAAGTCCGCTGGTGAGATTTTTCATGTGTCCCTCTCTACTCAGATTGCTTTTGATCTATTGCCCAAGAATATCAAGCCATTACCCTAGTCTTCTATCACTCGAGTATTCCTCATCCAAGGTCTATTGACCACGATATCATAATTCACTCCCTTCATAGCTATGAAGTTCACTGAGAATTGGATTTTGGCTATCTATAGAGGTGAGTCCTTCAAGACTCTGAAGGGTCTAACCTTCATCCCATTCACTAGAGTGACATTGAACCTTGCAATTTCTACATGTGGCTTTCCCCAAGCTTGCAAGACTGCATGACTAAATACACTAACCCCTACTCCTGTGTCCACTATCCCCTTTTTTTTGTAGTGTCTCCTAAGGCAATGATAGGTAAGACCGTGCATCTTAGTGCCCTCCCAAAAGGCATTTACTTGTGGGGACTTAGACATTTTATTCAATGTTAGGCTTTGTATGTGTGTCACTACATCGTGGTTTGGAAAGTCTTATGGCCATGTTCATTATTGCGTTCTACCCACCATCGCTTCAAAGTGTAGAGTTTTGCCTAAGCATTTCTCCCAATGATAATGTCACGAGGATTGTCATTAGTGTGGTTAGCAATTTTCCATCCTTCTTTCCTTCATTAGTTTCATGGGCTCCTTGCGAATGCTCATGAGCCATTCGCATAGTCACGGCCCCCTTATTCTGCCTATGCCCCTGTTCATGTGGTATTGTCTCTCCTGCCCTCAGAAATGTGGGAGAGACTGGTGGGCTCATCGTTGAGAGCTTGTTAATCTCATCCTCAACAGCATCTTGAATGTGAGCTTGCACTTATTCTATCCACTCCTTGACCTTGTCTGCAGTCCTTAGTGCTTCCCTTCTTACTCATCTTAGGAGTAGATGTTTCTGCTTCGGCATCAATGACCTATTAATGTGGTCTCACTCTCCGTCGTAAGCATTAATTTTACCTATGTTCTCTTTCTCCTCCCTATAGAGGATGCATTCAAGTTGCTAGCTCTAGGTAATGAGATATCTGTTTGCTTTGTTTAAGCTCATATTATGATAATTAGGGGAATAGGTGTGGCATCGTTGTCAACTGACTCAACACAAAAGAGCCCAAGTGGCACAAATAATATGATTGCTAAGCTAGTGGAGGATTTCCACATAGGACAATCAGTAAATAGGTGTGTGACTCTGCATTTGGTGCATCTCAAGTCAGCCTTCTCTCTATTTTCTTGATTTTTTTCACATGGCAACAAGATGAGATATGGCGTGAATGGCCACACGTCCATCATGCTATGGGTTCTTGGTTTTGAGCTCCTCCTAGGCCTCTAACTCTTCCTCTACCTAAGGCCATAACTAGCATAGATCTATAGTCCATCAATATGGGATTACCCTCATTCATAAGAGACATAAGAGTTCAAGTAAGAAGCTTCCTCTAGTGATTCCTCCACAGAGTGCACTAGAGCATCACTTGGTGGACGGGTCACGATAGGTCTTAGAGGTTTAGGGATTCCTGTCAGGTTGATTTCTATCCTCGAGGTGGCTGGCTTTGAATCGTTAGGTGCAAGGAGAGCCAAAGGGGCTTTCCTTTTGAAACATGATTGTCTAACTCGTGGACATTATGGCTAAGTGTAAGGTTGCTGGGTAAGGCAACCGTATTGGCAACCATCAATGCATGGTGTCATGCATGAATCTTCTGCAATTGGCACAAGGCCTTGATCTAGGATTGGGACATTTAGAAGACATGTGGTTCTCTCCACAGTAGTGCACACATTGCACATGAGGTCACACTGGCCTTTGTATTGACTATTGAAGTCTAGCTAGCTCTTGGGTTTGGTCAACACTCTTCTCTTTTTCTTGTTTACTGGGGGCTTCTCATTCACTAGTTGTTGTAGCTCCCTCAATGTTCCTAAATGCATTGCTACCTTGTTATGCAATTTGAGAGCTTCTCTCCTTGAGCAAGTCATCTACCCATATGGCCTTCTCAAAGACTCTTCCAAGCATGTCCCTTTGCATGTTTGAGTTGCTTGCAAGGTCCTTATAGAGTTCTTCATTGTGGATATCGTTAATGAATATGGTAGATACTTCTCTCTTATTGGGTCACTTAGTTGCAGGGATCCTCTTATAGAGACTCCTTACATGTGTGACATAGTCTCGTACGTCCTCTTTGTCTTTTTGGCTAACATTCATCAACAACCAATGAGGTTATTGGAGCATCCTACCTCCTCCTGAGAATTTCTTGATGAAGAGATCCTTCAACTGAGTGAAGTTATTACATTCAGTGTTGTCTAGACTAGTGAACCAAGTCCTCGTCCCTTCTTACCAAGCAAAGACTACCAAATTCTTGTGCTCATTGAGTGATGTCCGTGGGGTTATTAGCCTTGCACACCTACTTAAACTGCTCGACAAAGTTGTAGGGGTCATTGCTTGGTGCGTTAGGATTTATCAAGTTTCTTTGCAACTATGGGTATTTTCATTTGGCTCCTCGCACTCGAGGTAACTCCCATCTCACGGCTAGCAATGATGTTGCCAAGGTTGCCCCACTTTGCTTTGTCTAGCAATCTTTTTGTGAGTAGCTGATTACTATAAGGTTGGCTTGTCTAGCAATCTTTTTGTGAGTAGCTGCTTACTGTAAGGTTGGCTTTCACGGCTCTCTCCCTATCGGCATTGCCTCCCATTCTATTCCTACCTGAGATGGCTAGGATCTTGTGAACCTCGCTCTCTCTTGTTATGCAATCTCTGAGCCCTTTTCTCCTAGCTATAACTCGCAATGCACTACAATGCTATCCTTGCCAATCTCCTCTCTTTCTCAAGGTCAGCTACTATGACATCGACTACTAATTTTCCATGGTGCACTATCCTCGTCTACTATTGTATTGTGTAACAAGTCACTGAATGTCATCCAGGTGCTTTAACATGTTAAGGTCAAGGTCAAGGTCAAGATTGTTCTCATTCAAGTTGGTGTCTACCATAGTAGTTGCCTCCTAACCCACTAGTGCGTCTATGAGGTCAACTAAGCCAGCTAAAGATGTATCCCTAATCTCGACGAGCCTTTCCTTCTCTCAGTAGTGTAATGGTTCTGTCCCCTCTACGACTTTGTTCCTAGTGCTCTAGGTCACTTGTCTAATCCTTGGGGTTGTACTCCTATTATGGATTTATCTTAATCCCCCTTAGCATGTTCCTTGTTAATCCAACAGCTTACAAATGTGCAACCCTCATACACTAGTAGTGTGACTCGACGTGCACTATGGAAAATTAGGATTTCCAACTTTCACATGTGCTTACATTCCTACATTGTTGAGCGTGACCTTTGAAGGAGTCAACTGCATCAATCAGTTTCATGTTCTTGCTACTTTTGGAGGGGATTTTGATTACTCCTAATAGTTGAAATTGGGTTCTCTACGGATCATGATAGTGGTCTGTTGAGAGTTTAGCTAAGTGAGTCAACTTGGGCCTCTATCTAGGTAGCGGCCAAAGGTCGATTCTTTCAGTCCCCCATTGACTATTTGGTCGAGGTTTTTTTGTGTAAACAATCCTATGGTTTTGCCTATTTTAATAATAATTTAAAGCCCAAAATGTAGTAGTTAAGTAAAAATTAAGGGTTTTTTTTCCATTTTGAGTGGGAAAATCATGTTCTTATAGAATAAAATAAAAGATAGTGGTGAATCTCAATAATCCTAATCATATTGAATTAAAAAACTAGAAAATAATAGTAATTATTAATAAAAATAAAAAAAGGATTTTAAGTGAGAAAAAATAGTTTTTATACACCAAAAAATTATAGAAAATTATAAATATGTTTGTGGATGTATGGTGGGCCTAAGGCGTGAGGTTTAGCCCCATTTTCATATTATAATGCATGATTTATTACTTTTCAGACAAGAAAATGACATGGAAACATTCTCTACACCTATCACCACAAAAGCATAACATTAAACGGTAGGGAGAGAGGGGGATTTATGAGTGCTGATTGTGGTTTTAAAGCTTATTTACCCATTGCATTTTGCATATAGGACATGTTCAATAGTTCAGTAGCATGAGTATACTCAATGCTATCCCTATGCAATGCTGCAAATATGCCAGCAGTATGAAATCAAGAAAAGGATTGGTTGTGCACATCCACGTTGCTAATTTGATGAAATAAATTGTTTGTGAACTTATGGGCATTCATCGTTGCATTGCATCCTATGTACACGGTATGAAACAAGTATCAGCTCCTCCTGGATTGCATAGCACTTGGTTTCCTAAATGTTGACCCACGTTGAGAGTGTGAGAAGTCCCAAGCTATAGATTTAGTATGTTTGTTTCTTTGGGGACTAATAAAGTGAGAATACAAACTATCTCCTAGAAGGGTTTTAATAAAGAGGAGACTATATATTGCATGTGTTAGATATTTGAACAGTGCATCTTGGGGCCAACCTCTGAGGTATAGGAGAGCCATAGTGGGCCATGGCAGTCAGTCGAGGGGTGCTCCCTATGTATGTGCTATGAGGTGCTAGGCTCCATCATGTTTGGGTACTCCCTATGAGGAGTTGGGAAGGGATTCGTTGGACTATAAACAATGTGAATGAATGTATAAGCTAGATCAATGTGGTTAGCCTAGTTGTTGTAGGGCCCTTCACCAAGAGGGTAGATTTTTTTGCAATAGGTGTTAGGACTGACATTGGATGTGAGAGGTCTCTCCATAGGGAGGACATTTCTAGCCATGAGGGGAAAAGGGTACCAAGGAGCTCTGGCTATAAAATCCTTGGGTGTCAAGGACCAACCTAACCCTTGCAAGCTTGGGATAGTCTTCCTAAAAATCCATGATGCCAAAGATAAGGGAAATTGGTGGGTTGTACCCATGCATGGGTATCTAGGTACTCTTACATTCCTGGCGGTGAGGCTATGGGGTGTTTTGGTTGAGCATAGAGGTCTAACTAGAGCCTTACAACCACTGTCGGGCCCATTTTTGGTCCGGATATGGAACTTTAAGGGACTTGAATATCTTAAGAAATTCTTGATGGTGTTTCTCGACATCAATAACTAGTTCTAGAGACTCCTCATTTTTAATAGAGGAATGTTCTCTACAAATTTCTTGTTATGGGAACCTACAAGGTGCTTATCTCTCTATGGTCCTTGAGGAGGTCATCCATATAGATAGCCTCATGCAAGACATATTTTATGATAGAGTGGTTCAACCTATAGTTTCAAGCCAAAGCTTTATATATCCTCTCATCACGAATACCCTTGATGAAGGCCTTTGTGATGACTGCTTTAGGCAAGGATGTAGTTGAAGAGACTTTTGACTTTGGAGACATAGTCGCTCATGCTCTATCCTTCTTGCTACTCAATGTTCATTAGTCAAATGATAAGGCTGTCACCCTAGCTTGCTTTAGTGAAGTGCTTGATGAATAGATTCTTTAATAGCAAAGGGAAAGTTCTCTCCATGATGGCATCTAGACTAGTGAACCAGGTGTGTCGTTTCTCACCTAGGCAAAGCTTGAAGTCTTGTACCCACCTTGCGTCACCTATGAGATTGTTTGCATCACAGACTTGCTCGAATTGCTCCAAGAATCTGCATGGATTGTCTCCGATCATTTACTTATCTAGCTATTTGGCCACTAATAGAATTTTTTATCGGTATCTTTGTGGTAGAGTGTTTTCCATCCCTATCAAAATGGTTTGTGCAACGTGCATTCCTACTTGAAGGCTGTTGTTTTGGCCAAACAATCAATGTTGCACAAGATTAGAGACTAATCCTTGCAAAGAGCTAGTTGCTCCTACATTGAACAACGTTAAGTGAATGTCATTCATTTTTGCTTGCATGGTGGCAAGCTAGACCTTGGTGTCATTGTTGAGATCCACTAATCTATTGAGGGCAATTTTTCCCTCACCCTTCAGCCTTGGGGTCCACCTATGAGAAATTATTTATATAACGTGTGTTCAAAGGATATTAAGAAATACCCTTTCTTTACATGCTATAAGGCATTAAAATTACCCTTTTACTTTACTAAACTTACAAATTTTTTTCAAATTGTAATTGAGAAACCCATGTGTAAATATAATCTTATAAATTTTACTAATTATAATACCTTTTCTTTTGAACTCATGCGGGAACTTACATGTTTTATAAGGTGGACTCCCTGGGCCCTCAGCTCGGCTAGTTTCTGTTGCATAGCCTTAGGCGTCATATTGGAGATATCGAAGCTCGTGGCTTGCTACAAGCTATCTACTTTGACTTGGAAGTCATCCAAACTTCCTCCCAAGTGTCTTCACCTACCCATCATGTTGACCACTATGTTTGGAATCTCCCAATTAACTAGATTGATAACCGAGTAGATAAGATCGTACATGGGTATGGTTACAATGTTAAGAGTATGATTAGGGTCTGGGTCCCTATTGATGCAAAGCTCTCAATCACTCTTTAGGAGCATGTAGCTTAGCTCTAAGTCTGTGGGTTTGGAGCTAGGTCACAGGTTAAACATTCCCTAGTTTGGGATGGTTTGGGTGTTTTGGCTTTTGTTATTTCTTTTGTTTGGTTTATGAGTTTTTGGCTCCTAGTGTCTCTTCTTATTAAGTCCACAAGTTCTTTAGCATCTCAATTGTGACATGCAAGGTTCTTGATGTGTTTGATGTGCATGCTTCTATTGTAGAAGCCTAAATGAAATTGCAAAGTCTAGGGTCTCTCAAAAGGTACAAGTGCCCTAGCTATAGTGAATGCTTGCTAATTAGATATGGATTCCCTAGCATGCTATGTAACCTATGGTGATTGTGTATGCTACAATGTGCACAAGTGCACATGGCAACACACATATGGTTGCTCATGTCTCATTGTGTTTCTATGTGCATGGGGATGGCTTGATGCACTCAATGCACAATTATGAGGCTAATTTTGTGAATAGAGGTAAATGCAGTTGACTACTCTACACAATCCTTGAGTAGATGCACATGTTGTGGAGAAACAAACAAGGTGAATGGATGCACAATGCAGTGTTATTGTGATGGATGCATAAGAAGAGGATGCACTAATTAGCTTTATGCATACTTAGAATGGATACTCTATATGGTGGGTATGTGTAGAGATGAAGGGCTAATAGGGTGCATATACATAGGGGTTATGAAGTTATGGATGCATTACGAGTATTTGGATGCCCTGTGTGTTAATGAGATGGGTACATTTTGTATGTGGTTGGATGCACATTATGTGCAGTTGGATGCACTTGACTGCTCATAGGGGTATGTGCCTGATTTACCCTCACCTATCTCTCTTCCCATTCTCCTTCCATCCTCTGAGGTTGGACTAGGGTTGCACAGAAAGAGATTAGCTACTTGGATGCATGCCACATTGTGAGGAACCTTTGTGCACACCACATAAAGAGATTAGCTACATTATGCTTCCACCTCCACACATAGACCTTGCATTCTTTAAGGCTGTCATTGCTCAAAATCATATAGATGCACAAAGGTTCATAAGCAATGTGTAGTCTAAAAGAATACAAGGTCTGTGTGTAGAGGTGGAAGCATAATGTAGCACCGAGTGCACTACAAAGGTTAGATGCACTCTAGAGATGCATAGTGCAAACAATTGGATGCTCAATGTGTTACTATGCATAATGATAGTAATGTGGATGCACTTACGTGTGGTGTGGATGCACTACATTGCGATTGACTACACACATAGTGCCACATACAGGTTGTCCCTCTCCTTACCTCACTTCTCATTGTCCTTCCATCCTACAAGGTTAGACTTGGGTTGTGGAGAGGGAGACAAGGCACCTGTTGGAGGCACCAAGTGTACGTGTTGTGTGCTATGTATCGTGTAGTTGCAATGAGGTGTCCAATTTAAAAATTGTATCTAAAGAATCAACAAAACCTACAAATGATAATACATACACACATATAACCAATTTGAACCCATAAGATGCATATAGATCCAATTGTACTCATGATCATTCTATTGTCATATAGCTCATGTGGTTCTAGATGCATGGTGTAGCAATGGTTCACTAACCAGCCTTGCCACTCTTGCCAATCCTCTCACCCAATAGGTTGGATGGCCGAGTGTGTGAGGGAGGGGGGGCGCTTATGCTCACATGGATGCACACATATACATGCAAATGCACATAGTACGGATAAAGTAAAATACTAGCCCTTTTTTATCCAAAAATTTGAAAGCAATGTTAAACAATTTAATTTCCCTTTGTTTGTGTCCAAGTATGTGCAGCAATCACTGCATCAACATAAAAGATGCAAGTGCCAAGCCTTCTTTGCTCATGCATGTACTAGGGAATCTTTGTCCTCACTCATGCAATCATTAATGACACCTTGAGTGCCCAGGTTGTTATTTGACACTCACTTCCTCTCTGGGTAATTACTCACCCCACTAGGAGTGGTGAGAGTCATTGAGAGGATGTGGTGGGGTCCCAACCTATCATGGATGCTTTGCTTCTCTATAACTTTACATGCGAGAGGTTAAATACCCTAACTATAGTTGTTGTTGGATTGCCATGATGTCTTTGGCTAGTGTTGCTCTTGTTTGCAGCAGCTATGGGTTGCTCCTCCTCCTATTACGGGCTTTTCTCCCCTCTCAATGTGGCTCCTCCTCTTCACAAGTGGCTGTGGTTCCCTTCTCTCTCTCTCTCTCTCTCTCTCTCTCTCTCTCTCTCTCTCTCTCTCTCTCTCGGCTTGCGATGCTAGGCTCTTTCTCTTCTCAATGATGGCGTGGTGATAGGGTGAATCTGATGATAATGCTGATGGTGGGGGAGATGATGATGAAGGTAGCCAAGTTGCGGGTGAAGATAATAAAGATATGCCAAAGGGTAATGATGGCGGTGATGATGGGTGAAGATGATGGTGGCGGGGGCTGAATGATGGTAGTGGAGAAGATGGGGGCGATGATGATGATGATGCTAGTGAAGAGGGTGACAAGAGAGGGTAATGAGGTTGATGAGGATGAGGATGATGATGGCGAGGAAGGTGGTGAGGGTGATGATGATTATAATGGTGACGATGATGGCGGAAGTGCAAGTGACTGAGACCGAGATGGGGCTACGGTTGGCAATGGGGATGTGGGCATTGCAGTGGTGGCACGACGGGGCGCAGGTGTGATGGCATGGTAGAGCGCCTGCCTTGCAAGCATGGGAGATGGCAGTGGTCACTCTAGCCCAAACACCAAGCGGCGAACACCAGCGATAACGGTGGTGACCACTGCAGTAGAGCCAATGGCAACAGCGCCGACCCTAGCTTTAGGTGTGGCGGCCCGTGGTCTGTGGTGAGGTGGTAGCGGCACATGGTCGGGTACCGGCTGTCTGGTGTTGAGCTGCCTAGGTAAGTGTAGCGGCTCATAGGAGGACCACAGGTAGCGGCACGCGGTTGGGTAATAACTGTCTCGCGTCGAGCTGTCTGGGGTAGTGTAGTGGCTCATAGGAGGACCACAGGTCACAAGTGATAGAAGGCGGCTCGGGTGGTGTGTATGTGGACATGGCAAGGCACGTTGTGTCCTGGCGACAAGTGGTCGTGGCATGACAATGAAGGTGCATCCCTGGTCGGGTGGCATGGCTATGGAGACCGCGATCGAAGGAGAAGAGAATAGCAGTCATGCTGCTTCGGGACCTCCCAGAAACGGTGATAATGATAATGATTAAGAGGGGGCCCACTAATTATGGTAAGCCCCCCTCTTACCAAAGGTAGTACCACTACCTTTTCTTCTTCTTTTTTTCCCACCAAAGGGTTAAGCCCCCATTCACTCGACTTTTTGTCTAAAGAATCGAACTCCTCCCTCTTTATGTGGCTTGTTCAAGGTCTGAAGCCCCCCTTTCCATGTGATTTTCAGTTGCGATCTCAAGCCCTTTTTCATGTGGTTCTTTTTTCAAGGACCAAAGCCCCCTATTCACATGGTGATTTCCATCTTGAAGGTGCATCTTAATGCGTATACATGTGCAATCATGGATTTCTCCTCCTTGTAATGCGTCCACTTGCTCATGAGGCTCCCAATCAGATCCTTGTCCCTTCTTGTGCTACAAGGCACAAGCGACAATTGTACATGAAAACTCATCAATGAATATCTTCATTTGAACAACTCTCTCTTTTTCTCTTGTATCACACACTTTCACTTATGTATGAGAGAGGGTATTACTGGCACTAGGTTTTACAAATAAGAGTGAAAAGGTTTGCAAGAAAATCATGTGTCTTAATGCATCCTACACTAGACAAAACAAATTCCAGTTATAAAATCCATGATTTGTATACAATGCATTTGTCAAAAATCATATAAAAAATATGCAATCGAACCTAACTAAGTTTCACACACATTTAAGAGTTGATGTGACTAGAATCCTTCTACTTTGTGGCAAAAACTATACGAGCGATCTGTGGTCCATGTGCCCCAGGTCTCAACAATGGAACCAAAATGTTGTGCTACATGCTCAACATATTAGGACCATTGAGCACACTCTTATTCCTTCAAGGGCTTGAACGCATATATCATAGACTAGCTCTCACCTAGTCACTCGTATGCGGATTGAAAACAAACTATTGTATTGACATTGAGTCATGTGCCTTCTACCAAGAAGGTCACAAGCTCTAGCTTCGTGATCCATGTGAGCACTCCATTGCCCTTCAACCCTCTATGGCCCTCGTCATGCAAGAGAAACCTCACACAAGGCTTTAGAGCAAGAAAGTAGAGGTGCAAAGTTTGCACACACAAGAATAACCATTTCTATTAAAGCTCATCACTTTTATACATGAAATCTAGGGTTAGGGTTTCCCTTTCCCCTAGATATCCTATCCAACCTTTTGCTAATTGACCAGTCTTCTCCCTTTTCCACACTCTTAGTCTCTTTTCCTATGCTAATGTTGAGAATTTGCACGGGAGAAGAGTACGCCTCTTAGAAAGTTTAATATAATGCTTTGAATAATTGATACAATTTCAAAAAATATATGGGTACAAAGTCATCTTTTGATTGCATGTGACATGATGTAATTATGTTTTGCTATGCATGAAAAACCTATTGTTTGGTGGCTAGTTATATGCATTGTCTTACATTTGGTGGTGGTGGTGACTATGTTTATGTTTGACCATCCATATTGTCATGTCCTTGTTAGTGCAATATAGTTTCCTTCCTAGTGTCCATCCATGTTTTTGTGTCCTTGTTAGTGCAATATAGTTGCAATTGACCGTCCATGTTGTCGTGTCCTTGTTAGTGCAATATAGTTGCCTTCCTAGTATTCAAGGTCAATTAGACTACATTTTGCTACCCTCACCTATTCCTTTGCATTGATGGCTATGGCTATGGCTATTACTATGAGGGCTTTGACATATGCTATTGGCTTTGGGGCCGTTATAACTACGGGTTCCAATCCATGTGATTTTCTTGTTACTTAACACATGTATTTACCTATTGTTGATCTGCTACATTCAAGACTCCCTTTGCTACTCATTGCTAAGCGAGGTAAGGTACAACTTTTTATTTTCCCCTTTCTCGTTTCACTTCCCTTGTGATTGCAAGATTTATTATTCTAACATATCTGACAAGGCTTTGGTTGAGTGCTATGGTACTCACTCATGTTTTTTAAAGAATGTGTTGGATTTTTCTATCATGTGGAGAAGTCTCTATTTCCATCATGATATGGTTGCATGGTGGTCATGTACAAGAAGGTGAAGAGAAGGAATGGTGTAGCATAGTGTCATGTTTGTAGGGAAGGAAGATACAAAAGATATGTTGCTTCATGTATGGATATCATAGTCATGCTTGGTAAAGCATGAGACCACGTATATGTTTACATCATCTTAGTTCACTCATGGCCTACCAATGGCTTGAATTCTCAACCTTTTGATGCTACATGCCCTCACATGCTCGTAGCCAAAATGGGAAAAAGTGTGAGGGTGGAGAGGGCATGCTAATGCTCTTTCGTTATTCATGAATTTGATGTGTGTTATCAAGTTCATATATCCTATAAAAATCCAGTGCGTCCATGCCAAGTTCATATTGGGACACATGACATGATATGTTCATGTGGTCTCACATGAGGGGACACAAAGGGAATGCATATGCTATAGTGGAGGAATCTTGGTGTCACATTGAGCTATCCATGGAGTTGTTATGGTTATAGGAGGTGCAAGGTGGCTAGCTTGACTACATTGCTTTTAGAAAAGGCTTATGGAATTTGGACTTCTCCTTCAAGGTGCTTCTTTTTTAGGTGTGTCCAACAAAGTCCATGCTGCTTGAGTATCCATGGAGCATTCTGATTTTTCTTATCCATTGCTTGTTCAACTATGCCTGAGAGAGAGTGTTAGAAGTGGTTACACCATAGGCTCACAGGTGCCCACTGTCTAATTTATGGGCACTCTCTTTATTCTTTATTTGGTACCAATTGGTCAACCTATTTTGTGGTAGGACAACTCCCTTAGTCTATTAAGAGGAGGCAGTTTAGCCATAATCAATTATCCATTCATGTACTTGAAGATTCTTGATGTGGAGAGAGGGATCTTGTGGAGTGTGTGAGCTAGCATTCAATAATTGTACTCTCATCATAGTCCATTCCTATTCCCAATTACATATTGTGCATCGTCTCTTTCATTGATCTTATGTCTTTCATTCCACTACATGTTTTGGTCTTCTAACAAATAGAGCTACCCATTTGTCAAAACACATGATAGATTGAGAATCAGAGCTCTCAATATCCCTATTTGACTCAGATTGAGGCATATAGGTAGGAGATGACTCTGCAAAGAACACACATAACCGCTAACATTAATGACTTTAAAGCAGTGGTGAGGGACTTTGACATTGATCCACCACTTTATAGTGGTGCTTTGCCACTTTCTAGTAGTATGACATCACTTTAAAATGGTGATCCACCACTTAAAAGTTGAGGACCATTCAAAAGTGGTATACAAGATTTGGCAGATGGTGAGAATATCACTTTTGAAATTTTTCCCAGCACTTAAAAGTAGTGGAAACCCACTTTAGAGATGCTGAAGGGGAGCTGCAAGCTCTATCCCGAGACCTACAGACCACTTATTGCTCAAGTGTTTCGAACCGAGCGGCCATGGCTACCTCTCACATAGCCGACGCGCAAACCCTACCTTACGGGTGTAGTGAGCTTACCTTGATGCTCGATCGAGTACCCTCCTCTTTCTTATACACCGGTAGCTCCATGATCCTTGAGGCAAGCTCAAGTAGGCTCAATCCCTCTCCCATGAGCTTCATCCTCCATAGCCACGCGCGAGACAAGAGAAGAGAAGAGAGGAGGGGAAGATGAAGAGAGAAGATGGAGAGCTTCTTCTCCAAGATCCCTCACTCTCACACAATCACTCCCTCACACTCTCTCAATCCCTCTCTCAAGCACAAGCAAGAAGGCAAGATACAAGAGAAGAAGAAGAAGAAGCTTTGGCCACACACAAGAATGATCTTCTCATTCACTTTTTGAACTTTATATACATGCCCTACTTTTCATGGGCGGTCATCCCCTTTTTTACATAGCCAGCCATTAGCCTAGGTCCATTTCTCATTTCCCACTGTTCTCATCTATCCTATTCCCAACTAATGCATACAATTTGCACAAGAGTGAGCCTGGCGCTCTTTTACAAGGATTCGGGAGCGCTTTCACACTTAATGGTGCACTTTTTACTCTTTTACTTTCCTTGGGCGACTCTAAGACTTCCTGAGGGTCGTGCCCGTGCTTTTAATTTTTTCAGGGTCTGGTTACCGGTTAAGGTGCCTTTTTCTTCCTTTTGTCCTACGCCTTTTGCTATTTCCTTTTTTCCATTTCCCGCTCCTCCGTGCTACGGTAAACATTACCCCCTCCTAGCCAAGTGCCAGTCCCATGGCACTGTGGTGGGAAGTAGTGGGATAGATGATACTGTTGCTAGGTGGAACTGGTGGGTAGATGACACTGATGCTTGTGAATGAGAGGTGATGGAGTTTGATGAGATGACCAGGAGAGATTCCGGCATGCTTTAGACTTCATGAAAATGCTCGGGATTTCACACATAGTTGTGGCTCCCATTCTGCGACGGCTGATAGAGGTTCCAATTGGCTGGTGGAAAATAGGTAGCCGGTTATCCTTTGGTCAACAGAAACACTTGGTCAATAAGCAATCCCTTAGGAGAATGGTGTTGGAGGGATTTATCCTGGAGAAACCCCCCTGAACTCTGTCTTGACAAAGGTTTGCTTTGTCTTCGCATGGAAGATCTTTGTCTTTGTTTTGAAGACCTTGTTATCCTAGGATCCTTGTCTTCGATTTGAAGATCTTTAGCTTTGATTTCAAGATCTTCAGGTTTGATTTCAATATCTTCAGTGCTGATCTGAAGATCTTAAACCTTGCATTGAAAATCTTCAGGCTTGTGGAATCAATAAGCGATCCATAGATCTTGAGGCGATAGGCATGCATCTTTGGAAGACGAGGTTCCAAAATCTAAGCCAATGGCAGATCCATCACTGGGTTTTCCTTCTACTTGATTTGGTTTAGTCATGGCAGCCATCAGTAGGCGGATGATTGGCAACATGAAATCTGTTGAGCCATTTAAACCTTCACAGCGAAGCTCTTGAAGTTGCAGTAATGGAGTCATGTCCGACTCATGGAAAAATTCCTTGTCATTGGAGGATGTAGTGGATGATCTTCTTCAGCCAAGCAGCCAGTTCTTGAAACACGAACATAACCTGCAAGAAAAGTTGTGCACTTCCTAGGGGGTGTGTCTGTCTCAGTGTGTAGTGCATGGTGCCCGTGCCAGTGGAATTGGGAGATGGTTCTAACCTTGGGCAAGCCCTTGGTAATATCCCACACTTGAGGACCTAGTTCATGCGTCGTTGGAGATCAAAATTGGACCACTGGACCGATCGAACCAACCAAAATTGGACCTCCGAACTCTGATAATCGGACTCCTAAAAATCGGACATTTGAGAATCGGATAGAAAACTTTCAAAATCGGATAGGTATCTAGAACACAAATTTTGATGCATCTAAACCCCGAAATTGATCCCAAAGGCTACGTAGAGCTAAAGGCACATCACAAATCCATCACTGGGTTGAAACCTAGAGTAAGTAGTTCAAAATTTGGCTATAAACGGTCCTCCAAATTGCGCATAGTGTTTACTGTAATGGCCCTATGGGCCAAGGGGGACTACCCCCCCAGACCCTCGCAAAGGTCCGCACCTCCCCCAAGTAGGTTGGAGGGAAAATGCGCGTCGTGATAGGTCCTCCGGATTAGGCCCTAGTGTGGTAATGGCTCTACACAAGCATAGATCTTCACTTACAAAGTAGCAACCAGAAGCCCACACCCAAACAAAAACAAAAAGAGACCATAGAACCTCAACATGACAATCTAGCCATCAAAGGCAAAAGGGCCACACCACGAAAACACAAAGACATTGTGTTCAGACCATGTCTAGTCAAAGCAAAATGCAACATCAAGCTACAACAGCAAGAATGACTACATATGAACAGCCTTTTATGAAACTCTCGCTGACGCCAGATGACTAACTCCTAGGGCCATTCTACAGGATGTGTATCACCTCTCAGTGGCATGGGCTCTTCAAGAAGTTGTCTTGGAATTGTGCGTGCTCGGCGTTGGGCCTCCTCAGCTAATTCTTGTCTTCTTCTCCTTGCTACAACTATACGCTCAGGCAGATGGGCATCTGCAAGTTCTTCGTGTGGGAGATCGGGTTGAGGCGGACTCGGCATTCTTTGTTGCTCTTCTTCATCACCTTGCTCGAAATTCGACCCTCTTCGACATGTCGCTCAACCACAGATGGGATGACTAGCAGTGGTGGTGGTGGCTGTTCATGCTCCTCAAAACATATCTCCTTGAGCTCAGCAGTGGAAAGGCCCGTACAGCGTAAGTAGTGGAATTGTTGCTCCTTAGTGGTCCCTGTACTCGTTGGGAGCTCCCGCTCTTGAAGACCATATCTTAGAGCTTGGGTGGTCAGCTCCAACTTTCTTTTCACCTTTTCCACTAGATCATCACCCTCAGCTTGCGTGACATGGAGTACCGTGTTGAGGAAGGCCTACCGCTGTGTTTTAGTAGTTATTTCAGCAGCTTCAACCCTAGCTTCTGCAAGCATTCTTTCGCATTCTGCCACACTGCCAAGCGTTCGGTCAAGTCCCTCACCCTGTCAAAATTATTCCTTTCCCAATCCATATCTCTTTCCTCCATCCTTTTTCTCTCTTCCTTCAGTTGGCTCGCTAGGGTGGTCACTACTTGTTGCTGCTCATTTGTTAAAAACCACAACTAGTTCCTTTCTCTTAACTTCTGAACCAGCTACTCTTCAGCAATCCCTTTGGCTTGATCTGCAATGCTGAGCCTTTGGTGCATCTCGGCCAGTACTTCTGATTTTTCTTGCACTAGGTGCTCTTGGCTTTGGATCTCAGCAAAGGAATAGCCTTTTTTGATTGAAAGCCATGGCCATGAGGGCCTCTACATCTTCCTGGGAGGTCTCCAATGCATCTTGTAATCTTTGCACTTCATCTTGTAGCCATTTTTCTTCTGCTGCTGAGACTCCTGGCCCTTCACTCTTTAGAAACTTGATTTCACTTATTAATCTGTTTTGTTCTTCTAGCTCCTGCCACAAACAGAGCTCCATGGTATGTTCTTGTGGTATACTCGCTTCGCCTTCCTGAACCTCCTGTCTTAGCATTTCCACTTGAGCGACCTTTTGCTATAGATCATTGTATTGCTGCACTAGTAGCTTTAGACTCCTTTGCTCTGCCACCAGGTTCTACTCTTCGCCTTCTAGCCTTTGTCTAAGGCGGCTTTCGTTGTCCTGGGTTTCCTTTGTTTTTGCTACTAGCTGGCCCTGCAAGGCCTTCATTTCTCTTCGTCGGTCGGCTCCCTGCCTTGAGACTTCTAGCCTAAGAGCAGCTGACGTTTCTTTTTCTTTTTCTAGCTCCATCAAGGCCACTTTCTTCTCTTCCTTCGCCTTGTCTAGTTGTGCCAGTAGCTCAACCACATATGCATCATAGTCAGTGTCGGTAGGCATGGGAGTATGGGGTGTGGTGGTTGATGCCTCCAGCCTTTGTCTTTTAGGGTCTTGTCGTAACTCTGCATATGCGGCAGCGGGCCTTTTCAATCTGGTTTCTGGCATGATCTCGGCCACTTTTCTCACTAGCATTTGCACCATGTTCATTAGATGTGCCGTGTCAAGGGGAGGTGTGGGTTGTGTGGTGGTTGCAGTCATGGTTTCAGTCATTGCAGGCACAAAAGAGGAAGGAAGTGGATGTAGTAGGGACTTGCCCTTGCCTACAACCAACTGGAGCTACTTCCACACTTGAACTAGCTTCGGCTTTATGACGGGGGCTCACAGGTTCGAGCTCTCCACCCCCGTGGGTCTCTTCCACAGATCTTCGTGTAACCTCTACCAACTCAGCCAGCTCCTTCAGTCTCTGCTCTTCAGCTTCTTCTTCCGCCCTTCTTTTCCTGTCCTCTTCTGCCTTCTTTGATTCTTTGCTTATCTTTGCAAGCTCTTCCTCCTCTTTCCTCCTTCTTTCTTCCTCAGCCCTCCTAGACTCTCTTTGAGCCCTCTTGATTTCAGCTCGTTCTTCTTTGCTTAATTCCTCTTTCCTTTCCTTCTGTCTCCTGTCCCCTTTCTTTTGTCCTTCTGGTTTGCTTGCTTGTGTAGGTGGCACCTCCTGTTCTCCCTTGTCACTTATTGTTCTTTCACTTGATTCTTCTCCTTCGTGGTGAGGTGGGCTTTGATGCGGTGGGCTTTGATGTGCATCTTGCTCTTCCCTGACTCCAGCATCCTTCATTGCTTCATCTATGATGGCTATCAAAACACCACCATATCTAATTGTGGCCGCCTTTGAGGTAGGTTTCTTCCTTGTGGAGCGTGCTGTTGAGGCAGGGGATTCTCCTCCTGCTAGTGCTTCCGCTGGAGTGAGAAGGGCAACTGAGCTTTGAATGGTTTTTTACACGAACCCATTCTAGTCTACCTCCTCAGGGACTCCTGCTGCGATGCTTTCTAACAACGGGACCCCGATCCTGTTCATCAATGCATTGTACCTTTGGCCCGAGAAGAGTGTGTGGATCATCTTCGCTTGCACCTTCACTGCTGGATCCGGGATGTCAGCCAAGCTGATCCATCCACTGTGTGCACCTCTTCTTTCTTTACCCCCAGCATGGCGTAAATATCCCTTCTTGGCTGCCTCTCTTTCTTGGGTACGAGCCCCAAGGCCTTCTCTACGATTGCCACATTGAGGGGCACTTCAATTCTTCTTTCTTGCTCCCATGTCCTCACTGTGACAGTGCCACAGTTCCTGCCCTTGTCAAAGTTCCTCAGAAATTCAGCACGCATGCCGTAATCCACGGCCTGCCCCACCTTTTCCACATACTTGTGGAAGTGGCATCTGTCCACCAATTCTTTGACTGCAGGTTCCTCCAAGATGGCCTCATCCAGGTTTAGCGTGTGCTTGAAGGTGAATTAACAGAATCCTCGTGTCTCGACGCTGATGCTGAACTTGGTCATCTCTTCTTCAGAAAATGGGAGTTTGCCTCCTTTGTCTTGTCTTGCCATGGTGGTTACCTGTCAACACACCATGCCAACATTAATGCTTAAAAATCGGCTTATTTCTAACAAAACTCAATTTTGAGAGAAAAATGTATGTGTCAAAAATTGGTATACTTGCTTAGAGGCTTGAATTTTATAGATAGGCTCACAGCAGCAATTGCTATTGTTTTCCCTTTGTAGTATCTTCCCTTGAAACTCAATTAATCATAACATTCTGCTAGATAGCATGACTCTCATTTTGCTAACTCTCATTTTTCTCTGCTCTTGCTCCCATTACTCCCCCCCCCCCCCCCGTCTTGGATCTTTCAAGGAATCCTTCCTAGGATTAGCACAGGAAGTACGAGGCAAATGCTATTTTTCGTGGATTGACTTACTTAGCCAATATCCAATCATAGAAGCTTGGATTGTATTCGAGTTGGGCATGACAATCAAGAGCAGATGGTTGGATGGAGACTTGGGAGATGTAGGTCAAGACATCGTGAAAGAGATCTCCAGTATTAAGGCGGCTTGCAACATGTAATTCCTCTTCCATAAGGAATTGGTCAATGTAAGGGTGAGCGAGTACATGGTTGTCTAAACGCTGGTTGCGGGTGATGGCCAAAACCCTAAATGAGATAGGTGCCACATAAGTAGGGTCATATTCGATGGTTTTAATTGCCCTGCGTTGCTCAACATTGGTCATTATCCGGCAACCTTTTTTCTCCCATTGGATTCTCAGAGCAAACCACTACTGCAAGAACGTGGAAGGCGAGCTTGCTATCTGCGTGAGCTCTTGCAACTCGTGCTCAGGAACAGAACGAGGAGGCTTACAATATAAAGTGATTAGTCTTCTGAGGGCAGCTTGCTCCTTTGAGATTTCATCGTTTGCTATTAGTTCAACATCAATTTTGGGGAATTTACAGGTCATAAGTTTGTATTCTTCCCAAGTGCATGGTAATGTACGAACATCCGAAGCAAGTGTTTTGTCAAGAAGACCTAGGTCTAGCCTCTCATAACTTCTAGCAAATGTAGTGAAAGTTTTGTCCAACATCTTGATGCAGGTTACTAAGTCATCCCCAGAAGTCGCGGCGAAGTCTCTAGCCAAGGAAAGGAAAGGTCGTACCGCGTAGGAAGGTTTAAGACCTACTGGTGGGAATGGTGCAAATGGACTGGATAGTGGTGACTCCATCATTGGTGTCACAGGTGTGGCTTTGCACTCCAAAGCACTTTGAGGTGCTGTAGGAAGCTCTGGGGGCATGGGAGTTGTGTTGGGTTCTGAGTGAGCAGTCATGGGGGTATTTAAGTTCTCTAGATTAGGTAAGTCTAAGGCTTGTGGCGGTTGCTTTGGTCAATAGATGAGCTGGGGCTTACTAGCCACAGTGGGCAATGGTTTGCTGACTATGCCCTGGGCACCATGTGTGCAAGCCTCCCTCACTGGGTGAGATTGCTTGTAGATGAGCTTTTAAACTTGCCATTTTTAGGCACCCAAATCCAGGGGTTGCCCTCGTAGTATCCTTGTGCTCGCAAGAAATCTTTGGGGATCCATCGCGGCGTGGTTGTGTGTCTACATCGATAGCATCTAGACTACCTCTTAGGCCATGATGGCTGATTATTTTGGCGTTTAGAATCACGTTTGGTTGGTCTACCCAGATGTGGTCTTTGTCGTTTTGGCACCCATATAAGCTTGGACTCCTTGGCCTTGTGAGCACTCTTAGTGGGTTTGGGCCTAGGGTCGAGATCCTGGCATGAGGCCTTAGTTTTCTTCTGTTTAGACTTGGGCTGAAGCGTGGTCGTAGGGCTTTCTACCGGTGGCTTCATAATGGTGGAGGAGTTAGGATAGCCCTTGTTGAAAGTCGTCACTATACGCACATTGCCTATAGCAAGATGAATGCGGTTTAGGTTGTAATCCACATTACAGTTCGTTTGCTTCTTGAAAGTACGACCTAATAGTGACATATTACTGGCTCCTTTAGTGTCAGACAACACATGGAAGAAAGCTAGTAAACTTTCAGACTCGATAGAAACGACTACCTTGCACTTCACTAGGAGTGAATAAGCATTACCCCCAAACGGGGTGAGTTTGGCATTAGTGGGCTATAGTTTCGGTTGACCAATGCGTGTCCAATGGTCATACGTCAAGATGTTGTAGTCGGCACCTTCATCAATCAAGGCATCGAAAGAATACGTCGCTCCTACTGTGACTGTGATTCGTAGATACGTCGGTGCCATTGCTTCTTCGTCCTGATCTGTAAGGTTGGTTATAGTAGCCATGCAGATGTTCATTGGGGGTTCTAGCATGGGTGGCTCATGTAATGGATGGGAAGGAGGATAGTACTTCTTTATGCGACTACCATTAAAAAAGCCTATTCCTTCGCCTTCAAGCGTCTCTAACTCAACATTCCCTGTTCTACCAATCATGCGTACTCTGAAAGGCCCTAGCCCCCGAAACTTCATCTTCTGTTTATGTCCTTTTACAGAGTATAGTAGAACAAGGTCCCCTTGTTCAAAGTCTCGCTGTTTGACATGCTTGTCAAACCACATCTTTCGTCGAGCCTTCTCACCAATCAGAGAGTGAGTGGCGAGGAGTCGGGTCTCCGTTAGGCGCTCTAACTCCACTAAGCGATTAGTCCCAATGCTCCTAGACTGCTATTCTTAAGCTAGGGATGAAGAATTCTAAGGGTAAAATGGCTTCAGTTCCGTACGTCAACCTAAAAGGCGTCTGTCCTACAGCCATTTTATAAGCTATGCGATAGGCCCACAAGGCCGCCATTAGCTTGTTGTCCCAGTCACTTCTTAAAGTAGACACTACCTTTGTAAGCACGTTGACTAAGATTTTATTCGTGGATTTGGCTTGGCCATTAGGTAGTAGGGAGAGGACTTCCGATGAATTATTAGGAAGGTAGAGAGCAGGTGGGAAATCACCTCATTAATGAAGTGTATGCCTTGGTCACTTACAAGTTCGATTGGACAGCCAAACCGTGAAATGACCTACTCCCACAAGAACTTTGCAGTGGTTCTAGCATCATTCTTCCTCGTGGCTCGTGCCTCTGCCCACTTTGTTAGATAATCGGTTGCCACTATGATGTAGCAAGCTTGGGAATATTGTGCCGCAGGACTGATAGTCCAATAAAATCGATGCCCCATTTTTCAAAGGGTTGTCAGGCTATGACAGGGGTCAACTCCATCTTGTCTTTCCACACCGGCACTTTGGTCCTTTGGCACTCATCGCAGTGGTTTACAAATTTAGCTGCATCGCGGAAAAGGGTGGGCCACCATAGTTGGGATTGTAGCACCTTTCGGGCTATTGTGTCCCCGCTAAAGTGTCCTCCAGCGATTCCACCATGTGCTTCTTTCAATGCATCGTGCATCTCATGCTCACATACTCATCTGCGCAATAAACCGTCTTGTCCCAACCTGTAGAGTTGGCTGGCTATGAGTTGATATGGCTGAATTTTCAGGATAAGTTTTCTCAGCCTGGCCTTCTCAATGGGTCTCTCAGGTAGTCCGCTCTCTAGTACTTGCACTATGTCATCGGCCCAGTATGGCGTCAGATCAGCTTTAAACAATTCTCTCTCGCTAGACAGGTTAAAGAGATGAGCATCGGGTAAATCGTCAGGTATGCCTTGTCCAGCGGCTTCTCCTGTGGGTATGCGGGACATGTGGTCAGCCATGTAATGCTGCTTTCCTTTGCGTACAACCACAGAGAAGTCAAACTCCAGTAGAAGGAGTAACCATCTAGCTATGCGTCCCGTAGCGCAAGGCTTGTTCACAAGCTATAGCAAGGCTTGATGGTCAACAAAGAAGACAAAGGGAGTGGCCAACAGGTAATGCCTAAATTTCTTTACCGTAAATACCATGGCCAACCCCTCCCTTTCTGTCGTGGAATAGTTCATCTCGGTCTCTGTGAGCTGCCTGGTGGCAAAACTCACCGGGTAATCTAAGTTATGTTCACCAGGCTGGCATAGCACGGCTCCAATAGCGAACTTAGAGGCGTCTATGTGTACATGAAATGTTATGTTCCAGTCTGGGGCTTGTAAGATTGGTGCAATAGTAAGAGCCTTTTTCAACTCCTCATATGCGCGTTGGCATTCCTCAGTCCAAACGAACACTATCAACAGCTTGTACAATGGTCTAGCAATTAGTGCGTAATTTAGTACAAAGCGTCGATAATATCCAGTGTGTCCTAAGAAGCACTGAACTCCCTTGTAGTTATCGGGTGGCGGTAAGTCAACAATGACTCTGACTTTAGAAAAGTCAGTGGCAATGCCGTTCCTTGACACTACGTGCCCTAAGATGCATCCGTGTTTCACCCAGAATTGGCACTTTAAGGGGTTCAACGAGAGGTGGTACAACCTACACCTTTCAAAGATAGCTCTCACTTTCTCTAAGTGTTCGGCCCAACTAGAGTGTACACATAAGTCATCTACAAACACTTCCAATTCACACCTAAGCATGTCCTTAAAGATAGTGCACATTAGGCGTTGAAAAGTCACAGGTGCATTCATCAGCCCAAAAGGCATGACAATGTAGGCGAATACACCCCATTCCATGGCAAAGGCAGTCTTGTGCCTGTCATCGGGGTGCACTTGCACTTGATTATAGCCCGAGAAACCATCCAGAAAACTGTAGGCTTCTTTACCTGCTACCCTCTCAAGCATGTGCTCGGTGTAAGGTAAAGAATAGTTATCTCTCTTTGTAGTGGCATTCACTTTCTTGTAGTTCACGCACACTCGGATTTTTCCATTTTTCTTCATGACAATCACGATAGGTGATACCTAGTCTGTGTGCTCAATCTCATATATGAATCCTGCCCTCATGAGTTTATCAATCTCCTCTTTTACTACATGGGCGTGTTTGGGATTCATGGGGTAAGGTCGTTGTTTCGTTGGCACTGCATCAGGGACCATTGGGATATTATGAGTCACAACCCTAGGGTCGACTCCCTTAAGTTCATCCAATGTCCAGGCAAATACGTCAATGTACTCTTGCAAGAGTGCAACAAGTTTGGTCTCCTCATCCTCCGTCAAGTCATCTGCAATGAATACAGGCCTTGGCTTTTCACCTTCCCCAACCAAGTTAACTTCCTTGACTTTGGCGGGTCCCTCAATCAGTTCACTAGTTTGGCCTTGTCTTTTCGCACCTAGCAGAATCACCACTCTGTCACCCTTTTTAAATTTTGTAAACTGTTTGGGTAGATCCTACGGTTTCTTTTGCCTTTCTGCTTCTGAGTCCTTTGCTTGCTTCCTGGCCTCCTCCTTTAGCCTCCTGCGCCTTAGGTGGACTGGCAAGTCTCCCTTGGTGCGTTTGACTTTAGAAGGTTGTGGTGTCTCGGGATCACTCAGTGCTGACTTCCGACTCTGAGTTAAACTTGCATCCCTCACTTGAGGAAGGTGTTTTTCCCCAGGGGGTCATAGTTCAGTAGGTGCATCCATCTTGAGCACTGGGATTACCCATGGTCGTGCCACTCCGGCTTGCTCGTAATCCATGGCTCCCATGTGTTCTGGCCAGGATCTGTCACACTCCATTCGCATGACTCCTTTTTCGTTCTGACTAGTCCTTCCTCTCCTAGGCCTCGAGACTACCCTGATTTGTTCTATCGCTTTTCCTTCCGTGTCGTACTCTATTGTATCTATCTCTTCTTCACTCTCCTCTCCCGTAGAGTGACAGTCCTCATACTCCTCGACATCAAAGTCCTGTTCTTCTGACTGCTCATCATCACCTAAGCTTTCCTCTCCAGTCTCCTTATCATTAGTAAAACTAAAGCCCAGTTATATAACAAATTCAGGTCATGGACCTTGGTCCATTTCCATTCTGGCTTAGCTAATAGATCACGTAGAGGTTTTAAGTTAGCAATCAAGTTGCCTTCCAGTTTATTGGTCAGATACTCTATGATTTCCTGAAGCTCTAGTTTGTTGTTGGGGATATGGAATGAGGATGGTTTGCCTGGGTTGAGTGAGCTTCCTGCCATCATGTAGAGTGGCACAATTAGCTCCTCAATTGGCATGGTTGCGGCTTTAGCAGCTTGCCGATATAGTTCTTCCTCATCCAAGAATGGTAGGTCAATGGTTGCTAAAACGTGCATCCAATCCCTCTCATCCTTAGGGCAAGGAATATATTTAGTGAGTGATCCATAGGGTTTGGTCGTGTGAGTATCACCTTTCAGCATAGCTGAGATGGCATCTAGGTCAACAGGGGTCGTCTTCCAAGTGTCCAACTCTAGTCTTGCTGCACTAGTTCTGTTCCCTAGGAAAATCAAACCATTGCCCTAGTCCTCAATGACACGCGCATTCCTCATCCAAGGTCGGCCTAATAGTATGTCGTAATCCACTCCCTTCATGACAATGAAGTTTATGGAAAACTACACATCGGCAATCTTTACTAGCCAATTCTTTAAGACCCCGAATGGTCTTACCTTCATTCCATTTGGTAACGTGACGTTAAACCTGGCAGTCTCTACAGGAGGGTTTCCCCATGCCTCTAAGACTGCATGGCTTAGTACACTAACACCTGCGCCTATGTCTACAATTCCTTTTCGCGTCATATCTCCTAAGGCTAGGACGGGTAAAACTACATGCATTTCAGTGCCTTCCCAAAAAGCATTGATGTGCAAAGACTTAGGATTTGAGTGTAGAGTTAGACTTGGGATCTGTGTAACCACATCATGATCTTGCGGATCAGCACCCGCAAGTCCTATGTATCCCTCCATCAAGTCTTTTAACTCTTGCCATAAGGAATGATTCTGCCTAAGCAGGTCTTCCAAGCTTAGAGTGTTGAGATATAGAGCTCCACTCGTGATATGCCAAGGTGACCATTGTGCATTTATGTCACCGACTTGTTAGCTGCAGATGCGGTTGGTACACCGCCCATGAATAATAGCTAGATGACAGCTATCCTTATCTACTCTAGTTCGTGGCTCAGTTAGTATGCCACCTTAGTTAGTTGAGTTTGTTTTGAGACCCATATATAGGGTTCTTCTATTTCTTTGTACTAGAGTTCTTTTGGCTTACACAACTAAGAAGAGGAAAACTGTTTTCAGCCTCCACCTTTGTGTGTATTCCCCCATTGTGCAAGCAAGAAAGCTACAAGTGAGACTCCTTCCTTCTCTCCCACAAACTTGACATGGTATCAGAGCCTTGTTCGTGGTAAGGAGCTCACGAAAGCAAGCCAAGTTCGCGGTATTATGGTAAGAGGACCAGTGTTGCTTTCATTTTTCTGTTTTGGGAGCAAGTCTCTCTAGGTAGCACAGCCGGAAAGTGCAAGAGTGCATTATCTCAGATTGAGATGCCCTTTGCGGTGTAGCAAGAGGGCAGTATATGCTGCGGGAGATGGCTTTAGCCCTTGGTTGCTTTGTTTTTTTGATTTGAGGCCATTTCGGGGCCTGTTTTGGAGGCGGAATTTTTCTGCACGCACTCAAGAAAAGGCCCTATTTTTATGCTGTGCGACCATCGTTCTACAGGTCGGTGAAAAGTTACCGTAGAAATTGCATCATATGCCTGTGTGCAGAGATATTGGGAGTTACAGAATCATCCCTGTTGCCTGTTGATGCAAAATCGTCACTACGAAGTGACTGTGTGGTCAAGTGCATCTTCTTCAGGAGGAACTTCAAAAGAAGCTGTCTTCTACTCAAATGCTGCAAGAGGTAGAGGCAGAGGTAGAGAAGGCCGATCTGGAGGCCGTGGTAGAAATCAGAATATGCAGCCAACTCAAGAAAACCAGTCCTATGGAGGAGGTCGTGGTATGTTGACTCAGGTGCATCAAACCAAGTGCATCAAACCACATGACAGGTCATGTAGAATGGATGCAGGATGCAAGGAAAATGGAAAAACCAGGATTTGTGGAGACTGGTGATGATACTACACATCCTATTGTGCAGATTGGAAAAATTCATTTATCTATGCAGGATGGGAAAAAGAAATACCTGTCGGATGTATTTCATGTCCCGAATATCACCAAGAACCTGGTCTCTGTTGGTCAAATGGTTGAGCAGGGCTTGCAGGTCAAATTTAATTCTCATGGATGCTTTGTTGAGGATATGAAAAATAAAGTTTGCTTAATAGCAAAAGGAAAGAAGAAAGGCAGAATCTTTATATTGGATGCAGACATGCCTGAATTGAGTGCAGCAATGTTTGCACGTGGGACCGATGTAGTTGCAGATATTGATATCTGGCATAAACGCATTGGTCATGTTAATGTACATCGACTTAAATCAATGCAAGCCCAAAATATTGTTGTAGGATTACCTAGATTCAAGGTTGCAGAAATGCATAAAGTATGTGAAGCCTATCAATTTGGAAAACAGGCAAGGAAACCATTTTCTAGACATGTTCAAGATAGTAAGAAGCCATTGGAATTAATCCACTCTGATGTGTGGACTACTAAAGCTGCATCTATTGGAGGCTGTCATTATTTTGTCACTTTTATTGATGACTATAGCAAAAAAATTTGGGTGTGTTTTATGAAAAAGAAAAGTGAAGTTTTTGGGCATTTCAAAACTCTTAAAGCTATGGTTGAAAAAGAAACAAGCCTGCAAATAAAATGCCTAAGGCCAAATGGAGGGGGAGAGTACCTCTCAAATGAGTTTGCAAGGTTCTTGCAGGAGCATGGCATAAAGCAACAATATTTATGCAGTCATACCCCACAGCAAAATGAAATTGTAGAAAGAAAAAATAGGCATATTAGAGAGGTATCTCGTGCCATGCTCAATGAAAAAGACCTGCCAGATTTTTACTGGGCTGAGGCAGTTGCTACAGCAGCCTCCATAATGAAGAGGACTCCCACTGCAACAATACATGGCATGACTCCAGAGGAGAGGTATACTGGTAGGAAACCAGATATTTCTCATTTGAAAATTTTTGGTTGCATTGCCTATGTTCATGTGCCAGATGAGTTGAGATCCAAGTTGGATCCAAAAGCTGAGAAGTGCATCTTTATTGGTTATTCTCTGCAGCAGGCAAAAAGGGTATGGATGCTATAACCCTTCTACTCGTAAGTTTACAGTGAGCAGAGATGTTTTTTTTGATGAGATGAGTAGCTGGTATAAACCAGTAAATGTGATTGATAATGTAGATGCACAAAATGGTAATGCTGCACAAAATTCACAGTAGCAGTCACAAGATATTAGTGGACCTGGAGCATCCTCTAGCAGTGGTTCACATTCTTCACCATGGACAGGCAGATTGAGATCAAGAGAATCTTCTCAAAGGAATGAAGATAGTGGTATGTAGGTATCACGAAAAGGAAAAGAGAAGGTAGATCAGCCCATGTTTGATGTGAATGCAGGTCACTCTTATGTGGATGGTGAATCCAGTGGCTCAGAACAGAGCATTGATGATGAGTTGGGTATTCCTTCTATTGTTACACCTGGAGTAAGGAAGACCAGGGATGATTTGAGAGCACCTGGGAGTGAACCTACTTTGCGCGGGTCTACCAGAGCTAGGTATCCTATGGATAGGCTGAAATATGATGGATTTACAGCCATTCACTATGCATATATGGTCAAAGTGATACAGGAACCAGAACCCACTTTTTTTTAGCAAGCCATGGAAAAAGAAAAATGGGAGAAAGCCATGAATGAAGAAATGGATGCCTTGGAAGCAAATGCTACATGGGAATTGATACCTTTGCCTAAAAATAAGAATGCAATTGGTTGTAAGTGGGTTTATAAGGTGAAACACAATGCAGATGGTTCTGTGAATAGATACAAGGCAAGATTAGTAGTAAAGGCGTATGCACAAACATATGGCATTGATTATGAAGAAACATTTAGTCCTGTTGCAAGGATGGTAACCGTAAGAGTAGTCATTGTTATGGTTGCATCAAAGGGATGGTCTTTACATCAGATGGATGTAAAGAATGCCTTCTTGCATGGTGATTTGCAAGAAGAGGTCTATATGGAGCAGCCACCAGGTTATGTGCATGTTGTTCATCCTGAGTTTGTTTGCAGGTTAAAGAAAGTCTTGTATGGCTTGAAGCAAGCACCTAGAGCATGGTCTGACAAGATAGGATAGTATCTTGTCACTATTGGCTTTCAGATTTCCAAGGCAAATTTCTCACTTTATGTGAGAAAAACAGAGAAAGGTATTATGCTACTTGTCATTTATGTTGATGATTTGATTATGACAGGTGACAGTGATGAAGATATCCTTCATGTGAAAATGCTATTGAAGCAGAAGTTTGAGATGAAGGATTTGGGAGAGTTGTGTTATTTCTTGGGCATTGAGGTGATTAGATCACCAAGTGGGATACGGCTCTTGCAGAGATAGTATGGATTGGACATGTTGTCCAAATATGGGATGACAGGATGTAAGCCTATTTCAGTTCCTTTGGAGCAGAATGTGAAGCTAACCGCAGATGCAAGTGAGCTTCTGGAAGACCCTACTATGTACAGACACATAGTAGGAAGTTTGATTTATATGACTATTACCAGGCCACATTTGAGCTATGCTGTTGGATTGGTAAGTCAGTTTATGCAGGCTCCAAGGAAACCGCATTTGGATGCGGCTAGATGCATACTCAGGTATGTGAAGTCCACATTGCAGTATGGACTACTTTATGAGACTGGGGTTCAGAACAGTTGCATGGATACACTGATGCTGATTGGGCTGGTAGTATTTCTGATAGACGATCTACTAGTGGATATGTATTCTCTTTTGGGAGTGCTGCAATCACTTGGAGCAGCAAGAAACAGCCTACAGTTGCCTTGTCGAGCATAGAGGCTGAGTACAGGGGCGTAGTAATGGCTGCATGTGAGGTAGCTTGGTTGCATAAGCTACTTTATGATATGCATCAGCCTCCTACAGATGGGCCAGTTATCATTTATTGTGACAACATGAGTAGTATATACTTGGCAAATAACCCAGTCTATCATGCTAGAACAAAGCACATTGAGGTGCATTATCACTATGTGCGGGAGAGGGTTTTACTAGGTCTTATTGATCTAGTTTATGTCAGCACAGAGGATCAGGTAGCTGACATATTTACGAAGGCATTGGGCACAGAGAAGCTGCGCAAGTTCAGAGACCTGCTTGGTGTGTAGGAATTGGGATTGAGCTCGAGGGTGAGTGCTGAGATATCGAGCTCCACTCGTGATATGCCAGGGTGACGGTTGTGCATTTATGTCACCGACTTGTTAGCTGCAGATGCGGTTGGTACACCGCCCATGAATAATAGCTAGATGACAGCTATCCTTATCTACTCTAGTTCGTGGCTCAGTTAGTATGCCACCTTAGCTAGTTGAGTTTGGTTTGAGACCCATATATAGGGTTCTTCTATTTCTTTGTACTAGAGTTCTTTTGGCTTACACAACTAAGAAGAGAAAAACTGTTTTTAGCCTCCACCTTTGTGTGTATTCCCCCATTGTGCAAGCAAGAATGCTACAAGTGAGACTCCTTCCTTCTCTCCCACAATATTGACATAGAGTTACTGGAGTAGACAACAAGGTTGTGAGGAGGCTACTGGGCTCTTGTCTTCCCCTGAGGCTAGCATTTCTAGCCCATGTGTTCTGTCTGCCCTGGCAAGTTTCCCCTTAGCCTTGCTGCTGAGTTGCCCCCAGTGGTGCAGGTATGCTCACAGCTTGTGGTTTTGAAGGTGAGACTGGTGTGCTCACGTTGGAGAAATCGTCAATAGGATCTTCTAATATGGGTTCAGCATCCTTGAGGTGCTTTTGGGCATCCTTGACCCACTCCTTGACCTTAGCTATAGCCTCGAGCTGCCATTTGGGATGGGGATATTCCCCTACCTTGGCACTCTCTAGCTTGGCTGTCTTAGGAGCTGAGGTCTCCACCTCTGCGTCTGTGACCCTCTTTCCCATTACTAACGTAGTCGCTTCCTTGGTTTCAAGAGTTATATTTGTATCGGTTCTCTTTTTCCGTCTCCTCCGGCTTTTCTTTCCTATTGAGGTTGCATCAAGGTTACTTGGCCCTGGCAAAGAGATGCCTGCCTGTTTTGTTTGAGCTCGCGTCATAACATGTAGTGGGATGGGCGTATCCTCACTGTCAAAGGTTTCCATTCCAAAAAGCCCCAAAGGCACTGATGGCATGTTGGCAGAGCTGGTTGATGGCTTTCGCCTAGGACAGTCAGGAAACAGATGTGTGATTCCACACTCTGTGCATCGGAGATCCGCTTTGTCCTTGTTAGCTTGTTCTCGTTCTGGGCACCATGATGAAATGTGGCCTGGGTGGCCGCAAGTTCAGCATGTGACTGGATCTTGGCTTGGCCCTCCAAAGCCTCTGCCTCTTCCTCTTCCTAAAGCCATCACCAGCACTGGCTAATAGTCCATCAAGGTTGGGTTGCCCTCCTCGTCATAGGATATGTATGGGTTGACATATGTTTCTTCCTCATTAGGCTCCTCCACAAAGTGAACAGGAGCATCGCTAGATGGGTGGGTTACAAAAGGCCCTGGTGGTCTCGGTATACCAGTTGGGTTCATCTCCAGCCTAGGTACGGCAGGTCTTGAGTCAGTCAGTGCTGGGAGAGCTAATTGGAATCCCCTCCCAAAGAAATTGGGTGGCCTATTACCTAAGTATGGAGGGTTGTACTGCTACGCGTATGGGAATCTCCTCAGCATTCTACAATGCACTGCATCATGCCCGAATCTACCGCAATTTGAGCACAACCGAGATCTAGGATCTTGGCACTCAACTGGGAGGTGATTGCCACCGCAGTATATACATTGTACATGAGATCTCACAGGCTTCCTTACCAGCTCTTGCAACCGTGCAATCTCCATTCTCATTTCTGCCATCCCCTGGTCGTGGTCTACACTCTTTCCTTTATCCTACACACTAGCAGTTGCTTTTTCCCCCGAAGTAGTTGATCTCTCAGGGTCCCTCTGGCTTGCATTCTCTCGGTTGGTAGTCCTCATGCTGCATTCCCTGAGTTGATCATCTACGCGTATTGCCTCCTCGAAAACTCTAGCTAGCACGTCTCGTTGCAAGGTGGAGTTACTGGCCAAAGCCTTGTAGAGCTCCTCACTCCGAATCCCGTTCATGAACACTGTAGACACTGCCCTCTTGGTAGGTCGCTCAATGATAGGGATTCTCTTGTTGAGGCTACGCACCTGAGTGACGTAATCCCTAACGTCTTCCTTCTCCCTTTGACTGATATTCATCAACCTAACGATGAGGTTATCCGAATACCCTGCCTCCGAAAACCTCTTAATGAAGAGGCCCTTAAGGCGAACAAAGTTCATACGTTCTGCGTCATCTAGATTAGAATACCAGGTCCTCCCCTTATCGCCTAAGCACAGGCTGAAAGCTTGAGCTCGCTGCGCAGGGTCAGTAAGACTGTTTGCCTCACATACTTGCTTGAACTGCTCCATAAAGCTGTACGGGTCATTGCTAGGTTCGTATCTAGCTAGTTGTTTTGCTACAATGGGGATTCTAGCCTGCCCTTTAGCCCCTTGTGTGACTCCCAATCCCGATAGTAGCGCGGTGGCTAGGGCAGTAGCGCTCTGTTCAACGGACGTATTGTCCAAGAGTCGCTTTGCTACCAATTCGCTCAATGTCGTGACAGCCTCTGTTGCCCGTTCCCTCTCTACATTCGGTCCAGATTTGGCCGCTCCAGCTAGGTCTAGCACTTGTCTAGCCTCGTACATATCTACATCTTGATGTAGCCTTCTAGCCCTTTGCTCATGATTGTAGGCAATTATGCCTTCTAGCACTCTCTTAATTGCTCTTCTCTCTTCTTCCAGGTTTGCTACCACTTCCTCTATAGGTCTGCCCTAGATCACGGTCCTAATGAGTAGATCGTAGTTGTGGACCAGTTCTGAGGTTGGAAATTCTCCTAAGTCTAATTGGTCCTCTCCTCGTTCGCCTCTTGATCCTGACATTGTTTCTACTTCCAGCTCCACGAGGTTGTCAATAAATCCAAGCAGCTCCGCGCAGCGTCCAATCCTCTATATTGTTACTTTCCGTGTCTTCGTGTCTTCTCCAGGTCCTATTAGTAGGGCACTCAAGCACCTGTCTAAGTCTTGGGGTCTTCTCCTACTAGTGGGTTCCTTAATGTTATTAGATATCCTGATTTATTCCTTGTTATTTGAAAGCAGGTGCAATCCTTATTCACACGTTATGCTTAGTGCTTTCGTGGTGCTTGGTGCGAAAACAGGCTTTTCTCTTTTCTTGCAGTGCAAACTTAGTGGAACACAAGAGTGAAGTGCTGACGCAGAAAGCGTTTAATGCGAACTCCACTCTATTTCTCTCCACATTCTTAGCTTTTGAGTTCTAAGCTCGGTTCCCGACTATTCTATGGTCTTTCTGAAGGTCTGTGTTGTGTTTTCTATTCTGCTCTAAGTTCGATTGCTCTCTGAGGTTCTAATGGTCAAACTGGGTCTTGGGGGTGTTCAGGGTTGTGTCCTGGGGGTCAGGTCTGTGGCAAGGTCAACTAAAGATCCTTATTTTTCCTTCTGGCAGGATGGTCCGATTCCCAGAGTCGGACAGGGCTGGTCCGACTCTAGTAGTTGGACGGTCCGATTCTTGCAATCGGACAGCGTGGTCCGAGTCCAGCAGCGGACAGCGTGGTCCGAGTCCAGCAGTCGGACAGCATAGTCCGAGTCCCTCACTCGGGCGGTCCGACTATGATGGGCGGTCCGAGTGCCACGTGGCATGTCTGATCGGATTCTTGGAATCAGACGGTCTGACTCCAAGACTCGGGTGGTCCGATTCTGGGAATCGGACCACTGAGACCTGGTCCGACTGCATCTGGCGGCAGGCACGATTTCGACGCGTTTCAATCCCACTTGACGCCTACTACACACAATCACAAGAGACTTTCCAGATCTAATTAGGGAACTACTAAGAAGCACCAGACTCACCTGGAGCAGCACAAATCGATAGCACCCAGAATCGTGATAGCGCTCCCTCTTCCTGGTAACCAAAAGCTCTCTCTCTCTCAAAGCTAACCAGTGAAATGAGGTTTGTCTTGGCCTCCCAAGCCTCTTAAGGTCCTTTCCTAGCACTGCAAAACCTTAAAGCCAGTTCCCTTTTCCCTGTTTTACCCAGAAATTTGAATCTGGTCCCCTGTTTCCCTGTTTCCAGCAGCAGCCAAAACCTCTATTTTCTCTTTTCCTAACCTAATCTAACCTTAAGCTAGTACAGCCAAAATGCAAAACAGAGATGTAGAATGGTAGTCCTACACTAATGCTTCCAACAAACCAAAACACTTACCTGTTTCACGGATTAAAACCTCCTAAATCTCCTAGCTATCTCGAGCACCGGTTCGGGCTGCAAACCCTACTTCTATGCTTGATTTGATGCGCGTGGTGCTCAAGGCTCCATTCCGTCGGTCCTGGCAACGAAACCAAAATGAAGGGGAGCTACAAGCTCTACCCCGAGACCTACGGACCACTTATTGCTCAAGTGTTTCGAATCGAGCGGCCATGGCTACCTCTCACATAGCCGACGTGCAAAGCCTACCTTACGGGTGTAGTGAGCTTACCTTGATGCTCGATCGAGTACCCTCCTCTTTCTTGTACACCGGTAGCTCCATAATCCTTGAGGCAAGCTCAAGCAACCTCAATCCCTCTCCCATGAGCTTCATCCTCCATAGCCATGCGCGAGACAAGAGATGAGAAGAGAGGAGGGGAAGATGAAGAGAGAAGATGGAGAGCTTCTTCTCCAAGATCCCTCACTCTCACACAATCACTCCCTCACACTCTCTCAATCCCTCTCTCAAGCACAAGCAAGAAGGCAAGAAACAAGAGAAGAAGAAGAAGAAGCTTTCACCACACACAAGAATGATCTTCTCATTCACTTTTTGAACTTTACATACATGCCCTACTTTTCATGGGTGGTCATCCCCTTTTTTACATGGCCGGCCATTAACCTAGGCCCATTTCTCATTTCCCACCGTTCTAGTCTATCCTATTCCCAACTAATGCATACAATTTGCACAGGAGTGAGCCTCACACTCTTTTACAAGGATTCGGGAGAGCTTTCATACTTAATGGTGCGCTTTTTACTCTTTTACTTTCCTTGGGCAATTCTAAGACTTCCTGAGGGTCATGCCCGTGCTTTTAATTTTTTCAGGGTCTGGTTACCAGTTAAGGTGCCTTTTTCTTCCTTTTGTCCTATGCCTTTTTCTATTTCCTTTTTTCCATTTTCCGCTCCTCTATGTGCGGTAAAGAGATGCACTTAAAAGTGGTGGAGCACCACTTTTCAAGTGAATCTACCAATTGAAAGCTTGCTAGCTGTGCTCCACCACTCAAAAGTGATGGGGAGAACCATTCCAAAGTGGTGTATGACCACTATTAGAATGTGGTACACACCACTTTTCACTTGTTCTAATTATTGAAGAGCACAAACACAAATTTTTAGCATTTTCTAGCACTTTAAATATTGAATAACCACTATAGGGACTTAATATGGAGTTGTGAAGCATCATTTTTCAAGTGCTCCACTAGTTGAAATCTCTCTAGTCACATTGAGAGAGCAACGGTTCACGCCACTCTTCACAAGAAGGGTCCACTCATTTTTGTCTTCATTTTGTCGTGAAGATGATGCATAGTCTCCTTGCTGCAGTTTACCACTGCGAATATCATCCTTCATAGCATAACAATTGGCTGCAATATGTCCTATTTTGCCACAGTACTGGCAAACAATAGCAGAATTTCCAGAGCCTCTGTTCTACCATCCACCTCTTCCTCTAGAGCTTCCCCTGCCTCTAAAGTTTCCTTTGCCTCCAGAAACATGTATTTCACCAAATTATTGATTGAACCTGTTTTGTTGGTTATCGCTAGCATGTCCCATACCATGGCCTCTCGAAGAGGATCTACCACATCCCCTTCTTGAACTCGAGTAAAATGCTTGGACCTGTTCACCATTTCTTTCAGAGGAATCACCCTGCATATTGATCTCTTCAGTAATCATGAGAGAGCTCAGCTCATCAAAATCTGGAAATGGCTTTCGTACATATACTGAAGTAACAAATAATTTCCATGCCTTCTCATTGTTAAGGCCACTCAAAGTGGATGAAACCAAATCATCATCATCCGGCATTGCATCAATTGCTGCTAAAGCATCTACAATGCTCCTCACCTTCAACACATACTCATTGACAAACATTTTCCCTTTCTTCAAGGCATTCAACTCTTGCTTGAGTTGAATCTTTCGTGCCTTTGTATTTATTGAAAACATGCTCTCAAAAATTGTCCAAGCTGCATGTGAAGTTTCTACATTTCTGATATGTCCTAGCATAGTATTATCAATGACTGCAGATAGCCAGTACATCACCTTTTTGTCTTTTGCATTCCACTCTTTCCATGCTTTTAACTCATCTGCAGTCGGAGGGATACCCAGCTCTGGCTCCTTTTCTTCACCTGAAACAAACTCATAAAGGCCCTTTCCAATGAGAAAGTTCATCACACAAAACTTCCATGAAGGGTAGTTGTTCTTGTCAAGCTTCTCAATAATGGGATTTCCACTGTTCTCTGCCATTATCACAAACAAGGATACAACACAGCAAGCTATTTTGCAATCTTTCACAACACATGCGCAGCAATACATCAAGCAACCTTTTTCACCGATTGCTCAATAGTACATGTAATCTGCAACCTATTTCCAAATAAACCTTATATTTGCTTCCTACAAACACCTCAAAAATTACAGATTTGCAATCTGCAACCTGCGTACCCACTTTTGGTCAATACAGCCGAAACCACAATGTACCCTGAAACTGTTGTCTACAACATTGTGGCTCTAAAACGGGGCCTAAAACAGCCTCAGACGCCCAAAATGACTGCAAGAATGCCCTAAAGGGCTCATCTGCAAAATATACAGTGATCTGCTCGCACACCAAATCTCACAGCAATGTGAAATTTTTGCTCGACGTGCTTCTAGTGCCTTCATAAGCACTATCCAAGAGAGAGAGAGGAAGAATGGAAGAGCTTCTTACCCATTTTTTGCTTGCTCAAACCTTGCTTCTTCTCCTTCACTTTAGCCTTTAAAATCAGCATCTCTCAATGGCGCGGCTCTGATACCATGTCAAGAATTGCGTGATGGGGGAATTTGCTTGAGCTGCTATGCCAAACATGCACTATATACACAAGAGGAAGCTCACTCAAGAACACAAGAAGAGAGATGGAGGCCAAAACGTTTTCTTGCTGGTTTCTTCTTCTTCTTCCACACACTATACAATATACACAAAGTATAGATAAGATACAACATAAAGGAAAGTGGCCAACTAAGTCAAACAGTGCATAACCAACTACACTAATCGATTGGCGCTATGTCTTGTAGGTAGGTATAACAAACTAAATATAATAAGTGATAAGTCAGTAGCCATGTGAGTATCATAATGACCACCAATGTGCTAAGTGTAGACGTGCGGACCCATCTAGCTAGGCAGTCCATCATCAATGTCCGCATGTGTTGAGCTTGCCATCTCAACATCTCTCTTTTTCTCTTTCCATTTCTTTTTCCTTGTTTTCTTTTTTTTATTTTCCTCTTGATTTATTTTTGTATTTTGTGATGAATATCTTTTTCTCTCTGTCTCTTTATCTCTCTTTGTGTATCTTTCCCCCATTCCTCCCCCTTTTGTTTTCTATTTTTCTAATGTGTATGTGTGTGTGTGTGTGTGTGTGTGTGTGTGTGTGTGTGTGTGTGTGTGTGTGTGTGTGTGTGTGTGTGTGTGTGTGTGTGTGTGTGTGTGTGTGGAATTATCCATTTGTTTCTCATACCCACCAGCTAATCTAGTTGTACCTTGAAGCTTCCCTCTATTATTGCATGTGTTGTCCCAGCACCACCCTACCTCATGAGCATGCCATTTCTTTATGATGCTACTCTGTCACTCTCTACTTGGGGAAAGGGTAGTGGCACATGATTATGACATGCCTAGAATATGCACACATATGGGCTGACTTTGATATCCCTTTACAGGGGCCACTTCACCAGTTTTTGACCACTACTCCTATATCAAAGTTAGGGGCTCTCATCACCCACATGTTACGCTTTCGGGAGATTCACGCTGCATAGATCGTTCTTTCACCATATCTACCCTTTCCTACCATGGGAAAGGAGAATCATTGTATATCTGGAAAGGTCCTATGGGTCATAATTTGGCCTTCCATGGATGATAATAAACTACTCTACTTTACTCTATTTTATATATATATACATATATATATATATATATATACATATATATATATATATACATATATATATATATATACATATATATATATATATACATATATATATATATATACATATATATATATATATACATATATATATATATATATATATATGCAATCTCCATTCTCCTTGTGGCTCCAACTAGTATTAGAGTGGAAGGGAGCCTCTAGCCATCATTGCTAATAAAAATACATTTGCCTTGTGGCTCCAACAACTAGTATTAGAGGAGGAGGGAGTCTCTAGCTAGCACTGCCAATAAAAATCTTCATAGTCTTCATTTTGATGAGATTTGATGTGCACAAGAGATTTGAGATTGTTTTAGGCTTTGTTTCAAACATGTAAGAGCTACATATGCTACTCTATCTTTTTGTATAATTCTATGCAAATTATTTAGAAACTCCAAAAAAAAATATCAAGGATTACAATGTCCAGTATAGAGATGATAATATATATAGGTTATCAGATATTAGTAATTAGAGATGATATATATATAGATTGTAGGTGGTTTACACATGTTGTAGATTATAAATTTTACAATTTTGGAGGTTGCTATTAGCTGCTACTATATGCAGCAAATATTATAGTAGGGAAGACTATGATATATATGATGTAGCAATCCTTGAGCTATGTAGGTTATCATAGTATCCATGCATATTTTCTTGTGAACAAGAAAGAACATCATTATTTGATGTATTGTAGTAGATTTTGGGAGATCAATCTTTTGATGTACTTATAAATAATTGGATGTTATTATACTACAATATCCATGAAGAAGCATTGATGTTGTAATGCCATGGTTTAACTAAATGTAGTGATCTTTACAATATTTGGACAGTGTCATATGCATTATTGCTTGAGTAGTGGATCATTTTCTATCTTTGTTCGATTCTAGTTATACTAAGCAAGTGTTGCATAAAGTCTACCAATTTTATAATGTAATTTGCTAAATTTCTAGATGTTTTTACTTGACAATGGATTGTTGTTTTTGTAGAAATGGCTTCATTATCTCCAATGGACAAGGAGCTATTAAACATTAGGAAGTTTAATTATATCAACTTTATTTTGTGGAAGGAGTAGATTCAACATATCCTTTTTGTTAAGAAGAAGCAGTTAAGGCCTATAAGAGCCATTAGCTAGAAAACCAATAGACATATATAAAGATGATTGGCTAGATCTTGATGCATTGGCCAAATCCACTATTAGGGTGCAATTGGTAGAATATGTGTACTTTAAAGTTGTGAACGAGGCTAATACACATTACTTATGTAAGAAGCTATGTGATACTTACGAGAAAGAAGTTACCTCTAATAAGGTGTAACTCATGAATAAGTTGTTTGATTTGTAAATGAAGGATGGCTCTACTATTGCCTCCCAGCTAAATGAATTCAACATCACATTTAATTGGATTTTGGCTCAAAAGTTGAAGTTCGAAGATGAAGTTAAGGATTAACACTTTATTAGGGAATTTGGGAATTTCCATGTACTTTTGAATCCCCAATACCTTTATTATTTGACCACATGGTCAAATCTTGTTGCCTTACTTAAAGGTGGAGTCTATCCTAAATGCTACGTAAGCTACATTTCCAAATCTTACTTTCAAATAGGGATCAAGATTTAGCCACATGGTCTAATATTTATCACTTATTTAAAATTGGGACTTAGAAAATTCCCAAATTCCTTAATATGGTGTTGGATGAAGTTAATGCCATCTTTTTGCTATGATCCTTGCTTGGAGCATGGGACACTTTTAGAATAGTAAATAAGCTCCATATAAGTTGAGTTAAAGACCAATTATGTTGTGGGGCATTTTATTGGCTGAGGAGATACATAGAAAATCCATAAACCAAGACAAAAATACATATATTTAATCATGCAGCACACTCATTAAGTCACATCACACTAGTCACAAGTTAATCACGCAACACACATGTTAGTCACACACTCATTAAGTTACATCACATACACCACACTAGTTTACAAGTTAAACATACATATACAACACAACTTACATGCTAGTTTAGTGGTATAAATCACGATTAGGTTACATTAGTCATGTTTCATACAATACGCTCCACACAACACTCACACATCAAGTGCTACATACAAAACTCATGCAATACATACAAACGATACACACACACACACAAACACCACACTCCATTCACACCACATAACATAGTCACCAATGCTCCTTTAATGCATAGTCATTGATGGACAGATTCCCTCTTTTAACTTGATTTAGCTTTAACTTGAGTTATAGCTCTTTGGCCTTTGTATTTACCTCAAATAACCTTATCAGATTCTTCCAAGTAATAGCGGGGGATTTAGATTCCTACAAATAGCCCATCATCCTATCAATGGCATTTATAGATAGCTCATACATTACTTTACTATGTGTCTACTCCCAATCCTTCTTAGCCTTTATATGTTCTACAATAGCATTTCACAAAGGGACTTCAACTACCGCTATCATGTCTCCTTCAATATAATTCCAAACTCTTTTGTCATTCAAGAAATTATTGAACTTCCATGCACGGTAAGTATTCTTATCAAGCATTTCACTAACTGTCTAGTTAAAATTGCTAGATATTTGGACAAGACAAGCAACCTTACAAAAGCAACCTTTTTCACTAATTACACAAAATAATTGCAATTTGTAATCTATATGAAAATGCCCTCTATGTTTGCACCTTATCAAATACTTGAAACTTCATAGATTTCGAATCTATAACCTCCATACCTTTAAAGGAAATGAATCTGCAGTATACCCAAAAATTTCTTTCAACCAACTTGCAAAGCTTAAACAGATGCCAAAATAACCTCACATAGCAAAAATCAATATGGACACTCTCTTAAGAGCTAATTTCTAGTGTACACACTACTCTTCATGCTCACCAAGTTTCACTACAATTGGAGTCTATAGCCCTTCTAGCTTGAGGAGCCTCCTATAGCTATATTTCATGGAAAATCAAACAAGATGTAAGAGTTTCTTACCCATTGCTCGCTTACTTACTTTCATACTCTATCACCTTCACCTCAGTCTTCGATTGAGCTTTGTGCAGCCATGGGATTTCTCTAATACCATGAAAATAAAAAGGGGAGAGAGACTTGCAGCAACCAAGAGCACACACATAATAAAGACTTGCGCACACAAAGAAGTAGGACTAAAATCTTCTTCACCTTCCACACAAAAAGAACTTAGTCTATAACATGATAAAAGACTAATATGAAGGTACTACAACCTATATACATGCAGTCACTAAGTGTGAACCCACTCAGAATAAATGAGGTGACACAATAAATATGCTAGAACCAAGAGTGGACTATGTGGATGTAGTCCAGCAATAGAATCATTGGGCATATCCTCCATGTTGGTTACCTAACATGCTAGTGTGAGTAAAGTCTTGCCACATCAACGAGGCTTGTAATGGATGCTAGCTTATATAGAGCTACACATCTCAATAGTTGTTGTAAATAGTGATTTTCTTCTCAAGTTCCTTTTCTTCCTTGCTTCCATTGTTAAGTTATTGGGATTGAGAAGAGCAAGAAATAGAGAGAGGTAGGGAGAGAAGGTACAAGTGACTCAAGGAGACACATCTACCATAAGCGAGTTAAACTCCCTAGGTGCATTTTATCCTCAATGGGCCCTAAATAAGTCTAGGGGAATAGGGAAGGGCTAGGGCATTAGAGATAGAGCTTATTGGTAAGGAGGTTGATAAGGCAACTAAGTGTACCTAGCTTGAGAACCCTTAGTGCAATGTAGTGCTTGTGAGTGCATATTGTTTACTTTTTTTCGCTCTCACATTTTTTGAATAAATATATAAGTGCCATACAATGAGCTTTCAACATTACAAAAGTGAATCAAAAACATTAAAGATGCGAAGGTTGAGAGCATTAGGTGATCCTAGCTCTTTGTGTTATCAATGCACTAAAGAACATATGATAGATGCTAGGCACCAGCAATTCATACATCCTTTTGAGGGATAGGGGGCTTTGAGGTAGAGGTCAAGTTGCATCATTCATGCAAAATTTAGGGCTATGAGTTGATGGTGTCTTGTGTGCATGAAGGCTAGAAGAGTCTTCTAAGTGTTATGGTACTTCAAAATTTTCACACTCTTGATTCTTCTAAGGATTCATTACCCATGTGGCTTCATTGATTTTTCCTATAAGCCCAAGCCCATTACTTGTCACCTATTTTATCATGCTTCCTCTTGATAAGACTTGAGAGTGCATGTAGTTGTTCCTTATATAAATGATCCAAAATTCAATATTATAATTAAAATTTACCATTTTTAACCACTATTATTATCATGGCATCCATTTTTTATCCACTTCAACTCATTTATTTTTTGTTCCCCCCTTCCCCATCATAATAAGTTTGTAATGTTTCTGAGCACTGTACAGTATGCATTCTTATTGTATGCATGCATTTTGATCTTTAGTTGCTTATTTTACACAAAAAAATGTGACAAATTATTTATTATAGGCAAATAAGTGGCTATAGTATAGTGTCACTTAGCCTAAAGATAGGTAGAAATCACGATCATATTGAACCACAACATCAATGCTTAGGAATTGTGGTACTCTATCAAAAATCCTTATGTGAGAAGTAATGTCAAGGACCACATTTCCTTAGCCCAATGTGCTAACAACATGCAATTCTTTCTCCAAGATGAGCTTGCTCAATAGAGCGTGATCTAGGATTGGTTTTGGTAATTCAATATCTTAGACGATCGATGTTACCTTAGGGGATGCACCTATAAGAAATTATTAATGTGTGTTCAAAGGGTATAATTAAGAAACACATTTCCTTTACATTCTATAAGGCCATAAAATGACCCCTTTTACTTTACTAAACTTGCAAATTTTTTTCAAATTGTAATTAAAAAACTTCTTTTGTAAATATAATCTTGTAAATTCTATTAAATAAAATACATTTTCTTTTGAACTCATGTAGTATCTTACATGTTCTATAAGTTGCACCCCCCCACCCCTAGGGGCTAGTACTTGGAGGGAAGTGGGAACTACATACATCGAATCATTTTTTGAATTCCAACCTATCTTTTCTCCTCGAGGGTCATTAGTCTCCAATGTTGGCCATTGAAATTAGCATGGTGAGCCATTCCTTGCCGAGAACTTGTTGTGACATTATGCTTTCAATTCCAACACTTATGCCTCCTTCATGCTTTTTACACAACTCTTAATGTGGAATGATGGAATCAAGAAAAGCTCTTTAATATTAGTCTTAGAGATACATTATGTAAGCATGGTTTTTTTGTATAGCATACATAAATTTTTTCTTGTTTAGTGGTCATTCTAGGCATTCTTGATACTCATCAGCCAATGTTCTTAGGTCCACATGAACAAGGATATATGCTAGTACTTTTATCTTTTTCTTGATTCCATTCATGTTGCACTTGATTACTTACTAATGGATTCTCCTTTTGCACCTTTTCCTTGGCTATTTCCATAAAAAATCTTAATTTTTTCTTAGACTATAGGTCATAGGAGGTTTGGGCTAAGAGCATTGTTTAAAAAGAGTTGGGTTAGTGATGCTTTTAATTTTCATGTTTGTATTCCCTTTCATGGAAGTAGTAGTAGTTTGATCCTTGGCAAAGTTGATTGTTATAGTCACAATCAAGGGGTGCAACCATTTGGATTCCACTTTGGATTGGGAAGAAGTAATCACATGGTCAATGGATTTGGTTGCATGGGAAATTGCAAGCTTCTGTTGGATGGGATCTTGGGATTCATTAAAAGTACTCTTAGACTCCATTATTCTTGGAGCAACTAGGATGGCCTACTTGGTATTCTCATATTGCACATCTATTGCCTCTTCATCCTTACCCTTAGAATCAATGGTAACAACTTTAGTAGTAGCACACAACTAATGTTATCGTGCTTGCATGGAAAATTGTGCACAATTAGTGGATGGGATCTTGGATTCATTGAAATAACTCTTAGGCTCCTAGAACACCATATTAGGGAATTTGGAAATTTTCTAAGTCCCAATTTTAAATAAGTGATAAATATTTGACCATGTGGCTAAATCTTGATCCCTATTTGAAAGTAAGATTTGGAAAGGTAGCTTACTTAGCATTTAGGGTAGACTCCACCTTTAAGTAAGGCAACAATATTTGACCATGTGATCAAATAATAAAGGTATTGGGGATTCAAAAGTACATGGAAATTCCCAAATTCCCTAATATAGTGTTCTAAGGATTGATGGTATCAACTTTAGTAATATCATACGACTGCTACTATCATGCTTCTTCTTTATTTTTAGGTGAGGAAGGTTTGGACTTAGGGCACTTGGGGTATTTGGCTGAACGAGAGAAATCCACCCTAGCTTGTCAATATTTAATCCTTTTGCCATCTACTTATTATATCTATGAGGGTGGGTTAACTAGGATTGCTAGCAATTGACATGTTAGGCTCTTCCTCTCTTGAGAGGATGGATTTTGTAGAGCTCTTCACATTATTGGCAAGTCAACAATAGTTTGAGGTTTTGCTCTAGGAGCCATGGGTTCTAAGGTATTCTTTTGATACATGAGAATCAACTTTCTAGAGATCAACTAAAACTAGCTTGATTCCAATGTCATTTTTGGTTTGAACCAAGCCTTGCACTTAGACTTAGTTTTCCTTCCCCTTTAGGATGTTAGAGATTTAATTATAGTTGGAAAACTTAATCTTGATTCTATATTTGGTTTAATTGCTAACCTCACTTTGCATTTAGGCCTAGCTTTCTTTCTTCATGTGGGCATTGGAGGCTTAGCATTTGTTTGTGGAGGTGGTGCTACAGAGATGGCTTAGGCAACCATAACCATTGGTTTCCCATGTGGTATCCTTGAGCATGTAGGAGCTTATCCTTGAGCATATAGGAGCTTATCCGCATTTAGGGCTTATCCGCAGTTATTTTGGGCATCTGAGGCCGTTTCAGGCCCCATTTTAGAGCCGCAAGGTTGCGGACAGCAATTTTAGGGTACATTGTGACTTCGGCTGTATTGACTAAACGTGGGTGCACAGGTTATAGATTTCAGATCTGTAAGTTCAAAGGTTTTTATCAGCGAATAAACACAAGGTTTATCTGCAAACTGGTTGCAGATTGCATGTATTGTTGAGCAGACAGTGAAAAAGGCTGTCTGGTGTATTGCTGTACACTACAGGTCGAGGGTTGGAGAAGATTTGCTTGCTATTTGGTATTAGTTTTGTGATAATGGCAGAGAATAGTGGAAGCCCCATCCTTGAGAAGCTTGACAAGAACAACTACCCTTCATGGAAGTTCCATGTCACGAACTTTCTTATTGGAAAAGGCCTCTACAAGTTTGTTTCAGGTGAAGAAAAGGAGCCGGAGGTGAGTGATCCTCCAACTGCAGAAGAGACAAAGGCACGAAAGGAATGGAATGCAAAAGACAAAAATGTCATGTATTGGCTGTCTGCAGTAATTGACAATAATATGCTAGGATATATTAGAAATCCAGAGAATTCATATGCAGCTTGGACCATACTTGAAAGTATGTTTTCTGTAAATACAAAGGCACGAAAGATTCAACTCAAGCAAGAGTTGAATACATTGAAGAAAGGGAAGATGTCTATCAATGAGTATGCACTGAAGGTAAGGAGCATTGCAGATGCCTTGGCAGCGATTGATGCAATGCCCGATGATGATGATTTGGTGTCGTTTACCTTGGGTGGACTTAACAATGAAAAGGCTTGGAAGTCTTTTGTAACTTCAGTATATGTCAGAAAGCCATTTCTAGATTTCGATGAGTTGGTCTCCCTTATGATCACTGAAGAGATCAACATGCAGAGTGAGACATCTGAAAGAAGTGGTGAACAGGTCCAAGCTTTCTACTCCAGTTCAGGAAGGGGACGTGGAAGATTCTCTTCAAGAGGCTGTGGTACATGACATCTTAAAGAAGTGGTGAACAGGTCCAAGCTTTCTACTCTAGTTCAAGAAGGGGACGTGGAAGATTCTCTTCAAGAGGCCGTGGTACAAGACGTGGTAGTGACAACCAGCAAAACAGATTGAATCAGTAATTTGGCGATATGCAGGTTTCAAGAGGTCATGGTAACTTTAGAGGTAGGGGGAGCTTTAGAGGAAGAGGTGGATGGCAGAACAGAGGTTCTAACAACTCTGGTATTGTGTGTCACTACTGTGGCAAAACAGGTCATATTGCAGCCCAATGTTATGCTAAGAAAGATGATATTCATAGTAGTAAATTGCAGCAAGGAAACTATACATCATCTTCACGACAAAATGAAGACAAAAATGAACGTCTGTTTGTTATGCAGCATATGTTGAATGCTGTTATAGGAAAGGAAACACATGATGATGTTTGGTATGTTGATTCAGGTGCATCCAATCATATAACCAGCCATGCAGAATGGTTTGGAGAGATGCAGGATTTGCAAAATGTAGGTTATGTGCAGATGGGTGATGATTCATGCCACCCAATTTCACACATTGGAAAAGTTCCCTTGTTCTTGCATGATGGTAAGACAAAGAGTCTTTCAGATGTATTACATGTGCCATCTATTACAAAGAACTTGGTGTCAGTCGGTCAAATGGTAGAGCAAGGGCTGCAAGTCAGATTTAATGCAAAAGGCTGCTTTGTAGAAGACTTCAATGACAAGTGCAGGTTGGTAGCAAAGGGAAGTAGAGTTGGACATATGTTTACTCTGGATGCTGGAATTCCTACTATGAATGCTGCTATGTATGCTAAAGGAAAAGGTGTTGTTGCAGATATTGAAATTCGGCACAAACGCATTGGACATGCAAATATACAAAGATTGAAATTAATGCAGTCTAAAGGGTTGGTTATAAGTTTGCCTACATTTATAGTTGCATAATTTCATAAGATATGCGAAGCATGTCAGTTTGGTAAGCAGGCAAGACAACCCTTTTCACATGACAGAGATGTAAGCAGAAATATCCTTGGTGTTGTGCATACAGATATTTGGGGGCCTTCACAAAATGTATCTCTTGGAGGCAGTTCATACTTTGTCACATTCATTGATGATTGTTCTAGAAAGCTGTGGGTATATTTTATGAAGGAAAAGAGTGAAGCGTTTGAGCACTTTAGAACTTTCAAGGTTGTAGTTGAAAGAGAAACAGGCTTGAAAGTAAAGTGCTTGAGGTCAAATGGAGGGGAAGAGTACCTCTCGAATGAGTTCAGTGATTTTCTGAGGTCTCATGGGATAAAGAGATAGATCACATGCAAGTATACCCCACAGCAAAATGGTGTTGCAGAAAGAAAAAACATGCATATTGCAAAAGTTGCATGGGCATTAATGGCTGAAAAGAATATACCCAAACATTTTTTGTCTGAGGCTGTCCATACTGCTGTCTACATTATGAATAGAACTCCCATAGCTGCAGTTCATGGGATGACTCCTGAAGAATGCTTTACTGGAAAGAAGCTTGATGTATCACACTTGAAGGTATTTGGCTGTGTTGCATATGTTAATGTGCCAGATGAGCTACGGAAGAAGCTTGATCCAAAGGCAGAAAAATGTGTCATTATTGGATACTCTTTAGAGCAAAAAGGGTATCGCTGTTTTAACCCTATCACATGTAAGTTCAGAGTGAGCAGGGATGTCATCTTTGATGAAATGAGTAGTTGGTATGCATCTAGTGCTGATGCATTGGATGATGATGATGATCATGACACTCATGTGCAGGCTAAAAAGTAAGAATCACGGACTCTTAGTGGACTAGAGACATCATCTGGTAGTCCTTGGTCTGGGAGACTAAGGAGTAGCTCTACATCTTCAGGTGCATCTAGTAGCACTACAAGTAAAGACAAAGGAAAGAATAAAGTGTCAAATGGCATTGATGTAGTTCTTGATGGAGACTCCAGTGGCTCAAAGAGCTTGGATGATGAGCTTGGCATTCCTTCAGTGAGGACTCCAGGGGTGCAGAGAGCGCGCGTCAATGCAAAGACTCCATTGAGTGATCCAGTAGTATGCAAGTCTAGCAAGGTGGGATACCCTGTTAAAAGATTTGGTTTTGAAGGTTATGCAGCTCACCATTATGCTTATATGGTGAAACTAATTGAGGATGTTGAGTCCACTTGCTTTGAGGATGTTGTTGGTCATACTGATTGGGATGCACCAAAACAGATAAGGAGATGGTTGCATTAGAGGCCAATAAAACTTGGGATCTAGTATCATTGTCGAAGGGCAAGAAAGCTATTGGATGTAAGTGGGTTTATAATATTAAGCACAATGCAGATGGTTCTATTAGTAGGTACAACGCTAGGCTGGTTGCAAAAGGCTATGCCCAGACATATAGCATAGATTATGAAGAAACCTTCAGTCCAGTTGCTAGGATGGCAACTGTCACACGTGTGATTTCTTTGGCAATAGCCAAAGGTTGGAGGTTGCAACAAACGGATGTGAAGAATGCCTTCTTGCATGGTGATTTGCAGGAAGAAATGCATATGGATCAACTAGCAGGTTATGAAGATTTAGAGCATCCCACGTATGTGTGCAGGTTGAAGAAGGCACTCTATGGGCTCAAGCAAGAACCTAGAGCATGGTCTGACAAGATCAGAGAGTATCTTGTCAATATTGGCTTTTATATTTCTGATGCTGATCACTCACTTTATGTGAGAAAGGGAGATGTAGGTTTGGTCATCATAGTCATCTATGTGGATGACTTGATTATTACAGGTGATAGTGATAGTGGGATTGCTGAAGTCAAGGATTTTTTGAAGAAGAAGTTTGAGATGAAGGATCTAGGTGAGCTAAGGTACTTCCTTGGCATTGAGGTGATCAGATGTGATGATGGTATATGGCTGTCCCAAAGACAGTATGGCTTGGATATGTTTTCTAAGTATGGTATGACAGCATGCAAACCACTTTCAGTCCCATTGGAGCAGAATGTAAAGTTGAGTGCTGATGTTGGGGATGAGATAGAAAACCCTACTATGTTCAGGAGGATAGTGGGGAGTTTGATCTACATGACCATTACAAGGCCAGACTTGAGCTACGATGTTGGTCTTGTGAGTCAATTTATGCAAGTACCTAGAAAGCCACATTTGTATACAGTGAGATACATATTGAGATATGTGAAGTCCACATTACATTATGGACTTTTCTATGAGGTAGGTACAAATTACAGGTGGTTGGATACATAGATGCAGATTCTGGTAGTATGCCGATAGAAGATCTACCAGCAAATACATGTTCTCTCTCGGTGGTGCAGCAGTTACTTGGAGCAGCAAAAAGCAACCTACAATTGCTTTGTCAAGTACATAGGCTGAGTATAGAGGTGCTGCTGTAGCAGCATGTGAGGTAGTATGGCTATAAAAGTTATTGGCTGATTTAGATGTGCAAGTGGAAGGTCCAGTTGTCATTTATTGTGACAACATGAGCAGTATACAATTGGCTAGGAACCCTGTGTTCCATGCCAGGACAAAGCATATTGAGGTACACTACCACTTTGTGAGAGAGAAGATACTAGCATGTGAGATTGACTTGGTGTATGTCAGCACATAGGATCAGATAGCTGACATCTTCACAAAGGCATTGGGTACAAAGAAGCTTCAAAAGTTTCGAAGCTTACTTAGAGTTGCAGAGATGTAGTTGAGCTTGAGGGGGAGTGTTGAGATGATAAGCTCAACACATGTGGGCATTGATGATGGACCGCCTGGTTAGATGGGTCCACACATCTACACTTAGCACGTCGGTGGTCATTATGACTCTCACATGGCCATTGACTCATTATTATTATATTCAGGTTGTTACACCTATTTACAATTGGCATAGTTGTAGCACCAGTCGACTAGTGTAGTCGGTTATGCATTGTTTGACTTAGTAGGCCACTTGCCTTTATATTTTATCTAATCTATACTTTGTGTACATTGTAAAGTATATGGAAGAAGAAGAAGAAACCAGCAAGAAAACGTTTTGGCCTCCATCTCTCTTCTTGTCTCTTGAATGAGCTTCTCCTTGTGCATTCTGTGCATGTTCGGTGCAGCATCTTGAGCAAGTCCCCCCAACACGCGATTCTTGACATAAGGAGTCTCACTCACCGTGGTTAGACTTATCTCTTTGAGTCACTTCTACTTTTTTCCTTTGTGCCTTAGGATGTGTGCTTATGCAAGAGGGTCATCCTGTAGCATACTCTTCAAGAAAATTGAAGAACCATGAGAGAAATTATGCTACCCACGATCTGGAGTTGTTAGATGTCATCCATGCTCTCTAGCTTTGGAGACATTACTTACTGGGTAACAAGTTTACCCTAGTGATGGATCATAAAAGTTTTAAGTGGATCTTTACCCACCAAAATGAGCTCAACATGAGGCAACGTCAATGGATTGTAGTGTTGGAGGAATATGATTTTGAAATCAAATACCGGCCTGGAAAGAAGAATGTAGTTGTCGATGCACTCAGTCGCAAGGCATTTCTGAATTCACTGATTTTACAAGATCCATCAACTGCCAAATATCTAGCCACAAAAGTATCCATGCCAAACAACCCAATACTTGAGCTAGCTAGAGAAGAAGCATGCCATGATCCAACCTATCAGAAATTGCTAAGGGAGATCCCCATCAAGGATCAGGACCTAAAGCTACAAGCAAAGTATCTATAATTCTCTACCAATAATGGACTTGTCTACTATAGAACGAGATTATGCATACCAGCAAGCGAGTCACTCAAGCAGAAGATACTTTTGGAAGCTCATGACTCCCCTTTTTTAGGACATCCTGGCTATGCCAATACCCTCAATGCAGTCAGAAAGAGCTATTATTGGGAGAGGCTTAAAGGTGGCATTCTCAAATATGTCACTAAGTGTTTGTCTTGTCAATGCATTAAGGCCAAACATGTCAAAATGTCAGGGAAGTTGCAACCACTTGAAATTCCCCAAATGAAATGGGAATTCATTAGTATGGACTTTGTTGTTGGCCTGCCCCAAGTTTAGGGAGAATACAACTCCATTATGGTTGTGGTTGATATGCTCACCAAGGTTGCACACCTTATCCCTATTAAGACAAACTATAAAGCCTCAAACATCGCAAGGCTATTTATCAAGGAGATATTCAAACTACATGGGTTACCTAGAAGAATCATTAGTGATCGTGACTCTCTCTTCACATCACATTTCTGGAGGGCTATCTTCAAAGCCATTGGGACTCAAATCTATTTCAGTACAGCTTACCATCCCCAAATCGATGGTCAAACGGAGCGAGTCAACCAAGTCATTGAGGATATGCTAAGGGCACATTGTTGCCGCGAACCCAAAAAGTGGATTCAATATTTGCCACTAGTTGAGTTTGCCTATAATGCTTCCTACCAACAAAGCATTCAGATGACCCCTTTCCAAGCATTGTATGGGCATGATTGTTGTAGTCCTTTAAACTTCTCAGATTCAACCTTGAGGGTTGAAGCTTCAAATCAGATGTTGGAAGATATGGATGACCAAATAAAATTGATAAAACGGGACATCCAAGCCGCCAAGGATAGACAAAAGGCTTACGCAAATTTGAAACGTCAAGACAGATCCTTCGCTGAAGGAGGTATGGTCTTCATATGTGAATGCCCAAAGAAGAGTTCCCTATCCTTAGATGAATACAAAAAGCTAAGTCCAAGGTATTGTGGACCTTAGAAGATTGACAAGTGCTTAGGGGCTAATGCTTATAGACTTCAACTCCCTGAGAACCTAAAAGTTCATAATGTATTCCATATCAATCTACTGAAAAAGTATGTGCCTAACCCAAATCACGTACTTGATGATCAACAAGTTTGTAATGCCTAGCCAAGGAGTCCTTGAGCTATGGCCTCACAGGATCTTAGATGTTAGGGAGAGGCATTTGAGATCCAGAACCTTAAGAGAATACCTCATCTAGTGGAAAGATTATCCCGAAGTGGATGCACTTGGATGGATGAAAGTACTCTCAACCAACAATACCCCCAGTTCTTCTCCAGATGAAGATATCTCGATTCCTCTAAGGGGGAGAGAGTGTAATATTTCCGCCTCGAAATATTGAAGACCTACAATTCGTGCAAAAAGAAAATTAACATAATCTCCCGCATTGGTAAATGAGGTGGTTAAGTGCTTACCCCGTGCACGCGATAATAAACCCCAACCGCGTTGTGCAAATAAGGTTGAGGCTAAAACCTGCAAGCTGCATAGGAACACCATCACGGGGGAAAAGGGGTTAATGGATAACTTTAGTGCAAAATTTTTTAAATAATAACCCCTCCCCTCCGCCAATGCATGGCAGGGGAGAGGAGTGTGAGAGGGAGAGAAACTAAGTGGTGTGGGGAAGCATGAGGGAGGGGGCATGCACACAAGCCACGTGTGTGAATACCTCTCCCCTCCGCCAATGCATGGCAGGGGAGAGGAGTGTGAGAGGGAGAAAAGCTAAGCGGTGTGGGGAAGCATGAGGGAGGAGGCATGCACACAAGCCACGTGTGTGGATACCTCTCCCCCCCTTAGCTTATATAAACTCCCCTTAATATTGGGGGGAGGGATGAAGGGAGAGAGAGGACAGACATGAAGCCTACTGCCCAAGCTGTCGCCATCAGCCGCCATGCAACGCCACGCTGGCCTGCTGCCGCCTGCGTTATTGCCATCGCCATCATCATTATCGTCATCTCCATCTCCCTCAATCATCGCCTTCATCCCTCCTCCCCAATCATTTCCCCTCCATGTCATTCTGTTTTACACAGAAGCTTCTTGGAAGCTTCTTTAGAAGCTTCTAAAGACAAAGCTTCCATAAGCCTTGTACACATGGCTTATCCTTGGGTTTTTATAACCATGCCTTGAAAGGATAATTTCTGTGCAAGGGAGGGAGTAGGCAGATTTCCAGACTGATTTTCCCAAAGGATGGAGGAAGTTCGTAGACCGGATAAAGGCAAGGATGAGTTGCGGAGTCAAGAGTCTACCTCATCGATGGGCCCCAAACAAAAGATGCAAGGTGCTCACGCGGGAGCCTCCAACCCAAGTCTTCATGTGGACATCGCTACGAGTCCTCATACCGAGGTTCTTAGAAGTTTAATTCCGCATAAAAGGAATGCATTGAGAACGCTTAATTTTCATGGGGAAAGTTATGAATGCAATTATTCATTCGTCTTACAAGTTTTTAGTTGCATGTTCCACTTTGCTTGCATTTCCAAAGTTGCAATCCTAAATGCATATTGCATAGATTTAAAAAAAAGATGGAATCGTTTAAATGCATCCTTGTTTTCCTCGCAAGAAAGAACAAGCACTTAATGCATTTAAGCAATGATTCCCTAGATGTGACTCGTAGGAAATAATCATCGACGTCCATAAAAATGTTGTCCAAGTAATTGCATTACATGGAAGGGATTTATATACCATGCACATTGCATGCGATGTTAATTGCATCCTAGGTTCATTAAGTGTCGAAGGAAAAATTAAAATCATTAATGGTCTCATGATATTCATGAACTTATTTATCGAAGTTTTTTAGAAAAATATGCATTTCATATTAAATCATGAATTCAATGCATCGAACAAAGGGTTTATAGGTATAGTTCTTGATGCAATTCAACATAGGCTTTTATATGAGTTAGCCATGAATTGTCTATCATTATAGATTAGGCAAGGAATAGAGATGGTCATTTTACGTTTTATAGTTGCATAGAAGGAAAAGGTCAATGAATCGCATATTTGCACGTAATGTGATGTCGTGCAACTATTTACACCTTTTAGGACAAATATTAGCGTCTCTAAGAAAAGATCATTTCTTATCGCAAGATAAGTAGACCGATTTAGGTAAATCATTTGTTATGACATAACCCACATGGGATTCTTAAAAGCATAACTAGTTGGTACAACGAACACCTCAAAGTGCTAGGTAGGGTTTAACTACGTTAAAATTTTTGCCTACTATCACACTTGGGACGCCAAGTCAAAACTTTTGATCCCAAGATCCTACCACATTCACGGAACGTTAGGGTTAATTGGTCGTCCATACAATAACGATCTAGGGTTTTTACCCTAGGGTAAATTGGCCTAATACTAGACTTCTGATTGAGTTTAGAAACCCTAGGGCCAAACGTTGTCGGCCTAGTATGGTTAGGGTTGGGTTGGGTCAAAAGACATCCCAAACCCTATATTTGACCAAACATATTTCTTGACCAAGGAACGCCGTTTGATGGGAGAAATGATTCTCCAAGTTAGGTGCAACACTTGTTCGTGCAACAAGTTGCAACGTCGCATGGCTTTGTGTTAAATCACAAGATAGATTTGCCACTCCTTGGAACAAGGTTGGCAGGTTCTAAGTACAAGTTTAACTTGCAAAAGGATGAGTATTCATCGTGTTACATCGCCCTTCTCTGAGGCTGAGGTGCTAAGTTAGGGTAACTATGAATTGCCTAGCAAGCAATTGACAAATCAAGTTAGAGCGACAAAGTCACCAGGATTTACTGTGTTAATTTGAGGAACTTAGGATGTTTGTTAATTTGGGTTAACATGGTATAAACCCTAACCCAAGGATACTAGGATAAACAAACAATAAACCCTTGGGGATCTTGCCAAGTCTCAATTGATCCCAGATCGAATGCTGGATGCATTTGGAGAGAAGGATTCATTCCTTAGCAGTTGGCCAAACAAACGACCACTCGATTGATTGTGTTTGTACAGTTTAGGAGCACTGTTTGTATTGCTTTGCTCAAAGAACTAAAGATGGAAAAATAATTAATGCTTCAAGTTGAAGGCCTGGAGGGAGAGGCAGCATCAATTACCCCCGACTGTTTGCCTGACTCTATCCAAGGGGGTTGTTAGCCGCACCGGGTACGTTGACCAAAACCATCGTGAGAGGTCTCTCCATGGGTGCTACTTGGAGCAGGAGGACGCTTGGGTTCCAGGGGGGCTCTGGCTGTAAATCCCTTGCCTCTAGATCATGCACAAGAGGCTGACGTGACTCAAGATTGGATCTCGAGGCCCGCATACTAGTCTACGGGCAGAAACTTGGATTAGCAATCCCCGAGGATTGTTGGATTAGCCTTCGGGCGGATTATGGATTGCCTTCGGGTGGATTATGGATTAGCCTACAGGCTGGATTATATGATGTATTCAAAATACTGATAAATAAGATCAATTGTTGAAAAGGAACTTGTTTGACATTGTTTTTCTATGTTAGTGCTAAGATTACGTGAAGGAACTGGTGAATCATTGGCTAATTAAGAAAGCTGTTTTTGCATGTCAAACTAAATGTGGTAGGTAGTTAAACAACTAAAGCAACCCTGAGGAAAGTGCGATGGATGTGGCCATGGGTCCGTCCTATGGAAGGGTGGTCCCGGTTGGCCGAGAACTTTTCTGAAAGGAAATTGACAACAAGGAACGATGACTTAGAATCTAGGAAGCTAGAGCCCTGATTTGTGCTGATTTAGAGGAATAGAATGGGACTATGCCTTATGGGCAGAGAGGTTGAGCTTTGCATCCCTCTCGTTTCCCATTCTCCTTGAACCAAGTGTACCATGAAGTCGCTTCGACCGTGACAATTTTGCGTAAAGTAGTTCGCCTAGGGATCGATGCTAGTTACTCTCTAGGAACTTGACCATTAGGAAAACCCTGATTCAGGTCGGTCCTAAGTGGGAATGGCCAGAATGCTTTCGCTACGTGGTAGAATCGAGAAGACCTAGATTGCAAACCCCGTGACATTCCATGGGAGTGCCGGGTGGGGTTTATGGACTCTCTTCCCGAGATGAGTTGCTAAGACGTGTCCTACGAGTGAACAGGTGGACACGTTACATCCTTGTTCTCTATCCTACTTCTTCCATTGCATCCATATTTTACTTCTTTTTCTTCTATCTTGAGCTGGGGTTAACATTACCCCCTCCTAGATGAGTGCCAATTCCATTGCACTTGCATGTCTTTGGTGATGAGGGCTTGGTTCTTGGAATGGTGGTTGTCTAATTAGTGATGGGGCCTTGTGTGGATTGTTGTTGGTTGAGAGGCTTGGCAATGATTACATTGTTGGAGGTTGAGGATATGTCGAGTGGGTTGTGGGGGCCTTCGATGTTGGTGGTTTGCAACATCTGGCATTACCTGAAAAGAGAAGAAGTGCGCTATACCTAGGGAAAATGTCTATCTTACTACGTGGTACATTGTGCTCGTGCTAGTGAAAGTGGGAGCTAGTGGGTCTAACCTAGTTGTTGTCCCACACTTGAGGACCTAGTTTGTATACATAAGGGAGGTGTGGTGCATGTAGCATATGATGAGAGGTCTAACCACATGCAAGTGTTACCTCCTTAGATATGTTCTACCCTTGATGTGCCCTAAGCGTGATGTGGGAAATTAAAATGGACTAGGGGGTTAGAGACGGAGCCAATCTACCGAAGCCACCAAATGTTGCTAACTTGAGAAAATCTAGGTGTAGTGACTTTGACCTTTGTGCTTTTTTTTTTCCACATTGATCCAGCCATATAATAGATATCTTGGCTGGAAATGGAGGTCAACAAGAGTGGTGGAGGACATCCTTGTCATAAAAACCTCCCTCTAAAGAGTCACTGCTTGTTGCCCCCTTTCAAAAATTGGTTTTTCATCTTTGGTCAACCCTTGCCTTTCTTCTATCCTACGTTGTGGTGGCTCTACTTGTGTGGGACCTACAATTTGTGTTTGAACGTGTAGCCCATACCTTAGAGCCCTGCAAGTGATTGTTAGCTTTTTCTTTAAGGACTCAATGGCCTCCTCTTCCGTAGATTGTGTGGCCTCCAAGAGAGTGCAAAGGAAGGTGCATTATTGGGCATCAAAGGTCACCTTTGTAACCTCTGCCCTATTTCTTGCTAGCACTTTGTCACCTTTTGCAAGGGCTAGTCATTGCACTGAGGAGCTTACTCTTTTTTTGCTTCTATTTACCCATTCATCTACTCTTTTCCTCATGTCTTGCAAGATTTTGTGGTGCTTGCAAGTTAACGCCCTTAATTATTTCTCCTATTCTTCGATCTCTCTTTTCTAGTGCTATTGTTCTTCAAGCTCCAAGACCAGCCTTTGTTCCAGATTTGCTATGTGCTTTAGCTACAGTCAGCTTCTCCCTTCATCCTACTACTACTAGCTGCTCTGCGGCGAGCAGCTTGTATTTTTTCATTTTCTCTTTGCAGATCCTTGTATAGCGCCACTAGCTCATCAAAATTGCATCGTACGTGCATGAGGCTATGTGTTTTTGCCATGAGTTTTGCTTGCCATCTTTTTCTTCTCCTCCTTTGGCCTCGAGCTTTGCTTTTAGCTCCTTGATCTCTCTTTGATTGATTGCCATGTGACGGGTTCTCTCTAATTGAGAGGTTGGCATCATCTCGTTCTTCTTTCTTTCATCGTTCTTTCATGCTTTTGGACACGTTTGTGCTCTATATAGATCGGTCTTCTCCTTCTTCCCCCTTTCTCCTTAGGCCTTCTCTGCGGAGTCCCCTTCTTTGACTTACTAGGCCTCCCTTGGCCAAATTGTGCTTTTTTCTCTCCTTTTTTCTCACTCACGGTCCTTTTTGTGGACTACTCCTGTCCTTGGTGCCAAGAGGATCTGCCCGGTCGGCATCCCACTGACTAACTCACTATCTCTTGCTTTCCCTAGTGCTTCTCTTATGATGGCTATCAAGATTCCTCCAGAGCCAATGGTGGAGACCTTTGAGAACAAAAAATTCTTGGCTTTGGAGGCCGGAGACTCCTCCATTGACGACTTATGCTTTTTCCACCATCTCTATCATCTTCCTCCTAAATCCATTGAGGTTTACTTCATCGAAGGACATTGCATTTAAATAAGCTGATTCCCACATGAAGCCATTAAACTAAAAATACAAGAAATAGACATAAAATGCCATGAAACCATATCCAAGGTGGCTATGCAAGAAATGGTATTACCAATGTTGATTGAGAATCAAATGATGAATGGCTGCAGCATGGTATGCACCCCAAGCTATGGTAGCTAAGAGTATTCACCTCTTAGATGGTGGGTGATTGAGATGTCAAACATGTAATGTTTGTAAAATGGCAAAAAGATGCTTCACATGTTACATCTCCACCTTTTATACTTAACCCTAGCCTACCCTAGACTAAGGCATTTATGCTTTATTACAAGCCATCCCGACCTAAAAGAGCTTTTCCTCAAAGCTTGAATTGGAAAAATTTACAAGGAAAGATTACAAGGATAGCTTTGTGAGTAATGAATCCATGCTGACATGAAACTCCAAGTTGAAGAAGATCTCATACAAGTACGAAATTTGAGAAAACTATTGGAAACTATCCCAAAACAGGCTGCTACACAAGAATGGCCATAACTTGAAGAAGAAATGTCCAGTCACCATGCATGAGTTATAGAAATGTAGAGGAAAATCCCTAGTATCTAACCATGCCAAAAAAATTCAATTTTGATGACTGTAGAGCAATTATTTTTATGACAGATATCTAATACAACAAGTTGTCATGTTCAAATATTACTCTATTTCCTGCAAAACCCATGGAAAAGAATCAAGGTATGATGATGGTTTCCAAGTAGACTCCTCCATAAAAAAAACTCTCCATTTAATAAGGTATTCAAGTAGTGAACTGTTTCTTAAAACCTTTTCTCTTTTGCCAATAATCTTTTCAGGTTCATAAATGAAGAGACCATCTTCATCTATGGGAGGTAACTCCTCTAAAACCTTTATGGCTAGACCCACATATTTCTTAGGTTGGGAAACATGGAAAATAGAATGAATCCTTGTTGAAGAAGGCAAATCAAGCTTATATCCAAACTCACCAACTCGCTTGAGGATTTGATAAGGCCGATAGTAATAATGAGCCAACTTATTATGATCGCCTCTGCGAGAAGCATACCTAGATTTAGGCACTTTGAGAAATACCAAATTTCCTTCTTCAAACTACAAAGGCATCCTCTTTTCATCAACATAAGTCTTCATAACATCTTGTGCCTTTCTAATGTTTTCTTTGCATTGATATAAAAGAGCTTTGATTTTCTCAACTTCAGTCTTGGCTTATGGATTCACGTCCTCATGAAAGAGAGCTGAAGGTATTTGCACTTTGTATCCATAAAGCGCTTCAAATGGTGACATGCCAATGCTCATATGATGAGTGTTATTATAACAAAATTCAGCAAGATGTAACCAATGATCCCACAAAGCTTGAGTGTCATGGAAAAAATGTCAAAGATAGACTTCCAACCATTTATTGACACCCTCTGTTTGGCCATCAATTTGGGGATGATATGCCATGCTAGGAGTCAAAACTGTTCCCATAGAAGTGAATAAACTCCTCCAAAAACTTCCCATGGACTTAATATCACGATGGGATACTATTTTCAATGACATACCATGAAGCTTAAAAATACATTCCATAAATTGTTGAGCCACTTGTTTTGTTGTAAATTAAGCCTTTATAGGAATTAAATGAGCTGATTTAGTCAATCGGTCCACCACCACATAAATGCTATTCCACCCATGCTTTGTTGCAGGTAATCCTACAATAAAATCCATGGTAATATCAGTCCACTTGCCTTGAGGAATAGGAAGTGATTGAAGTAAGCCACCGTGTAGAAGAGAGGAATCTTTATTTTGTTGACACGAAAGACATTGCATAACATGATCCTTGATATCCCTCCAAATTCCCTTCCAATAGAATGTAAAGTACATGCCTTGATTTCTTGACGGATAACATTTTAGTAATTGCCCAGAGTTTACCTTCTAGGCGTCGCTGTCCGTACACTAATTAGAATGATGGCTAGTTAACCTCGCCCATGGAAGCGCCCCACCATTACCCATGGAGGACTGACTTGAAGGTTCCTAATTGACCTAATAGTCACCTGTCAACAATTAATTCACATCCGGAGGTGTCTTTTGAGAGGCTTCTTGTCCGGAAGGAGCAACTGTCATTACTCTTGGTTCATGAAGTACAATGTTTTTTTCTAGTAGCAGACTAAGGATCTATGAAATTCCTCATAGTGCTCTGGCATAGCCACCCTACCTTTCCGCTAAGATAATTTAGAGTTTGGGTTTTGAGACCAAACCCTAAGTAAATCAGCAAATCGGCCCTTCCTAGAGTTTCTTCCTAGTGTTTGTTTTTGGGGAAACCTCTCGGCTAACCGAGACCACCCTCCTATAGGACTGGATTCATCGGGAATCCATCCACCCCCTTCCCTCTATGGAAGTTCTTAGTTATCTAATTACCTACCACATTACATGAAACATATAAAAATAGCTTCATTAATTAAAATCCTTTTATGCACAGTTTTTCATTTATGTAATTTTCTCACGGACATAAAATCAGAATAAAACAATTTCATTGATTATATTCCATGCTTCCACAACGGTAAAAACATCCCCTCTTGGTATGGGGATTCAACATCTATCCTTGGGGGAGGTATAGGGATCCTCAAATTTTTTATGTTCCAATGCTTAATTCAATCAGGATCTAATCTAGAAAATCACAAATAAGATTGATGTCTTAAAGCAGTTATGTAACGTGTCCACCTATTCCCTTTCAGGACACGTCTTAGCAGTCCATCGGGAAGAGATTCTAGAAAGCTCCGCCTGGCACTCCCATGGAATGTTACGGGGTTTGCAATCTAGGACTTCCCGTGTCTGCCACGTAGCGGAAGTATTCCGACCGTTTCCACTTAGGACCGACCTGAATCAGGGTTTCCCCTAATGGTCACTTTCCTAGACGGTAGCTAGCATCGAACCCCAAGCAAACTACTTTACGCAAAAACACCAGGCACGAAGCGGATTCATGCTGCACTTGGTTCAAGGAGAATGGGAAACGAGAGGGATACAAGGCTCAACCTCTCTGCCCATAAGGCATAGTCCCATTATGTTCCCCTAAAACATCATAAATCGGGATTCTAGTAACCTAAACTCTAGGTCAACGCCCTTGCTATTCATTTCCTTTGAGAAGATCTCCTTGCTGTCCATTTCGATTGAGAAAAGTTCCTGGCCAATTGGGACCACCCATCCGTAGAACAGACCCATGGCCACATCCACCGCACTTTCCTCAAGGTTGCTTTAGTTGTCTAATTACCTACCACATTTAGTTGGACATGCATCAAGCAGCTTCCTTAATTAGCCAATTAGACACTGGTTCCTTCACGTAATCTTAGCACTTGACATAGAAAAGCAATCTCAAACAAGTTTTCTTTCAACAGGTTATCTTATTTATCTTTGGAATACATTCACAAAGTCCAGCCTACAGGCTAATCCATAATCCGTCCGAAGGCTATCCAGCAATCCACAGGGATTACTAATCCAAGATTTTGCCCGTAGACTAGTATGCGGGCCTCGAGATCCAATCCCAAATCACATTGGCCTCTTGTGCAGGGCTTGGAAGGCAAGTGATTTATGGCCAGAGCCCCCCCTGGCACCCAAGCGTCCTCCTGCTCCAAGTAGCACTCAACGGGGAGAGACCTCACACGATGGGTTCGGTCCACGTTCCCGGCGCGACTAACGATCCCCTTGGTTAGGGTCAGGCAGACAGTCGGGGGTAATTGAAGCTGCCTCTCCCTTCAGGCCTTCAACCTGAAGCATTAAATATATTTCCATCCTTTAGTTCCTTGAGCAAACATTGTAAATAGTGCTCCTAAACTGTTACAAGCACAATCAATTCCAGTGATTGTTTATTTGGCCAACTGCTAAGGAGTGAATCCTTCTCTCCGAATGCATCCAACATTCCATCCAAGATCAATTGCGACTTGGCAAGATCCCCCAAGGGTTCGTTTTTTCACCCTTTTGTCCTTGGGTTAGGGCCATACCATGTTAACCCAACTTAACCAATACCTTAGGGTTCATAAATTAATAGTAAATCTTGGTGACCATGTCGCTCTAAATTGATTGATTCTTTGCCTCCAAGCAAATACCTAACTTCCCTTAACTTGACAAATTTTCCCAAGAAATGTGATGTAGTAGGATGATTACTCAACCTCTTGCAAGTTAAACCTACATAAGAACTTGCCAACCTTATTCCAAGGAATGGCAAAACTCTCTTATGATCAAACCACAAGACCATGCGACGTTGCAACTTGTTGCACAAGTGTCGCATCTATTCCAAGGGATAATTTCACCCATTGAATGGTGTTTTTCTGGTCAAGGAATTATGCTTAGACAAGAAGCACGGTTTAGGGTGCCTTCCTACCCAACCCAATCCTAATTGCACTAGGCCGACAGTCCTAGGAATTCCAACTCAATCGGAGTGTTAACATTTGAACGAATGATCCTTAGGGTAGAAACCCTAGATCGTTACTTGCATGAGCGTCCAATTGACCCTATATTCCATGAATGTGGGTAGGACCTTTGGGTATGAGGGTTTCAACTTGGCAACAAGTGCAAAACTAGGCCAAATCCTTAACGTGCTAAATCCTAGTTAGCACTTGGGGTATTTATCGTATCGATTGAACCATGCCTATACGAATCCCTTGCAGGTTAGGCGATTTAGATAATTTGATCTACTTGTCTTGTGACAAGGACGAACCATTCCTAGAGATGTTAACTTGATCTAAAGGAGAAAACTAGTTGCAACATGTCACAATTCCCGTAAACACATGATTCATTGCTTCTACATCCCACTAGATTCACAATAACCCTATCCTTCCTTGATAAAATCAAAACGCATGATAAATTTCATAATAACTTTCATTGAACCTACTAGGACTTACATGCAAGAATCATGCCCACAATTCTTTCTCTAAGCTTTTAAAATTTCATGCTTTAATAAACCATGCAGCCTTTCCCTAAATACAACTCTTGATGAATGAATTTTGCGTACAACGAATGTGCAACATGCAATCCTTTCCTAACTACAACGTAGTTAAATGAATTTTATGCCAATTAAAGCTAGAGTTAACCTATTCCATTTTACAAGCACATGTCACATGCAAGTTCATAGAATCATTTCCATGCTTTGCTATTTCCTACGGGTGTTAACGACTTTCCCTAATGAATCATTACAATGAAGATATTTCCTAAAAATGCGACATATGCTTAATCTTTTCATGTCTAGTCAAAGGTGCACTTAATAATTTCAACCTTATAATGATAGGAAATAGGTGTTCTAGGCTCATCACTTTGAAATGCACGAAAAGGCAACTTACTGATAAGGTCATAAGATGCATAGACAATTTGCGATCATCACATTGAAAATACCAATGATCCAATTGCGTGTCATGAATTAATTCTAGTAATAGTTCAAATAGTCAATTTATTTCCAATTGCATTCAACTAGGCTAGATGAATTTGACATGCATAAGTGCTTCCTAGTCCGTGAAATTAACGTGCATAATGCATTACTTTTGAGTGGAATCAAAATTAGTAAAAACCTAGGCTTGTGGGCTCGGGGAAATATCCACGTGAATGTTAGGAGAAGACCCTCCTGCAGGCACACCTTGCAACTTCTTAGGGGCCATCGTAGGCGTGATTTCGGACTTTCGGTTTGCCTTTACCCTTACGCGACTAGTGAATTTCCTCCACCTTAGTAAGCAGCCTCAAAAACTTTCCTTCTCCCTTGTACGTCGAAGATTCCTTCACCGACTTTCGGATCTTTAAAAGGCCGGGGGCTTGTGAGACTTAGGCTTATGGGAGGCCTTGTGGGAAAAAACTTATGGGATTTGGGGCTTTACGGGAACTTGCGGGAATGGAGCTTTACGAGGGCTTACGAGAATTGGGGTTTTTACGAGCAGCCTTATGGGATTTGGGCTTTTATGAGGAAGCTACGTAAATAGATCTTAATGAGCTCAGTTTTAGACCCGGGAAGGCCGTAGGAACAAGGCCCAAAGCCTTATCCCTTAGAAGTTGTGGGAATGGGCCTTATGGAAGCCCCCCCTCCCTTAGAGGCTTAATAAGAAGCTTCTAAGAAGCTTCTGATGTCATAGAATGTGATGTAGGTAATGAATGAAGAGGAGATGACAAATTGGATGGTGCTACTGGCAAGGAGCATGGCAGCAGTTGGCGTTGGGCGCAGCAGGGAGACGACGGTGATTACTCCCTCTCTCCTCGAACGACGTCGTCCTTTTAGTCCCTTCCTCTTCCACGCAACCTTTTCCCTCCTTCCTCTTCCACGCAGCCTTTTCCCTCCTTCCTCATGTAGCCAACGTGGCCTTTGCATGGTTTCCCCCCCCTTCCTCCCCACGTGGCCTTTGCATGGTTTCCCCCCTCCTCATGTAGCCCACAACTCCATCTAGCCCATCCCTTCCCACACTCCATCTCCTCCAGCCATGCATCGGCTGGGCGAAAAAGGATAAACATAAAAAAATTTGCATTAATATTATCCATTTTGCCCCTCCCAAGAGGGTGTTTCCCCGCAGTTATGCGGATTTGAACCCCCCGGCTCGATTTGCCACTGCAGAGGTCCCCTTTTCACGCGTGCGGGTTATGGATTAAACTGCCGGCAATTACAATGCGGAAGATAACCTTGCATAGGGTTTACACGGCATGCGGGGAGTCAAGTTTGGTAATATTTCGAGCGGGAATATTACATTCTCTCCCCCTTGGAGGAATCGAGATGTCCTCATCTCGAGAAGAACTAGGGGTATTGTCGGTTGAGAGTGCTTTCTTCCATCGAAGTGGCATCCTCCTCGGGATAATCTTTCCACTAGACGAGGCATTCTCTCAAGGTTTTGGATCTCAATTTTCTCCCCCTAACATCTAAGATCTTGTCAGGCTGTAGCTCAAGGACTCCTTGGCTAGGCATTATAACTTGTTGGTCATCGAGTACATGGCTAGGATTAGGTACATACTTCTTCAGTAGGCTGATGTGGAATACATTATGAACCTTTAGGTTCTCAGGGAGTTGCAGTCTATAAGCATTGGGTCCTAGGCACTTGAGGATCTTGTATGGTCCACAATACCTTGGACTTAGCTTCTTGCAATCTCCTAAGGATAGGGAACTCTTCTTTGGGCGTACGCGAATGAAGACCATGTCTCCTTCCTCGAAGGTTCTATCTTGACATTTCAAATCCGCGTATGCCTCTGTCTATCCTTCGCGGCTTGGATGTCCTGTCTTATTGACTTCATTTGGTCATCCATCTCTTCCAGCATCTGCCTTGAAGCTTCAACCCTCAAGGTTGGATCTAAGAAGTTTAAAGGACTTTGACAGTCATGCCCATACAATGCTTGAAAAGGGGTCATCCGAATGCTTTGTTGGTAAGAAGCATTGTAGGCAAATTCAACCAAAGGCAAGTATTGAATCCACCTTTTTGGTTCACGGCAGTAGTGTGCCCTTAGCATATCCTCGATGACTTGGTTGACTCGCTCCATTTGACCATCGGTTAGGGGATGGTAAGCTGTACTAAAATAGAGTTGAGTCCCAATGGCTTCAAAGATAGCTCTCCAGAAGTGTGATGTGAAGAGAGAATCACGATCACTAATGATTCTTCTAGGCAACCCATTGTCAAGAATCGCGTGGTGGAGGGGGTTGCTCAAGATGCTGCGCCGAACACACACAGAATGCACAAGGAGAAACTCACTCAAGAGACAAGAAGAGAGATGGAGGCCAAAACGTTTTCTTGTTGATTTCTTCTTCTTCTTTCACACACTTTACAATGTACACAAAGTATAGATAAGATACAACATAAAAGGAAAGTGGCCCACTAAGTCAAACAATGCATAACCGACTACACTAGTCGACTGGCGCTATAACTATGCCAGCTCTAAATAGGTGTAACAACCTAAATATAATAAGTAATGAGTCAGTGGCCATGTGAGATGCATAATGACCACCGACGTGCTAAGTGTAGACGTGTGGATCCATCTAACCAGGCGGTCCATCATCCATGTCCACATGTGTTGAGCTTGCCATCTCAACACTCCCCCTCAAGCTCAACTGCATCTCTGCAACTCCAAGTAAGCTTCGAAACTTTTGAAGCTTCTCTGTACCCAATGCCTTCGTGAAGATATCAGCTATCTGATCCTGTGTGCTGACATACACCAAGTCAATCTCACCTGCTAGTACCTTCTCTCTCACAAAGTGGTAGTGTACCTCAATATGTTTTGTCCTCGCATGGAACACAGGGTTCCTAGCCAACTGTATACTGCTCATGTTGTCACAATAAATGACAACTGGACCTTCCACCTGCACATCCAAATCAGCCAGTAACTTTTGCAGCCATACTACCTCACATGTTGCAACAGCAGCACCTCTATACTCAGCCTCTGTACTCGACAAAGCAACTGTAGATTGCTTTTTGCTGCTCCAAGCAACTGCTGCACTACCAAGAGAGAACATGTATCCGCTGGTAGATCGTCTATCAGACATACTACCAGCCCAATCTGCATCTGTGTATCCAAACACCTGTACGTCTGTACCTGCCTCATAGAAAAGCCCATAATGTAATGTGGACTTCACATATCTCAATATGCGTCTCACTGCATCCAAATGTGGCTTTCTAGGTACTTGCATAAACTGACTTACAAGACCAACAGCATAGCTCAAGTCTGGCCTTGTAATGGTCATGTAGATCAAACTCCCCACTATCCTCCTGAACATAGTAGGGTCTTCTATCTCATCCCCAACATCAGCACTCAGCTTTACATTCTGCTCCAACGGGACTGAAAGTGGTTTGCATGCAGTCATACCATACTTGGACAACATATCCAAGCCATACTGTCTTTGGGATAGCCATATACCATCATCACATCTGATCACCTCAATGCCAAGGAAGTACCTTAGCTCACCTAAATCCTTCATCTCAAACTTCATCTTCAAACAGCCCTTGACTTCAGCAATCCCACTATCACTATCACCTGTAATAATCAAGTCATCCACATAGATGACTATGATGACCAAACCTGCATCTCCCTTTCTCACATAAAGTGAGTGATCAGCACCAGAAACATAAAAGCCAATATTGACAAGATACTCTCTAATCTTGTCAGACCATGCTCTAGGTGCTTGCTTGAGCCCATAGAGTGCCTTCTTCAACCGGCACACATACGTGGGATGCTCTAAATCTTCATAACCTGCTGGCTGATCCATATACACTTCTTCCTGCAAATCACCATGCAAGAAAGCATTCTTTACATCCATTTGCTGCAACCTCCAACCTTTGGCTACTGCCAAAGCAATCACACATCTGACAGTTGCCATCCTAGCAACTGGACTGAAGGTTTCATCATAATCTATGCCATATGTCTGGGCATAGCCTTTTGCAACCAGCCTAGCTTTGTACCTGCTAATAGAACCATCTGCATTGTGCTTAATCTTATAAACCCACTTACATCCAATAGCTTTCTTTCCCTTCGGCAATGATACTAGATCCCAAGTCTTATTAGCCTCTAATGCAGCCATCTCCTCATCCATTGCTGCATCCCAATGAGCATGACCAACAGCCTCCTCAAAACATGTAGGCTCAACATCCTCAACTAGTTTCACCATATAAGCATAATGATGAGCTGCATAACCTTCAAAACCAAATCTTTTAACAGGGTATCTCACCCTGCTAGACCTGCGTACCACTGGATCACTCAATGGAGTCTTTGCATCAGCCCGTGCTCTCTGCACACCTGGAGTTCTAACTGAAGGAATGCCAAGCTCATCATCTAAGCTCTCTGAGCCACTGGAGTCTCCATCAAGAACTGCTTCAATGCCTTCTGACACTTTATTCTTTCCTTTGTCTTTACCTGTAGTGCTACTAGATGCACCTGAAGATGTAGAGGTACTCCTTAGTCTCCCAGACCAAGGACTACTAGATGATGTCTCTGGTCCACTAAGAGTCCGTGATTCTTGCTTTTCAGCCTGCACATGAGTGTCATGATCATCATCAGCATCCAATGCATCACCACTAGATGCATACCAGCTGGTCATTTCATCAAAGATGACATCCCTGCTCACTCTGAACTTACATGTGACAGGGTTGTAACAGCGATACCCTTTCTGCTCTAAAGAGTATCCAATAAAGACACACTTTTCAGCCTTTGGATCCAGTTTCTTCCGCAACTCATCTGGCACATGAACATACGCAATGCAGCCAAATACTTTCAAGTGTGAAACATCAGGCTTCTTACCTGTAAAACATTCTTCGGGGGTCATACCATGAACTGCAGCTGTGGGAGTTCTGTTCATAATATAAACAGCAGTATGAACAGCCTCAGACCAAAAATGCTTAGGCATATTCTTTTCAGCCATCAAGGCGCGTGCAACTTCTGCAATATGCCTGTTTTTCCTTTCTGCAACGCCATTTTGCTGTGGGGTATACCTGCATGTGAACTGTCTCTTTATCCCATGAGACCTCAGAAAATCACTGAACTCATTTGAGAGGTACTCTCCCCCTCCATCTGACCTCAGGCACTTTACTTTCAAGCCTGTTTTTCTTTCAACTGCAGCCTTGAAAGTTTTAAAGTGCTCAAAAGCTTCACTCTTTTCCTTCATAAAATATACCCACAGCTTTCTAGAACAATCATCAATGAATGTGACAAAGTATGAACTGCCTCCAAGAGATACATTTTGTGTAGGCCCCCAAATGTCTGTATGCACAACATCAAGGATATTTCTGCTTACATCTCTGTCATGTGAAAAGGGTTGTCTTGCCTGCTTACCAAACTGACATGCTTCACATACCTTCTGAAATTCTGCAACTTTAAATGTAGGCAAACCTGTAACCAACCCTTTGGACTGCATTAATTTCAGCCTTTGTACATTTGCATGTCCAATGTGTTTGTGCCAAATTTCAATGTCTGCAACAACACCTTTTCCTTTGGCATACATAGCCGCATTCATAGTAGGAATTCCAGCATCTAGAGTGAACATACGTCCAACTCTACTTCCCTTTGCTACCAACCTGCACTTGTCATTGAAGTCTTCTACAAAGCAGCCCTTTGCATTAAATCTGACTTGCAGCCCTTGCTCTACCATTTGACCGACTGACACCAAGTTCTTTGTAATAGATGGTACATGTAATACATCTGAAAGACTCTTTGTCTTACCATCATGCAAGGACAAGGGAACTTTTCCAATGTGTGAAATTGGGTGGCATGAGTCATCACCCGTCTGCACATAACCTGCATTCTGCAAATCCTGCATCTCTCCAAACCATTCTGCATGGCTGGTCATATGATTGGATGCACCTGAATCAACATACCAAACATCTTCATGTGTTCCCTTTCCTGTAATAGCATTCAACATATGCTGCATAACAAACAAACGTTCATTTTTGTCTTCATTCTGTCGTGAAGACGATGCATAGTTTCCTTGCTGCAACTTACCACTGCGGATATCATCTCTCTTAGCATAACTTTGGGCTGCAATATGACCTGTTTTGCCACAGTAGTGGCACACAATACCAGAGTTGTTAGAACCTCTGTTCTGCCATCCACCTCTTCCTCTAAAGCTCCCCCTTCCTCTAAAGTTACCACGACCTCCTGAAACCTGCATATCGCCAAATTGCTGATTCAATCTGTTTTGCTGATTGTCACTACCACGTCCTGTACCACGGCCTCTTGAAGAGAACCTGCCACGTCCCCTTCCAGAACTGGAGTAGAAAGCTTGGACCTGTTCACCACTTCTTTCAGATGTCTCACTCTGCATGTTGATCTCTTCAGTGATCATAAGGGAGACCAATTCATCGAAATCTGGAAATGGCTTTCTGACATATACGGAAGTTACAAAAGACTTCCAAGCCTTTTCATTGTTAAGTCCACCCAAGGTAGACGACACCAAATCATCATCATCGGGCATTGCATCAATCGCTGCCAATGCATCTGCAATGCTTCTTACTTTCAGTGCATACTCATTGATAGACATCTTCCCTTTCTTCAATGTATTCAACTCTTGCTTGAGTTGAATCTTTCGTGCCTTTGTATTTACAGAAAACATACTTTCAAGTATGGTCCAAGCTGCATATGCATTCTCTGCATTTCTAATGTGTCCTAGCATGTTATTGTCAATTACTGCAGACAACCAATACATGACCTTCTTGTCTTTTGCATTCCATTCCTTTCGCGCCTTTGTCTCTTCTACAGTTGGAGGATCACTCACCTCTGGCTCCTTTTCTTCACCTGAAATGAACTCGTAGAGGCCTTTTCCAATAAGGAAGTTCGTGACACGAAACTTCCATGATGGGTAGTTGTTCTTGTCGAGCTTCTCAATGATGGGGCTTCCACTATTCTCTGCCATTATCACAAAACTAATACCAAACAGCAAGCAAATCTTCTGCAACCCTTGACCTGTAGTGCACAGCAATACACCAGACAGCCTTTTTTACTGTCTGCTCAACAATACATGCAATCTGCAACCAGTTTGTAGATAGACCTTGTGTTTACTCACTGATAAACACCTTTGAACTTACAGATCTGAAATTTGTAACCTGCGCACCCACGTTCGGTCAATACAGTCGAAGTCACAGTGTACCCCGAAACTGCTGTCCGCAACCTTGCGGCTCTAAAACGGGCCCTGAAACGGCCTCAAATGCCCAAAATCTCTGTGGGAAAGTCCTAAAGGGCTCATCTGCAGAATACACAGCGCTCTTCGCGCACACCAAATCTCACTGCAATCTGAGATTTTTGCTCTGCCCTGCTTCCGGTGCCTCCACATGCACTATCCAAGAGAAGGAGTGGAAGAATGGGAGAGATTCTTACCCGTAGCTTGCTTGCTCGAACCTTGCTTCTTCTCCTTCACTTCAACCTTCGAAATCAGCCTCTCTCAATGGCGCGGCTCTGATACCATGTCAAGAATCGCGTGGTGGAGGGGGTTGCTCAAGATGCTGCGCCGAACACACACAGAATGCACAAGGAGAAACTCACTCAAGAGACAAGAAGAGAGATGGAGGCCAAAACGTTTTCTTGCTGATTTCTTCTTCTTCTTTCACACACTTTACAATGTACACAAAGTATAGATAAGATACAACATAAAAGGAAAGTGGCCCACTAAGTCAAACAATGCATAACCGACTACACTAGTCGACTGGCGCTATAACTATGCCAGCTCTAAATAGGTGTAACAACCTAAATATAATAAGTAATGAGTCAGTGGCCATGTGAGATGCATAATGACCACCGACGTGCTAAGTGTAGACGTGTGGACCCATCTAACCAGGCGGTCCATCATCCATGTCCACATGTGTTGAGCTTGCCATCTCAACACCCATGTATCTTGAATATCTCCTTGATGAACAACCTTGCAATGTATGAGGCTTTATAGTTTGTCTAAATAGGAATAAGGTGTGCAACCTTAGTAAGCATATCAACCACAACCATAATGGAGTTGTATCCTCCCTGAACTTGGGGTAGGCCAACAACAAAGTCCATACTGATGAATTCCCATTTCATTTGGGGAATGTCAAGTGGTTGCAACTTTCCTGGAAATTTGACATGTTTGGCTTGATACGTTGACAAGACAAACACTCGGTGACATATTTGAGAACGTCACCTTTAAGCCTCTCCCAATAGTAGCTCTTCCTGACTATATTGAGGGTCTTGGCATAGCCAAGATGTCAAAGGGGAATCATGAGCTTCCCAAAGTATCTTCTGCTTGAGTGACTGGCTTGCCGGTATACATAATCTTGTTCTATAGTAGACAAGTCCACTACTGATAAAGAATTCATGATACTTAGCCTATAGCTTTTGGTCCGGAACCTTGATAGGGATCTCCCTTAGCATCTTTTGATAGGTTGGATCATGGCATGCTTCTTCTCTAGCTAGCTCAAGTATTGGGTTGTTTGGCATGGATACCTTTGTGGCTAGAGATCTAGCTGTTGATGGATTTTGCAAGATTAGAGAATTAAGAAATGCCTTGTGACTGAGTGCATCAGCAACTACATTCTCCTTTCCAAGCCGGTATTTGATTTCAAAATCATATTCCTCCAGCACTTCAATCCACCGACATTGCCTCATGTTGAACTTGTTCTGGGTTAAGATCCACTTGAGACTTTTATGATTTGTCACTAGGGTAAACTTGTTACCCAGTAGGTAATGTCTGCTTGAGAGCATGGATGATAGCTAACAGTTCTAGGTCATGGGTAGCATAATTCTTCTCATGGCTCTTCAGTTTTCTTGAAGAGTATGCTACAGGATGACCTTCTTGCATAAGCACACACCCTAAGGCAAGTGTGCTAGCACCAGTTACTACTTCGAACTCCTTACTGAGGTCTAAAAGTTTCAGGATAGGTGCTGATACCAAACTTTACTTTAATCTATCAAAGCTAGATTGTTCGGCAGTTGACCATGCAATGGATGTTTTCTTCTTCAGTAGATCCGTCAAAGGTGCTGCAATCAAAGCATAGTCTTTGATAAAGACCCTATACCACCCTGTCAATCTAAGAAAACTATGTATTTCTTTGACAGGTGTTGGTATTGGCCATTCTAGAACATCTCTGACTTTGGCCGGATCCACTGAGATTCCTTTTGCTGATATGATGAATCCCAGATATTCAATCTAACGTTTGAAGAATGCACACTTCTTCATCTTAGCATAAAGCTTGTGTACCCTCATTGTCTCAAGGACAATGCAAAGCTAGGGTTCATGATCTTCTTCCTGTTTGGAATAGACTAAGGTATCGTCAAAGAGACGAGTAAAAGTCATCAAGATATGGCCTAAAGATATCCTTCATTAACCTGTTGAAGGCGGCATGTGCATTCGTAAGCCCGAATGACATGACTAGGAACTCAAAGTGTCCATATCTTGTGTTGAAGGCTGTCTTTGGGATATCTTCTTCCTTGATCCTTATCTGATAGTAACCAGACTTGAGATCAATCGTGGAGAAGATCTTCACACCCTGAAGATGATCAAGAAGCTCATCTATTCTAGGAATAGGGTACTTGTTCTTAACGGTTGATAGATTCAAGCCTCTGTAATCAATACACAGTCAAAGAATTCCATATTTCTTCTTCTGAAACATCACTGGAGCTCCCCATGGTGAACTACTAGGATGGATGTAGCCCTGATCTAATAGTTGCTTGAGTTGCTCCTTCAGCTCAATTGCTTTCGGGATGGACATTCTATAAGGCCTCTTTACAATTGGTGCAGCTCCCGGCACTAGCTTGATCTCATGATCCACTTCCCTTTGAGGCGGAAGTTCTATCAGCTCTTTAGGAAATATGTCCAACGTACTCCTTTAGCCATGAGGGTTCTTCACTAGACTCCTGCTTCTGATCTAGCTTATTAATCTTAATCAAGTAGACAAGTAGTCCCTTTCTAACTCCCTTTATAATCCGAGATGCTTTGGCCAATTGAATTTTCGGTTTTCCAGCCTCTCCTTGAGTTGTAACCAGTTCCCCTTCAGAGTTTCAAAAGGAAACTTGGCCCTTTCAACAATGAATGTGGGCATCATTAGGTTTAAGCCAATCCATTCCGAGCAAACACTCATGGATACCTAGGTTCATGACCCTGAATCTGACCGAAGTCGGCTTTCCTCCCAGAAAGAATTCCACCTTAGCAGTTTGCCTAGTACAAGTAACCTCACGACCATTTGCTAATTCCACAAGCAAGGTAGGTGCTTCTATTGTGGCTATTCCTAATCTTCTTGCACAAACTGGTGAGATAAAGGAATGTGTACTGCCACAATCAATCAAGGTTTTGAAACCTTTACCTTGATAATCTGAGGGTGTCTGAATCATCGAAATTTGGCGATTCGGGCCTGTCTTATGAAGGGAGGCATGGACTGTTGCCCTCTCAAACTCTGCTTTCATGGTCGGGTCTTCTTCTTCGCACATTTCATGTTGAGATATCGAGCTCCACTCGTGATACGCCAAGGTGACGGTTGTGTATTTATGTCACCGACTTGTCAGTTGCAGATGCGGTTGGTACACCGCCCCTGAATAATAGCCACATGATAGCTATCCTTATCTACTCTAGTTCGTGGCTCAGTTAGTATGCCACCTTAGTTAGTTGAGTTTGGTTTGAGACCCATATCTAGGGTTCTTCTATTTCTTTGTACTAGAGTTCTTTTGGCTTACACAACTAAGAAGAGAAAAACTGTTTTCAGCCTCCACCCTTGTGTGTATTCCCCCATTGTGCAAGCAAGAAAGCTTCAAGCGAGACTCCTTTCTTCTCTCCCACAATCTTGACATGGTATCAGAGCCTTGTTTGTAGTAAGGAGCTCAAGAAAGCAAGCCAAGCTCGCGGTGTTCTAGTAAGAGGAGCACTATTGCTTTCAATTTCTGTTTTGGGAGCAGATCTCTGCAGGTAGCACAGCCGGAAAGTGCAGGAGTGTATTGTCTCAGATTGAGACGCCCTTCGCGGTGAAGCAAAAGGGCAGCATATGCTGCGGGTAAGGGCTTTAGTCCTTGGCAACCTTGTTTTTTTGATTTGAGGCCATTTCGGGGCCTGTAATGGAGGCGTAAGTTTTCTGAACGCACTCAAAAAAAGGCCCAGTTTTATGCTGTGCAGCCACTGTTCTACAGGTCGGTGAAAAGTTACTGTAGAAATTGCATCGTATGCTTGTGTGCAGAGACATTGGGAGTTACAGAATCATCCCTGTTGCTTGTTGATGCAAAATCGTCACTAGGAAGTGACTGTGTGGTCAAATACCACTTTCGCTAGTTTTGCAGATTTTCCCTTGTGAGGGTGAAGCTGTGTTTTTTACAGTGACAGAATTTTTTGCAGTATTCTGTAATGGCATCTGATTCTCTTTCACAGATTGTCACTGAAAAGCTTGACAAGAACAACTTCCAAGCATGGAAGTTTAGAATGACTAATTTCCTTATGGGAAAAGGATATTGGGAATTTGTTGCAGGAAATGAAGAAGAACCAGTTCTTCCTGATGTTCCCAATCAACAGCAAATGCAGGCATTCAAAACATGGCATGAGAGAGCCAGGAAAGTTATGTATTGGCTGTCTATCAGTATTTCAGACTCTATGATTGTGCATATTCAGGATGCAAGTACGCCAAAGGAGGCATGGGATACTTTGTCAAAAATGTATAGCACAAATACGCAAGCCAGGAAAATGCAGCTCAAGCAAGAGTTGCATAATATGCAAAGAGAAAGTATGAGCATCAACGACTACCACATGAAGGTGAAGAAGATTGCAGATGCACTTGCTTCCATTGGGTCACCAGTGGAAGATGATGATTTAGTTTCTGTGACCTTGAATGGTCTAGGAAAGGATTATGCACAGTTTCGGACATCCATTTCAGTTCGTGAAAGATTTCCTGATTTTGAGGAGTTGATTGCTCTTTTAATTTCTGAGGAACAGAGAAATGGTGGTGCATCTTCTTCAGGAGGAACTTCAAAAGAAGCTGTCTTCTACTCAAATGCTGGAAGAGGTAGAGGCAGAGGTAGAGGAGGCCGATTTGCAGGCCGTTGCAGAAATCAGAATATGCAGCAAACTCAAGAAAACCAGTCCTATGGAGGAGGACGTGGTAACTCTAGAGGCATGGGGAGCCAAAGAGGTCGTGGTGGATGGCAAAGAGGCCAAAATGCAAACAGTAATGTTGAATGCTACTATTGTGGTAAAATGGGTCATATGGCTAAAGATTGCTATAAAAAGCAGAATGACATCATGAATGGAAAACTGCAACAAGGAAATTATTCATCCTCTAGTAGATAGGGTGATGACAGAAATGAGCATCTGTTTATGGTGCAGCACATGAACAATTCTGTGACAAATACAGAAGAAAGCAATGATGTATGGTATGTTGACTCAGGTGCATCAAACCACATGACAGGTCATGCAGAATGGATGGAGGATGCAAGGAAAATGGAAAAACCAGGATTTGTGGAGACTGGTGATGATACTGTACATCCTATTGTGCAGATTGGAAAAATTCCATTGTCTATGCAGGATGGGAAAAAGAAATACCTGTCCGATGTATTTCATGTCCCGAATATCACCAAGAATCTGGTTTCTGTCGGTCAAATGGTTGAGCAGGGCTTGCAGGTCAGATTTAATCCTCATGGATGCTTTGTTGAGGATATGAAAAATAAAGGTCGCTTGATAGCAAAAGGAAAGAAGAAGGGCATAATGTTTACGTTGGATGCAGACATGCCTGAATTGAGTGCAGCAATGTTTGCACATGGGACCGGTGTAGTTGCAGATATTGATATCTGGCATAAACGCATTGGTCATGTTAATGTACAACGACTTAAATCAATGCAGGCCCAAAATATTGTTGCAGGTTTGCCAAAATTCAAGGTTGCAGAAATGCATAAGGTATGCGAAGCCTGTCAATTTGGAAAATAGGCAAGGAAACCATTTCCTAGACATGTTCAAGAGAGTAAGAAACCATTGGAATTAATCCACTCTGATGTGTGGACAACTAAAGCTGCATCTCTTGGAGGCTGTCATTATTTTGTCAGTTTTATTGATGACTATAGCAGAAAATTTTGGGTGTATTTTATGAAAAAGAAAAGTGAAGTTTTTGGGTATTTCAAAACTCTTAAAGCGATGGTTGAAAAAGAAACAGACCTGCAGATAAAATGCCTAAGGTCAGATGGAGGGGGAGAGTACCTCTCAAATGAGTTTGCAAGGTTCCTGTAGGAGCATGGCATAAAGCAACAATATTCATGCAGTCATACCCCACAACAAAATGGAATTGCAGAAAGGAAAAACAGGCATATTGGAGAGGTATCTCGTGCCATGCTCAATGAAAAAGACTTGCCAGATTTTTATTGGGCTGAAGCAGTTGCTACAGCAGTCTACATAATGAACAGGACTCCCACTGCAGCAATACATGGAATGACTCCAGAGGAGAGGTAAACTGGTAGGAAACCAGATATTTCTCATTTGAAAATTTTTGGTTGCATTGCCTATGTACATGTGCCAGATGAGTTGAGATCCAAGTTGGATCCAAAAGCTGAGAAGTGCATCTTTATTGGTTACTCTCTCCAGCAAAAAGGGTATAGATGCTATAACCCTTCTACTCGTAAGTTTACAGTGAGCAGAGATGTTGTTTTTGATGAGATGAGTAGCTGGTATAAACCAATAAATGTGATTGATGATGTAGATGCACAAAATGGTAATGTTGCACAAAATTCACAGCAGCAGTCACAAAATATTAGTGGACCTGGAGCGTCCTCTAGTAGTGGTTCACATTCTTCGCCATGGACAGGCAGATTGAGATCAGGAGAATCTTCTCAAAGTAATGCAGATAGTGGTATGCACGTATCACGAAAAGGAAAAGAGAAGGTTGATCAGCCCATGTTTGATGTGAATGCAGGTCACTCTTATGTGGATGGTGAATCCAGTGGCTCAGAACAGAGCATTGATGATGAGTTGGGTATTCCTTCTATTGTTACACCTGGAGTAAGGAAGACCAGGGATGTTTTGAGAGCACCTGGGAGTGAACCTACTTTGCGCAGGTCTACGAGAGCTAGGTATCCTGTGGATAGGCTGAAATATGATGGATTTACAGCCATTCACTATGCATATATGGTTAAAGTGATACAGGAACCAGAACCCACTTCTTTTAAGGAAGCCATGGGAAAAGAAAAATGGGAGAAAGCCATGGATGAAGAAATGGATGCCTTGGAAGCAAATGCTACATGGGAATTGGTACCTTTGCCTAAAGGTAAAAATGCAATTGGCTGTAAGTGGGTTTATAAGGTGAAGCACAATGCAGATGGTTCTATGAATAGATACAGGGCAAGATTAGTAGTCAAGGGGTATGCACAAACATATGGCATTGACTATGAAGAAACATTCAGTCCGGTTGCAAGGATGGCAACCGTAAGAGCAGTCATTGCTATGGTTGCATCAAAGGGATGGTCTTTACATCAGATGGATGTAAAGAATGCCTTCTTGCATGGTGATTTGCAAGAAGAGGTCTATATGGAGCAGCCACCAGGTTATGTGCATGTTGTTCATCCTGAGTTTGTTTGTAGGTTGAAGAAAGCCTTGTATGGCTTGAAGCAAGCACCTAGAGCATGGTCTGACAAGATAGGACAGTACCTTGTCACTATTGGCTTTCAGATTTCCAAGGCAGATTTCTCACTTTATGTGAGAAAAACAGAGAAAGGTATTATGCTACTTGTCATTTATGTTGATGATTTGATTATGACAGGTGACAGTGATGAAGATATCCTTCATGTGAAAATGCTATTGAAGCAGAAGTTTGAGATGAAGGATTTGGGAGAGCTGCGTTATTTCTTGGGCATTGAGGTGATTAGATCACCAAGTGGGATACAGCTCTTGCAGAGGCAGTATGGATTGGACAGGCTGTCCAAATATGGGATGACAGGCTGTAAGCCTATTTCAAATCCTTTGGAGCAGAATGTGAAGCTGAGCACAGATGCAGGTGAGCTTCTAGAAGACCCTACTATGTACAGACGCATAGTAGGAAGTTTGATTTATATGACTATTACCAGGCCAGATTTGAGCTATGCTGTTGGATCGGTAAGTCAGTTTATGCAGGCTCTAAGGAAACCACATTTGGATGCGGCTAGACGCATACTCAGGTATGTGAAGTCCACATTGCAGTATGGACTATTTTATGAGACTGGGGTTCAGATACAGTTGCATGGATACACTGATGCTGATTGGGCTGGTAGTATTTCTGATAGACGATCTACCAGTGGATATGTGTTCTCTTTTGGGAGTACTGCAGTCACTTGGAGCAGCAAGAAATAGCCTACAGTTGCCTTGTCGAGCACAGAGGCTGAGTACAGGGGTGCAGCAATGGCTGCATGTGAGGTAGCTTGGTTGCATAAGCTACTTTATGATATGCATCAGTCTACAGATGGACCAGTTGTCATTTATTGTGACAACATGAGTAGTATACACTTGGCAAATAACCCAGTCTATCATGCTAGAACAAAGCACATTGAGGTGCATTATCACTATGTGCGAGAGAGGGTTTTACTAGGTCTTATTGATCTAGTTTATGTCAGCACAGAGGATCAGGTAGCTGACATATTCACGAAGGCATTGGGCGCAGAGAAGCTGCGCAAGTTCAGAGACCTGCTTGGTGTGCAGGAATTGGGATTGAGATCGAGGAGGAGTGTTGAGATATCGAGCTCCACTCGTGATATGCCAGGGTGACGGTTGTGTATTTATGTCACCGAATTGTCAGTTGCAGATGCGGTTGGTACACCGCCCCTGAATAATAGCTACATGATAGCTATCCTTATCTACTCTAGTTCGTGGCTCAGTTAGTATGCCACCTTAGTTAGTTGAGTTTGGTTTGAGACCCATATCTAGGGTTCTTCTATTTCTTTGTACTAGAGTTCTTTTGGCTTACACAACTAAGAAGAGAAAAACTGTTTTCAGCCTCCACCCTTGTGTGTATTCCCCCATTGTGCAAGCAAGAAAGCTTCAAGCGAGACTCCTTCCTTCTCTCCCACAATCTTGACATTTCCCTCTTGGCAACACATGTGGTTCTTCCTCTACCTCGGGTGGTGGCTCCTTGGCCATGGGTGGTTCCTTGAAAAGGAGCTTGACGTTGTCCTCCACCAAGTTTGGGACATTGCCTTTTGAAATGATCGGGCTCGTTGCAGTGGAAACAACTGAGATTGCGGCCATTACTTTGGGTAGGGACAAAGTTATTGACATTATTGGTCCTTACTTTGTTTCTTTGTCCCCAGTTTTGACCAAGTCTTGTTACTTCTTGGCTTGGCCTACACCTCCTGAATTATGGGCACATCTCGAATGAGTGTGTCCTATAGATCTGTTTGGCACATAGATTCGAGGCGGGTATTCACTGGTGGGTTTAAACTGGTACAAAATTTTGACACTTGTTGTGTCATATCCATTTGTGGCGCATATGAATTTTGAGTAGTATGCATCAAGAGTCAGACCCAAGTGTTTTAGCTCATAGAACTCATTCATTTTTTGCGTGCAATGCGCAGGTGGTAAGTATCTTCCTTGCACAACTTTTTTCAGCTTTTCCCAGGTAACGGATCCTTTTGAGATCCCTTGATCTCTACACCATTGCGTCCACAAAAGCCTGGCTTCACCGGTGAGCTTTAGCTTGGCGAGCATTGCCTAGTTGGCAGGTATAGTACTGGCCGCTTCAAAGTAATCTTCCATGGACTCTATCCAAATCTCAGCATCAGCTTGGATAGTCCTTCCTTTTTCATCAAATTCTGGCAGCTTGATCTCCTTGAGAAGAAACTTCTTCTCCTGAATCACCGTCGTACTTGATGTAGGGGTCGGGACTAGGAATCTGTACCTGGGGTTGTGCCTGGGTAGAGGATTTTTAATGTTAACAACTCGCTAATCGTTATGATTATATTTTCATACCCAATTTAGCTTTAAGTCAAGAAACCTAGCCACTTAACTTTTTATCAATACTCATAGACAAGACAATCATTGATAAAAAGAAGTCTTATTTCATTCATATGGCATAGCCCTTTTGGAGTACAATATTTCTTGGGATGGTAGAGCAACTGCTACATTAGTTCGGGGAGAATAATGTTGTGTTGCATTTGGCTACGTGAACTAGATAATAGTATGGATTTGGGTCATGGATCTTCAAGAATCGATAAGTCATTGGAAGATTAGGGTATCCTTTCCTTTGGTAACCATTCTTCTCGTAGTGTCCCAACACCTTGATCCTGTCGGCAGGGATTATGCGGGTCACTTCCTCGTACACATATGAGTTCAGCTCGACCCTCTGACCTTTGACGTGTAAAATTGTGTTTACATGAGCCTCAACAAAAATGAACAGCTTCATGATCTTCAGGTCCTCCAACCACTTGATTCTCTTTAGGTTGATTCGAAGGTACACAAACCGGTGGGCAGCTATGTAGTAGATTCCTGAGTCACCCATCCATCTCCGTTCCACGTACAGAGGTGATGGATTATAAATGCGGTCTAGGATGTTCATCATATCGATCCTTCTTTGATAATCTGAGGCATGCAAAGCGGTCATAAACATGACTTGGAACACTAAGAATTTGTTCCATGCTTCATATTTCTGCAAGACAGTATCGATAGTAAGGAAATGTTCCTGATAGTAACACTTGCTTTATTTCTTCTTATTAAGTTTTCTTATAAAGACATATCTTTTGTTGGTTTGCTCTGATACCAACTGTAACGTGTCCACCTGTTCCCTTTCAGGACAGTCTTAGCAGTCCATTGGGAAAATAGTCTAGAAAGCTCCGCCCGGCACTCCCATGGAATTTTACAGGGTTTGCGATCTAGGAATTCCGGTGTCTACCACGTAGCGGAAGTATTCGGGCCGTTCCCACTTAGGACCGACCTAAATCAAGGTTTCCCCTAATGGTCACTTTCCTAGACGGCAGCTAGCATCGAACCCCAAGCGAACTATTTTACGCAGAAACGCTAGGGACAAAGCGGATTCATGCTGCACTTGGTTCAAGGAGAATGAAAAATGAGAGGGATGCAAGGCTCAACCTCTCTGCCCATAAGGCATAGTCCCATTCCATTCCCCTAAAACAACATAAATCGGGATTCTAGTAACCTAAACTCTAGGACAGTGCCCTCGCTATTCATTTCCTTTGAGAAGATCTCCTTGCTGTCCCATTTTGATTGAGGAAAGTTCCTGGCCAACCGGGACCACCCATTAATAGGATGGACCCATGGCCACATCCATCACACTTTTCTCAAGGTTGCTTTAGTTGTCTAATTACCTACCATATTTAGTTGGACATGCATCAAGCAGCTTCCTTAATTAGCCAGTTAGATACTGGTTCCTTCACGTAATCTTAGCACTTGACATAGAAAAATAATCTCAAACAAGTTTCCTTTCAACAGGTTATCGTATTTATCTTTGGAATACATTCACAAAGTCCAGCCCGCAGGCTAATCCATAATCTGCTCGAAGGCTATCCAGCAATCCATAAGGATTACTAATCCAAGATTCCAACTGTAGACTAGTATGCAGGCCTCGAGATCCAATCCCGAGTCATGTTGGCCTCTTGTGCAAGGCCCGGAAGGCAAGGGATTTATGGCTAGAGCCCCCTGGCATCCAAGTGTCCTCCTGCTCGAAGAAGCGCTCAACGGAGAGACCTCACGTGGCGGGTTCGGTCCATGTTCCTGGCATGGCTAACAACCCCCTTGGTTAGGGTCAAGCACAGAGTCAGGGGTAACTGAAGCTGACTCTCCCTTCAGGCCTTCAACTTGAAGCATTAAATATCTTTCATCCTTTAGTCCCTTGAGCAAACAATGCAAACACTGCTCCTAAACTGTTACAAGCACAATCAATTCCAGTGGTCGTTTATTTGGCCAACTGCTAAGGAGTGAATCCTTCTCTCCGAATGCATCCAACATTCCATTCGAGATCAATTGCGACTTGGCAAGATCCCCCAAGGGTTCGTTTGTTCACCCTTTTGTCCTTGGGTTAGGGCCATACCATGTTAACCCAACTTAACCAATACCTTAGGGTTCATAAATTAATAGTAAATCCTGGCAACCATGTCACTCTAAGTTGATTCATCCTTTGCCTCCAAGCAAATACCTAACTTCCCTTAAGTTGGAAATTTTTCCCAAGAAAGGTGATGTAGCAGGATGATTACTCAACCTCTTGCAAGTTAAACCTGCGCCATGTCTGTACTCTCATGAAGTGACAAGTGGATGCAGGATGACACAGGTCTTTGTGTGAAAGTGTTCAATGCCCAAGTCACCGCAAGATCACCGACCCCACAAAGAGCCACGACAAAGCCATGCTGCCAAAAGCAAAAATCACCCGTGCGAGTGCCCACATCGCATGGCCCAAAGCATGATCTTAACCACTTCCTCTTTCTGGGCTACACCCTACCTCGAGCACTCACGACAGCTGTTACCCCAATTGTACCAATGTTGCACGTTCCAAAGAGGGCTGCAATATCTCAAGTGTATCTCCCCATCTCAACGACTGCTTCTCTAATAACGAGGCTAGGGCACAATCATCACTGTAATGTCCATTTCCTAAGCCTTCGAAGCTTGACATTCCCCAACCCATTAAAAGTATGATAGCCTCAACATATTGCAATGGTTGTACTCAGGCAATTCCAAAAAAAAAAAAAAGAAACATCATGAGAGAGAGAGAGAGAGGCTCACTTTAGCATCAATGGAAGAGTACAAGCCTATATAACAAACTTTTAATTGCATTTAGGGATTAAGATAGTCTTCATTGTTGTGAATAAAGAGATGGAGAGAGTGATACCAAGAGGGGTAAAATGAGAATATTTAAGGAGATAAAGAAGAGAATTTTGTAAGGTTGAGAGAGAGGTTGAAAGTAATTACAAGAGGTGGAGGGAGATTGAGATAGATATGAAGAGAAGCTCTCTATGGAAGTCAACTTTCTTCATTTCCCTCTTAGGATTAAAATCATGAAAATTTTTCTTCCTTTCCTATTCAATCATGTTTCAAATTGGAGATTGTCAAGAATAGGAGCAAGGACATAATAGGTACCCAGGTTCCTTTGCAAGTCATGGATTAGATGTTGCTTTGTTTGATGTATAGCTAAGTTTTAGACATCAACATGCTATTCTTAAACTCTTGACCTCCATAGTTCTTCCACAAGACTCCAAGTTATAAGCATAGCTTTCCCTTCCAATCTCTCTTAGGAGATCTTGTCTCTTCTCACTTTCTCTCCATCTCTCTCTCTACTTATTCTCTTGCTCTTTATCTCTCTCCTTCTCTACTTCTACCTCTCTCTCTATCTCTTTCTCTTTCTTTCTTTCTATGTGTGTGTGTGTGTGTGTGCATGTGTGTCTCCTAGTAGTGTCCCAAACTTCCAAAGTACAATGCTAAAAGCCTTCCTAGCCTTATATTATAAGGCTTTATATAGCCTTTAGGGAGGGTACCTTCATCATAATAATCAACATTCTCTCTCTCTCCCTCCCTCCCTCCCTCCCCCCTCTCTCTCTCTCTCTAATAATCCTCATCCTCTCTCTTATTGCAATTGATATCATATTGCATGTATGGTCTTAGGGCCATGGGGTTGTAGTGGTATGGGTGTTGATGTGGTTAGTGGTGGCAGAGACAACATTTTTTGCATGGTGGTGTGACTGGTTGTGGTGGCATGCTAGCAACAACAACAACTTGTAGGTAAGTATTCTTTTTCTTTTATAACTTAAACATTTAAAGTTAAGCATTTAAGATAATTTCCTTCCCCTTGGCCTCTTGTCACATGTGGTGAAGGGGGGAGGTAGGAATGCTATAGATCAAGACCCTCTTTCATATTCTCATCCAAAGCAAGGAGAAATCATTGACTTGAAGCTTTAAGTTCAGCCATAGGACACACCACAAAATTGTAGAGGTCATGAGTGGGACATGTCACAACCTCTAGAGAGAGCAAGCAAATATGGCCCCAAAACATAAAAGTATAGGAGCGGGTTGAGAGATCGCACGTGCAGAAAAAATTACTCCAATCCAATCCTTCTCTCATTATTTTACTAAAAAATCATCATTGGAATAAGGTGAAATAAAGGATGTGCTATTACACCCCTCCCCCCACCCCCCCAAGTCAAGACACCTTGTGGTGCACCATGACTTGGTGGAGCGGATGCATATTTTGTAACATGCCCGGCTATCCAAGCACGTTTTAGCGGTCCATTGAGAAATGAATCTAAGCGTCACCGCCCGAAATTCCCAAGGAAAGTTCTGAGGTTTGTCGCCTAGGGTTTCCCGATTCTGCCTTGCAACAGAACGTTCACAGTTGAACCCACTAGGATTGATCTGAAATCTAGATTCTTAGGACTAAGGTCTCCTAATAGCATTCTAGCGTTGGGTTTTGGACATCCTACTTTACGCAGAGTTACCCAATCTAAAGCAGATCCATACCACACTTGCTTCAAAGGGAATGGGAAACGAGAGGGATGCGCCGGTCAACCTCTTTGCTAGTAGGGCATAGTCCCATTCCGGTCCCCTAAAACGGCATGAATTGTGTTCTAACTTAACAATACCTAAAGTCGAATGGCAATAAATCCTTGTGAGAAGCCTCTCAGTTCTTTGGGACCACCTTGCTATAGGATAGACCCATCAGGGGTTCCGTCCACCCACTTCCCTCGATAGGCATTCTTTACTTACCTAAACCTTTAGGGAACATGGTTTTTTCATGTAATTTACAGTATAGACACAAAAACAAAGCAAGCAACCCTTTTGATAAACAAGTTCCTTAACTTATCTTCAAGTTAATGTTTGTCTCCTGCCCATACAGGAGAAATTATGTATCCCTTCTATCCAATAGAAGTATCTGGTCCAAATCACATGGCACTAAAATTTCCATCCTTTATCTAGAATAGGATCTTCCAATGCCCTAGATGTTAGGCTCACTGCAGTCTACAATTCCGTTCTGGTCTAGGAAAGGGGTGTCCAAAGCTCCATTGATCCCAAGTGACCTAGGAGTGTGACACAAGTTCCGTGGTTGACCTTTTCACCACTCGACCTTTGGCCCGTGAATCGAGCACACTACAAGATATAGGCCTTATACCGACGTTAAAAGCGACAAAAATGTAAATAAATAAATTTTCCCCATCGTCACAAAAAGCATTGTTATTGGTGATGCCATAGAACACTCGGTATTAGCGTTGTTACCACCGTCGCTATTTGCATCGGTATCAACGTTGCAAATGCAACACTGATACCGATGCAAATAGCGACGGTGATAACGATGCTCTCTGAGACGCTAATAACAACGCCAATAATGATGCGTGTAGGTAATTTTGTGACGCTAATAGCGACGGTAACAGGGAAAAAAAATTTGTGGCAGGGCAGAAGAAGGGTGTGTGAGCTCTATTAGAAAATACCGATGCAAATAGCGACGGTGACAACGATGCTCTCTGAGATGCTAATAACGACACCAATAATGATGCGTGTAGGTAATTTTGCGATGCTAATAGCGATGGTAACATGGAAAACAAATTTTGTGGTAGGGCATAAGAAGAGTGTGTAAGCTCTGTTAGAAAATCAAGCTCTTTCATGTGTGTTTGACCGCTGGACACAACTAGTCTAGCTATATTAGTCAAGTATATTAAATAAGTCGGTACTCTAGTCTTTATGGTTGGTGTGAATGGTCCTTTGTGACTTGTAAATACTTGACTTATGTTCTTTTAGTAAAAAGAGAAGAATGAGAGAGAAAGCATGTTGCTTCACTCTGTGTGTTGCTCTCTATCTACAGTTGATTTACAGTAGAGCACTACTATGACAGGACCTAGTAGACAGACAATATCCCCATGGACAGGGAGATTGAGGAGCTCACCATCCACTGACACCACTATGTCAGTGAGGGGGAGATATGATGTCTTGGATAGCAAAGGAAAAGAGAAAGCTACTGAGGATGCATCTGGTATGATGACACCTGGCAGAATGACTTCTGGCTATGAGTCTGCTGATACTTTAGACAACGAACTTGGTATTCCGACTATCTATACGCCTGGCACAAGGCACAGCAGGTATATTTCGCCTCATGAGAGAGGGGAATCGAGTAGTGTACCACAGCTTAGATGCTCGTAGAGGGTTAGATATCCTGTTGACAGGTTGACATACAGTGGCTACTCCACAAAGCATTATGCTTACATGACAAAAGTGATGGAGGTCAAAGAACTAGGTACATATGCTGAAGCAGTGAAAGATGAGAACTAGTGTGTAGCCATGGACGAAGAAATGAATGCCTTGGCTGAAAATAAGACATGGGATTTAGTGCCACTGCTTGAAGGGAAAAAGACCATTGGCTGCAAATGGGTCTACAAAATCAAATGGAAGTCAAATGATAGTGTGGATAGATACAAAGCCAGGCTAGTTGCAAAGGGGTATGCCCAGCAGTATGGACTTGATTATGAGGAAACATTCAGCCATGTTGCCAAGATGGCAACCATACGCACTGTGATTGCCTTGGCTATTGCTAAAGGCTGGAAATTGCAGCAGATGGACGTTAAGAATGCATTTCTTAATGGTGACCTAGCAGAGGATGTCTACATGGTTTAGCCAGAAAGGTATGTTTACCGTGATTTTCAGCATTATGTATGCAGGCTGAAAAAGGCATTGTACAGGCTGAAGCAGGCTCCAAGAGCTTGGCATGCTAGGATCAGTAACTACTTACAGAGATTGGGTTTTGCTATTGGTAGGGCTGATCAGAGCCTATTTACAAAGAAGATTGATAGTGGCTTGGTAGTGCTGGTCATATACGTTGATGATTTGATAATCACTGATGATGATGACTTGGGCATACAGCATGTAATGAAGATGTTGAAATATGAATTTGACATGAAAGACCTAGGAGAATTGAAGTATTTCTTGGGCATTGGGGTAGTTCCAGCTAAAAATGGTTTATGGCTGATGTAGAAGCACTATGCCATGGAGATGTTGAAGAAGTATGGCATGGCTGAATGCAAACCGTTGGATACACCTCTTAATTAGAATGTCAAGTGAACACTGGGGCTGAAGTAGAGGATGTGACTATGTACAGGCAGATGGTTGGAAGCTTGATTTACTTGACCATCACTAGGCCTGACTTGAGCTATGCTGTAGGGCTCATAAGCCAGTTTATGCAGAAGCCTAGAAAGCCGCTCTTGGATGTAGTTAGACGCATTATGAGATATGTTAAGTCCATCGTAGAGTATGGGATGTTCTATGTCAGAGATAAGCCCTTGACATTGACTCGATACACGAATGTAGATTGGGCAAGTTTCTCATATGACTGTAGATCTACGAGTGGATATGCATTTGGATTTGGTAGTGGTATGATTAGCTGGAGCAGCAAGAAGCAGCCTACGGTTGCTTTGTCGAGTACTGAGTCAGAGTACAGGGGTGCTGCATTGGCAGCATGCGAGATTTCATGGCTGCTCAAGCTTATGGCTGATTTGAATATATAGGTAGATGCTCCAGTGAAGTTACTATGTGATAATCTAAGTAGTGTACTCCTAGCTATGAATCCAGTCTATCATGCCAGGATAAAACACATAGAGGTACACTACCATTTCATCAGAGAGATGGTTCTTGCAGGACGAGTTGATCTTATGCATGTAAAGACTGATGAACAGGTTGTGGATATCTTTACCAAGTCCTTGGGTAAAGATAAATTTTGTGGTTTTAGGCAGATGCTTGGTGTACAGATGCTGTCTTGAGCTTGAGGGGGAGTGTTAGAAAATCAAGCTCTTTCATCTGTGTTTGACCACAGCTAGTCTAGCTACATTAGTCATGTATATTAAATAAGTCGGTACTCTAGTTTTTATGGTTGGTGTGAATGGTCCTTCATGACTTGTAAATACTTGACTTATGTTCTTTCAATAGAAAGAGAAGAATGAGAGAGGAAGCATGTTGCTTCACTCTGTGTGTTGCTCTCTATCTGCATCCATGAAAGCAAACAAGCTCCAGGGATCCAAGGGCGAGCTATATATCCTCGCCATCCAAAAGCTTGTCCCGCCCGCAAAGGAGCATCGAACAGACTCTGCAAAAAAAGAAACAACTACACATCAATCCACCATACAATAATGCATTCTAATTAAAAATGGTAACTACGGATAAGAAAGATGAGTGACTTACAGGGCTATTGCATCTATACAATCGGTTGATCAATGCAGTGAATTGTGCCTCTTTGCATATCGAGTCTCAAGGCCAATCGGATCGCGATTTGTAATGGAGTGCTGCAAAGAAAACAAAATACTAACTATTAGAAACATGATTGTCAGTACAAAATATATTGCAAAAAAATAAGTAAGCAAAACAAAAGAAAAACTTACAAAGTCCTCTAGATATGTCCTGTGGCCGCCACTCCCAAGATGATGGACCACTCCGGCCTCTAGTCATGTCCTAGCCGCCTCACACTGCTGACTCTAATGTCAAGGAGAATCTGTGTAGCCTCCTCCCTCAGTCGAGTGCTAGTTGTCTGCATCTAGCCACTCGGGCTTTGCAGCCCCACTCTTGAGTGCCTTGCGTGCGTCCGATCGTCTGTGTGACATATATGCATGCATTCAGTCCATCATCCAGCCCATAGAAAATCTATTTGTTGTGGTTGGAACTGGAAACTCCTCATGCAAGGATGTTACTATGTAGTCCTTGCTCCCCTTCGGTATGTTTCTTCAATGATCTAAGACGTTGTGCCAAAAAGCTTGTTGGCACAACTCTCTCATGCAAGCCATCACCCTCTTCCCCCCATCAGTCATGATGATGGCTCCTGACCTGTCATCGACAAGATAGGCATATCCCTCTGGGGAATGCCTAAGATGGGTCCTCTCCCACCTGCGACCACGCTCTTGGGCATATCCAAGAGACCCCTGTACATCTAGTGTACTGACCAGTGTAGTATCTATTGGTGTAGCACCCATAGGGGTGCCACTTTGCAGACGGTTGCAAAAGATAGAGTAATTGGAGTAGACATCCCCACAGGTGTGACAAATCCTGGAGGTGACACAACTCTAGTAAAACAACAAGACGGAGACACCGCATCCGTGCCTCCATAGCAACCACTTGAGCCACGCTCCCTGGAACCACCACGAGAGCGAGGAGTAGCACTTGTATCCCGTGCCGGCTGCGGGCTCATTGCCTCCGTATCTCTATAGCATCCCCTTGACCCTAAAGTACTACCTCCCTCTAGCTCAAGTCTGGAGCGTCAACCTTGTCTGCTCAAAGCTGAAGCATCTAATCACAGTGAAGTAGATCTAATAGAGTGGCTTGATGATGTCCGAGACAGCTCTTGGTTTGCCATGTCTGTGAATCTCGCCATCTGATCTAGAGACATGCACGTGAAGATATCATGCAACTCCTCATTGTTGATCCCTTGACTCATCTTGATGATCTAAGTATCCAAAAAGATTACCTGCACAGATAAAAAATGATGTTAGCATAACCAATTTAAATCATACAAAGCAAGGAAATATAAATCCTAAAAAAATAATCTCACTTGAAATGCATATCTTATGTATCCTTATAAGCGATTAGTTAAGGAATTGAGTAAGTGGATACTCCAAGCATGAAGTATCCTATGGTCCCATGTCAATCTCCTTACACAACTCTACTTACATTGGAAGGTCGATAGACATGTCACCACAAAAGGATGAGTCCACCTCATTCTCAAAAAATTCTTGGACTCCTATATTTCCATCATTGTTACTCGATGCTGGCTCCTCTACATGCTCTAAGCTTTAGGTGGCCTCCACCCCTTGCAATATCGACCCCTCTATTTGCATATTGTCCTTATCTATGCTCAGAACATTGCTTTGATCATATACTCTCGCACTTCGGGGAGCTGAAGGTATAACATACCACCATTGAGGTTGTTGGGGGTTTGGATAGAAGATTACCTATTCATAAACAGGTACAAGAGAGATTAAACTATTGTGACATGTACCATGTCGTAATACAATTAAAAATAAATGAGTTTATGCACCTGTTCACAATGGGCCAGTAACACAAAGGTGTCGCACAAATCCGTCCATTTTTTTTTGGAATCTATTTCAAGAAATCTAGATGGACCTTGTCGAATTGTTGCTCCAGCTCCTTCAAGTACCACTTTGAACCACTACACATTGAATAGTATCATGGAGAAGATACAGTAATCCACCATAACAATACTTTGCAAGTTTCCAAAATACTTCATCTCATCTATAACCGTGTTTGGATCGGTTGCTCGTCATCGGCTCTCCTGCTCAAACCTTGCCATGATACCACAGTCCATTGTGGAGTGCATTTTGGCAATACGCTCCACGCGAAAGTGCCGTCTGCGCGACCACACTGCACTATATATTTTGTAATGTACATTGAAACACTCAAATTAGTTATCGCATATAAAATATAGATACGATAAATCCTAAACACGTCATCACCTTTGGACTACATCCCCCTGAGAATTTCCACTCCTCGATTGAGACCTCCACCCCTTTGCGAGACACTGTGATCAAAGCTCCATGCAACCATCGCGTTTGTTGAAATGACAAGCTCAACACATGCGGACATTGATGATGGACCACCTGGTTAGATGGGTCCACATGTCTACACTTAGCACATCAGTGGTCATTATGACTCTCACATGGCCACTGACTCATTACTTATTATATTCAGGTTGTTACACCTATTTACAACTGGCATAGTTATAGCGCTAGTCGACTAATGTAGTCGATTATGCTTTGTTTGACTTAGTAGGTCACTTTCCTTTATATTGTATCTTATCTATAATTTGTGTACATTGTAAAGAGTATGGAAGAAGAAGAAGAAATTAGCAAGAAAACGTTTTGGCCTCCATCTCTCTTCTTGTCTCTTAAGTGAGCTTCTCCTTGTGTATTCTATGTGTGTTCGGTGCAACATCTTGAGCAAGTCCCCCCACCATGTGATTCTTGACATGGTATTAGAGCTGCACCACTGAGAGAGACTAATTTCGAAGGCTGAAGTGAAGGAGAAGAAGCAAGGTTCGAGCAAGCAAGCCACGGGTAAGAAGCTCTCCCATCCTTCCACTCTTTCTCTTGGATAGTGCCTGTGGAGGTATCGAAAGCAGGGCAGAGTAAAAATCTCAGATTGCTGTGAGATTTGGTATGCGCGAAGAGCACTGTGTATTCTGCAAATGAGCCCTTTAGGGAAATTCCGCAGTTATTTTGGGCATCTGAGGCAGTTTTAGGCCCCGTTTTAGAGCCGCAAGGTTGCGGAATTCAGTTTCAGGGTACACTGTGATTTCGGCTGTTTTGACCGAAAGTAGGTGCGCAGGTTACAGATTGCGAATATGTAATTCTTGAGGTGTTTTTAGGAAGCAAACATAAGGTTTATCTGCAAACAAGTTGCAGATTGCATGTATTGTTGATGGGACCTAAAACGGGCCAGCACTGGCTCATGCACTAGGTGCACCTCTATCATGCACTCAACAACCCCACGGCCTCGTGGCTAGGAGCGTGGATGACACATATATCATCTTCCTAAATATCTTGCGCCGTTTTTATCACGTCTCGTATTCCAACTCTAACCCAATTAACACTCCTCAGAGGGAGTCCCAACACTTTTCCAAATAGCACGAAGCACAAACATAGGAGGTCCTCCCACGGGCTGATTGTCGCTACCTCTATGTGACTCTCCTACACCTTGGGAATTGGCCCCTCGATACGTCGCTAAACATACATAACACAATATCGCACACATTTCCACTCAAGGTACCAATTGATCGTATCTAGGAATGTACCATTTTCCTCACTTTCTTTCCCTTAGACCCAATGCCTAGCCTACAGCTTAGGACAACCTTACTCACTCAACGTTGGTCACGTTTCTCTAAAAAGCAATTGCCATGCATCCAGGAGATATTGGCTGATACCTTTTAAATTTCATGCTTCATGAAAATTGTGAATATCCACGTGCTCAAACAATTAAGAACATCAGCATTTATGTTTAGTGCAAAAGCATTCTTTCAATGAATTTGACTATTGCTCGTATGCGGCGTTGCATGAACCTAGCACCGAGAAACCCCCATGCTACTAGGTTCTTAATCTTTAATTATCGACCAACCTAAATGCTATGCATAAAAACGAGCAAGCTTTTCATCATTTTATTCAGCATTTAAACACCTTTTATACACTCTACCCCCTCACACGTTTAGGTTGTGCATCGTTGAGAGGTTTAGGGTTCATTTTCCACATTTTTATTGTATAAAAAGCCATAAAAACTCACTAGATTATAAAGGTAGGGCTGAACTGAGGCTAAACCTCATACTTCAAACCCCCCCTACATCCACAAACATGAATCTTATTTTTCCTTAATTTTGGGCACTCAAAATCTATTTTTTCCCTATTTTTTTTCATTTTTTCTCTTTTTCTTGTATTCTTTGTAATATTAAACGATTGAAAATTCAAAATGTGGGCTATGGCCCTTAGGTTCATTTGCAGCAAAAACACAAGTTTAGTTGGTGTGTCTTAGTCTATTTTCCATTGATATCTCAAAAACACCCAATTTTTTCATATTTCGTGTATTTTATAGGTTTTACACTACTAATTTCATCCACAACACTTATGATTTTCTGATTTTCTGATTTCAAATAGTTGAAAGACATTGCAAACAATATCATAATGCATAATCATCCCATGGGAACAAGTATTCATGAAGCAAATTGCATAAAACTTCAATTTCCTTTGTAAAAATGAGATTACCGTTCTTTGCGAATTGTGGGTTTTTATTTGCCATATCTTGGGACTGATTTTCAGCCACCATTAATGCTTATGACAGTCCACAATCATCAATCGTCCTTCCTCCTACACCACGGAGCAATCCGGTCTTCATTGGGCAAGTATCTGTCATCCATTCTTCTTCTTTTTCTTCACCACATGAATCTTCCTTTAGGGGAGAGAGAGGGAGGAGAGAGAAAGACTGAAATCAGAGTTCTTCATAGAGACCACCATTTCTCAGGCGAGAGGCGGCGATATGATTGGTATCTAGGAGGGAAGCAAGGGCAATGATCAGTGATGTGGGTTGTTTGCAGGCTGGAGGTTGCCTCCTCCCATCCATGGTGTGATTTTCGGCACCTGTTGTTGGCACTCTCTTCTCCTCTCTCTTCACGATTTTTTGCATGCCCTTTGGTTGGGGGGTTAAAATTTCCCCAAAGGGCACCCCCCCTTTGGTCCATGTTGTGGCCATCCTTTCAAATCTAGACCATCTCTTGGCCATTTCCCCGTCCGGACTCCGAATTGAGCTCTGAAAAATCCTGGGCATCCAGCTCAGCATCTCGCATTGGCCGGTAACTCTTATCAACCCATATGACATTTTGAAAAATTATAAAAAATCAACAAGTGTCACTTGGGCGCCTTTAAAGCACTTTGGTGCTTAAAATCGTCCTAGATCGAGCTGCCGCCTTCGACGTTGAATATTTTTCCCTTGATATTCATAATTTTTAGCTATTTTTAAGCACTTCTCAGCACCAAAATTCCACTCTCATTGGCGACCACGGGATAGGGCAATGCAGCCCGTCGAATCCCACACTAGATCTGCACAAAACAACCAAAGGAAGCATCAAGCTGATACAAAATAGATACATACTAAACACAACACAATGCTCACCCTACCCCCTGACAGAACCAAGGCATGACATCCACAAGGAGTAGGCCTAGCATGATCTGATAGAAGGTCCGAAGCTAGTCACTAACCAACTGCTCCAACACAGTCAAACTAAAAAGAACTATCAAAGAGGTTGCCCTAAGTGGTGGTCTGAACTACCTACCTAACTAAGGACAACACATCTAGGAGTTCCTACTAGGCGAGGACTCCTATAGCCTGATCAAAAAGTATTTTCTTTCAGTACATTTCTTCCTTTAGGGTTTTTATTTTATTGACATACTTGGGCATGTAAAAAGGAGGGAGCTGAGCGTAGTGACCCAAGGAGAACAGGGCATCAGCCTCAAGACCTGTCTCGATATCCAAGAACCTACCAAGCCCTCGCAAGGCGACACTTAATCCTTTTCTAATGCTCACTTTTATTTTCGCTCCAACCTTAAGTTTTTTGTTTCTAGCAAAATGCCACCCCTAGGAAGATAAGGCATCGGCCACGGGTCTGATTCGTCCCCAGGAACCTACCAGGCCTTCGCTAGGCAATGATCAATTTGCATACACATTTTCATTTCATTTCTTTTCTTTGCTAGGGATTAGAACCCCTTTTTACACACCTTTTTATTTATTTATTTTCTTGAAGATATTCAGGGTTTTATTTCCTTTATCATCATCATTTTCTTCTAGTAGGCTTCTCTAACTGCCTCACAACTAACAAGAACTCCTGGAACAGCTGCCTAGCAGGCTAGCAGAACAGGGTCACTAGGACTCCCTTCTAAAGCAGGTCTTTTGATGCTTAGCAATGTCTTTACAGGAGGCAACGGCTACTCAAATCTCCCTCAGACATGCCCAACCTAAACCTGGGACTTCATGCCTTGGATGCCGGTCCTCAACAAGAAACGAAAAAACCCCTTTAACAAGTACACAAACACATATAACATAACAACCACAGTACTCATAAAGGAAAGATATCACCTGGATAGGGCCACAAGAAGCTTCCACGCAACAAAAGGCTCCTTCCAAGATCTTTTGCAAATCTGTCTAGCACAGAACTCAAACAAGAAACCATTAACCGCACCTGCACTAAACAGACAACTGGCCCTCTTGGCCTAATGAAATAAAGCATTTCAAAACCAAACTGAATTGGCCCTCTTGGCCTAATGAGATAAAACAAAGTAGCACCTACACATCCTTCCCTGGAATTATACAGATATACAATAATAGACTCCTTTCCAAGGAGGAAAAACAAGCTCGTAGCCCTAAACTAAATGCATAAGGTTATGACCCATCCCTCCTACATAGATAGCAAGAGGCATACACATAATATGTTGTCTAATCAACCTATGGGTCCCGGATAATAATGGTAGATTGGTCTCGGCTACTCTTTGCATCACCCATATCAACTATCGTCTGCCATATATTGCATGTTCTGATAACATACCCCGCAAGCGACCGGGTCCTGTTTCATCATTGATAACAATATCCAGACTAGGACCACAATTAAAGAAGAGGTCTTCCTCATAAGCAAGATTTGCCAAGGAATCCACAAACTGATTCCAGTAATGTGGAATCAGCTGAAAATACACTCTCTCAAACTCTTCAAGTAGGGTCATAGCAGTCCGATGATACAAAGAATGGGATTCCGCACTGTGTATGTCCCATCTAGCTGATTCAGGATCAAATGGGAACCCCCTTTTACTAACAATCGATGAATACAATCTTGCTTGGCAATATGCAGTCCCATAATCAAGGCTTTATACTCCGCCATATTGTTAGTGAATCCTACCCCGAGATAAGCAGCTAACTTCATCGCAACTCTACGTCGGGGATCTCGGATTACTACTCTAGCACTTCCTTTTTTATTAGGGCCCCTGGACACTCCGTCAAAGTATAATGTATACGTCCACAATGGGTTTACACAGCCTACAATCGCGAACTCCTCTATTCGTAATTATGGTAATCAAAGTTTAGCATGTTGAGAGGATGAACTGACGGCTCCATCCCACCTTCTTCATTGAACTCAACAGGGATACTCGTCAACAATCGTAAGCAGTGATGGCCAAAAACTTTAATCTCCCACACAAAGGTTCCGTCTTCTTGCTCAATCACCTTGTATCCTTTGCTCCACCAGATGAGTTTCCCCTGATGGTATCTCTGCTCTAGATATGGGTGCTCCAAATAAGGGATTAACCGACCCATCAACTAGCCTTAAGCTCTTCCGTAGGTCTCAGATCATTCCTAGCATGGACCTGCAATGTATTTTCTTTGTATTAGCAGACCTAGAAATAACAAGGTTTAATCTTATTAAGATTAACCTTATTCTTAAACTCTACTCCCTATAGATCAGCTAATAGGGCTGTAGACCTATTCTTCCCTAACCTCACGATCTTGTAGGGGCCATCCCATTTAGGTTCCAATTTTCCTGGAAATAGGTCCCTATGCGCATCGTAATACAAAACCAGTTGCCCCTTCTTAAAGGTATACTTCTTCACTTTTAGGTCTTGCAACTATTTCATGCGACGTTTAGCCACCTCTTGATGTAATAGGCTTTGCAACTTAATTTCATCTAGGTGTGCTAAGGTTGTAAATTGCTCTAATAGGGCATCCTCATTACCCAAAGAATGGTTTATTGCAAATCTAATGGTCGGCAACTCAATTTCTAAGGGTAAAACGCACTCCTCACCATAAACTAGTTTGAATGGCGTGTGGCCAGTGGCTCGCTTGAATGTGGTATTATATGCCCATACTGCCACATACAGCCTCTTATCCCAGTCGCGTTTCTTTTCAGATATGACTTTCGATAGGATACCCACAAGCTGCTTGTTGGTACTTTCAACCTGCCCATTTGCCTACGGATTATAAGGAGTCGTTTTATTGTGCTTGATTTGCCAAGCCTCTGTCAAGCTTTTAATAACCTTGTTCAGGAAATGGGTTCCACGGTCCGACACTAATTCTTTCGGGGGACCAAAACAACATATTATCTGCTCTAAAAGGAAACTAGCAGTTTCTTTAGCATCATCTTTCCTTGTTGCATGTGCTTCTGACCACTTTGTGAAGTAGTCAGTTGCTATAATAATATACCTCTTTTGCACAGTCACGATGGAGTAATAGGACCCACAAAGTCTATTCCCCACTTCTCAAATGGAAGTATCACCATAATAGGGGTGAGTGGTCTTTTTCTATTCTCTCGACTATCATGTCGTTGACAAATATCGCATCTCTTAACATACGCAAATGCATCTTGGAAGATGGCAGGCCACCAGTAACCTGCCCTTAAAGCCTTTTGTGCTGTAAGCCATCTAGCAAAATGACCTCCGCAAGCGGAATCATGGCACTTTTCCAAAATGAATGGCACCTCATCAGGCATCACACATCGGCGATAGATGTTATCAACCCCTTGCCGATATAGTGTACCTGCGATCAAGGCAAACTTTAATGCCTGCTACTTAATTTTCCTTCTCTCAGCTTTAGATAGTTCGGATCCAGCCTCTCCTGTCGATAAATAATACGTTATTGTAGCGTACCAGGAGGGAATAGACGTCGTATCTATCTTAAATAATGACTCCATGTCACTACCTTCAGCCACAGATTCTTTTGGCTCCCCAAAGTCCACAAGACATTCCACAATACCCTGTAACCTTGGTGGCTTACTCCTGATCTCATAGTCAAACTCCTGCAAAGTGATTAACCACTTCGCTAGATGATCAGGCGGCTGCAGCTTATTCATCAATAAACGAAGCCCCTCGGCCTTCGTATAAAACACAACTTTCTCATAGAGAATATAATGCCTGAATTTCGTGGTCCCAAAGACCATCGCAAGACACAACTTCTCCATGTAGGTATAATTGATCTCGGATACCCCCAGTTTTCGGCTAGCAAAAGCAATCGGATGATACCACTTTTCTTCCCAAATTTGGGCTAAACAGCAGCTGATACTATGCATGGTTGGCTGCTGAAAATATATAAAATACCTCACCTCTTTTAGATGATTTTAAAATGGGAGCTTTTACTAGCTCCTGCTCCACATCCTCGAAAGCTACCTTACAAGGGTCACTCCATACAAACACACAGGTGAAGGACAATAGATTTGTAAGTGGCAACGTTATTTCTGCCAAGGCGTTTATGAATCTACGGTAATAACCAACCGAAGACAGGAAGCTATGAACTTCTTTCGGAGTGTGTGGTGGACCCATGGCAACTATGACTTTGACCTTCTCGGGATATGTCACAATGCCTACCGAACTTACCACATGGCCCAGCAAGAGCCCATAAGGTACACCAAAAACACACTTCCGTGGATTTAGAGCGATACAAAATTGTTTGCAGCGCTCAAAGCATTTTCTTAAAATGATCAATTGCCTTTCTCTCATGGTGGCAGCCCCTAAGTCATCAATAAACACCTTCAATTCTTCAGGGGATATGTCACCGAATGTATTATCTGCTGTTCGTTGCCACGAACCAATCACATTGCATAAACCAAAGGCCATCACATGGTACGCAAAAGTACCAAAGATGGTAATAAATGTTGTTTTCAACTTGTCCTCTTCTGCAATTGCTATCTGGTTATATCCTGCAAAGCAATCCATAAACGAATATATCTCCCTACCCACTAATTGATCCAAAATCTGGTCAATAAATGGCAAGGGGTAGTAATCCTTAACCGTCTGCTTATTCAGCTCTCTAAAATCTACACATAATCGGATCTAGTTATTTTTCTTCTTTCTGATCACAACTGGTGAACACCATTCTGTGTGTTGCACAGGGAAGATTAAACCAGCTTTTCGAAGCTTTTGCAACTCTTCAAATAGCGTGTCCCTCAATTCAAAAGGCATACGCCTTACTTTCTGATGCACAGGATAGCTGCCTTTTTTTATAGGAATAGTATGAACAGCCAGGCTGGGAGGGATGCCTATCAGCTCGAGTCAAAGATATCGTGGAATTCTTGAATTAAGGACACATAGTCCTCCCTTTTTGCTAAGCTGAGCATAGAATCTAATTTAATTGGCTGCGAATCATTTGGCATGCCAAGGTCTAGCTCGATAACATCTGCATCTCTTATACAATTTTGGGCCTCTATCGGCTCGTTCAAAGTGATCTGATAGATGTCTTCCGTGGTGGATCCCTCTTTGGACTCATCACTCGATGATGTCTCACTGGCGGATAAATCCTCTAATGTCTCCAATTCTGTAGAAGATAGAGGAGCTCTCTCACTCTGCGGGGACTCAGGATAGGCACCAATCACCACGTGCTGAGCACCTCTGCCGAATATCAGCCGATCGGCGGGTATATCCACTTGGCAGTCCGCTTGCAAGATCCAAGGTCGTCCAAGTAACACTTGGTAGCTTGGATGCCCTACAAAACGAATCACCCTAAAATCCAACAGGCATTCTACATTTGCAACAGTGACATGGACCTTAGTAATGCAACCTTCCGGCTGTCTCAAACTATCATCCACCATTCTGAGAATTGTGGAGGTATCTTTCTGGATCGCAAGACCCAACCTTTCCATCAATTCAGAACTCATAATGTTAACAGATGATCTCGTGTCGACAATGGCATAATATACTAATATCCCATCGACATAGGCTGCAACCCTTGGGCAATGCTTCTCAGCATGCTCAAACCAGTCATCACCAACTTGCGCAATACCCAAAGGTTCTACGATATACTCGATACGTAGGATCTTTCTAAATTCCTTGCGTACTCTTGGGGAAAGCTTAATAAGCTATAAAAGGTTCACATCTAGCTTGACTTCACAAAGAGAGATCGCTAGATTGAATTCACAATAGTTTGGCAGAGTTCGCTTTTCACGCCAAACCATCTGCTCTTTAGGTCGCTGGACCGGCTTTACTGCCTCTTTTTTAACTTTCACCTTCTTCCTCGGTGGTTCCTTATCCTTCTTAACATTGGCTTTAATCTCCACGGGCTTCAAAGGTCCCCCTTCCATGGTGGCAGGATCCAAAACTTGCGTTCCTTTGTCGCCCTGTTTAGGGTTCCCGTCGACAGGCTTATCCTTGTCGGCCTCTCTACCCTTTTGACCTCTTGTAAGGAAAGCTCGCAGATTAGAGGTTTCAACGTCATTAACGCACACAGCCTCAATCAAACTAACCCCACTACCACTAGGCAGCTCCTCCACTGTAGTCTTTGGTGGTTGGAGTATTTGTTTAGGCATGTCTTCTCACTGGGAATCATTTCCTTGCGCACAATGATTAACAGGCCCTGGTTGCCAACTACCTCGCTGGAGGGAACTAATCTTACTCCAGCAAGTGGCTGCTAAATGGCCGGACTTTCCACATGTCGCACTTGACATTTGGGCAATTTCTTGGATAATGTTGCCCACCACACCATTTGCAGCTAAACCTCGAAGGTGCACCCTCATTTGGGTATCTACTTCCTATCAAATTTTGTTGTTTTTTAAGAAAGTTGACATCAACGGCTATTTGTCGATACTGCTCCGTAATCATGTCGGTATAATACTTCATCATGTCCTTAACCTCGCCAAGAACATTGGAAGTACTCGACTCGTAGCCTTGATCATTAGCCTGTCGTTTCATCGGCCTAACAATTTGATTAGGCATTGGTTGTTGAACCACAGACATGATATTAGGATTAACTGCCTAGCTTCCACCATTTGGAGCCATTTGACTGCCCATAGGCATCGATATGCTAGGGGGATCTGGTAATAAAGGCACATTCTACATCATGTTCCCTCTCCCATTAGGATTAGCCATCACTATCCCTTGGCTACCACTGCCATTGGCCGTCGCCATATTATTTCCCAATGCTAGACCCATATTCAAATTGCCTCGAGAGGCATAGGCTGCTTGTAGTCGGGATTCCACTTCTTGTGCCCGTGTAATGGCAGTATCTATATCCCCCAAAGGGACACTACTCAACTGCAACTGGATATTAAAGTCCAAGCCATGCAAAAAATATTGCAATTGGGCAGCTCTAGAGGGATAGGAATAGAGGTGTCCAACTTACTGAAAACCTCTTTTAATTTCTTCACATAAGCACGAATATCCTCGTGTGGTTCTTGGCGGGTCACATTAAGTACACGCAACCAATATTGCCCACCCCTTTCAGGGGCAAACTCCCTTCGAAAAGCTCCATAAAATGAATCAATATTCAATATGGTTCCAGCTTCTAATCCGTGATACCATATGGCAGCTCTTCCTTTGAGAGTCATGTTGAAGAACATCATTAAATGTCCTTCTTCTTGGATGCGACAATTAAACATCAGCTTTTGAAACTCCCTGATGTGGAGTTCCGCATCATCCTCAACTAGCCCATTAAAAATGGGTAGTGGGTAACCTAGAGCCGGCAAATCCGTCATTCTTGCAGGAATTGCAATAGACTGCACCATGACGGAAATTTAATTTGCACTAGGAATAGGGGACGGTGAGGTTACACCTCCCGCACTTGATGTAGATTGCCTTATGGAAGGAAGGGGAGCCCTCCAGCTTCCACCTTCTCCTAACTTACTGCTTGTGGCACCAAGACCACTAGATCCACTCCCTCGTAAGGGTTCAGCACCGCTACGCTTAGGGGAATACCTCCTAATAATTTCAACACATCGCCTAGCTCTTTTGTCTCTCTCTTGCTTTTGGATTTCGGCTAGACGATGCTTATCGATGAATAATGGGTCAATCTCAGTATCCTTTGGCATAAACTGCGAACTGGTCCCTAGACAACCAGGATTCGAGGATCGCCACTTCTAAGAGGCTACTGGCAGACGCACCACTGATGGGACCTAAAACGGGCCGACACTGGCTCATGCACTAGCCGGACCTCTATCATGTGCTCAACAACCCCAGGGCCTCGTGGCCAGGAGCGTGGATGACACATATATCATCTTCATAAACATCTTGCGCCATTTTTATCACGTCTCGTAGTCCAACTCTAACCCAATTAACACTCCTCAGAGGGAGTCCCAACACTTTTTCAAATAGCACGAAGCACAAACATAGGAGGTCCTCCCACGGGCTGATTGTCGCTACCTCACTGCGACTCTCCTACACCTTGGGGATTGGCCCCTCGATGCGTCGCTAAACATACGTAACACCATATCGCACACATTTCCACTCAAGGTACCAATTGATCGTATCCAGGAATGTACAATTTTCCTCACTTTATTTCCCTTAGACCCAATGCCTAGCCTACAGCTTAGGACAACCTTACTCACTCAACGTTGGTCACGTTTCTCTAAAAAGCAATTGCCATGCATCCAGGAGATATTGGCTGATACCTTTTAAATTTCATGCTTCATGCAAATTGTGAATGTCCACGTGCTCAAACAATTAAGAACATCAGCATTTGTGTTTAGTGCAAAAGTATTCTTTCAATGAATTTGACTATTGCTCGTATGCGGCGTTGCATGAACCTAGCACCGAGAAACCCCCGTGCTACTAGGTTCTTAATCTTTAATTATCGATCAACCTAAATGGTATGCATAAAAACCAGCAAGCTTTTCATCATTTTATTCAACATTTAAACACCTTTTATACACTCTACCCCCTCACCCGTGTAGGTTGTGCATCGTTGAGATCGGTTTAGGGTTCATTTTCCACATTTTTATTGTATAAAAAGCCATAAAAACTCACTAGATTATAAAGGTAGGGCTGAACTGAGGCTAAACCTCATACTTCAAACCCCCCATACATCCACAAACATGAATCTTATTTTTCCTTAATTTTCGGCACTCAAAATCCATTTTTCCCCTATTTTTTCCCATTTTCTCCATTTTTCTTGTATTTTTTGCAATATTAAATGACTAAAAATTCAAAATGAGTTGTGGGCTATGGCCCTTAGGTTCATTTGCAGCAAAAACACAAGTTTATTTGGTGTGTCTTAGTATATTTTCCATTGATATCTCAAAAACACCCAATTTTCCCATATTTCGTGTATTTTACGGGTTTTACACTACTAATTTCATCCACAACACTTATGATTTTCTGATTTTCTGATTTCAAACAGTTGAAAGACATTGCAAACAACATCATAATGCATAATCATCCCATGGGAACAAGTATTCATGAAGCAAATTGCATAAAACTTCAATTTCCTTTGTAAAAATGAGATTACCGTTCTTTGCGAATTGTGGGTTTTTATTTGCCATATCTTGGGACTGATTTCCAGCCACCATTAATGCTTATGACAGTCCACAATCATCAATCGTCCTTGCTCTTGCACCACGGAGCAATCCGGTCTTCATTGGACAAGCATCCGTCATTTATTATTATTATTATTATTCACCACATGAATCTGCCTTTAGGGGAGAGAGAGGGAGGGGAGAGAAAGACTGAAATCAAAGTTCTTCATAGAGACCACCATTTCTTGGGCGAGAGGCGGCGATATGATTGGCATCCAGGAGGGAAGCAAGGGCAATGATCAGTGATGTGGGTTGTTTGCAGGCTGGAGGTTGCCTCCTTCCATCCATGGCGTGATTTTCGGCGTCTGTTATTGGCGCCCTCTTCTCCTCTCTCTTCACGATTTTTTGCATGCCCTTTGGTTGGGGGGTTAAAATTTCCCCAAAGGGCACCCCCCCTTTGGTCCATGTTGTGGCCACCCTTTCAAATCTAGACCATGTCTTGGCCATTTCCCGTCCGGACTCCGAATTGATCTTTGAAAAATCTTGGGCGTCCAGCTCGGCATCTCGCATTGGCCGGTAACTCTTGTCAACCCGTATGACATTCTGAAAAATTATAAAAAATCAACAAGTGTCACTCGGGCGCCTTTAAAGCACTTTGGCGCTTAAAATCGTCCTAGATCGAGCCGCCGCCTTCGACGTTGAATATTTTTCCCTTGATATTCATAATTTTTAGCTATTTTAAAGCACTTCTCGACACCAAAATTCCGCTCTCAATTTTTGAGCAGACAGTGAAAAAGGCTGTCTGGTGTATTGCTGTGCACTACAGGTTGAGGGTTGCAGAAGATTTGCTTTCTATTTGGTATTAGCATTGTGATAATGGCAGAGAACAGTGGAAGCCCCATCATTGAGAAGCTCGACAAGAACAACTACCCTTCATGGAAGTTCCGTGTCACGAACTTTCTTATTGGAAAAGGCCTCTACGAGTTTGTTTCAGGTGAAGAAAAGGAACCGGAGGTGAGTGATCCTCCAACTGCAGAAGAGACAAAGGCACGGAAGGAATGGAATGCAAAAGACAAGAAGGTCATGTATTGGTTGTCTGCAGTAATTGACAATAATATGCTGGGATATATTAGAAATGCAGAGAATTCATATGCAGCTTGGACCATACTTGAAAGTATGATTTTCGTAAATATAAAGGCACGAAAAATTCAACTCAAGGAAGAGTTGAATACATTGAAGAAATGGAAGATGTCTATCAATGAGTATGCATTTAAGGTAAGGAGCATTGCAGATGCATTGGCAACGATTGATGCAATGCCCGATAATGATGATTTGGTGTCATCTACCTTGGGTGGACTTAACAATGAAAAGGCTTGGAAGTCTTTTGTAACTTCCGTATATGTCAGAAAGCCATTTCCAAATTTTGATGAGTTGGTCTCCCTTATGATCACTGAAGAGATCAACATATGTAGAGTGAGACATCTGAAAGAAGTGGTAAACAGGTCCAAGCTTTCTACTCTAGTTCAGGAAGGGGATGTGGCAGGTTCTCTTCAAGAGGCCGTGGTACAGGACGTGGTAGTGACAACTAGCAAAACAGATTGAATCAGCAATTTGGAGATATGGAGGTTTCAGGAGGTTGTGGTAACTTTAGAGGCAGGGGGAGCTTTAGAGGAAGAGGTGGATGGCAGAACAGAGGTTTTAACAACTCTGGTATTGTGTGTCATTAGTATGGCAAAACAGGTCATATTGTAGCCCAATGTTATGCTAAGAAAGATGATATTCGCAGTGGTAAGTTGCAGCAAGAAAACTATGCATCGTCTTCATGACACAATGAAGACAAAAATGAACGTCTGTTTGTTATGCAGCATATGTTGAATGCTGTTACAGGAAAGGGAACACATGATGATGTTTGGTATGTTGATTCAGGTGCATCCAATCATATGACCAGCCATGTAGAATGGTTTGGAGAGATGCACGATTTGTAAAATGTAGGTTATGTGCAGACAGGTGATGATTCATGCCACCCAATTTCACACATTGGAAAAGTTCCCTTCTCCTTGCATGATGATAAGACAAAGAGTCTTTCAAATGTATTACATGTGCCATCTATTACAAAGAACTTGGTGCCAGTCGGTCAAATGGTAGAGCAAGGGCTGCAAGTTAGATTTAATGCAAAGGGCTGCTTTGTAGAAGACTTCAATGACAAGTGCAGGTTGGTAGCAAAGGGAAGTAGAGTTGGACGTATGTTTACTTTGGATGCTGGAATTCCTACTATGAATGCTGCTATGTATGCTAAAGGAAAAGATGTTGTTGTAGATATTGAAATTTGTCACAAACGCATTGGACATGCAAATGTATAAAGGCTGAAATTAATGTAGTCCAAAGGGTTGGTTTGCCTACATTTAGAGTTGCAGAATTTTATAAGGTATGTGAAGCATGTTAGTTTGGTAAGCAGGCGAGACAACCCTTTTCACATGACAGAGATGTAAGCAAAAATATCCTTGATGTTGTGCATACAGACATTTGGGGGCCTACACAAAATGTATCTCTTGGAGGTAGTTCATACTTTGTCACATTCATTGATGATTGTTCTAGAAAGCTGTGGGTATATTTTATGAAGGAAAAGAGTGAAGCATTTGAGCACTTTAGAACTTTCAAGGCTGCAGTTGAAAGAGAAACAGGCTTGAAAGTAAAGTGCTTGAGGTCAGATGGAGGGGGAGAATACCTCTCAAATGATTTTAGTGATTTTCTGAGGTCTCATGGGATAAAGAGACAGTTCACATGCATGTATACCCCACAACAAAATGGGGTTGCAGAAAGGAAAAACATGCATATTGCAGAAGTTGCACGTGCCTTGATGGCTGAAAAGAATATGCCTAAGCATTTTTGGTCTGAGGCTGTTCGTACTGCTGTTTATATTATGAACAGAACTCCCACAATTGCAATTCATGGTATGACCTCCGAAGAATATTTTATAGGTAAGAAGCCTGATGTCTCACACTTGAAAGTGTTTGGATGCATTGCATATGTTCATGTGCCAGATGAGTTGCGAAAGAAACTAGATCCAAAGGTTGAAAAGTGTGTCTTTATTGGATACTCTTTAGAGCAGAAAGGGTATCGCTGTTATAACCCTGTCACATGTAAGTTCAGAGTGAGCAGGGATGTCATCTTTGATGAAATGAGCAATTGGTATGCATCTAGTGATGATGCATTGGATGATGATCATGATCATGACACTCATGTGTAGGCTGAAAAGCAAGAATTATGGACTCTTAGTAGACTAGAGAGGTCATCTGGTAGTCCTTGGTTTGGGAGACTAAGGAGTAGCCCTATATCTTCAGGTGCATCTAGAAGCACTACATGTAAAGACAAAGGAAATAATAAAGTGTCAGATGGCATTGATGCAATTCTTGATGGAGACTCCAGTGGCACAGAGAGCTTGGATGATGAGCTTGGCATTCCTTCTGTCAGGACACCAGGTGTACAGAGAGCTCATAGCAATGTAAAGGCTCCATTGAGTGATCCGGTGGTACGCAGATCTAGCAGGGTCAGATACCCTATTAAAAGATTTGGTTTTGAAGGTTATGCAGCTCACCATTATGCTTATATAGTGAAACTAATTGAGGATGTTGAGCCCACATGTTTTGAGGAGGCTATTGGTCATGCTCATTGGGATGCAGCAATGGACCAGGAGATGGATGCTTTAGAGGCCAATAAGACTTGGGATCTAGTATCATTGCCAAAGGGAAAGAAAGCTATTGGATGTAAGTGGGTTTATAATATTAAGCACAATGCAGATGGTGCTATTAGTAGGTACAAAGCTAGGCTAGTTGCAAAAGGCTATGCCCATACATATGGCATAGATTATGAAGAAACCTTCAGTCCAGTTGCTAGGATGGAAACTGTCAGATGTGTGATTGCTTTGGCAGCAGCCAAAGGTTGGAGGTTGCAACAAATGGATGTGAAGAATGCATTCTTGCATGGTGATTTGTAGCAAGAAGTGTATATGGATAAACCAGCAGGTTATGAAGATTTAGAGCATCCCACGTATGTGTGCAGGTTGAAGAAGGCGCTCTATGGGCTCAAGCAAGCACCTAGAGCATGGTCTGACAAGATCATGCTCAGAGAGTATCTTGTCAATATTGGTTTTTATGTTTCTAATGCTGATCACTCACTTTATGTGAGAAAGGGAGATGCAGGTTTGGTCATCATAGTCATCTATGTGGATGACTTGATTATTACAGGTGATAGTGATAGTGGGATTGCTGAGGTCAAGGACTTTTTGAAGAAGAAGTTTGAGATAAAGGATTTAGGTGAGCTAAGGTACTTCCTTGCCATTGAGGTAATCAGATGTGATGATGGTATATGGCTGTCCCAAAGACAGTATGGCTTGGATATGTTGTCCAAGTATGGTATGACAGCATGCAAACCACTTTCAGTCCCATTGGAGAAAAATGTAAAGTTGCGTGCTGATGTTGGGGATGAGATAGAAGACCCTACTATGTTCAGGAGGATAGTGGGGAGTTTGATCTACATGACCATTACAAGGCCAGACTTGAGCTACGCTGTTGATCTTGTGAGTCAGTTGATGCAAGTACCTAGAAAGCCACATTTGGATGCAGTCAGACGCATATTAAGATATGTGAAGTCCACATTACATTATGGACTTTTCTATGAGGCAGGTACAGATGTACAGGTGTTTGGATACACAGATGTAGATTGGACTGATAGTATGTGTGATAGAAGATCTACCAGTGGATACATGTTCTCTCTTGGGTAGCAGTTGCTTGGAGTAGAAAAAGCAATCTACATTTGCTTTTTTGAGTACAGAAGCCGAGTATAGAGGTGCTGCTGTTGCAGCATGTGAGGTAGTATGGCTACAAAAGTTAATGGCTGATTTGGATGTGCAGGTGGAAGGTCTAGTTGTCATTTCTTGTGACAACATGAGCATTATACAGTTGGCTAGGTACCCTGTGTTCCATGCCAGGACAAAACATATTGAGGTACACTACCACTTTGTGAGAGAGAAGGTACTAGCAGGTGAGATTGACTTGGTGTATGTCAGCACACACAGGATCAGATAGTTGACATCTTCACGAAGGCATTGGGTACAGAGAAGCTTCAAAAGTTTCGAAGCTTACTTTGAGTTGCAAAGATGCAGTTGAGCTTAAGGGGGAGTGTTGAGATGACAAGCTCAACACATGCGGACATTGATGGACTGCCTGGTTAGATGGGTCCACACGTCTACACTTAGCACATCGGTGGTCATTATGATTCTCACATGGCCACTGACTCATTACTTATTATATTCAGGTTGTTACATCTAATTACAATTGGCATATTTATAGTGCCAGTCGACTAGTGTAGTTGGTTATGCATTGTTTGACTTAGTAGGCCACTTTCCTTTATGTTATATCTTATCTATACTTTGTTACATTGTAAAGAGTGTGGAAGAAGAAGAAAAATCAACAAGAAAAATTTTTGGCCTCCATCTCTCTTCTTTCTCTTGAGTGAGCTTCTCCTTGTGCATTCTGTGTGTGTTCGGCGTAGCATCTTGAGCAAGTCCCCCCACCACGCGATTCTTGATAGCGTTGACATGAATTGCGGCATCTCCTCCATGCCCTTGGGATATCGAAACAGTCGATGGCGTGTACTATGCTGAAATTCATATCGTGCTTCCTCTCGATCTTGGCTAGCTTGCTGGTACCTAGCGAGCCACGTCTCCATAGAGGCATGGTGCAACATACAAAAGCGATTCACCTTCTCCTCCATTGCAACATCCATTATTTTTTCTACCCCATTTCCAACCACCACATCTTTGGTCAGTCTATCATCGTCCTTCAGCGACCATGCATTTTTTGTATGGATCCATCGTTGGTAGCCATTGTGAAATATGCAATAGTGCCTCAAACACCAACCCACCTTCAGCCATGCTACCTTCTAGCTGAGCTCGTTGTTGCACAAAGCCTTTCGGGGTTTTCATGAAGTGCTCCAAGAAGAACATGCATCGCGTATGGATAGGTCCAGCAATCTCCACTTCATCTACAAACAAGAAGGTGGATTTGTATCGTGAGCATGCTGGTAGCCAGGTATTTCTCAAAGAGACAGACTGTCTCCACTGCTCCCCGCCTCGTGGATTCAATAGAGGACGTCTTAATCTCCTTTTGTGAGATCCATTGCACTAAAGTTGACAACCTGTAAATGGCCCCGCGTATTTCTGGAGTAAGGCATTTTGCCATCGCGATCATTAGTACAAATTGCCACAAATGAGAAAGCATTATGAACAATGGCTACACTCCAAATAGCAAAATGCGCATGCCAATTACAATCCATTCTTAGTAGAAACCTGACATATCTTATGCCAGCCATGGTATTTTAGCCCTGATAATTGGTCGTCTTTAGAAAATGCAAACTTGAGAGAACGCATCATACCCATGGATAGACTTGACTATTTGCTTCACAATGCACTCTTCTTTAGTGGACAAAACCCAAGGAGCGCGAGGTAGTGGCACACAACCATCAGCACTCAACTGCGGCCAAAGCACCTCCATCTTACCTACCTCCTTCAAATCCATTCGTGCCCCTATAGTGTCTCTCTTTCTTGTGATGTGGTCCCATAGCAAGCTACCCACATTCTTGAAAATATGCATGGGTTCCAACAAGTGGTTGATCTGTAGGTGGGTCCAATATGGCAACTCGTAGAAAACTGAGAACCTTCGCATTTCGTTTGGATGTGACTTCGCGTGGACCATTTTCAGCTCGTACTAGCTTGCGACATTCATACGTGTTGGAGGTCGTCCAAGAAAACCTTCCCTAAGTTCATGACCCTCTAGCAAGAAAGCGGCGTGTCCTTGATATACCATCTTCTTCATGGTTTTTGACCTTCAAGAGTCTAACTGTGACCTGCACAATGGACATGCATGATAATTTGAGGTAACCAGACCTGTTCCAACACCTCTATCTAGTGAATACAAACTTGAATGAGCTACGATAGAGCAACGCTTCATGAAACAAGGGAAGTGCTTTAAATGTGGACAAACAGGCCACATAGCGAAGCAATGTCCAAAAAAGGGACAAAGCAAGGTTTCTGACAACAAGCCTAAGTCACCAGTGAAAATCAATGCTATCAGTGATGTAGTTGCAAACACAACTCACACTCCAGAGATGCACAAATTATTAAAAGCTTGGGGACAATTGCAAGGTAAGCAAGCACTATTCTTGATAGATCTTGGGGCGAATGAAAATATCATTTCCTTGCAATTAGCTAAAGAGCTTGGATTAAAGAACGAAGAGATAGACACTCCGACAGAAGTTTGCCAAGCTTTAAATGCTGATGAAGGTGACACAATGAAGACTGTGATACCCTACATTGGCAAGCTCAAGTTTCAAATTCAAGGCTACAGTGACAAAGATACCTTCTGTATCGGAGACCTTGATGGTTGCGATGTGATTCTTGGCATGCCCTGGAATCATAGAGTAGATTCAACCATCTTCTCTCAGAAAAAGAAGGTAGAACTCACCAACAAAGGCAAGAAGTACGAGATCCAAGCTGGAGTTTCTGGAGACACCATACCTATGGTAAGCCATATGCAAGTCTCTAGAGCAATTAAGGATTGTGTTCAATGTTGTCTGCTTTATGTCACTGATGTAAAAGATAATATGAATGCTGAAAACCAAGAGCAACTTCAGCTCTTGGAAAAGTATAAAGATTGTTTTTCGGAAGATCTTCCTTATCAGCTTCCCCCAGAAAGGCCAGAAGACCATCATATTGATATTATCCCAGGTAGTTCTCCTCCTAATATAGCACCATACCATGTGAGCTGTCCTCAACAAGAATAAATCAGAAAGCAAGTCAAAGACCTACTCAACCGTGGGCTAATTAGGCCAAGTAGCTCACCATTTTGTTCACCGGTTCTTCTTGTTCAAAAGAAAGATGGCACATTCAGGATGTGCATTGATTATCGAGCCCTCAACAAAATCACTGTGAAGAATCGGTTTCCTGTTCCCAGAATTGACGACATTTTGGATCGTCTAGGAGGCTCAAAGGTTTTTAGCCGCATTGATCTAAAGAGTGGTTATCATCAAATTAGGGTAATACCACAAGATGTACACAAAACTGCTTTCCGCACTTCATACGGTCTTTATGAATTCTTGGTGGTTCCTTTCGGATTAACCAATGCACCAGCCACCTTTAATCGAACGATGGAGCGCATCTTTAGAGAGCATCGACAATATGTCGGTACTTTCTTTGATGATATTCTTGTCTTTAGAAAGAATGAAGAGGAGCATCATCAACACTTGGAAATTGTTCTACAATTACTACAACAAAATCAACTCTTGGTAAATGGTAAAAAGAGTGAATTTTTCATGCATAAAATAAATTACCTTGGGCATGTCATCTCTTCTGAAAGGATTCAGATGGATCCTGAAAAGATCAGGATAATCCAAGAATGGCCTCCTCTTCGTGATGTACATGAGGTGCGATCGTTTCTTGGCTTATGTTCTTATTACCGCCGCTTCATCAAGCATTTTGCACATATGGCTTCTCCACTTCATGACCTTACAAAGAAGAAGATCTCTTTCCAATGGAAGGAAAAAGAGAAGGCAGCCTTCACAAGGCTGAAAACAGCTCTTACTTCTGGACCTATTCTTATCATTCCAGATCTTGTAAAACCATTTGTGGTGGAAGCAGATGCTTGCGGTGATTGTATTGGTGCAGTGCTAAATCAAGAAGGCCATGCCATAGCCTTTGAAAGCCGCCGTCTAAATGATGTGGAGAAAAGGTATGACATTTATGAAAAGGAGCTCTTAGCAGTGGTTCATGCTTTAAAGATATGGAAACATTATCTTTTAGGCAATGAATTCCTTATTAAAACTGATCATCAAAGCTTGAAGTATTTCAAGACTCAAAAGCATTTGCAGGAGAAACATGCAAGATGGGAAAATTTCTTGTCTACGTTTCATTTTCAAATTATGTACACTCCAGGGAAACAAAATGTAGTTGCTGATGCACTTTCTAGAGTGCCTCGCATTGCAACTATTACAGTGGCTCATTATGAAGATTTTCAAACGATGAAGAATACTTATGATGAAGATACTGATTTTGCAGCAATTTGGTCAAATTTATAGCAAGGAGATTCTCATCCAGATTATTCCTTCAAAGACGGTTACCTTCTCATGAACAATCGCCTTTGTGTCACTCTTCCTATTCGACAAAAGGTGCTTAAAGAAAGTCATGAACCCCCTTATGTAGGGCATAGAGGGAGGGCAACCACTCTAAGTGCAATTGAGCGCTACTTTTATTGGCCAACATTACGAAGAGATACACATAACTTCATTGAGGCTTGTCTGGTATGCCAAAAATCCAAATATGATAGGCAGAAGATTCCAGGATTGTTGCAACCTCTTCCAGTGTCCAAAGATCTATGGGAATCTATCACAATGGATTTCATCTCAGGTATTCCAAGAACACCTCAAGGTCATGATATGATTTGGGTCATAATTGATAGATTCGGCAAACAATCACATTTTATTCCATGTCATAAAACATTGAAATCCGCACAAACTGCAAGACTTTTCATTCAACATATCTTCAGATTACATGGTATGCCTTCTGAGATCATTTTAGATAGAGATTCCAAATTCACAAGTAACTTTTGGCGTGCTTTATTTGAGAATTTGGGAACCACTTTAAAGTTCTCCTTAGCTTTTCATCCTCAAACTGACGGCCAAACAGAGGTGATGAATCTCACTCTTTTGGATATGTTGAAAGCTTATGTTAGTAAACATAAGTCACAATGGGAGAAATATCTTCCATTATTGGAGTTTGCTTACAACAATACAGTGCACTCATCCACAGGGAAAGCTCCAAATGAAATCGTACAGGGTAAAGTGATTCCTCCTCCAATTATTCGCACTAAAGATAAGATTTTTGCTGCTGATGGGTTTGCTTCAGATTTAAAAACCGCAATGGATCAAGTTCGAGCCACTATCAAAGTTTCCCAAGAGCGACAAAAGAAGCAAGCAGATAAATGAAGAAGACCTTTGGTTTTTGAAAAAGGTCAATATGTCTTGCTAAAGTTTGATAAAAGCAGGCTCAAACAAGGTTCTGGTCAAAATTCATCTTTTCCAAAGCTCTCCAGTAGATACTTTGGACCCTTCAAAGTGATTGAGAAAATAAATGAAGTTTCTTATCGACTTGAGCTTCTTGCTCATTGGAAAATACACAATGCTTTTCATGTAAGTTTGCTAAAACCTTATATAGGACCAGAACCAAAGGAACCCATTACTGAAGATCCCCCAGAAGTTGAAGAAACAGAGCAACTCTTGGAACCTAAAAAGATTTTGTTTCTCAAGGATCGAACCACGAGAAGTGGCCTTGTGACACGAAAATTCTTACTAAAATTCAAAAATCTACCCACAACAGATGCACAGTGGGTAGATGAAAAATTCATGAAGGATTACCCAAATATTCTACAGCAATATCAAGAAGCTTTTCAGTTGAGGACAGCTGAATAAAAGCCAGAGGGCTGTCACAACTCTATAGAAACAGAATTTGTATCCTTTTTCATTAATTTGTCTATATAATGATTTATTAAATTTATTTCCTTTGCACTAATTAGATATAAAGAAAAGTGCATTGGAGCTAGCCACTGATGAGTGGTCACAGGTTATGGTGGACCCACGTGGTGGGTTAGAGAAAAGATAGTTCACACTTCCACCTATATGACCCGATTGGGCGCCTGTGACTAGAACTCACGCATATCAGGGTTAGACTTGCACACAGAAAGGATTGATGCCTTGAAGTGTGGGCTAGATCCACAAGAACAAACAGTTACAATCAACAAGATGGCATGATCATGAAATGCTTGTATAATGTGCATGTGTGGGCTGAAATCTTGAAATGCACATTTCTTTGCATAGGAAAGTCACATGAAGATTCGGATACCATTTTTGCGATGTACACGGAAAAAGCTTTCATATAATACCCATATTGGGGGGGTCCCTAAATTTTAGGAGATCCCTAAATTTTAGGAGGTCCCTAAATTTTAGGAGCCTCGAATTAGCCTAAAAATGCTAGTCCTAAAAAATAGGGATGTCATTCTAAAAATAGTAAGTTCTATACTCTGACTGTGCTTACTAAATTTGGTTGTTTCTATTCTTGACAGTATTCAACCAAAAAAGAAAGGCCATAGAGAAGAGACAAGTGTCAAGACACTTGTCACACAAGTTTCCAAGTGTCCCACCACTTGTCACATCTCATGACATGTGGCTGGACACTTGTCTTGTGCTACTCCACTTTCCCCTTTTGTACTAGCTCTCCCCTCTCCTATAAATAAGAGCTCGTTTTTCTTCATTCATCATCATTTTTCTTTGCTATAAACTCATGTACAACACCCACCACAGATAGCCAGAAACTGGCCCCATCCATCCCCATCATCATCCCCCACTTCTCCATTATCAAATTCCTCCATATGCCCTCTTCTATCACTGCTGTTTACAGGACAGCAAGCCTGAAAATTCATCACAGCACCTCCTTCTTGAGCTTTTTCTTCCATTTTAGCAACAAGAAGCAAGCCCTATCCATGTACTGCTGATCAACGATGGAGAAAGGCTGATTTCCCCTTTTTCTTCTCTCATACTGTAAAGAAATCAGTTCTTATCATTGCATAATAGATAATGCATGTGTGTTTGTACATCTTTGCATGATCTTGTGAGAGTGAGAATTACTTTTTCTCACTCTCAGGTTGATTGTAACTGAGCTCTTCCCTAAGGGACTTGGGTTGAGCAGAAATACATTCCTTCGGGGGAGGGGGGGGGGTTTGCCCATCTTCAACCCTCAATCTTGTCTCCATTACTTTTACATTTTCATGGCTATAATTTTGTGAGTAATTTTTATTTTCAGCTTTAAGTGTTCATTCTCTTTTATATTAAATCTTGAAAACAAGCGAATATCATAAATTGTTAAGCATACTACGTTGTTCGGGGCGTTTACAAGAAAGCCATGCAGGGATATTGTAGTTGACAAGGACTATAGGCCACACACTGTAAGAAGTTGAGCACAGACCGAATAGGTTCACGCCATCCATTGCAAGACTGAGCCGAAGATTCCTTGGCTCTCGGGCAAAGACTAGGAAGGTAGACTCAATGTGACTCCATGCACGTGAATCCACTGATATTCGTTGAACTCCATCTGTGGATCTATTCTGCGCATGACACGTTGTCAAGCTTGCCATGCCGAATGTACGAAACATATGGTTTATGCGGGGGATAAGCGAAAAGTGTCTAAGAACTTTTTGAGAGATGGTTTGCCCTTGCAAGTCCTATCGATACCTGTGAGCACCACACATGTCTCCATAGTCTCATATTCTCCTCGAAACAGTATGCAATTGTTGATACATGCATGGATGCTGTTGTAGTCCATGCCAAGCTTTCGTAAAACATGTAATGTATCATCACGAGACTCGGACATGGTATTTGCAGGTGGTAATATATGATATTTTAGTAACTTGAAAAAAATCATAAAACACCTTGAAAAAGCACAAATGTTTTTAATGATAGTGCTGAAAAGAAATCAACTCAGCATACGTACAAGGTACCTGAACAACTCGGTCATACTCACATCGCTCCACCCGTATTTTACTTGCACACTTAGGAGTGCAAGCAGTGTCTTCAGGCCAGATACTCGGAACCCATCATATAATGGTATGGATGCTTCCTCTCTAAGCAGATCAGAAGTCTCGACATCCATGGGAATCAATGCATCGATCATTGCCTCCATCTCAGGCTCCAAGATTGTAGGTAGGTCTGGAAGGTTGCATGTCTCCTCTGGTATTGACGGTATAGATTGGGTAGTACCTTCCAAGTGGTGGATTGGCTCAGGCACACCATCCATCACATGCCCATGAACTCTTGTAATTGGCCGCAAAGGGTGCACTCCTCCTTGGGATGAGACATCACCTCCCTGGATAGAAAATTTGCCAGCCACACCCAATCTCCTTGTATATGGTATTCAATTAGCTTGCGAGTACAATGCATGATTGATATTAACTTTTCTTACCGTTTGTTGAAAATCCAAGATCGCTTGATCAATGATCTCAGATTGAAACTCGTTGAAGCATCATACGTGTTCTATAGACAAATGACATGTTCGTCTAATTGCTAGTTTGCATTGAGAGCAAGGACATGGGACACACTGATTAAGATATGCCTCACGATCTTGAACAACAATACCTTCATCGTTTTCCATTTTGTCTATGTTACGACAAACAATTTGTTTTTGTTATTATTCTTTTTTTCTTTCTTAAATTGTTTGAGAAGGGATTTCTTCTCTTGTAATGAAGTAAAAATTAACATATGTAAAGTCTCCACCCACCCACCCACAAATTAACATATATATGTCAGAGTGTTTCCCGTCTCGTGGTGTTGCACCGGACCTCGCCACCACTCTCTCTTTGTTTTTTATGATCCATTCATTATCTCCTCTCCTTCCATCTCTCTCTCTTTTTCTCTTTCTTTATTATGCTTTATGTTTATTCCCTCTCTCTCATTCCTTCTTTTTTTTTCTCTTCCTCCCCCTCTCTCGTTTTCTTTAATGACCACAACCACGACCACGACCACGACCATGACCACGACCACGACTATAACTACAATGACGACGACGACGACTACGACTAAAACCACGACCATGACCACGATTACCACTACCACTACCACCACCACTACCAGTATAATAAACAAAAAAAGAAGAAAAACAACGACCAACCACTACCACTACCACTACCATGACCACGACCACGACCATGACTACGATTACGACTATGACAACAACTACGACCATGACTACGACTACGACCACAACCACGACCACGACCATTATCACGACTACGACTACGACTATGATGATGACCACAACCACGACTATGACTACGACTACGACCACGACCATGACCATGACCATGACCACGACCACGACTACGACTACGACTACGATCACGACCATGACTATGACTATGACTACGATGATGATGATGATGATGACAATGACGACGATGACTATGACTACAACCATGACCAAGACTACCACTACCACTACCACTACCACTACCACTACCACTACAACAAACAAGAAAATAAGAAAAAACAACAACCATGACCACAACCATGACTACGACTACCACTACCACTATTGCTACCACTATAATAAACAAGAAAAAAATAAGAAAAAAAAACAACTACTACTACAATAAACAAGAAAAGAAAATACTACTACTACTACAAAAAAAACAAGAAAACTAAACAACAATAAACAAGAAAAGAAAAAAAAACTACTAGTACTACTACTACTACAACAAACAACAACAATTAATTTCATTTTCTCTCTTCCTCTCCCTCTCTCATTTCCTCTTCCTCCCTCACCCTCACCCTCTATTTCTCTCTTTCCCTATCAGGTTTAATGTTTTTTTCTCTCTTTTTCTCTCTCCTCTCCCTCTCTCATTTTTTTCTCTCTCCTCTCCCTCTCTCATTTTCTTTTCTCTCTTTCTCTCCCTCTCTCGTTTCCTCTCCCTCTCTTTCACTCTTTCCCTATCAAGTTTAATGTTTTTTCTCTCTTTTTCTCTCTCCTCTCCCTCTCTCACTTCCTCTCCTCTCCCTCTCTCATTTTTTTCTCTCTCTCCTTTCCCTCTCTCATTTCCTTTTCTCTCTTTCTCTCCCTCTCTCATTTCCTCTCCCTCCCTCACCCTCACCCTCTCTTTCTCTCTTTCCCTATTATGTTTAATGGCTTTTTTCTCTCCTCTCCCTCTCTCATTTCCTTTTCTCTCTTCCTCTCCCTCTCTCATTTCCTCTCCCTCCCTCACCCTCACCCTATCTTTCTCTCTTTCCCTATTAGGTTTAATGTTTTTTCTCTCTTTTTCTTTCTCCTCTCCCTCTCTCATTTTTTCTCTCTCCTTTCCCTCTCTCGTTTCCTGTTCTCTCTTTCTCTCCCTCCCTCACCCTCACCCTCTCTTTCTCTCTTTCCGTATTAGGTTTAATGTTTTTTCTCTCTTTTTCTCTCTCCTCTCCCTCTCTCATTTTTTTCTCTCTCCTTTCCCTCTCTCATTTCCTGTTCTCTCTTTCTCTCCCTCCCTCACCCTCTCCCTCTCTTTCTCTCTTTCCGTATTAGGTTTAATGTTTTTTCTCTCTTTTTCTCTCTCCTCTCCCTCTCTCATTTCCTCTTCCTCCCTCACCCTCACCCTCACCCTCTCTTTCTCTCTTTCCCTATTATGTTTAATGTTTTTTCTCTCTTTCTCTATTATGTTTAATGTTTTTTCTCTCTTTTTCTCTCTCCTATCATTCTCTCATTTTTTCTCTCTCCTCTCCCTCTCTCATTTCCTTTTGCTCTCTTCCTCTCCCTCTCTCATTTCCTCTCCCTCCCTTACCCTCTCCCTCTCTTTCTCTCTTTCCCTATTATGTTTAATGTTTTTTCTCTCTCCTCTCCCTCTCTCATTTTCTTTTCTCTCTTCCTCTTCCTCTCTCATTTCCTCTCCCTCTCTTTCTCTCTTTCCCTATTATGTTTAATTTTTTTCTCTTTTTTTCTCTCTCCTCCCCTCTCTCATTTCTTTTTCTCTCTACTCTCCCTCTCTCATTTCCTTTCCCTTCCTCATTTCTTCTCCCTCCCTCACCCTCACCCTCTCTTTCTCTCTTTCCCTATTATGTTTAATATTTTTCTCTCTCCTCTCTCTCTCTCTCTCATTTCCTTTTCTCTCTTCCTCTCCCTCCCTCTCCCTGTTGAGATATCGAGCTCCACTCATGATATGCCAAGTGACCGTTGTGCACTTATATCACCAACGTGTCAGTTTGCAGATGCGGTTGGTACACCGCCCATGAATAATAGCTACATGACAGCTATCCTTATCTACTCTAGTTCGTGGCTCAGTTAGTATGCCACCTTAGTTAGTTGAGTTTGGTTTGAGACCCATATATAGGGTTCTTCTATTTCTTTGTATCTGAGTTCTTTTTGGCTTACACAACTAAGAAGAGGAAAACTGTTTTCAGCCTCCACCCTTGTGTGTATTCCCTCATTGTGCAAGCAAGAAAGCTACAAGTGAGATTCCTTCCTTCTCTCCCACAATCTTGACATGGTATCAGAGCCTTGTTCGTGGTAAGGAGCTCAAGAAAGCAAGCCAAGCTCGCGGTGTTCTAGTAAGAGGAGCAGTGTTGCTTTCATTTTCTATTTTGGGAGCAGATCTCTGCAAGTAGCACATCCAAAAATTGTAAGAGTGCATTGTCTCAGGTTGAGACGCCCTTCGCGGTGAAGCAAGAGGGTAGTATATGCTGCACGATAAGGCTTTAGCTCCTGGCAACCCTGTTTTTTTGGTTTGAGGCCATTTCAGGGCCTGTTTTGGAGGCGGAAGTTTTTTGTACGCACTTAGGAAAAGGCCCAGTTTTATGTTGTGCGACCACTGTTCTACAGGTCGGTAAAAAGTTACTGTAGAAATTGCATCGTATGCCTGTGGGCAGAGACATTGGGAGTTACAGAATCATCCTTGTTGCTTGTTGATGCAAAATCATCACTAGGAAGTGATTGTGTGGTTAAATACCACTTTCGTCAGTTTTGTAGATTTGCCCTTGTGAGGCTGAAGCTGTGTTCTCTGCAGTGATAGAATTTTTTGTAGTATTCTGTAATGGCGTCTGATTCTCTTTCACAGATTGTAACTGAAAAGCTTGACAAGAACAACTTCCAAGTATGGAAGTTTAGAATGGCGAATTTTCTTATGGGAAAAGGATATTGGAAATTTGTTGCAGGAAATGAAGAAGAACCAGTTCTTCCTGATGTTCCCAATCAACAGCAAATGCAGGCATTCAAAGCATGGCATGAGAGAGCCAGGAAAGTTATGTATTGGCTATCTATCAGTATTTCAGACTCTATGATTGTGCATATTCAGGATGCAAGTGTTGAGATATCGAGCTCCACTCGTGATATGCCAGGGTGACCGTTGTGTATTTATGTCACCGACTTGTCAGTTGCAGACGCGGTTGGTACACTGCCCATGAATAATAGCTACATGACAGCTATCCTTATCTACTCTAGTTCGTGGCTCAGTTAGTATGCCACCTTAGTTAGTTGAGTTTGGTTTAAGACCCATATATAGGGTTCTTCTATTTCTTTATATGAGAGTTCTTTTGGCTTACACAACTAAGAAGAGGAAAACTGTTTTCAGCCTCCACCTCTGTGTGTATTCCCCCATTGTGCAAGCAAGAAAGCTACAAGTGAGAATTCTTCCTTCTCTCCCACAATCTTGACATGGTATCAGAGCCTTGTTCGTGGTAAGGAGCTCAAGAAAGCAAGCCAAGCTTGCGGTGTTCTGGTAAGAGGAGCAGTGTTGCTTTCGTTTTCTGTTTTGGGAGCAGATCTCTGCAGGTAGCACAGTCGGAAAGTGCAGGAGTGCATTGTCTCAGGTTGAGATGCCCTTCGCGTTGAAGCAAGAGGGCAGTTTATGCTGGGGAAAGGGCTTTAGCCTTAGGCGACCTTGTTTTTTGATTTGAGGCCATTTCGGGGCCTGTTTTGGAGGCGGAAGTTTTCTGCATGCACTCAGGAAAAGGCCCAGTTTTATGCTGTGCAGCCACTGTTCTATAGGTCAGTGAAAAGTTATTGTAGAAATTGCATCGTATGCTTGTGCGCAGAGACATTGGGAGTTACAGAATCATCCCTGTTTCCTGTTGATGCAAAATCGTCACTAGGAAGTGACTGTGTGGTCAAATACCACTTTCGCCAGTTTTGCAGATTTTTCCTTGTGAGGGTGAAGCTGTGTTTTTTGCAGTGACAGAATTTTTTGCAGTGTTCTGTAATGGCATCTGATTCTCTTTCACAGATTGTCACTGAAAAGCTTGACAAGAACAACTTCCAAGCATGGAAGTTTAGAATGGCGAATTTCCTTATGGGAAAAGGATATTGGGAATTTGTTGCAGGAAATGAAGAAGAACCAGTTCTTCCTAATGTTCCCAATCAACAGCAAATGCAGGCATTTAAAGCATGGCATGAGAGAGCCAGGAAAGTTATGTACTAGCTGTCTATCAGCATTTCAGACTCTATGATTGTGCATATTCAAGATGCAAATACGCCAAAGGAGGCATGGGATACTTTGTCAAAAATGTATAGCACAAATACGCAAGCCAAGAAAATGCAGCTTAAGCAAGAGTTGCACAATGTGCAAAGAGAAAGTATGAGCATCAATGACTTCCACATGAAGGTGAAGAAGATTGCAGATGCACTTGCTTCCATTGGGTCGCCAGTGGAAGATGATGATTTAGTCTCAGTGACCTTGAATGGTCTAGGAAAGGATTATGCACAGTTCCGAACGTCCATTTCCGTCTGTGAAAGATTTCCTGATTTTGAGGAGTTGATTGCTCTTCTAATTTCTGAGGAGCAGAGAAATGGTGGTGCATCTTCTTCAGGAGGAACTTCAAAAAAAGTTGTCTTCTACTCAAATGCTGGAAGAGGTAGAGGCAGAGGTAGAGGAGGCCATGGCAGAAATCAGAATATGTAGCAAAATCAAGGAAACCAGTCCTATGAAGGAGGACGTGGTAACTCTAGAGGCAGGGGGAGCCAAAGAGGTCGTGGTGGATGGCAAAGAGGCCAAAATGCAAACAGTAATATTGAATGCTACTATTGTGGTAAAATGGGTCATATGGCTAAAGACTGCTATAAAAAGCAGAATGACATCATGAATGGAAAACTGCAACAAGGAAATTATGCATCTTCTAGTAGACAGGGTGATGACAGAAATGAGCATTTGTTTATGGTGCAGCACATGAACAATTCTATGACAAGAGTAGAAGAAAGCAATGATGTATGGTATGTTGACTCAGGTACATCAAACCACATGACAGGTCATGCAGAATGGATGGAGGATGCCAGGAAAATGGAAAAACCAAGATTTGTGGAGACTGGTGATGATACTGCACATCCTATTGTGCAGATTGGAAAAATTCCTTTGTCTATGCAGGATGGGAAAAAGAAATACCTGTCCGATGTATTTCATGTTCCGAATATCACCAAGAATCTGGTTTCTGTTGGTCAAATGGTTGAGCAGGGCTTGTAGGTCAGATTTAATCCTCATGGATGCTTTGTTGAGGATATGAAAAATAAAGGTCGCTTGATAGCAAAAGGAAAGAAGAAGGGCAGAATGTTTACGTTGGATGCAGACATGTCTGAATTGAGTGCAGCAATGTTTGCACATGGGACCGGTGTAGTTGCAGATATTGATATCTGGCATAAACTCATTGGTCATGTTAATGTACAGCGACTTAAATCAATGCAGGCCCAAAATATTGTTGCAGGATTGCCCAAATTCAAGGTTGCAGAAATGCATAAGGTATGTGAAGCTTGTCAATTAGGAAAACAAGCAAGGAAACCATTTCCTAGACATGTTCAAGAGAGTGAGAAGCCATTGGAATTAATCCACTCTGATGTGTGGACTACTCAAGCTGCATCTCTTGGAGACTGTCATTATTTTGTCACTTTTATTGATGACTATAGCAGAAAAGTTTGGGTGTATTTTATGAAAAAGAAAAGTGAAGTTTTTGGGCATTTCAAAACTCTTAAAGCTATGGCTGAAAAAGAAACAGGTCCACAAATAAAATGCCTAAGGTCAGATGGAGGGGGAGAGTACCTCTCAAATGAGTTTGCAAGGTTCCTGTAGGAACATGGCATAAAGCAGCAATATTCATGCAGTCATACCCCACAACAAAATGGAATTGCAGAAAGGAAAAACATGCATATTGGAGAGGTATCTCGTGCCATGCTCAATGAAAAATATTTGCCAGATTTTTATTGGGGTGAAGCAGTTGCTACAGCAGTCTACATAATGAACATGACTCCCACTGCAGCAATACATGGAATGACTCCAGAGGAGAGGTATACTGGTAGGAAACCAGATATTTCTCATTTGAAAATTTTTGGTTGCATTGCCTATGTACATGTGCCAGATGAGTTGAGATCCAAGTTGGATCCAAAAGCTGAGAAGTGCATCTTTATTGGTTACTCTCTACAGCAAAAAGGGTATAGATGCTATAACCCTTCTACTCGTAAGTTTACAGTGAGCAGAGATGTTGTTTTTGATGAGATGAGTAGCTGGTATAAACCAGTAAATGTGATTGATGATGTAGATGCACAAAATGGTAATGCTGCAAAGAATTCACAGCAGCAGTCACAAAATATTAGTGGACCTGGAGCGTCCTCTAGCAGTGGTTCACATTCTTCGCCATGGACAGGCAGATTGAGATCAGGAGAATCTTCTCAAAGTAATGCAGATAGTGGTATGCAAGTATCACGAAAAAGAAAAGAGAAGGTTGATCAGCCCATGTTTGATGTGAATGCAGGTCACTCTTATGTGGATGGTGAATCCAGTGGCTCAGAACAGAGCATTGATGATGAACTGGGTATTCCTTCTATTGTTACACCTGGAGTAAGGAAGACCAGGGATGTTTTGAGAGCACCTGGGAGTGAACCTACTTTGCGCAGGTCTACGAGAGCTAGGTATCTTGTGGATAGACTGAAATATGATGGATTTACAGCCATTCACTATGCATATATGGTCAAAGTGATACATGAACCATAACCCACTTCTTTTGAGCAAGCCATGGGAAAAGAAAAATGGGAGAAAGCCATGGATGAAGAAATGGATGCCTTGGAAGCAAATGCTACATGGGAATTGGTACCTTTGCCTAAAGGTAAACATGCAATTGGCTGTAAGTGGGTTTATAAGGTGAAGCACAATGCAGATGGTTCTGTGAACAGATACAAGGCAAGATTAGTAGTCAAGGGGTATGCACAAACATATGGCATTGACTATGAAGAAACATTTAGTCCGGTTGCAAGGATGGCAACCGTAAGAGCAGTCATTGCTATGGCTGCATCAAAGGGATGGTCTTTACATCAGATGGATGTAAAGAATGCCTTCTTCCATGGTGATTTGCAAGAAGAGGTCTATATGGAGCAGCCACTAGGTTATGTGCATGCTATTCATCCTGAGTTTGTTTGCAGGTTGAAGAAAGCCTTGTATGGCTTGAAGCAAGCACCTAAAACATGGTCTGACAAGATAGGACAGTATCTTGTCACTATTGGCTTTCAGATTTCCAAGGCAGATTTCTCACTTTATGTGAGAAAAACAGAGAAAGGTATTATGCTACTTGTCATTTATGTTGATGATTTGATTATGACAGGTGACAGTGATGAATATATCCTTCATGTGAAAATGCTATTGAAGTAGAAGTTTGAGATGAAGGATTTGGGAGAGCTGCGTTATTTCTTGGGCATTGAGGTGATTAAATCACCAAGTAGGATACAGCTCTTGCAGAGGTAGTATGGATTGGACATGCTGTCCAAATATGGGATGATAGGCTGTAAGCCTATTTCAGTTCCTTTGGAGCAGAATGTGAAGCTGAGCGCTGATGCAGGTGAGCTTCTGGAAGACCCTATTATGTATAGACGCATAGTAGGAAGCTTGATTTATATGACTATTACCAGGCCAGATTTGAGCTATGCTATTGGACTAGTAAGTCAGTTTATGCAGGCTCCAAGGAAACTGCATTTGGATGCGGCTAGACGCATACTCAGGTATGTGAAGTCCACATTGCAGTATGGACTACTTTATGAGACTGGGGTTCAGATACAGTTGCATGGATATACTGATGCTGATTGGGCTGGTAGTATTTCTGATAGACGATCTACCAGTGGATATGTGTTCTCTTTTGGGAGTGCTGCAGTCACTTGGAGCAGCAAGAAACAGCCTACACTTGCCTTGTCGAGCACAGAGCCTGAGTATAGGGGTGCAGCAATGGCTGCATGTGAGGTAGCTTGGTTGTATAAGCTACTTTATGATATGTATCAGCCTACAGATGGGCCAGTTGTCATTTATTGTGACAACATGAGTAGTATACACTTGGCAAATAACCCAATCTATCATGCTAGAACAAAGCACATTGAGGTGCATTATCACTATGTACGGGAGAGGGTTTTACTAGGTCTTATTGATCTAGTTTGTGTCAGCACAGAGGATCAGGTAGCTGACATATGTCAAGATTGTGGGAGAGAAGGAAGGAGTCTCGCTTGAAGCTTTCTTGCTTGCACAATGGGGGAAGACACACAAGGGTGGAGGCTGAAAACAGTTTTTCTCTTCTTAGTTGTGTAAGCCAAAAGAACTCTAGTACAAAGAAATAGAAGAACCCTATATATGGGTCTCAAACCAAACTCAACTAACTAAGGTGGCATACTAACTGAGCCACGAACTAGAGTAGATAAGGATAGCTATCATGTAGCTATTATTCATGGGCGGTGTACCAACCGCGTCTGCAACTGACAAGTCGGTGACATAAATATACAACGGTCACCCTGGCGTATCACGAGTGGAGCTCGATATCTCAACACTCCCCCTCGAGCTCAATCCCAACTCCTGCACACCAAGCAGGTCTCTGAACTTGCGCAGCTTCTCTGCGCCCAATGCCTTCGTGAATATGTCAGCTACCTGATCCTCTGTGCTGACATAAACTAGATCAATAAGACCTAGTAAAACCCTCTCTCGCACATAGTGATAATGCACCTCAATGTGCTTTGTTCTAGCATGATAGACTGGGTTATTTGCCAAGTGTATACTACTCATGTTGTCACAATAAATGACAACTGGCCCATCTGTAGACTGATGCATATCATAAAGTAGCTTATGCAACCAAGCTACCTCACATGCAGCCATTGCTGCACCCCTGTACTCAGCCTCTGTGCTCGACAAGGCAACTGTAGGCTGTTTCTTGCTGCTCCAAGTGACTGCAGCACTCCCAAAAGAGAATACATATCCACTGGTAGATCGTCTATCAGAAATACTACCAGCCCAATCAGCATCAGTGTATCCATGCAACTGTATCTGAACCCCAGTCTCATAAAATAGTCCATACTGCAATGTGGACTTCACATACCTAAGTATGCGTCTAGCCGCATCCAAATGTGGTTTCCTTGGAGCCTGCATAAACTGACTTACCAATCCAACAGCATAGCTCAAATCTGGCCTGGTAATAGTCATATAAATCAAACTTCCTACTATGCGTCTGTACATAGTAGGGTCTTCTAGAAGCTCACCTGCATCTGTGCTCAGCTTCACATTTTGCTCCAAAGGAACTGAAATAGGCTTACAGCCTGTCATCCCATATTTGGACAGCATGTCCAATCCATACTGCCTCTGCAAGAGCTGTATCCCACTTGGTGATCTAATCACCTCAATGCCCAAGAAATAACGCAGCTCTCCCAAATCCTTCATCTCAAACTTCTGCTTCAATAGCATTTTCACATGAAGGATATCTTCATCACTGTCACCTGTCATAATCAAATCATCAACATAAATGACAAGCAGCATAATACCTTTCTCTGTTTTTCTCACATAAAGTGAGAAATCTGCCTTGGAAATCTGAAAGCCAATAGTGACAAGATACTGTCCTATCTTGTCAGACCATGCTCTAGGTGCTTGCTTCAAGCCATACAAGGCTTTCTTCAACCTGCAAACAAACTCAGGATGAACAGCATGCACATAACCTGGTGGCTGCTCCATATAGACCTCTTCTTGCAAATCACCATGCAAGAAGGCATTCTTTACATCCATCTGATGTAAAGACCATCCCTTTGATGCAGCCATAGCAATGACTGCTCTTACGGTTGCCATCCTTGCAACCGGACTAAATGTTTCTTCATAGTCAATGCCATATGTTTGGGCATACCCCTTGACTACTAATCTTGCCTTGTATCTGTTCACAGAACCATCAGCATTGTGCTTCACCTTATAAACCCACTTACAGCCAATTGCATTCTTACCTTTAGGCAAAGGTACTAACTCCCATGTAGCATTTGCTTCCAAGGCATCCATTTCTTCATCCATGGCTTTCTCCCATTTTTCTTTTCCCATGGCTTGCTCAAAAGATGTGGGTTCTGGTTCCTGTATCACTTTGACCATATATGCATAGTGAATGGCTGTAAATCCATCATATTTCAGCCTATCCACAGGATACCTAGCTCTTGTAGACCTGCGCAAAGTAGGTTCACTCCCAGGTGCTCTCAAAACATCCCTGGTCTTCCTTACTCCAGGTGTAACAATAGAAGGAATACCCAACTCATCATCAATGCTCTGTTCTGAGCCACTGGATTCACCATCCACATAAGAGTGACCTGCATTCACATCAAACATGGGCTGATCAACCTTCTCTTTTCCTTTTCGTGATACCTGCATACCACTATCTGCATTGCTTTGAGAAGATTCTCCTGATCTCAATCTGCCTGTCCATGGCAAAGAATGTGAACCACTGCTAGAGGACGCTCCAGGTCCACTAATATTTTGTGACTGCTGCTGTGAATTCTGTGTAGCATTACCATTTTGTGCATCTTCATCATCAATCACATTTACTGGTTTATACCAGCTACTCATCTCATCAAAAATAACATCTCTGCTCACTGTAAACTTACGAGTAGAAGGGTTATAGCATCTATACCCTTTTTGCTGCAGAGAGTAACCAATAAAGATGCACTTCTCAGCTTTTGGATCCAACTTGGATCTCAGCTCATCTGGCACATGTACATAGGCAATGCAACCAAAAATTTTCAAATGAGAAATATCTGGTTTCCTACCAGTATACCTCTCCTCTGGAGTCATTCCATGTATTGCTGCAGTGGGAGTCCTGTTCATTATGTAGACTGCTGTAGCAACTGCTTCAGCCCAATAAAAATCTGGCAAGTCTTTTTCGTTGAGCATGGCACGAGATACCTCTCCAATATGCATGTTTTTCCTTTCTGCAATTCCATTTTGTTGTGGGGTATAACTGCATGAATATTGCTGCTTTATGCCATGCTCCTGCAAGAACTTTGCAAACTCATTTGAGAGGTACTCTCCCCCTCCATCTGACCTTAGGCATTTTATCTGCAAGCCTGTTTCTTTTTCAACCATAGCTTTAAGAGTTTTGAAATGCCCAAAAACTTCACTTTTCTTTTTCATAAAATACACCCAAACTTTTCTGCTATAGTCATCAATAAAACTGACAAAATAATGACAGCCTCCAAGAGATGCAGCTTTAGTTGTCCACACATCAGAGTGAATTAATTCCAATGGCTTCTCACTCTCTTGAACATGTCTAGGAAATGGTTTCCTTGCCTGTTTTCCAAACTGACAGGCTTCACATACCTTATGCATTTCTGCAACCTTGAATTTGGGCAATCCTGCAACAATATTTTGGGCTTGCATTGATTTAAGTCGATGTACATTAACATGACCAATGCGTTTATGCCAGATATCAATATCTGCAACTACACCGGTCCCATGTGCAAACATTGCTGCACTCAATTCAGACATGTCTGCATCCAATGTAAACATTCTGCCCTTCTTCTTTCCTTTTGCTATCAAGCGACCTTTATTTTTCATATCCTCAACAAAGCATCCATGAAGATTAAATCTGACCTGCAAGCCCTGTTCAACCATTTGACCAACTGAAACCAGATTCTTGGTGATATTCGGGACATGAAATACATCGGACAGGTATTTCTTTTTCCCACCCTGCATAGACAAGGGAATTTTTCCAATCTGCACAATAGGATGTGCAGTATCATCACCAGTCTCCACAAATCCTGGTTTTTCCATTTTCCTTGCATCCTCCATCCATTCTGCATGACCTGTCATGTGGTTTGATGCACCTGAGTCAACATACCATACATCATTGCTTTCTTCTGCACTTGTCATAGAATTGTTCATGTGCTGCACCATGAACAAATGCTCATTTCTGTCATCACCCTGTCTACTAGAAGATGCATAATTCCCTTGTTGCAGTTTTCCATTCATGATGTCATTCTGCTTTTTATAGCAGTCTTTAGCCATATGACCCATTTTACCACAGTAGTAGCATTCAACATTACTGTTTGCATTTTGGCCTCTTTGCCATCCACCACGACCTCTTTGGCTCCCCCTGCCTCTAGAGTTACCACGTCCTCCTCCATAGGACTGGTTTTCTTGAGTTTGCTGCATATTCTGATTTCTGCCACGGCCTCCAAATCGGCCTCCTCTACCTCTGCCTCTACCTCTTCCAGCATTTGAGTAGAAGACAGCTTCTTTTGAAGTTCCTCCTGAAGAAGATGCACCACCATTTCTCTGTTCCTCAGAAATTAGAAGAGCAATCAACTCCTCAAAATCAGGAAATCTTTCACGAACTGAAATGGATGTCCGAAACTGTGCATAATCCTTTCCTAGACCATTCAAGGTCACGAAAACTAAATCATCATCTTCCACTGGCGACCCAATGGAAGCAAGTGCATCTGCAATCTTCTTCACCTTCATGTGGTAGTCGTTGATGCTCATACTTTCTCTTTGCACATTATGCAACTCTTGCTTGAGCTGCATTTTCCTGGCTTGCGTATTTGTGCTATACATTTTTGACAAAGTATCCCATGCCTCCTTTGGCGTACTTGCATCCTGAATATGCACAATCATAGAGTCTGAAATACTGATAGACAGCCAATACATAACTTTCATGGCTCTCTCATGCCATGTTTTAAATGCCTGCATTTGTTGTTGATTGGGAACATCAGGAAGAACTGGTTCTTCTTCATTTCCTGCAACAAATTCCCAATATCCTTTTCCCATAAGGAAATTCGTCATTCTAAACTTCCATGCCTGGAAGTTGTTCTTGTCAAGCTTTTCAGTGACAATCTGTGAAAGAGAATCAGACGCCATTACAGAATACTGCAAGAAATTCTGTCACTGCAAAAAACACAGCTTCACCCTCACAAGGGCAAATCTGCAAAACTGGCGAAAGTGGTATTTGACCACACAGTCACTTCCTAGTGACGATTTTGCATAAACAGGAACCAAGGATGATTCTGAAACTCCCAATGTCTCTGCGCACAAGCATACGATGCAATTTCTACAGTAACTTTTCACCAACCTGTAGAACAGTGGTCGCACAGCATAAAACTGAGCCTTTTCTTGAGTGCGTGCAGAAAACTTCCGTCTGCAAAACAGGCCCCGAAATGGCCTCAAATAAAAAAAACAAGGTCGCCAAGGGCTAAAGCCCTCTCCCGCAGCATATACTGCCCTCTTGCTTCACCGCGAAGGGCGTCTCAACCTGAGACAATGCACTCCTGCAATTTCCAGCTGTGCTACCTGCAGAGATCTGCTCCCAAAACAGGAAATGAAAGCAACACTGCTCCTCTTACCAGACCACCGCGAGCTTGGCTTGCTTTCTTGAGCTCCTTACCACGAACAAGGCTCTGATACCATGTCAAGATTGTGGGAGAGAAGGAAGGAGTCTCGCTTGAAGCTTTCTTGCTTGCACAATGGGGGAAGACACACAAGGGTGGAGGCTGAAAACAGTTTTTCTCTTCTTAGTTGTGTAAGCCAAAAGAACTCTAGTACAAAGAAATAGAAGAACCCTATATATGGGTCTCAAACCAAACTCAACTAACTAAGGTGGCATACTAACTGAGCCACGAACTAGAGTAGATAAGGATAGCTATCATGTAGCTATTATTCATGGGCGGTGTACCAACCGCGTCTGCAACTGACAAGTCGGTGACATAAATATACAACGGTCACCCTGGCGTATCACGAGTGGAGCTCGATATCTCAACAACATATTCACGAAGGCATTGGGCGCAGAGAAGTTGCGCAAGTTCAGAGACCTACTTAGTGTATAGGAATTGGGATTGAGCTCGAGGGGGAGTGTTGAGATATCGAGCTCCACTCGTGATATGCTAGGGTGACCGTTGTGCACTTATGTCACTGACGTGTCAATTGCAGATGCGGTTGGTGCACCGCCCATGAATAATAGCTACATGACAGCTATCCTTATCTATTATAGTTCGTGGCTCAGTTAGTATGCCACCTTAGTTAGTTGAGTTTGGTTTGAGACCCATATATAGGGTTCTTCTATTTCTTTATATCTGAGTTCTTTTTGGCTTATACAACTAAGAAGAAGAAAACTGTTTTCAGCCTCCACCCTTGTGTGTATTCCCCCATTGTGCAAGCAAGAAAGCTACAAGTGAGACTCCTTCCTTCTCTCCCACAATCTTGACACTCCCTCTCCCTCTCCCTCTCCCTCTCTTTCTCTCTTTTCTTTAATGTTTTTTCCTTCCTCTCCCTCTCTCATTTCCTCTCCCTTCCTTTCTCTATTTTCCTATTATGTTTAATGTTTTTTCTCTCTTCCTCTCCCTCTCTCTTTCCCTATTATGTTGAATGTTTCCTTCTCTTTCCTCTCCCTCCCTCTCCCTCTCCCTCTTCCTTTCCCTATTATGTTTAATGTTTTTTCTCTCTTCCTCTCCCTCTCTCATTTCCTCTCTCTCCCCCTCTCTTTCTCTCTTCCTCTCTTCCTCTCTTTCCCTCCCTCTCTCTCTCTCTCTCTCTCTCTCTCTCTCTCTCTCTCTCTCTCTCTATTATGTTTAATGTTTCCCTCTCTCCCTCTCCCTCCCTCTCCCTCTCCCTCTATCATTTTCTCTCCCTCCCCCTCTCCCTCTCCCTCTCCCTCTCCCTATCCCTCCCTCTCCCTCTCCCTCTCCCTTTGTTTCTCTCTCATTTCCTCTCCCTCTCTCAATACACACGAATTATACAAAAAACAAGTAAAAGAAAGAGAGAAAACACAAAAGCAAAGCAATAATAGACAATGCACTCACCGTAAAGGCTCAAAGAAGGGTTTGGCGGCTCCTTTTTGCAACGGCGGCTCCTCTTTGCCCTCCGTACACCTCCTCCTCTTCTTTCTCTCCCTCTCAAATGCAAGATGTTCGCTCTCCCTCTCGCTCTCCCTTTCGCTCTCTCTTTTGTGAATGTGGTCAAAATAACACGCTCGAGCTTCAGCCCACGTTTTTTTGTCTGAGTACTGTCACTATTTGAATCGCTAAATGCGATGCTAATAGTGATACAAATAGGGATGCTGCTATTTCTCATCGCAAATGTCCGTCGCTATACCCTCATATCCTTGTAGTGGCAGTGTCCTCTCGGGGTAATCTATGGTGCAAACTTGGAGATGATCCAACCATGCAAAATATCCCTCCTTGATTAATCCAATTAAGAATCAAGCATAATCAAGGCAATCAGCTTAATATCATTTTCCAATGAAACATTCCTTTATTTTCCATGGCTATTTGTCATTACTGACCTTTGCTATGCTTCTACCATCCAACACAAGCACTTGGAATATTTATCCAAATCACAATGCAACAATCAGTTGATTGTAAAAAGCATTTAGGGTGTTGTTCAATCAACCAACAAAACTAATGGTATTTTTTCCCAATCAATACAAGAATAGAAGCCATAATAGTTCCATCACATATTCTCTCCCCCTTGGGATCAAAGAGCGATTCTATGCAAAATTTACCTAATACTTGTATGCACAATTTCTAATGTTATTCTTTTTACGATTTTGCTATTCATAACCCCTGATCTATTGCTTTATCAACAAATAAGCCATATGAAACTAAGTGCAATTAACTTCCCTTTATACATGCACTTTGCAAAATTCTATCTTTCGAATATGTGAGAAGAGACCTATCCCTTCCCATGACCTATTCTCGTACATCATAGTATGGATCCTAATGTATCTCATGGGAGAATCAAAGGAAGCATCTATCAATTTAGAAATACATTTCTTACAATCGGAATTGTGGTTGGATTGGTAGTGATGCCCTTGCCCGAGGTTCTATTGCTTGTTGAGGGATTGCCACCTGCACGTAATATTTTCCGCTTGGGAGCCATGATCTTATTCTCTTTTAAACACAACTCGCACAAGACTTCAGCGGCGAGAGGAGGAAAATTGGGAAAAATTGTATTGGGGAAAAGGAAAAGAGAGAATTTGTGTGGCCACCCTCTAAGGAGGGGGAAAGGGAGGAAGAACCTTCTCTCTCTCTCTCTCTCTCTCTCTCTCTCTCTCTCTCTCTCTCTCTCTCTCTCTCTCTCTCTCTCTCTCTCTCTCTCTCTCTCTCTCTCTCTCTCTCTCTCTCTCGGTCTCCTTGTGCTTCCTTGTGCCCCCCCCCCCATGCCTCATATTTATAATGAATTAGAGAAGAGGGAATGTGGTTGAGAATAAGAGTTCTTGGTGGAGGGACTCTTGGAAAAATCAGTGATCTGATGCTTAACTCATAGATCTAATAGTTCCATTGGCTTCAAAAGGGGGGTAAAACTCCAAGACACTTGTTTAGAAATCTTTCAAATCACTCATTCTTTGTCTCCTTGTTCGGAGTGCTGTCTATTGGCTGTAGATTGCGATCGTGGTGTGCGTGATTTCACTAATCTCTCTCTTTATTTTTTTATTTTTATAAAATCTCCAAAACTAACTAAAACACCACTTGTCTTTTATTTTAAATGACATCCAGTTCTAGAAATCTCCATATCTCTTTAGGATAATATCTAAAATATCTAGACTATGCTAGTTTTGCCCAAAATCTAATATTTTTGGACCATCCATACTATGCATATTAACACTAGTGATTAATATGGCTCATAACTCTTGTTCACGTCATATCTTCTGTGAAAGGTGGCTATGGTTCTTGTTAATCTAAGAAAAATATTGAATTTACAACTCTCAACTTTTTAAATAAAATATTTTTAATTAAATAAAAATTGTTAGTTATTAATGCTAGTTAGTTTTTACCTTAGTTAGTCTTTAGTTAGTAACCTTAATAACTTATTAACTGACTAACTAACTTTCAAACCAAGCAACTAGCTTTTAATTGCATGGAAATGTTACATCCTCCTCCCCTTAGAGAAATCGAGATGTCCTCATCTAGAGAGAAACCGGGGTATCATTTTGGAACTTGCGGGTTATGGGCACATCACTCTTTCGCTGTGCTACTTTGATCACTCATAAGCACGCGGTCTTTTGAAACAAAAATCTATTGTATTTGATATATCCGAGCCTTGATTACAAGAGAAAATTTATTGTAGTTACATCTCATGAATATCTTCTAGGTTTTTCCTAAGTATCTTGGTATATTCTAGATCACCGGAGCTTGTACAACTTTGTTTTGTGTAAGCTCAAGTTCTCTTCGAGTTCTGTTGGGACAATTGACGTAGTTATGTCCAATGTTGTGGCACTCATTTCATTGGTGTTTAGGGTGCTTTAGACATTCCCTTTTGAAATGACCTAGCTCCCTGCACCGCAATAGAAACAACACAGAGCTTTATCACTTGCGATCACAAGGTTCTTGGTTGTCCTTGGCAGGAGTTTCTTCTTTAGACCAAATTGTCCTAGGATCCTTTTAGCAAATCAAAGTGGTCCTTTATCTCGGAAACTATGTTCCTAGATTGTCCTCTTCTTAGTTCAAGTTTGAGCTCCATGGACAATCAACTTTGGTTGTAATACTAAAGAATACTTCCAATATTCGACATTCTAGTAAGACCCAGTCTATATTAGTTGAGAAGGAATGACTTAAGAAAAATTCATTGCAAGTTATAACTGTCATTCCTTGCCAGAGTATCTCTAATCATTTACAAGTTCTAGGCTCAAAATAGATGCAGCTCATATTACTCACGTTAACTGTAGTTACAAGAGTAAAGTTTATTTCAATACAAGTTGTGTTTCATGTCAACAAAATTTCTAAGATTTCTAATCATCCTGAAGAGGTGTTGTAGGTTCTAGGTCTTTGTCTTCATCTGATTCCTCTATATATCCATAGACTACACTTGTGTAGCTTCATTTTCTTGGAGGATCAATGTCTTCCGAACTTAAGTTAGGGTAATTGGCTTGGATGTGTCCTAGCACATTCCAATGGAAGCATTGATGGTAGGGACATCTCCTACGGATGTGCCCTATCTCTCCGCATGTGTGGCATCTCTTCTCGTGATATCGGGAACAATCTTTGTCACAATTGCCCAATTTAAGTTCTTGGATGATTGGCTTTGCTCGAAGTAATGCATCTTGCAAGTCTGTTGGATGCATTGCTTCAATACAATGGTTCAGAGGTTCATCAAACTTGGGTGCCTTAAGTTGCTTCAGAAGGAATTTCTTCTCTTGCATGTCAACATTCATGGGTGCACAAGGTGCTTGGCAATCAAGCCATACCACTTAGGTTATTCTATTTAGGATATGCCTACAAACCACACATTAATCAATTATGCATCATTATGAAGTTTAGCTCTAATACCAACTGTAATGTGCCCACCTATCGGCTGTCTGAGAACGTTTTAGTGGACATCGAGAAACAAATCTAAGCGTTGCTTGCTTGACATACCCAGGGAATGTTCAGGGTTTATCGCCTGAGGTTTCTCAACTCTACCTCGCAACGGAACATTCACGACCGAACCCACTAGGATCGACTTGAAATCTGGGTTCCTAGGGCCAAGGTCTCCTAACAGCATTCCAGCGTCGGGTTTTGGACATCCTACTTTATGCAGAGATACCCAATTCGAGGCACATCCATACCACACTTGGGTCAAAGAGAATGGGAAACGAGAGGGATGCGCTGGCCAACCTCTCTGCTCGTAGGGCATAGTCCCATTCCGTGTTGAGATATCGAGCTCCACTCGTGATATGCCAGGGTGACCATTGTGCATTTATGTCACTGACTTGTTAGCTGTAGATGCGGTTAGTACACCGCCCATGAATAATAGCTAGATGAAAGCTATCCTTATCTACTCTAGTTTGTGGCTCAGTTAGTATGCCACCTTAGTTACTTGAGTTTGGTTTGAGACCCATATATAGGGTTCTTCTATTTCTCTATACTAGTGTTCTTTTTGGCTTACACAACTAAGAAGAGGAAAACTGTTTTCAGCCTCCACCTTTGTGTGTATTCCCCCATTGTGCAAGTGAGAAAGCTACAAGTGAGACTCCTTCCTTCTCTCCCACAATCTTGACATTCCGGTCCCAATGGCATGAATTGGGTTCTAACTTAAAAATACCTAAAGTCGAATGGCGATAAATCCTTGTGAGAAGCCTTCCAGTTCTCTAGGACTACCCTACCGTAGGATAGACCCGTCGAGGGTTCTGTCCACCTGCATCCCTCAATAGGCATTCTTTAGTTATCTAATTAGGTTCTATCACATTTACGTGTAATGTTTAAAATCAACTTCCTTAATTAAACCTTTAAGGAACATGGTTCGTTCACGTAATTTACATCACCGACACAAAAACAGAGCAAGCAACCCTTTTGACAAACAAGTTCCTTAACTTATCTTCAAGTTAATCTTTGTCTCCTGCCCATATAGGAGAAATTATGTATCCCTTTTGTCCAACAGAAGTATTCGGTCCAAATCATATGGCACCAAAATTTATGTCCTTTATCTAGAATAGGATCTTCCAATGCTCTAGACGTTAGGCTCACGATAGTCTACAATTCCTTTCTGGTCTAGGCAAGGGGTGTCTAGAGCTCCAATGACCCCAATTGATTAAGGAGTGTGATATAACTTCCGTGGTTAGCCTTTTTACCACTCGATCTTCAGCCCGTGAATCGAGCAGTGCCCTCTCAAAGTAATCCACGGCAATGCGATCTTGGAGATGATCCATCTGTACAAAATATCATTCCTTAATTAATCCAAATAAGAATCAAGTATAATCAAGGCAATCAGCCTAATATCATCTTCTACTGAAACATTCTCTTATTTTCCATGGCTACTTGTCATTATTTACTGACCTTTGCCATGCTTTTACCATTAACACAAGCACTTGGAATATTTATCCAAATCACAATGCAACAATTAGTTGATTGTAAAAAGCATTTAGAGTGTTGTTCAATCAACCAACAAAACTAATTGTATTTTTTTCCAAACAATACAAGAATAGATGTAATAATAATTCCATCACATATTTGCTCTCCCCCTTGGGATCAAAGAGCAATTCTATGCAAAATTTACTTAATACTTTTATGCACAATTCCTAATGTTATTCTTTTTACAAATTTTCTATTCATAATCCCTGACCGATTGCTCTATCAACAAATAAGCCATATGCAACTAAGAGCAATTAACTTCCCTTGATACATGCACTTTGCAAACTCCATCTTTCAAATATGTGAGAAGAGACCTATCCCTTCCCATGACCTATTCTCGTACATCATAGTATGGAGCCTAATGTATCTCTCATGGGAGAATCAAAGCAAGCATCTATCAATTTAGAAATACATTTTTAATGATCGGAATCGCGGTTGGATTGGTAGTGATGCCCTTGCCCGAGGCTCTATTGCTTATTGAGGGATTGCCATTTGCGTGTAATATTTTTCACTTGGGGGCCATGATCTTATTCTCTTTTAAACACGGCTTGCAAAAGACTTCAGCGGCGGCCACTTGCTCGAGAGGAGGGAAATTGGGAAAAAATCGGCTTGGGAAAAAGGAAAAGAGATAATGTGTGTGGCCACCCTCTAAGGAGGGGGAAAGGGAGGAAGAACCTTCTCTGGGTTAGCCCTACACAGCCACTGCCATCGAAGATGGCACATTATTATACACAGTTCTTGAGCATATCAGAGTAGGGATTCATAGAGATTCCGAGATATATGCAGATCTATATGGCACATCGATTGAGAGTTTTTATTGGACAGCTCAGGGTATCATCACATCAACTTATGATTGAGAGTGGCAGAGCCAGTGGCATCCCACGGGAGGAGAGGATATGCCCCCTTTGCAGATCAGAGGTGGAGAGTGAGGAGCATTTTGTTCTCAGATGCTCGGCATACTCAGAGTTGAGATCTAGATACACATTGAGCAGCTCACTTCAGGGATGTATGATTGATATGGATCAGAGATCATTTGGCCGTTTTCTGGGAGAGGCATGGCACGTCAGAGAGCAGAGCACACAGCCGGTCCCAGTCAGAGAGGGGCCCACCCAGACGACTATTACACAGTTCTTTCAGACAGACAGAGTGAGAGCTACTATACCAGCCTCCAACCAGACCTCCGGGCTCACACTACAGCAGGCTGAGGACCAGCGTACCCGACGCCGCACGAGGATCCGAGGGTTTCGAACCCCACAGCCACACCGACAGGAGATCCGGAGGATTCTTGATCTACATCGACAGCAGATTGAGATCCGACAACACTCGACACATTGGATCTCAGATCTCCAGTTTGCTCTTTCTCCACCGCCGATGTACCACATCCTGCATCCAGGAGGGATCACCTGCTATTAGCAACTTCGACAATTGCTACTACATCCCAGGATAGTATATCTCCCTGCATCTGTTACATATACACATCGCACCACTTTATCACAGCCGACAGTTGTTCCCCTATCACAGCCGACATTTGTTCCCCTTTTGTAGCCATTATCTGGAGTACTAGAGCTACATACGCACATACACATATACGACACTTATCACACTCACAGCACCGTATTTTCAGTTTCCAGTTTTCAGCTTTTCATTCAGCACTTTTATTTTGGATAGCTGGACCTCATTAGTTGTATCACACTTTGTCTCATAGGCCAGTTTTGGTCTTTAAAAGGCGTTAATATAACTTTCTTTCTTTTTTTCTTTTCTCTCTCTCTCTCTCTCTCTCTCTCTCTCATAGTCTCTCAGGGTCTCATTGTGCCTCCTCATGCCTCATATTTATAATGAATTAGAGAAGAGGGGATGTGGTTGAGAACAAGAGTTCTTGGTGGAGGGACTCTTGGAAAAATCAGCAATATCTTATGCTTAACTCATAAATTTGATGGTTCCATTAGCTCCAAAAGGGGGGTTAAACCTCAAGTCACGACATTTGGTTAGAAATCTTTTAGATCACTCCTTCTTTCTCTCCCTGTTCGAAGTGCTGTCTACTACCTCCTATAGACTACGATCGCGGCACATGTAATTTTGCCAATCTCTCTCTTTATTTTTTTCTTTTTATAAAATCTCCAAAACTAACTAAAACATCACGTCTTTTCTTTTAAATGGCATCCAGTTCTAGAAAACTCCATATCTTTTTAGGATAATATCTAAAATATCTAAACTATGCTAGTTTTGCCTAAAATCTAATATTTTTGGACCATCCATACTATACATATGAACACTAGTGATTAATATGTCTCATAACTCTTGTTCATGTTGTAAATTCTATGGAGGGTGGCTATGGTCCTTGTTAATCCAAGGTTAAATATCACATTTATGACTCTTAAATTTTTAAAATAGTTAGTTAGTTTTTACCTTAGTTAGTCTTTAGTTAGTAACCTTAATAACTTATTAATTGACTAACTAACTTTCAAACTAACCAACTAACTTTTAATTGCATGGAAATATTACATATTTTTATGACACCTTAGAGGGCCATTCGTAAGGAACAACTTCTCCATGATGGGGGTCGGATCTAGGTGGTAATACTTTAATCCATAAATATAGCTAGATTTGTGGAGCTAGATTAAGATAGCAAGCATTAGAAATGCAAAAAAAATAATGGACAATAATAAGTGAATAATTTTTTTCCTTTTTCGTGTACCAATAGATTATGTCCAAGTCTAAATAAATGCAATGGGGTAGTTTAGGCCACATCTAGATTTCTATTGAAAGAAAGATGAATCAAAGAAGGATTATGCCCATAATTTGAAGGATATATATTTATGGGATCATGATCGTGGAGGTTTGGGATTCGAAGTCTAGGAAGGTAACCTTTGTCCTTATTCTATTTAAGTTTTCTATTACAAGAAATGGATTATTTCAAATAGAGTAGAAATTAATATGATTTATAGATTCTATGATATCTATTGAAGGTGCTATTGAATGACACTAGTTCTTTTGAAACCACCCTAAGGGACTTAGTTCTTTTGAGATTTCCTAACGGGTTAAGACCAAGAAACTAGGCAAGAAAACTATATAGAGGGAGTTAGTGACTTTGTTTCTTTTTCTATCCCACTTGAGGAAGTAACTTTAGAGATCTATAAGGTTGTGAGTCAATTAGAATTTTCAAGGTATGATCAAATTGATCATAACAAAAAGGGGTTTGATAGAAACAAACCCAACTCTTTGAATTAAAGGTATTACGAATCCTTAAATGAGAAAATTAAACTTGCTGAAAGATTACTCAATCTTATGACCCTAGAATTGATTACATGGATACAATTGAAAGGTAAAGGGGTTAGAATAACCCTTCTTATCTCATCTTGAGACCGAATAATCAAGCGGAACCTGATATAGGAATGATATTTTCTAGAATAAATCCCAACTATTATAAATTGCAGCCAAAGACTATTTGACACATAGGGGATGGTGCATTAACAAGACTATTTGTGCTTGAACATATACTAATTTAGGACTTGTATTTAAAAATCAAGATAAATTCAAAGATGCATTAAGCCTCCCTCAAGTCTAGTTGTGGGAGCTTTCACCAAAGGACTATGTTTCCTAGTTTGAATACTAGGATTGGCTTTGTGAGCGAGAGGTCTCTTTGCAGAGAGTGTAGTTAGCTATGAGATGGCAAGAGTGCTAGGGGGGCTCTAGCCATAAATCCCTTGCACGTCAAAGACTAGTTTAACCCCTTGTGAGCTTGGATGGCTTCTTGAAAGGCCTTGACGCTAGCTAACGGCAAGAAATTGGTGGTAATGGCTTTGAGTGAGTCCTATCTTAGATAGATATATTGATGTTATTAAGCTATATTTCTCAATTGGAATAAAGAATTATATTCAATTGAAAGATTGTTTTCAACTTATCTTTGTGTCTATGTTGCTAAGATTATGTAAATGAACCTTGTGCTAATGGAATTAATCAAGAAAGTTGTTTTTGTATGTTGCATCAACTGTGCTAGGTAATAAGGTAGCTAAGAGGCTCCATTTCACAAGGGAAGTGACAAGGAAGAGTCCTCAGACCCATCCTACGGCAGGGTGGTCTAAGTAAGTTGGGATGTTTTCCACAAATGTTAGATCAATAGATTAGGAAGGGCTCACCATCCTAGGGAAAATTCTAGAGCACAACTTCGTGTCGTTTTAGGGGCCGGGGTTAGACTTTGCCTCATGGACAAAGGGGTTGATGCATTAGCTCTCCCTTGTTTTTCACTCTCTTTGAACCAAGTGCAACATTGGCCTGCTTTGGTTTAGGATGAGTTGTGTAAGCAATTGCCCGTAAGCAACATTAGGCAAATCATTAGGTGACCATAGTACAATTTTAATGGCCTTAGATTCAAGTCAATCCTCATGGGAATTAGGAAAATCTTCCCCTATTAGGTAGACTCAAGCGATCTTAGGTTGCAGAGTCTGCAACATTCCAAGGGAGTTCATGATGGCATTGCCTAGAATGGAGAATTGAATCATGCCATCAAGTGACCATTTGATAGGCACATTACATGTGGTATTAAAGCAAAATCAAACTAATCCAAATGAAGATTTGTTTGTAACCTTGTGTAAGGAAAAATTTTGAGTGTAAAAATGATTTGTTGTTTAACAAAAAATGGGATATTTTTTTAGAGCGATGTCTACCTTTGCAATGCATTCTTCTAACTTTGATTGGTGGGATTGCTTCATGAGACTCTCAGACTATATGTATAATCCTTCCCCATTGTATTAGGAGTGGCAATGGACATGAAGAGGAGTCTATTGCTTCATAAATTCCAATTAAGTTTCTTATTTACAAAATAATCCCAAAAGGATCAAGTCGGTGGAAAACCTTAAAGTCATGAAGTTATTCATCTTAGAAGAATTATGCCTAAATTCTACTCTCAATATAGGTGAAGAATGGATTCATAAGAACCACTTTATTTACAACCAAGTGTTTTGCATTATCCCACCTAAGCATGTTGCTATTTTAGAGTGTTTGTGCCACCATAATTATTGTAAAGATGGCTTTCAAGACGTTCCCTTGAAGTACAAAATCTTAAACATGTTTGTTGAGCCTCCAATCTATAAATTTTTTTATGTATCTCAATTCCATGGGTAAAGCCATTGTAACCAAACATTCCTAGCTTGATCAAAATAGGCTCTACGTTACATACTTCCATTTTTGCCTATGAAAAAGTATAAATAATAAAGATGTCTTGGATTTTCTTTCCAAATTGTGTATAAAAAAAAGTCTAAGGATCCAAGTTCCTTGATATTAATTCTTTGTGTATTTCATCACAAATGTATTGAAAATGTTGATAAATATGACATATCCTAAGTCATATCCTATGGATGTATGTATCCAAAATAGAAGCATATGTAAAGTATCCTTAAGTTTGGGGTATCTATATTTTGAGGATACCACATGTGGTAGTGGAATTTTGGAGAAACAGAGAAGAAAGAATGAAGAAGAAGAAGAAGAAGAACATGAAGAGAGCTTGAGCCTCCACATCCCATGCCATCCACTTTCCATTGCAGATCTCTCCCCCTCTCTTTTCATTTGGTATCAGAGCATAACTATTTTGATGCACTCTAACACTCAGAGGAGGATAGTGAAGAATATTGAGCGAGATGTTAGCTGCAAGTTTGAGTCCATTACTGCTCCAACTACAGATGATGTGTTGAAAGCATCATGTGATTAAGCTCATGAAGCCTTAAACAAAGTACACCCAGATTTGAAGGTGGTTTTTTGTTCAATTGCAGAAATGCTCTTTAGAGAACAGGGTGCTGATGCCTTAGCAGCTGCAGCTGCTCATCTGAGTGGCTTTACATAGCCTCTTGCTTCTCGATCACTCATTACTTATGAGTGAGGGTGGAGGGTTGGTGTCCATTCGCAATGTGATGGGTTTTCTGGTTTCTATCTACCCCAAAGCAGCTGAAGTTCAGATGTGTTAGGAATCTTGGCCACTGCATCAATTATGCCCCTGACAATTTCGGAAGTTTTGGCCTTGGGAATCAGCAAAAAGAAAGGCCACAGATCTGTCAATAGACTACGTAGCTCATCTCCCCTCTTCTCTTGAGAAAGAAGATCGGAGAGATTGGAAATTGCCATGCTCGATAACGTTTTGATGTTATAAGATTATGCAATGCCTGCAACGTTGCTTGCTTCTGCCCTATATTTATAAGTTCTGCAGGAGCTTGAGGATAATATGAAGGTGTCACGGCTGAATGTCTCGGTGTGTAACTTCTTGATGTTCAGTAAGTCCTGGTTGGTTGTTAGAGAAGATGACATGGAGGGTGCACCATGTAAAAGATTACACGGTGCAGCGAACAGAATCTGAGAAAGAGATAGAGAGTACACAACAGATAAGAGGAGAATCAGTAAATTCTTTAGCTCCAAACAACTGATACAAAGATGGCTCTGTCCACCCATGCGCTTCCACTGTGTGAAGCTTAGATGGCGATCTAGACAGAAGATAGGTGAAGAGCTTAAGGCTAGCTGGAACAACAACTCTGATTGGGTGAAAGATAAATAATGGATGGCTGTGAAGGGGTTTAGCTTTTATAGCTTATGAAGGCTGTTAGGTTGGCCTGACTGACCTACTATATGAGCCTCTATTAGTCGGCCAGGGAATATTCCCTTTACCATCGGACCAGGGCACTGCCCCCGGACCCCCGCTAGGGGGGCTGCTAGCCCCCCTAGGACCCCCCAGCCAGGGGCCACTTCTACGGCCACCAAACCTCGAAATGGGGGCCCCTTTTAACTCCCTTACCTCGTAACTCGATGCAATGCACCTCGAGTTGCTACCAGCTTAACCACTTCGTCTAACCCAAAGATTAGACCCACAAGGGTCACCTTTTTGCCATCTGGTCACATAGACCTCATCTGATATACAAGTCAAGACTCAACCAATGTCCGGGCTCACATTTGGCTTCTCCTCATAATGGGGGCCTTACAACTTTGAGCACCATGGATCATTGGTGGCACCTAATGAGGGTGGGGTATTGATCATATCTAACACATCATTCCCAGCAGCCATGGGCAGCTGCAAGCTTGGTATGTGCTTCTCATGCATAAAATCAATTGGGCATTGGCCACGCTGTTAAGTTGGCATGTTCTTCTTTGATTAGTCTCAAGATTGATGACCGACAAATATGTGCAAATAAAGGCACCAAAATGTGCTCACATGGAAACATCTTTTGTAAAATGATCCATTGCAAATGTAATTTTTGTCAAAAATCATTTATGAAGCAATGTAACAATGTGGGTCCTTAAGTCACATATTAAAATATTACTAGGAAAAGGAAAGGTCAAACCATTTTGTCTCATTTCAAAAATTGAAAGGTCCTTAGACCTTAGTCCATGTATGAAAATTTGAATTTTATAATTCAAGAAAGGAAAAGGAGGTGGTTGTAGCTATGGGATTTTGGGAGGTGGGAGGTTGAGGTGGTTACACCCTCTCTCTTCCTTTATCTTCTCCTCTCACGGTTCATTTCTCCCTCTATCATTTTTGGCACAATTCTCATCTTTCTTGTTCTTGCTTCCCTCTCTTGTGCTCCTTTGCAAGATCTTATGGAGAGTGAGGAAGAGGAAGAGGGTGAGGATGGAAGAATTTCTCTCAATTTCTTGTGTGCCTTCCTCTTGTGTGTTTGGAGAGCATGGTTCTTGGTGAGAAGAAGGAGAGTTTTCTTGTAGGTTTTCATGGCCAGCAATGTATTTGCAGCCTCTACCTAGCCGGTTCGTGGTTCTCATGGTGTCGTGGCAGGGTGCTCTTCATTTGGTGCACTAGTCAGGAAAAGAGGTGGCTATGGAGCCTGGAAGAGAATGGGTTGCAGTTGCATTTTGGCCATGGAAAACTTGAATCTTTACGAGCTGCGTTCTTAGAGGAAGAGGATGGACCTGCTTTGATGGGAATGTTAGTGAAGGTTTCAATAAGGATTGGGTAACGCCTTACAGATAGATCTTGCAAGCCCTTGAAAATAGCTACGAGTACGGATGTAGTGGGAGCGCGCACAACAATGCTTATATAGAAGGTTTCCTGTGCGCTGAATTTGACAGGCTTAGAAATACAATGATGCGGCCATTACCCAGCACGTAGCACTTAAGTCACCGCATATAATTCTATATTACTACTTCGGACGACCCTTTTAATCACTAGCGCAGCCTCATCATGGTCACTAGTGCTCAGAGACACAGAGTAGAGAGTTAGAGAGAGCGTGAGTGCCCCAGTCACCACAGCTTTGATCCCTCCAATCTGCACTATCAACTCCCATTTCTCTGGCTCGCATCAATGGCAAGATCAAGCGCAGGAAGGATGTGGTCAAGTTCAAAGTGAGGCGCAAGAAGTACTTGTACACACTCTGTGTGTTTGATACGGAGAAGGCCGACAAGCTGAAGCAATCTCTTCCTACAGGCTTGATTGTTCAAGATGTGTAAAGGCCTGGGAAAACATTTTAGTGCAAGAATAATCCTAGACAGACCGTTTGTCATGGGTATCATTCTTCTAAAGAAATAGGATCAAGATGTTGAGGTTTACTATTAATCCAACCGCTTGATTGCAAGAAGATCTGTAGCACGACAGCAACCACTAGTGCTGTTTTATCGTCATCCACACACCTCTTCATCCTACACATGGGCAACGGCAACATTATCCTGTTCTACAATTCTTTCATTCGTTTAATTATTCGGACCCTCAATACTATGAAGCAACACTTTTAACCTTCAATGATCAAAACTTCCTCTAAGGCTCATTCACATGCATCAACATGCCTTTTCACCAAGATCATTCTCCTTCAAGCACACAAGATCGTTTTTTGTTCTTTTTTATAAAACCTTTTTCCTTTCCTTTTTTCGAAACAAATTGTACCGGGTGGAGTATCTCATTTCCGTATCTCTTGTGAGGGTGTGCTTATGTGTGATAACTTTTTCAGGTTTTTTTCATGAGCTTTATAGTGTGGTTATCTTTCATTCTAACTTGAGTGTGACCTTGTTCTTGTTTACAAATTGTTGAAGAGCCCTATCTTTTGGGTATTTTCTTACAGTTTTATTTGGCATGTGTTTAAACCTAGGCTTCAACAACCTAGTTGTGTGTGTATTTTTGTGATATTTTATTTCCCTATCCAATGACAATTCAAAGAAGATTGAAGAAAAGAAATGAAGATTGAAGACTGAAGATGAAGATGAAGATTTTTCCAAGTGCTAATCATGGTTCTTCTTCAAATTTGTTCGCGGGGACGCTTCACACTTAAGCGTGGGAGGAATGATGACCAACAAATATGTGCAAATAAAGGCACCAAAATGTGCTCACATGGAAACATCTTTTGTAAAATGATCCATTGCAAATGTAATTTTTGTCAAAAATCATTTATGAAGCAATGTAACAATGTGGGTCCTTAAGCTCACATCTTAACATATTGCTAGGAAAAGGAAAGGTCAAACCCTTTTGTCTCATTTCAAAAATTGAAAGGTCCTTAGACCTTAGTCCATGTATGCAAATTTGAATTTTATAATTCAAGAAAGGAAAAGGAGGTGGTTGCAGCCGTGGGATTTGGGGAGGTGGGAGGTTGATGTGGTTACACCCTCTCTCTTCCTTTATCTTCTCCTCTCACGGTTCATTTCTCCCTCTCTCATTTTGGCACAACTCTCATCTTTCTTGTTCTTGCTTCTCTCTCTTGTGCTCCTTTGCAAGATCTTATGGAGAGTGAGGAAGAGGAAGTGGGTGAGGATGGAAGAATTTCTCTCAATTTCTTGTGTGCCTTCCTCTTGTGTGTTTGGAGAGCATGGTTCTTGGTGAGAAGAAGGAGAGTTTTCTTGCACGTTTTCATGGCCAGCAATGTATTTGTAGCCTCTACCTAGCCCGTTCGTGGTTCTCATGGTGCCATGGCAGGGTGCTCTTCAAAGATGTAGGGACAATGTCTGGCCCATAGAGAGTAAAATGCACTTTTTATGAAGAGACAAATGAAGAAGATGAGGAAGAGTAAAAGCTTGATTTTGTTTGGAAAGTTGTAACCAGTTGTATAAGAGGCATATCTAAGAAAATAGCAAAGGCTGCAAGGAATATGGTGCCACCTATAATCTCCTTAGAACTGATAAAAGGGTACATTCATGCTCGATTGGGTCAAGTTTGGTATATATATGCTACAACAATGATCTAACAGCAGGTTCAGATTTCTATCCCTAACACTACATTCTACTGACCAATTTGCTAGACTTATAATCAGGGAAAAGCAATAGGGACAAAATCAAAAGGAAGCAGGCAGGACTTTCCTACAATAGTCTCCTCATCCCCCGCAGTAAATGTAATCATCTTGGAGCAGAAAACCTTACAATAGACAGCAAAGATGCACTGCTGTTGGGTTCAGAAATATTTATGGCCCTCCTACAATGAGCAAGAATAGCTACAAGTAGAGAGAATGATGCCCTTCTTGAGTCTCTGGGACTGCTATCATTGGTGATGCCATGATGCATTTTGGGTCATATGGACAACGTTTGGTATCCAAATTGGATGTTTCTTATTGGGAACTGAATGTATGACATGTTGCCATTATGGATGGATGTATATGACAGATTTTGGACACATATTGGACCATTGATGTTCCGGATTGGGGCATACTACTGAATATCATTTGTGGACAGTTTGTATTGCTGTTTTTTTTTCTGAATTTGCAGCAGCCATAATGTTTGACATGGCACAGATCACTCAAATTGTGGGAGACAATTTGACCAAAGACAATTATAGTGTTTGGTCTTACAGGATGGAGAATTTTTTGATGGGTAGAGCTCTATGGGACCTCATAACAGGTGATGATGAATGTCCAGAAGTTCCTGAACATCCAACTGAAGAGCAAAAGAAATCATACAAGGATTGGACAGGGAAGAACATGAAAGTTTTGCATTGGATCTCCATATGTATTTCAGAAACATTGATTCCTCATATAAAAAAGGCAAGTACTTGTAAGGAGGCATGGGAAATCATAGAAAAAATGTATGGAACATGTACAAAGGCTCGTAAGTTACAACTCAAGTAGAGATTACATGGTGCATGGAGAGGCAATCGCAGTATCAGTGACTATGTGGCAGAAATCAAGCAAATTGCAGAAGACCTTGCATCCATTAATGCACCTGTTGATGATGATGATTTAGTGTCAATGACACTAAATGGACTTGGACTAACTTTCAAATCGTTGGATACCTCTATTTCAGTTAGAGGAGGCTCTATGCTTGACTTTGAGGAGCTTATTGGATTGCTACTTACAGAAGAAATCAAGTTGGGATTGAATGCATCTAGCAGTGACAAAAATGCAGGTGGAGACAGTGTTTTCTATCACCAGAGAGGTCGTGGAAGCTTATCTAGAGCTAGAGGCTCTTCACTTGGTCGTAGTAATTATGGTTTTGCTCATGGAAGAGGTAACTTTGGTCGTGGTGACTTCATGCATAGAGGTAGGGAGAGATCTTTCCCTAGAGGTAGAGGACGGTCTAGTCCTTCTTCACAAAGAGATGGCACTTGTCATTATTGTGGGCAGTTTGGTCACTTTGAGAGGGATTGTTATCAGAAACAGAATGCCATGTCTAGGGGTCATGGAAGGACCCAATATGGCCACTATACAGCCACTTATGGTAGTACAGGTTATGGACCTAGAGGTGGATCACCTAGAGGTCACCTATTTTCTATGGAGCATGTGCTTGGGAGCATGACTTACCCTCTTTGTGAGAATGAATGGTTTTTGGATTCAGGAGCTACAAACCACATGACTCATCATGCTGAGTGGTTTGATAGCAAGGAGCAAATGCAAAATGAGGAATATGTTGCCACTGGTGATGATACTTTACATAAAATTACTCATATTGGTAGTGTGCCACTTGTTACTAAAGATGGGATTGAGAACAAGCTTGGTGATGTACTTTATGTGCCTGCAATAACTAAGAACTTAGCATCGGTTGGTCAAATGACATCAAGGATTGCAGGTGAGATTCAATAAGTTTGGATGTTTCATTGAAGAGTTCCATAATGGGAGAACTAGCAGGGTGATTGCTCGTGGTAGAAAGAAAGGGAGATTGTTTGCTTTGGATGTAGGTACTCCAGTAATTCAAAACTCTATGTATGTTGAGAGAGGAAATGGGAAAGATAAAGATGTGGAATTATGGCATAGAAGGATTGGTCATGTTAATTTGCAAAGATTGAAGCAAATGCAATCAAAACAGATAGTTTGTGGTCTACCGCATTTTGGATATGTGAATTTTGATCATGTATGTGAGGGTTGTCAATTTGGCAAGCAGTCTAGATTGCCATTTCCAAAGCGGGGGAGAATAAGCAGCTATCCTTTGGAAATAATACACTCAAATATTTAGGGCCCATGTCAGAATATTTCCATATTGCCAAGGACTACTGGAAGAAACAGGGCAATCAGAAAGGCAAACAACATGGGCATTTTGCTACATCTAGTTAGGCAGATGATACTTCAGGAGATAGATTGTTTGGTATGCAATATGTAAAAGACAGAGTTGTTGAAAAATGCACTGATGATGCAGTTTGGTACATTGATTTAGGGGCATCAAACCATATGACTCCTCATGGTGATTGGTTCACTGATATGGTGGTTGAAAAAATGGCTATGTCTATAGTACAGGTGATGACACGTAGCATAGCATTGAGCATAAAGGCAAAGTGCCTCTTGTGGTTCATGATGGCAAAAAGAAAAATTTGCATGATGTATTGCATGTTCCTTTGATTACAAAGAACCTACTTTCTGTTGGTCAGATGATAGGAGCAAAACTTGCAGGTTAGATTCAACAAGCATGGTTGCTTTATTGAAGAGTTTGGTAATGGATGCAAGTTGATAGCTCACGGTCACAGGAATGGCAGAATGTTTACTCTTGATGCTACCTTGCCAGAGCTAAATTCAGCTATGTTTGCCCATGGTTCTGGTACTATCAGAGACTTGGAAATTTGGCACAAGAGAGTGGGGCGTGTAAATTTGCAAAGGCTGCAAATTATGCAAAAAAAACAACTTATTACAGGTTTACCCAAGTTCCGATATTCAGATATTGGTCCGCTACAATTAGTGCACTCTAATGTTTGGGGGCCAGCCCACAATGCATCTATGGGAGGCTCAAAGTATTACGTGACATTCATTGATGATTACAGTCACTATACTTGGGTTTACATTCTGAAGACAAAGGATGAGTTGTTTGTTGTTTTTCAGCAGTTTAAAAAGCAGGTTGAAAAGGAATTTGACTGTTATATCTCTTGCTTGAGATCAGATAGCAGTGGGGAGTATGTATCAAATGAATTTGACAAATTTTTGGCTCAAAATGGCATACGTAGGCAGCTTACCTGCAGCTACACTCCTCAGTAGAATGGAGTAGCTGAAATAAAGAATAGGGTCTTGATGGAAGCTGCTCGTGCCATGATGAATGAGAAGAAGATGACACTCTATTATTGGGCTGAGGTGGTTATGACAGCCATGTATATCTTGAATCGGACTCCCACAGCAGGTATTCATGAGGTGACACCATTGGAGAAGTTGTATGGCTATAAGCTAGATGTAAGTCACATGAAAGTCTTTGGTTGTCTTGCTTATGTGCATATTCTAGATGAAAAAAGGAAGAAGCTATATCCAAAAGTGCATAAGTGTGTTTTCATTGGATATTCGCAGGAGAAGAAGGCATACAAATACTATGATCCTTCTACCACAGAGACCTTGGTGAGCAGGGATGTTATTTTTTATGAGATGGGTTCTTAGTATGTATCACCGGCAATAGTGCCATCGGATATCCCTTCCAGTCATGTATCTACAGTTGATATCCAGCAGAGCACTGCTATGACAGGACCTAGTAGTCAGACAGTATCTCCATGGACAGGGAGATTGAGGAGCTCACTGTCCACTGACACCAGTATTTTAGTGAGGGGGAGATATGATGTCGCGGATAAAGGAAAAGAGAAAGTTACTAAGGATGTATCTGGGATGATGACACCTGGTAGAATGACTTTTGGATATGAGCCTACTGACACTTTAGACAGTGAACTTGGTATTCCGACTGTCTATACACCTGGCGCAAGGCAGATCATGTATATTCTACCTCATGAGAGAGGGGAATCGAGCAGTGCACCACAGCTTAGACGCACACAGAGGGTCAGATACCCTATTGATAGGTTGACATATAGTGGCTACACTACAAAGCATTATGCTTACATGACAAAAGTGATGGAGATCAAAGAACTAGATACATATGTTGAAGCAGTGGAAAATGAGAACTGGTGTGTAGCCATGGATGAAGAAATGAATGCCTTGGCTGAAAATAAGACATGGGATCTTGTGCCACTGCCTGAAGGGAAAAAGACCATTGGTTGGAAATAGGTTTACAAAATCAAATGTAAGTCAGATGGCAGTGTGGAAAGGTACAAATCCAGGCTGGTTGCTAAGAGGTATGCCCAATAGTATGGACTTGATTATGAGGAAACATTCAGCCCTGTTGCCAAGATGGCAACCATACGCACTGTGATTGCCTTGGCTATTGCTAGAGGATGGAAATTACAACAGATGGACATTGAGAATGCATTTCTTAACGGTGACTTAGAAAAGGATGTCTATATGGTTCAACCAGAAGGGTATATTCACCCTGATTTTCAGTATTATGTATGCAAGCTAAAAAAGGCAATGTATGGGCTGAAGCAAGCTCCGAGAGCTTGGCATGCTAGGATCAGTAACTACTTGCAAAGGTTGGAATTTACTATTGGTAGGGCTGATCACAGCCTATTTACAAAGAAGACCGACAGTGGCTTGGTAGTGCTGGTCATATATGTTGATGATTTGATAATCACTGGTGATGATGACTTGGGCATACAGCATGTAATGAAGATGCTGAAATCTGAATTTGACATGAAAGATCTAGGTGAATTGAAGTACTTTTTGGGTATTGAGGTAATCAAGGCGGAAAATGGTTTATGGCTAATGCAGAAACATTATGCCATGGAAATGCTAAAGAGGTATGGCATGGCTGAATGCAAACCATTGGATACACCCCTTGATCAGAATGTCAAGCTAGACATTAGCACTAGAGTTGAAATTTGGGATGTGACTATATACAGGCAGATGGTTGGAAGTCTAATCTACTTGACCATCACTAGGCCGGATTTGAGTTATGCAGTTGGGCTCATAAGTCAGTTTATGCAGAAGCCCAGGAAGCCACATTTGGATGCTGTTAGGCGGATTATGAGATATGTTAAGTCCATTGTAGATTATGGGTTGTTCTATATGAGAGAGAAGCCCTTGAAACTGGTTGGATATACAGATGCGGATTGGGCAAGATGCTCATATGATTGCAGATCTATGAGTGGTTATGCTTTTGGCTTTGGAAGTGGCATGATCAGCTGGAGTAGCAAGAAGCAACCAACGGTTGCATTGTCTAGCACTGAGGTAGAGTACAGGGGTGCTGCATTGGCAGCATGTGAGATTTCATGGCTGCTCAAGCTTATGGCTGATTTGGATATTCACATGGATACTCCAGTGACCTTATTATGTGACAATCTTAGTAGTGTACTCCTAGCAACAAATCTAGTTTATCATGCTAGGACAAAACACATAGAGGTACACTACCATTTTATCAGAGAGATGGTTCTTGCAGGGAGAGTAGATCTTATGCATGTGAAGACTGATGAACAGGTTGCAAATATCTTTACCAAGTCTTTGGGTAAAGATAAGTTTAGTAGTTTTAGACAGCTACTTGGAGTTCATCAGATGATTTGAGCTTGAGGGGGAGTGTTAGAATATCGAGCTCATAGTATGTGTGACTGCCATTAGTCTTGTCTAGCTGTATCAGCAAGTGTGTGACATTAAATAAGTCGGTGGTCTTAGACCCAGTGTGAATGGTCCTACGAACCTTAGTACTATTGTATACACTTACTCTTTGTGTGTGGTTATGATAGAATGAATGAATGAAGAAGAAATGAGCATGCTTGCTCCTCACTCTGTCTCTGCCTCTCTCAATCTCAACATTATTCACTTTATGTGAGGCATATAGAAGATGGTATGGTTGTTGTTGTCATTTATGTTGATGATCTCATTATTACAGGTACACTTGAGAAGGAGATTACTGAAGTCAAGCATGGGTTACATAAAGAGTTTGATATAAAAGACCTTGGTTTGTTGAGATACTTCTTGGGTGTTGAGGTTATTGACACACCTCATGGTATATGGCTGATACAAAGGCAATATGCATTGGAGATGTTGGAAAAATATGGCATGATAGGATGCAAATCGGTTGATACACCATTGTATCAAAATGTTAAGTTGATGGATGATGGATCTTATGTTGAGGATGTCACTATGTTCAGAAAGATGGTTGATAGTCTTATCTACTTGACCATTACAAGACCAGACTTGAGTTATGTTGTTGGATTGATAAGTCAATTTATGCAGAAACCATGCAAATCATATTTGGATGTAGTGAGAAGAGTTCTTAGATATGTGAAGAAAACAGCTGGATTTGGCTTGTTTTATGAAAAAGGAATCAAGTCTACATTGTTTGGATACTCAGATGCAGACTGGGCAGGTAGCTCTATGGATAGAAGATCTACTAGTGGCTATGCATTCTCATTTGGATCAGCCATGGTAAGTTGGAGTAGTAAGAAGCAACCTACAGTTGCTCTATCAAGCACTGAAGCAGAGTATAGAGGCATTGCATTGGCAGCATGTGAGCAGACATGGCTGAGATTGATCTTATATGACATGGGGATAGAGATTGATGGTGGAGTCATTATGTATTGTGACAATGTTAGTAGCATTATGTTGGCAAAGAACCCAGTCTACCATGCAAGGACAAAACACATAGAAGTGCACTATCATTTCCACTACAAGGAATTGGGCAATTAGCGACGCCGATTAGCGACGACAGATATCGGCGTTGCTATTTGCGACGCAAATAGCGACGCCGCAGGAAAAAAAGCACCGTTTTCATTTCTTTTGCTTCGACTTTTGAGAGCGAGAGTGAGGGAGAGAGTGAAGGCTTTGTGAGAGAAGAAGAGGAAGAAGACTTGTTGCTGCCACCGCCGCCACCGCTGCCGTTGTTCGCAAAGGAGAGGAGGAGCCCTCATTGCAAAGAGAAGCTGCCCCACGCTTGCCATATCTCATTGGTGAGTCTCCCTCTCTCTTTCTTTTGCTTGTTGAAGTTTAAATCGTTCTCTTTTGCTTGTTTAAGAGAGGAAATGAAAGAGAAGGAGAGGGAGAGGGAGAGAGAGGGAGAGGGAGAGAAAGAGAGGGAGAGGGAGAGGGAGAGGGAGAGGGAGAGGGAGAGAAAGAGAAAGAGAGGGAGAGTGCATTCTCTCTCTCTCTCTCCCTTTTTCTTGTTTAATGTTTAAATCACTTTCTTTTTTGCTTGTTTAGGAGAGGAAATGAGAGAGTAAGAGAGAAAGAGAGGGAGAGGGAGAGGGAGAGAAAGAGAAAGAGAAAGAGAAAGAGAAAGAGAAAGAGAAAGAGAGGGAGGGGGAGGAAATGAGAGAGGGAGAGAAAGAGAAAGAGAGGGAGAAGGAGGGAGAGTGCATTCTCTCTCTCCCTCTCCCTTTTGCTTGTTTAATGTTTAAATCACTTTATTTTTTGCTTGTTTAGGAGAGGAAATGAGAGAGAAAGAGAGTGAGAGGGAGAGGGAGGGGAAGGAAATGAGAGAGGGATAGAAAGAGAAAGAGAGGGAGAGTGCATTGTATCTCTCCCTCTCCCTTTTGCTTGGAGGATGTTTAAATCACTTTATTTTTTGCTTGTTTAGGAAATGAGAGAGAAAGAGAGATAGAGAGGGAGAGGGAGAAAAAGAGAAAGAGAGGTAGAGGGAGAGGGAGGGGAAGGAAATGAGAGAGGGAGAGAAAGAGAACGAGAGGGAGAGGGAGAGGGTGAGAGAGAGTGTGTGCATTCTCTCTCTCACGACGGGTTTGGTTGTTTGTTGTTTGAATCACTTTCTTTTTTGCTTGTTTAGGAGAGAGGGAGAGGGAGGGGAAGGAAATTAGAGAGTAAGAGAGAAAGAGAGGGAGAGGGAGAGGGAGAGGGAGAGAAAGAGAAAGAGAAAGAGAGGGAGAGGGAGAGGGAGAGGGATGAAATGAGAGAGGGAGAGAAAGAGAAAGAGAGGGAGGAGGGAGAGTGCATTCTCTCTCTCCCTCTCCCTTTTGCTTGTTTAATGTTTAAATCACTTTATTTTTTGCTTGTTTGGGAGAGGAAATGAGAGAGAAAGAGAGCGAGGGGGAGAGGGAGGGGAAGGAAATGAGAGAGGGATAGAAAGAGAAAGAGAGAGAGAGAGTGCATTGTATCTCTCCCTCTCCCTTTTGCTTGGAGGATGTTTAAATCACTTTATTTTTTGCTTGGTTAGGAAATGAAAGAGAAAGAGGGATAGAGAGGGAGAGGGAGAAAAAGAGAAGGAGAGGGAGAGGGAGAGGGAGGGGAAGGAAATGAGAGAGGGAGAGAAAGAGAACGAGAGGGAGAGGGAGAGGGTGAGAGAAAGAGAGGGAGAGGGAGAGAGAGGGAGAGAGAGGGAGAGAAAGAGAGGGAGAGGGAGGGGAAGGAAATTTAAGATAATAGACTTATTGATAATGGTATGCAATGTGCTTTGCCATGGGCCACGTACATTGGTAACTCTTTAAGATGGCTTAAATATGGTCAATTCCTTCATAATGTCCAAGTAGGGGATCTAATTGTGATATGCATAATTAGAAATCATGCCAACTAGTCAACGGAAGGACTAAAAGAAAATGATACCCTGGCTAATGGTCATTAAGGTACTTCATCAAAATGAACCCAAAAGTATTGTTATAGAAGAAGAAACCCTTAAATTGAATATAGGATAATTTCTCTCAGGTCTTATGACTATGAGTAGAATTGATTGAAATAAATTTTATTACTATAGTTATTAAATTTCATAGATGGCGCGCATTAATTTTAAAATGGATTACTTATACTCAAAGCTGAGATATAACAAATAATTATCTACCGGGACAAACAAATCCTTGAGCATGATACAAGGCCGAGATATAACATCGGAAAATCTCTCAACTACTATATACAATGCAAGATTTATGGTCAACTTGCAACTAGACGTACATCTCCATAAAGCTATCCATTTAAGCCTCATTTGTTGTAATGTAGATAAGATGGAAAACGAAGAAGGTCTTATTGTTCAAGACCGCGAGATGTATCTTAATCAGCGTGTCCCATGTCCTTGCTCTCAATGCAAGTTGGCAATTAGACGAAAACGCCGATTGTCTATAGAACACGTACGACGATTTGGCAAATTTCAATCTGAGATCATTGATCAGGCGATTGCGGATTTTCAACAAATGGTAATTTGAAGTTAATATTAATCATGCATTGTACTCTCAAGCTAATTGAAAACCATACACAATAAGATTGGGTCTTGTTGGCAAATTTTCTATCCAGGGGGGTGATGTCTCGACCCAAGGGGGAGTGCACCCTTTGCGGCCAATTAGAAGAGTTTGTGGACGTGCGATGGATGGATTGTAGGAGCCAATCGACCACTCGCAAGGCCCATCTATACCTTCAATGCCAGAGGAGACAGACAACCTTCCCGACCTGCCTACAATCTTGGAGCCTGAGATGGAGGCAATGATCGATGCATTGATTCCCATGGATGTTGAGACATCTGACCCGCTTAGAGAGGAAGCATCCATACTATTATATGATGGGTGCCGAGTATCTCGGTTGAAGACATTGCTTGCACTCTTAAGTGTGCAAGCAAAATATGGTTGGAGCAATACGAGTGTGACTGAGTTATTCAGGTACCTTGCACACAGGCTTCATTGATTTTTTTTAAAAATAGTATTATTGCAAACATTTGTGTTTTTTCAAGGTGTTTTATGATTTTTTTCAGGTTATTGAAATATCATATATTGCCACCTGCAAATACCATGCCTGAGTCTCGTGATGATGCACGACATGTTTTACGGAAGCTTGGCATGGACTACAATAACATCCATGCATGTATCAACGACTGCATATTGTTTCGAGATGAATACGAGACTATGGAGACATGTCCAAAGTGTGGTGCTCACAAGTATCGACAGGACTTGCAAGGGCAAACCATCCCTCAAAAAGTTCTCAGACACTTTCTGCTCATCCCCCGCATAAACCACGTGTTTCACACGTCTGCCATGGCAAGCTTGACAACGTGGCATGTGCAGAATAGGTCCACGGATGGAGTTCAACGAATATCAGCGGACTCGCGCGCATGGAGCCACATTGACTCTACCTTCCCAGACTTTGCGCGAGAGCCAAGGAATCTTCGGCTCGGTCTTGCCATGGATGGTGTGAACCCATTCGGTCTGCGCTCGACTTCTTACAGTGTGTGGCCTATAGTGCTTGTCAACTACAACATCCCTCCATGGCTTTCTACGAAGAAAGGACATCTCATCCTTAGCTTGCTCGTCCCGGACCGCTCCAAAGTTAAAAATATGGACGTGTATCTTCGTCCATTAGTCAATGAGCTTAAGATTTTGTGGGAGGAGGGGGTCACGGTGCAAGATATGAGCAGGCGCGATGGTCGGCGGTCAGCCAACATTTGAGCCATTCTCATGTGGACGATGCATGACTTTTCGGGATTGGGAGAGTGCTCAGGTGAGCAGACCTTTGTTCTCGCTAGTAATATCTATATTTTATTTCATTCAATCAAGTATTCACTAGGTCGTGGCTCGCCTTACAGGTCTGGTGACCTCAGGTTATCATGCATGTCCATTGTGTGGGCCACAGTTAGACTCTCGAAGGTCACGAACAATGAAGAAGATGGTATGTCAAGGACACGCCGCTTTCTTGCCGGAGGATCATGAACTCAGGGAAGGTTTTCTTGGATGACCTCCAGCACGTATGAACGCTGCAAGCTAGTATGAGCTGAAAATGGTAAACCCGGAATCACATCCAAATGGAATACAACGGTTCTCAGTTTTCTACGAGTTGCCATATTGGACCCACTTACAGGTCAACCACTTGTTGGATCCCATACATATTTTCAAGAATGTGGGCAGCTTGCTATGGGACCACATCACAGGAAAGAGAGACACTATAGGGTCACAAATGGATTTAAAGGAGGTAGGTAAGATGGAGGCGCTTTGGCCGCAGTTGAGTGCTGAAGGGGGAGTGCAGCTTCCTCGCGCTCCCTGGGTTTTGTCTACCAAAGAAGAGCGCATTGTGAAGCAAGTAATCAAGTCTATCCGCAATCCGACGGGTATGATGCGTTCTCTCAGGTCCGCATTTTCTAAAGATGACCAAATGTTTGGGCTAAAATCCCATGATTGGCATAAGATATGTCAGGTATGTGAACAGAATGGATCATTATTCATAATGCTTTGAAAAGTGACCATTATTCATAATGCTTTCTCATTTGTGGCAGTTTGTCCTACCGATTGCGATCGCGGGATGTCTTACTCCAGAAATCCGCGGGGCCATTTACAAGTTGTCGACTTTGGTGCAATGGATCTCACAGAAAGAGATTAAGACGTCCTCTATTGAATCTGCAAGGCGGGGAGCAATTGAGACGGTCTGTCTCTTTGAGAAATACCTGCCCACTAGCATGCTCATGATACAAGTTCACCTTCTTGTGCATCTTGTGGACGAAGTGGAGATTGCTGGACCTGTCCATACGCGATGGATGTTCTTCCTGGAGCGCTTCATGAAAACCCTGAAAGGCTTTGTGCGACAACGAGCTCGTCCAGAAGGTAGCATGGCGGAAGGTTGGTTGGTGTCAGAGGCGTTAGTGCATATCTCACAATGGCTACCAACGGTGGAACCGGACAATGAAATGCTTTGGACACTGAAGGACGATGATAGGCTGATTGGAGATGTGGTGGTTGGAAATGGGGAGAAAAAAGAATGGATGTCTCAATGGAAGAGAATGTGAATCGCTTTTGTATGTTGCACCATGCCTCCATGGATACGTGGCTCGCCAAGTACCAGATTGCAAGGCAAGATCGAGAGGAAGCGCGAGCTGAATTCCGACGCAGTACGTGTCACCGACTGATTCGATATCCCGAAGGCATGGAGGAGATGCCGCGGTTTATGTCAACACGATGGTTGCATGGAGCCTTGACCGCAGCATCCAGCGAAGGGACAGAGGTCTCAATGGAGGAGTGGGAGTTCTTGAGGGGATGTAGTCTAAAGGTGATGAGGGGTTTAGAATGTGTCATATCTAAATTTGCTTGCTACTTCTAATTTGAGTGTTTCAAATGTGCAGTACAAAATATATAGTGCAGCGTGGTTACGCGGACGGCATTTTCACGTGGAGCCTATTGACAGAATGCGCTCCACAATGGACTGTGGTGTCATGGCAAGGTTTGTGCAAGAGAGCCGGCGACGAGCAACGGATCCGAACACGATTGTGGATGAGATGGAGTATTTTGGAAACTTGCAAAGTATTATTATGGTGGATTACCATAGCTTCTCGATGATACTATTCGAAGTGCAATGGTTCAAAGTGGTACTTGGAGGAGCTGGAGCAACAGTTCGACGAGGTCCATCTGGATTTCTCAAAATAGATTCTGATAAAAAATGGACGGATTTGCGCGACACCTTTGTGTTGCCGGCCCATTGTGACCAGGTGCAAATAGTCATTTGCTTGCTAATTGTAATACGACATGGTTTATGTCACAATGGTTTGAACTCGCTTTGTAAGTGTTTGTGAATAGGTAATCTTCTATCCAAACCCCGACAACCTCGATGGTGGTATGTTATACCTTCAACTCCTCGAGGTGCGAGAGTATATGATCAAAGCGATGTTCCAGGCATAGATGAAAAAAATATGCAAATAGAGGGGTCGATATTACAAGGGGTGGAGGCCACCACAAGCTTGGAGCCCACATCGGCTAACAATGATGGAAATACAGAAGTCGTAGAATTTTTTGAGAACGAGGCAGACTCATTCTTTTGTGGTGACATGTCTATCGATCTTCCAGTGTATGTAGAGTTGTGTCAGGAGATTAACATGGGACCATAGAATACTTCATTCTTCGAGAATTGTATTACTCAATTCGTTGTTTAGATCTCTTATAAAGGTAGATAAGATATGCATTTAAAGAGGGATTTTTAAAAAATGATTTATATTAATGTGCTTTGTATAGTTTAAATTGATTATTCTAACATCATTTTTTATCTGTGCAGGTATCGACATTTTCAGGATGAGTCGAGGGATGAGCGATAAGGAGTTTCAGGACATGATGGCACGCATGTCTCTAGATCAGCTCGCGAGATTCAGAGAGATGGCAGACCAGGAGCTGTCTCATTCTTCGTCAAGGTGCTCTGCTAGATCTGCTTCAACGCGATCAGATGCTTCAGCTTCAAGCAGACGATCTTGACGCTCGCGACTTGGGCCAGAGGGAGGGACCTCGACTGCAAGAGGATCAGGGGGGTGCTGGTGTGGAGAGATGGACGCGGTGTCTCTGTCTCGTCGTTCAGCTAGAGCTGCGTCACCTCTAGGATTTGTCACACCTGTGGGGACGTCGACTCCAGTTACTCCGGCTTTTGCGCAGCCGTCGGCAGATGGCACGTCTTTTGGTGGCACCCCCTTTGGTGGCACCCCTTTGAGTGGCACTCCGGGAGAGGGTACCCCCGTCGGTACATCGGATGTACAGGGGTCTCCTGGATATGCCCAGGAGCGTGGACGGAGATGGGAGAGGGCCCATCTTAGGCAGACTACTAAGGATTATGGATACCTAGTGGATAGTAGGTCAGGAGCCATCATCATGAATGATGAGGGGAGGAGGGTGATGGCTCGCATGAGGAAGTTGTGCCAACAAGTTTTTCGGCACAACGTCCTAGATCATTGGAGGAACATACCAGAGGGGAGCAAGGACTACATAGTAGCATCCTTGCACGAGGAGTTTCCGGTGCTAGACGCAGTAGATAGATTCTCTACGAGCTTGATGATGGATTGCATGCGTGCATACATGTCACATAGATGATCCGACGCATGCAAGGCAATCAAGAGTGGGGCTCCAAAGCCCGAGTGGTTAGATGCAGACGATTGGCACCAACTGAGGGAGGAGGCTACAAATTCGCCAAGACGCTGGAGTCAGCGGGAGGCGGCGAGGGCACGAATCGAGGCCGGATCGGTGCATCATCTTGGGAGTGGTGGCCACAGGACATATTTGGAGGACTTTGTAAGTTTCTCTTTTGTTTTGCTTATTTGTTTTTTTGAGATATTCTTTGTACTGACAATCATGTTTCTAACAGTTAGCATTTTGTTTTCTTTGCAGCACTCCATTACAAATCACAATCCGCAAGGCCTTGAGACTCGATATGCAGAGAGGCACGGTCTCAGGGCATTGATTGACCGATTGTATAGACGCGGCAGCCTTGTAAGTCACTCATCTTTCTTGTCCATAGTTACAATGAGATATTTGAATGCATTATTGTATGGTGGATTGATATGTTGTTTTTTTTTCTGTAGAATCCCTTTGATGCTCCTTTGCGGCGAGAAGAGCTTTTGGGAGATGAGGATTTATAGCTCGCCCTTGGATCCTTGAAGCTCACACACCTTTAGTTTTTAGTCGCCTGATCTATGTAGACATTTTTTATGTATTAGTGATATCGTTTCATGATTGTACCAATCATATTTTATGCAATCATGTATTTATTTCATGTATCAGTTTTATGGTTTTAGTATACATTCTTTTTGTTTGCAAGCGCTTTGTATGCAACAGTGCTGAAACTATTTTGTATGGCTCTCATACAGCACACAGTGCACAAATTTTTTTTTCTCTGTTACCATCGCTATTTGCGTCGCAAATTTACTGCTCGCGTCGCTATTGGCGTTGCTATGAGCGTCGCATTCTCTGTAACCGTCGCTATATGCGTCGCATTTGCGATACATATAGCGATGCAAATAGCGACGATCCTATGGCGTCGTCAATAACGACACTTTTTGCGACGACAGGGGCAAATTTTGTTGTTTGTATTTTCATCGCTTTAAATGTCGCTATAAGGTCTATATCTTGTAGTGTTGATTAGAGAAAAAGTCATTGATGGAGAGATTGACTTGGTCCATGTGAGAACAAATGACCAAGTTGCTGATATCTTTACCAAAGCATTAGGTAAAGATAAGTTTGAGTACTTCAGGAGTGCACTTGGAGTCTTATGTGTGCAAGCTCATTCTGAGCTTGAGGGGGAGTGTTGATAAATACGATATATCCTAAGTCATATCCTATGGATGTATGTATCTAAAATAGAAGCATATGTAAAGTGCCCTTAAGTTTGGGGTATCTATCTTTTGAGGATACCACTTGTGGTAGTGGAATTTTGGAGAAATAGACAAGAAAGAATTAAGAAGAAGAATATGAACATGAAGAGAGCTTGAGTCTCCATATCCCATGCCATCCACTCTCCGTTGCAAATCTCTCCCCCTCTCTTTTTAGAAAACATGAATGAGGACATATATAAGTTGCACAAACAATTAATTTTGTGCATTTCAAAACCTAGGTAGTGCATTTGCTCCAAACCCTCTCAACGTTTAAAATAATTTTTTTCTCCTTAAGTAGGTCAAACCACCCTATTTGATACAAATGGGAGAGATGTTGAAATGAACGTGAAAGTCTGGATAGAGACAATGGAAGACTATTTTCTAGCTATGACATTAGTCCTACAAAGAAAGACATGATTTCCAAGCCTAACCTGCTAAGAAAAGCGTGATTGTGGTGGAAATAGTGGCAAAGGGATCAAGGGATATTTGAACTAGCCACCACTTGGCTCGGGGAGTCCACCTTATTGAATATGTAAGATACCACATGAGTTCAAAGTAAAGGATATTTTATTTAGTAAAGTTTACACTATTGACATGCCCCATTTGGAGCAGCCTATCAAAATTTATGACCCGTTTACCTCAGCAGGCTGGTCATGGACAACATGTTGTCCCTAGTCTTTACTCACCCATTTTTCATTGTAAAAGGGCTCAGAGTAGTACTCTACAACCCTCCCTTAGCCTACCCATTACTCCCCTTAAGCTCTCTTTGTTTTTGAGGTCAAAAACCTTTAGGGTAGGGATGGATTGTAACAAGTGGGATACATACAAACTAGGGGTTAGATACCCAATCACATTGACCGGGGTATATAAAGTATAAGAGTCCCTGATTAGGGTAACTAGTTATTATCAAGAACATACTCTTCACCTTCATCTTTAGCTTCCATGGCTTCCTCCTCCCTTCTCCCCTCTTTTCTATCTCTCTCTCACTACAAGATATAGACATTATAGCGACGTTTAAAGTGACGAAAATACAAACAACAAAATTTACCCCCGTCGTCGCAAAAAGCATCGTTATTGACGACGCCATAGAATCCTCACTATTTGCGTCGCATTTAGCAACGCAAATAGCGACGGTTACAGAGAATTTGCGACGCTCATAGCGACGCCAATAGCAACGCGAGCAGTAAATTTGCGACGCAAATAGCAATGGTAATAGAGAAAAAAAAAATTTGTGGCAGGGCAGTATATAGCACTGTGTGCTGTATGAGAGCCATACAAAATAGTTTCTGCACTGCTGCATACAAAGCGCTTGCAAATAAAAAAGAATGTATACTGAAATCATAAAATTGTTACATGAAATAAATACATGATCGCATAAAATGCGATTGGTACAATCATGAAACGATATCATTAATACATAGAAAATGTCTACATAGATCAGGCGACCAAAAACTAAAGGTGTGTGAGCTCCAAGGATCCAAGGGCGAGCTACAAATCCTCGTCTCCCAAAAGCTCTTCCCGCCGCAAAGGAGCACCAAAGGGATTCTGCAGAAAAAGAAACAACATATCAATCCACCATACAATAATGCATTCAAATATCTCATTGTAACTATGGACAAGAAAGATGAGTGACTTACAGGGCCGCCGCGTCTATACAATCGGTCGATCAATGCTCTGAGACCATGTCTCTCTGCATATCGAGTCTCAAGGCCTTGCGGATCACGATTTGTAATGAAGTGCTGCAAAGAAAACAAAATGCTAACTGTTAGAAACATGATTGTCAGTACAAAGAATATCTCAAAAAAATAAATAAGCAAAACAAAAGAGAAACTTACAAAGTCCTCCAAATATGTCCTATGGCCACCACTCCCAAGTTGATGCACCGATCCGGCCTCGATTCGTGCCCTCGCCGCCTCCCGCTGCTGACTCCAACGTCCTGGCAAATTTGTAGCCTCCTCCCTCAGTCGGCGTCAGTCGTCTACATCTAACCACTCGGGCTTTGCAGCCCCACTCTGGATTTCCTTGCGTGCGTCGCATCATCTATGTGGCATGTATGTACACATGCAATCCATCATCCAGCACGTAGAGAATCTATCTACTGCGGCTGGCACCGGGAACGCCTCGTGCAAGGATGCTACTATGTAGTCCTTGCTCCCCTCTGGTATGTTCCTCCAATGATCCAGGACGTTGTGCCGAAAAACTTGTTGGCACAACTCCCTCATGCGAGCCATCACCCTCCTCCCCTCATCATTCATAATGATGGCTCCTGACCTACTATCCACTAGGTATCCATAATCCCTAGGAGTTTGCCTAAGATGCGCCCTCTCCCATCTCCGTCCATGCTCCTGGGCATATCCAGGAGACCCCTGTACATCCGGTGTACCGACGGGGGTACCCTCTCCCGGAGTGCCACTCAAAGGGGTGCCACCAAAGGGGGTGCCACCAAAAGGAGTGCCACCAAAAGGCGTGCCATCTGCCGACGGCTGCGCAAAAGCCGGAGTAACTGGAGTCCACGTCCCCACAGGTGTGACAAATCCTGGAGGTGATGCAGCTCTAGCTGAACGACGAGATGGAGACACCGCGTCCGTGTCTCCACAGCAGCACCCCCCTGATCCTCCTACAGTCGCAGTCCCTCCCTCTGGCCCAAGTTGCGAGCGTCGAGATTGTCTGCTCGAAGCTGAAGCATCTGATCGCGCTGAAGCAGATCAAGCAGAGCGCCCTGACGAAGAATGAGACAGCTCTTGGTCTGCCATCTCTCTGAATCTCGCGAGCTGATCTAGAGACATGTGTGCCATCATGTCTTGAAACTCCTCATCGCTCATCCCTCGACTCATCCTGAAAATGTTGATACCTACACAGATAAAAAATGATGTTAGAATAATCAATTTAAACTATACAAAGCACATTAATATAAATCATTTTTGAAAAATCTCTCTTTAAATGCATATCTTATCTACCTTTATAAGAGATCTAAACAACGAATTGAGTAATACAATTCTCGAAGAATGAAGTATTCTATGGTCCCATGTTAATCTCCTAACACAACTCTGCATACACTGGAAGGTCGATAGACATGTCACCACAAAAGAACGAGTCTACCTCCTTCTCAAAAAATTCTACGATTTCTGTATTTCCATCATTGTTAGCCGATGCGGGCTCCAAGCTTGCGGTGGCCTCCACTCCTTGTAATATTGACCCCTCTATTTGCATATTTTATTCATCTATGCCTGGAACATCACTTTGATCATATACTCTCGCACCTCGAGGAGTTGAAGATATAACATACCACCATCGAGGTTGTCGGGGGTTTGGATAGAAGATTACCTATTCACAAACACTTGCAAAGCGAGTTCAAACCATTGTGACATAAACCATGTCGTATTACAATTAGCAAGCAAATGACTATTTGCACCTGGTCACAATGGGCCGGCAACACAAAGGTGTCATGCAAATCCGTCCATTTTTTATCGGAATCTATTTCGAGAAATCTTGATGCACCTCGTCAAACTGTTGCTCCAGCTCCTCCAAGTATCACTTTGAACCACTGCAGTTCGAATAGTATCATCGAGAAGCTACGGTAATCCACCATAATAATACTTTGCAAGTTCCCAAAATACTCCATCTCATCCACAACCGTGTTCGGATCCGTTGCTCGTCACCGGCTCTCTTACACAAACCTTGCCATGACACCACAGTCCATTGTGGAGCGCATTTTGTCAATATGCTCCACGCGAAAATGTTGTCCGCGCGACCACGTTGCACTATATATTTTGTACTGCACATTTGAAACACTCAAATTAGATGTAGCAAGCAAATTTAGATACGACACATTCTAAACCCCTCATCGCCTTTGGACTACATCCCCTCGAGAACTCCCACTCCTCCATTGAGACCTCTGTCCCTTCGTTGGATGCTGCGATCAAGGCTCCATGCAACCATCGTGTTGACATAAACCGCAGCATCTCCTCCATGCCTTCGGGATATCGAATCAATCGGTGACGCGTACTGCGTCGGAATTCAGCTCGCGCTTCCTCTCGATCTTGCCTTGCAATCTGGTACTTGGCGAGCCACGTCTCCATGGAGGCATGGTGCAACATACAAAAGCAATTCACCTTTTCTTCCATTGAGGCATCCATTCTTTTTTCTACCCCATTTCCAACCACCACATCTCCAGTCATCCTATCATCATCCTTCAGCGTCCAAAGCATTTCATTGTCCGGTTCCACCGTTGGTAGCCATTGTGAGATATGCACTAACGCCTCTGACACCAACCATCCTTCCGCCATGCTACCTTCTGGACGAGCTCGTTGTCGCACAAAGCCTTTCAGGGTTTTCATGAAGCGCTCCAGGAAGAACATCCATCGCGTATGGATAGGTCCAGCAATCTCCACTTCGTCCACAAGATGCACAAGAAGGTGAACTTGTATCGTGAGCATGCTAGTGGGCAGGTATTTCTCAAAGAGACAGACCGTCTCAACTGCTCCCCGCCTTGCGGATTTAATAGAGGACATCTTAATCTCTTTCTGTGAGATCCATTGCACCAAAGTCGACAACTTGTAAATGGCCCCACGGATTTCTGGAGTAAGGCATCCCGCGATCGCAATCGGTAGGACAAACTGCCACAAATGAGAAAGCATTATGAATAATGGTCACTTTTCAAAGCATTATGAATAATGATCCATTCTATTCACATACCTGGCATATCTTATGCCAATCATGGGATTTTAGCCCGGACATTTGATCATCTTTAGAAAATGCGGACATGAGAAAACGCATCATACCCGTTGGAGTGCGGATAGACTTGATTACTTGCTTCACAATGCGCTCTTCTTTGGTAGACAAAACCTAGGGAGCGCGAGGAAGCTGCACTCCCCCTTCAGCACTCGACTGCGACCAAAGCGCCTCCATCTTACCTACCTCCTTTAAATCCATTCGTGACCCTATAGTGTCTCTCTTTCCTGTGATGTGGTCCCATAGCAAGCTGCCCATATTCTTGAAAATATGCATGGGATCCAACAAGTGGTTGACCTGTAAGTGGGTCCACTATGGCAACTCGTAGAAAATTGAGAACCGTTGCATTCCATTTGGATGTGATTCCGGGTTTACCATTTTCAGCTCATACCAGCTTGCAGCGTTCATACGTGCTGGAGGTCATCCAAGAAAACCTTTCCTGAGTTCATTATCCTCCGGCAAGAAAGTGGCGTGTCCTTGATATACCATCTTCTTCATGGTTCGTGACCTTCCGGAGTCTAACTGTGGCCCACACAATGGACATGCATGATAACTTGAGGTAACCAGACACGTAAGGCGAGCCACAACCTAGTGAATACTTGATTGAATGAAATAAAATATAGATATTACCAGTGAGAACAAAGGTCTGCTCACCTGAGCACTCTTCCAATCCCGGAAAGTCATGCATCGTCCACATGAGAATGGCTCGAATGTTGGCTGACCGCCGACCATCACGCCTGCTCATATCTTGCACCGTGACCCCCTCCTCCCACAAAATCTTAAGCTCATCGACTAATGGACGAAGATACACGTCCATATTTTTAACTTTGTAGTGGCCCGGGACGAGCAAGCTAAGGATGAGATGTCCTTTCTTGGTAGAAAGCCATGGAGGGATGTTGTAGTTGACAAGCACTATAGGCCACACACTGTAAGAAGTCGAGCGTAGACCGAATGGGTTCACACCATCCATGGCGAGAGCGAGCCGAAGATTCCTTGGCTCTCGCGCAAAGCCTGGGAAGGTAGAGTCAATGTGGCTCCATGCGCGCGAGTCCGCTGATATTCGTTGAACTCCATCCGTGGACCTATTCTGCACATGCCACGTTGTCAAGCTTGCCATGGCAGACGTGCGAAACATGTGGTTTATGCGGGGGATGAGCGAAAAGTGTCTGAGAACTTTTTGAGGGATGGTTTGCCCTTGCAAGTCCTGCTGATACCTGTGAGCACCACACTTTGGACATGTCTCCATAGTCTCGTATTCATCTCGAAACAATATGCAGTCGTTGATACATGCATGGATGTTATTGTAGTCCATGCCAAGCTTCCGTAAAACATGTCGTGCATCATCACGAGACTCAGACATGGTATTTGCAGGTGACAATATATGATATTTCAATAACCTGAAAAAATCATAAAACACCTTGAAAAAACACAAATGTTTGCAATAATACTATTTTAAAAAAAATCAATGAAGCCTGTGTGCAAGGTACCTGAATAACTCAGTCACACTCGTATCGCTCCAACCATATTTTGCTTGCACACTTAAGAGTGCAAGCAATGTCTTCAACCGAGATACTCGGCACCCATCATATAATGGTATGGATGCTTCCTCTCTAAGTGGGTCAGATGTCTCAACATCCATGGGAATCAATGCATCGATCATTGCCTCCATCTCAGGCTCCAAGATTGTAGGCAGGTCGAGAAGGTTGTCTGTCTCCTCTGGCATTGACGGTATAGATGGGCCTTGCAAGTGGTCGATTGGCTCCTGCAATACATCCATCGCACGTCCACGAACTCTTCTAATTGGCCGCAAAGGGTGCACTCCCCCTTGGGTCGAGACATCACCCCCCTAGATAGAAAATTTGCCAACAAGACCCAATCTTATTGTGTATGGTTTTCAATTAGCTTGAGAGTACAATGCATGATTAATATTAACTTCAAATTACCATTTGCTGAAAATCCGCAATCGCCTGATCAATGATCTCAGATTGAAACTCGCCAAATCGTCGTACGTGTTCTATAGACAATCGGTGTTTTCATCTAATTGCCAACTTGCATTGAGAGCAAGGACGTGGGACACGCTAATTAAGATACGTCTCGCGGTCTTGAACAATAAGACCTTCTTCATTTTCCATCTTATCTACATTATAGCAAATGAGGCTTAAATGGATAGCTTTATGGAGATGTACGTCTAGTTGCAAGTTGACCATAAATCTTGCATTGTATATAGTAGTTGAGAGATTTTCCGATGTTATATCTCGGCCTTGTATCATGCTCAAGGATTTGTTTGTCCCGGTAGATAATTATTTGTTATATCTCGGCTTTGAGTATAAGTAATCCATTTTAAAATTAATGCACGCCATCTATGAAATTTAATAACTATAGTAATAAAATTTATTTCAATCAATTCTACTCATAGTCATAAGACCTGAGAGAAATTATCCTATATTCAATTTAAGGGTTTCTTCTTCTATAACAATACTTTTGGGTTCATTTTGATGAAGTACCTTAATGACCATTAGCCAGGGTATCATTTTCTTTTAGTCCTTCCGTTGACTAGTTGGCATGATTTCTAATTATGCATATCACAATTAGATCCCCTACTTGGACATTATGAAGGAATTGACCATATTTAAGCCATCTTAAAGGGTTACCAATGTACGTGGCCCATGGTAAAGCACATTGCATACCATTAGCAATAAGTCTATTATCTTAAATTTCCTTCCCCTCCCTCTCCCTCTCTTTCTCTCCCTCTCTCTCCCTCTCCCTCTCTTTCTCTCTTTCTCTCACCCTCTCCCTCTCCCTCTCCCTCTCGTTCTCTTTCTCTCCCTCTCTCATTTCCTTCCCCTCCCTCTCCCTCTCCCTCTCCTTCTCTTTTTCTCCCTCTCCCTCTCTATCCCTCTTTCTCTCTCATTTCCTAACCAAGCAAAAAATTAAGAGATTTTAACATCCTCCAAGCAAAAGGGAGAGGGAGAGATACAATGCACACTCTCTCTCTTTCTCTTTCTATCCCTCTCTCATTTCCTTCCCCTCCCTCTCCCCCTCCCTCTCTTTCTCTCTCATTTCCTCTCCTAAACAAGCAAAAAATAAAATGATTTAAACATTAAACAAGCAAAAGGGAGAGGGAGAGAGAGAATGCACTCTCCCTCCTTCTCCCTCTCTTTCTCTTTCTCTCCCTCTCTCATTTCCTCCCCCTCCCTCTCCCTCTCTTTCTCTTTCTCTCTTACTCTCTCATTTCCTTCCCCTCCCTCTCCCTCTCTCCTAAACAAGCAAAAAAGAAAGTGATTCAAACAACAAACAACCAAACCCGTTGTGAGAGAGAGAATGCACACACTCTCTCTCAGCCTCTCCCTCTCCCTCTCGTTCTCTTTCTCTCCCTCTCTCATTTCCTTCCCCTCCCTCTCCCTCTCCCTGTCTTTCTCTTTTTCTCCCTCTCCCTCTCTATCTCTTTTTCTCTCTCATTTCCTAAACAAGCAAAAAATAAAGTGATTTAAACATCCTCCAAGCAAAAGGGAGAGGGAGAGATACAATGCACTCTCCCTCTCTTTCTCTTTCTATCCCTCTCTCATTTCCTTCCCCTCCCTCTCCCTCTCGCTCTCTTTCTCTCTCATTTCCTCTCCTAAACAAGCAAAAAATAAAGTGATTTAAACATTAAACAAGCAAAAGGGAGAGGGAGAGAGAGAATGCACTCTCCCTCCTTCTCCCTCTCTTTCTCTTTCTCTCCCTCTCTCATTTCCTCCCCGTCCCTCTCCCTCTCTTTCTCTCCCTCTCCCTCTCCCTCTCCCTCTCTTTCTCTTTCTCTTTCTCTCTTACTCTCTCGTTTCCTCTCCTAAACAAGCAAAAAAGAAAGTGATTTAAACATTAGACAAGCAAAAGGGAGAGAGAGAGAGAGAATGCACTCTCCCTCTCTTTCTCTTTCTCTCCCTCTCCCTCTCCCTCTCCCTCTCCCTCTCCCTCTCCCTCTCCCTCTCTTTCTCTCCCTCTCTCCCCCTCTCCCTCTCCTTCTCTTTCATTTCCTCTCTTAAACAAGCAAAAGAGAACGATTTAAACCTTCAACAAGCAAAAGAAAGAGAGAGGGAGACTCACCAATGAGATATGGCGAGTGTGGGGCGACTTCTCTTTGCAATGAGGGCTCCTCCTCTCCTTCGCGAACAACAGCGGCGGCAGCAAGTCTTCTTCCTCTTCTTCTCTCACAAAGCCTTCGCTCTCTCCCTCGCTCTTGCTCTCAAAAGTCGAAGCAAAAGAAATGAAAACGGCGCTCGGGTTTCGGTCGCGCTTTTTTTCCTGCAGCGTCGCTATTTGCATCGGAAATGCAATGCATATAGCGACGCTGATATCTGCCGTCGCTAATTGGCGTCGCTAATTGCCCAATTCCTTGTAGTGTCTCCTCTTCTAGTATTCTTTCCTCTCCCCTCTTTTCTGTCTTTGTCTCCTCTTCTAGTATTCTTTCCTCTTCTTCTTTCTCTCTTTCTCTCTCTTTAGCTCCTCTCCTCTCTCCTCTCAGCTTCATTCATTACAACTTATATATGTGTTCATACTAAGATTACATAAATAAATGCTATGCTAATGGGATTTAATCAAGGAAGTTGTTTTCTATATTACATTAACTGTGCTAGGTAGTTAGGTAACTAAGAGCCTCCATTTCAGAAAGGAAAAGAGAAGACCCTCGACAAATCCACCATCCTATGGTAGGGTGGTCTCGGTAAATTGGGATATTTTCCACAAATGTTAGATCAATACACTAGGAGGAGCCACATCCTAGGGAAAATTTTAGAGCCCAACCTTGTGTTGTTTTAGGGGACCGAGGTGAGACTATGCCTCATGGACAAAAAAGGTTGATGCATTAGCTCGCCCTCATTTCTCTCTTTGAACCAAGTGTGACGCTAGTCCTCTTTGGTTTTGGATGAGTCACATAAGCATAAGCAATCACCCATAACCGTCGCTAGGTAAATCGTTAGGGAGCCATAGTACTATTTCAGTGGCCTTAAATTCAGGTTCATCCTCGTGGGAATCGGGCAAACCTTCCCTTGCAACATAAGAGTTGAACAATCGTAGACAGCAAAGTCCATGACATTCCAAGGGAATTCAAAAGACCATTGCCTAGAATGACCTCCTGATGGACTACTGAAGCATGATGTCAAAGGACCATTTGATAGGCATCTTACAACATAGGATCAAAGAGCAATAGAAGCACTGCTCAACAAGTGATAAAAGCACTGCTCACATTCACTTGTTGGAAAAGCTTGGCATGCTATTTAGATAACTTTTTCTACATTTAAAGTGAACCATAGCTATTATTCAGTACTATGCTAATAAGGTAAGTGTTCTTATTATGGCTAGTGCTAAAAACCTTATAATATTGGGAGCAAAACACGATCTCCAATTGCCCTCTCTGTGTGGGAAGCTTTGTTTGATATTCCAAGTCCATATCAATTCGAGACTCCAATATTTGAAGTTTCAACTTCATTGTTAGATTGCTTATATAAGCTATTCACATGCCAATACATCATCATTATTTTAATATGAATGTTGACTCAAATATTGGCTAGGCTTGCCAAAATGAAGAGCTTTGTGCCCAGATGAATAATCGATTACTTCTAGTATAATGGAAGTGATCATGTGAGTGTTGTTAAAGGTGTTCATATTTACTATACTTACATTTTTAAGCATATGACACATGATGCTATAGATTGATGGTAAAAAGGTGCGTGTGCGTACATTTGTTTGGGGTTTTTTTTTGGGGGGGGGGGGGGGGGGGGGGAGGGGTGTTAGGTACAATGCCATGCCCTCCTTTTGTCCATATATTATGACATAGCTATCAAATCATTGATATTATTATCTAAGATTACTCAACAAAGCATAGCAAAGCCTACATAAAGGTGACAGGAAACATAAGGAACACTTAGGACATGTAGACCATCATCGAAGATTGTCTAACTTCTATGCATGCTATTGACCAATACTCTCTCTAATAGAGGGTCCTAATTGTTAGCATCAATATCTACCATGAACTTACAAGGCTTGTCAACAATCCCCTAAGATGCAACATAGATGTAGCAAGAGACGTAAGGAACACTAAGAAATGGGGCCCACCATTGAGGACCAACACACAAATTTTGTTCATGCTATTGACCAACAAGACTTGCCCCTCTAGTAGAGGATCCCCATTGTTAGAATTAAAATATATAACAAAGTCATTAATATCTATAATGAAGATTGAAGTAGTTGTAGCGAAATCATTAGTAAGCGTGAATATATATATATATATATATAAGGTTTGAAAAAATCCAACGCTAAAAACTGATTAGGTTTAAAAAAAATTCTATTTTTACTTTTTATACCAAACTCACTTCAACCCTTTCACGATACACACACAGCTCCAGTTGGTGGTGGTGGTCTACCTCGAAACTCCGAACCTTTGGAGTCGAGGCAAGATATCATGCCAAGCATGAGTCACCAATACAACCACTGCCATCGTTCCAAGCTAAATCGACAACAGTCAATCACTACTAATTATTGTTGATCGATCAATCACTGTGAAAAAAATTGGTAAGTAGATCAAAAATCATTATTGATCAATCAATCCTTATTAATCACCATTGTGAATCGATATCGATCTTCCGTCCAAGCTGTGCAATTACCACCAACTCCCTCACGCCATACCGCACTTCGTTGTGGCCGTATGCACTCACACTCTTTGTCGCAAACCCCACGTGCCTTAACAACCATCGCTCACGTCGCGTCATTTTATATTGCTGTGACGGGAGGAAGGGAAACAATCTAGTAACTCTGCATGTATAACTAGAGGAGTACGATCAACAGTCATGGTTCTGAACCACGCATCCCTCTCCTCCACCAATATTCTTGCCTGATCACATCTCAAAAATTACATTGAGCCGCCTATTGCACTTAACCAAACAAGATTGATACCGAATGGCAGTAGAGCTGTGAAAGGCAAATTACCACTAATTACAAAAGCTTTTAACAGCCAACACACACCATTCAAGCAGCAACACATGCTTCAGTGTTGGATCATCATGATGATTATGTTGCATACTATGCTGCAGTAGGTACTGTCGATCACCATGATGATACGTATATATATATATATATATACATTTGTGAAATATGAGCAGGACGAGGAGGCGAGCAGCCAGCTCTCATTTGTTGGCATCGTCTGTTATAATAGGGGCATCATCGTGAGGTGCGGTACTTCGACTCGTCGATCTCGATGCCTTGCTCTTCCGCAGCCTCGGCGCCCGACTGCTGGCCTGTGCGAGCCAGGCCCCCTTTCTTGCCCATCTCATGGTAACCCTCTTTCCCGATTTGCTCCGCGCGAGTCTGCCCTCCTTTCCTCGCACCCTCGCGAATACGTTCCTGCAACAAAACCCCCAAGCCAATCAATATAACGTCTCCACCATTAACCAAACCCCACCAACACAGACCAACGATAGATGCTGCATTCCTTTATCAGAACATGCAGACTTCTTCATATTAAACATACTGAGTTGCTCTTCTAGCATATATGCTTAAATACGCCCATGAATGTATTATATGCTTCAGGCGTGATTAATGTTGACGGATCACCTTCGACTCTGCGGATGAGTAGGCTAGACCCTGCTTGTCCGGATCATCGGAGGGCAGGCTCGTGCCTGATAGATTGGGTAGCGACATCTTCCAAATCTTCTCTTCTTCTTCTTTGATGACCTGAGAGGGAGAGTACTCTTTCCGCTCGATCGGGGGGAGAGTCCAAACTACTAGAGGATGACTGCAGCCTCTGATTGTCTTCCTGATCCTTAATTAGACGTGCACATGAGATCGTTATCGTCCGATTCACGAGCTTTCCCACTACACTTGTCTACTCTCGTGGCAACTCGCCCACGTCTTGGCTCTCACACGTCTCGCTCCAACGCATGTACGTCACCTTCCTCATAAGAGTGGACCAACGAGGTTAATTTGTAAATTGTGAGCATGACTTAGGCCACTTTGAGACCCGTGCACATGGATGGGTCTCAAAGGAACGTTTGGATGATTTATCGAATGTCACATTGATTGCCTTTCGGTGGCAAAAAGTTTGCCCACATGTTGTTAAATGCGGGTGGTCTAAATGAGGTAGACGATAGGCAAAATTGAGATTTAAATTGCCAGATAGCCATTAAGAAGGTGACCTCACTTGGCCAACAATAATTTTATGCGCATATAATTTTGATTGATATTAATAAAGAAAGTCTGAAACCATGCATGGTCGGACAATCTCATGTAGACTTGTCCATGTGGCAAAGTGTAAAATAGGCCTAATTTAATACATAGATGGGTATATTTGACTTCAAACCTAAGCATAATGGATTCCAAGAAATCATGATAGTTCAAATATACACTTTATTTTATACCTAAGTGGTTCTAATGTGGTGGCTGAGAGGATTTTGCTTGTCTAGTGCAGCTCTATTTCCTTTATTATGCATTTCCTCTCATCATGCATCATATTTTAGGATGGGTTCCTCGACGAGTATTTGACTTGCATGTGGATGTCACTTGGCTAGTGGAAGTTACACATGTAATAGACTTGTGCATGTCATATCTAGGGTCTAATCACCCTTATCCCCTTTGTAATTGAAACTTGGGCAAGCCATCCACAATCTATTTTGACTACATGTCTTTTAGCCACCACCACTGCACATTCACATGACCAATTCTCTTATGTCAAATTTTAATATCAGCCACAACACCTAAACCTTGTGCAAAAATGGTAGCATTCATTTCACAAAGACTTACATCAAGAGTAAACAATCTACCAGCATGTTTCCCTTTTGCAATCAACATGCAATCATTTTTTAGATCTTCTATATAAAAACCATTAGATGTGGACCAAACCTTCAATCCCCGTTCTACCATCTAACCAATAGAAACCAAGTTTTTTATAATATTTGATACATGCAATACATTAGCACCAAATACTTAGTTTTTTCATCATGCATACTTAATGGAACATATTCAATATGAGTAATGGGGTGAGCTTATTCATCCCTTATCTCCACATAGCTCGGAGACTCTAAACTACACATTTCTCTAAACCACTCTCCATGAAAAGTCGTGTGGTTAGAGACACTTGAATCTACATACCATAGATTATTATTTGATGAACCATCATCAGTCATAGTGTTCATAAAGTGTTGCATAACAAATAATTGTTTGCTTTTTTCATGATTGTTTCTACTACTACTGACAGAATACATAGTAACCTTGTGATTTTTTTCATTTATAATTTTGACCTCCTTTTTTCATTTATAATTTTGACCATGCAGACACCACCTTAGCCTCTACCATGACCTCTACGTTTGGTACTAGAGTAGAACACTTTTATAAGACTTATTCTTACTTTGAGAAGAAGAGGAATCCAAGCCAAGGTTCTTCTCCTCCAAGTATTAGCATAGAAATCAAGTCTACAAAATCAGGGATATCATCCCTCGTACTATTCATAAATGACCTGAAGCTCTTATATTCATCTCCAAGTCTATTTAAGCATGCACACACAACATAATCATCATCAGCTACCACATTGATAGATCCAAGAGGTTCCACAATACTTTGATCTTCAAGGAATAATAATTAATAGAGAGGTCCCCTCTTTTCACTTGGTTCGTAGCTCTAACTTGAGCTCCAGCTTTCTAGCCTTTGTATTTACTTCAAACAACCTTGCTAAATTTTTCCATGCTATAACAACAGTTTCAAATTCCTACAAATAGCCCGCCATGCTATTTGTGACACTAAAAGACAACCAATACATGACTTTAATCTGTGTTTAGTCCCAATCTTTCTTAGCCTTTAATTATTTTTCAATAGCATTTCATGCAGGAACTTTAGGTGCTACTACCATGTCTCCTTTAATGTTATTCCAAACACCTTTGCCCTTTTAAGAAATTTGTCATCCTGAACTTCCATGCAAGAACTTTAGGTGCTACTACCATGTCTCCTTCAATGTTATTCCAAACACCTTTGCCCTTTAAGAAATTTGTCATCTTGAACTTCCATGTAGGATAATTGTTCTTATCAAGCTTCTTGTTGACAACCCAGTTAAAGTTATTAGGAAAAACATTTTGACAAAACAAAAAGCCTTACAAAAACATGCAATCTGCAAGCAAGATGATACTAAGTGTATCATAACTAAATACACAGCCTTTTTTACTAGTTGCACAATAATAACTATAATCTACAATCTATATGTAAATGCCTTTTGTGCTTGCAATCCAACAAGACATACAAAACCTTACAGATTCAAAATTTGTAACCTGTGTACCTGTAAATGGAAAACACAGCTAAAATTATCGTATACCTAAAAATTGCTATTGTGACCACTTATAGGTTCAAAACGGAGGTCAAAATGACCTTGGATGCCAAAAATCATAGCGCCAAAGCCCTGATAAGGGCCAATCTATAGTATATATGCCATTCTTCATGCTCATCAAAGTTTAATGCAATTGAAAATTGTAGCCTTGCCAATCTCAAGAGCCTCCTTGTGGTTATAACCTAAGGTTAATCAAGCAAGGTAAAAGAGCTTCTTACCCATTGCTTGCTTGCTTACTTTCCTACTCTAGTGCCTTCACTCACCCTTCAATTAAGATCTACACAACCATGGGATGGTTTTAATACCATGAAAAAGACAAGAGGGGAGAGAGATGAAGCACCCAAGAGCACATGTGTACACAAAAGCAATGGAGACTTGAGAACACAAAGAGATAGGGTTGAAATCTACTTCTTCTTCTTTCTATTTCTTCACACAAAAGAACTAAGTGTACAACATGATAAAAGACTAATATGAAAGTATCAGACAACATATATACATGCAATCACTAATTGTGAACCCCTAACACTAAGGAATGAAGAGATATAACAAAGGACGGCTATGTGGGTGTAGTCTAGTTGTAGAATCATTGGTGTATCCTTATGTCAATCACCTAACATGCAAGTGAATAATATCGTACCACATCACCAAGGCATGTAGTGCATGCCAACTCATGTAGAGCTCAACATCTCAATAGGTCAAGAACTTGTTTGACAAAGTTAAGGGATGTATGTGCCATTTCCTATAGCTAAAGTCCAAAGGGATGAGAATGAGTCGTTGGGAAAAAGTTGTGGAGGATGGGGTGATAGTAGAGGAGGTGTAATCCAGACTTGTGAGTGTCATCGAGGAACTTGTTAACTTGGGAGGGTTATTCCTCTCATTGACACTTTCGTCCTTGCGATTTGAGGAGGGCGAGTTTGGTGTGGAGAGGCTTGTGGTAGAGATGGACTTCTTGAGTGAGTTGGAATGCTTAGAAGGGATCACTCCATCAGAATTTCAACTTACTTGGGAGCTTGCCCATTTGGGTCTTAAAGATAGGACAAGTTGGCCCTTCTAAAAGAGTTGTTTCTTGGAAAGCCTATTGACTTGATGCTTTTTCCATACTTGGACTTCGGATAATATGTAAGCACTATAGATCCAGTCTTCTTCTAGTTGGGTGAGGGCTTCCATCCAAAAGGGAAGAGATTCCTCCAAGATAAGCCATCATTGTACTATAATTCATAGATTGGGTACTACATACTCTAGAGGTGTGATGGCTTCTAGGCTGAATGCCAATTTGTAGGGTGTCATTCCAGTAGCATCCTTAAGGAAGTGTGGTAGGCCCATAATGCAAAACCAAAATCTTGGTACCCAATCTTTTCAATTTTGATCAATCAATTCACTTGAGGTTTTACAAAGCACTTTGTTTGTGGATTTTGTTAAGCCATTAGCTTGCGAATAATAGGGTGATGACTTATTGTGCACAATGAGGAAAAATGAAAGTTCCTTGATGATGTTATTAACAAAATGCATACCTTGATCACTAACCAATTCAATGGGAGTACCATACCTGTTGAAGATATCTTTGAATAAGCATTTGGTAACTGATTTAACAGTGTTTTCCAAGAGAGCCCATGCTTCCACCCGTTTGGTACAATAATAAGTTGTTGTCAAGATGTACTTGCTTTTAGTGTACTATGCAAATGTTGGGGAGATAAGGCCAACAAAGTTGAGACCCCATTTTTGAAAGGGTTCCAAGGGTAGGATTGGCTGAAGAAAAAAGTGATCTTTGGTGCCAGGTTGACCTAGCCTTTGGCAAGGATCGCATTGCTTACCCATTTACATGCATCACCATGCATAGTTGGCCACCACAATCTAGCTTGTTGGATTTTTGGATGGTCACATCAGTAGAAAAATGGCCATCAGAAAATCCTTGCTTAGCTTTCTCTAGGACAATGGACTACTTCATTGGTAAGACTACCCTCTATAGCACCCGGAATATGGTGTTGTGATGCAATTGGCCCATGATGGCCTCAAAACGGCAACTTTGAAGAGGTAGTTATTTTTGCTAATCCTTCTAGAGATGGGCCAGAGGCACTTTGATCTCCAAGAATGTCAACATTTTCTCATACCACCTGGTCCATGGTGGATTAGGCAATTAACGCTTTGGTTTATCGACTTTTACTGTAAATAAGTAGGCATCTAGGAAATCATCATCGACACATGTTGGTGCTTCTCCAGAATCTAGGTAGGAAAGAATGTCAATAATCATGTTTTGAGTCCCCAGTCAATGTATCACTTTGTACTCAAATTCTTGCAGTAATAGAATCCACCTTACTAATCTTCCTATCACATTTTGTTGCTTAACTAGATAAACCAAGATTGAGTAATCCACATGGAAAATAAAAGCATATCCTAGCAAATAATGCTGAAATTTATTGATAGAATAGATCATGCACAGGGATTCTCTTTTAGCAATGGAGTAATTCTTCTTCGCATTGGATTCTTTGGCTTGCATAGAAGACGGGTGGAATCACCCATTGGAATCTTTCTACATGAGAACAGTGCCAATAGCCACATCAGAAGCATCAATAAAGATATGAGACACTTTTTTCCAATCTGGGGGAATCACTATGAGGACTCACAATAATAACAGCCTAATGCAATCGGAGTGCTAGGTCAACCTACTCATTCCATTGAAAAATAGATTTTGCCACATATGCCAACTAATTCAAGGGAAGAGCTAGATGCTCCAAGAGTTGTACCTGGCACCCATGCCATCGAATTTATCCCAAGAATTGAGGAACTATGGATGGTGAATCTGGTACAATATCTTGCATGATGGCTGTCACCTTTGTGGGATCGACATCAATTCCATATTTGGAAATAATATGTCCAAGAAACACCCCTTTGTGAACACACATTTTAAAGTATTCAAACTCAAACTTACCATACAACCAAAGGTGCGTCAGGAGGAGCATGATTGTCGCAAAGACACTAAAGTCATCTAAAAAGACTCTCATGAAATTAGTGAGATAGGGGCCAAATTATCTCATGCATGTCCCTTTGGAAAGAAGCCGGGGCATTTCTTAAACCAAACCACATTATGGTACACACATAGACTCCCCATGTTGTAATGAAAGCCATTTTGGATTGATCCTTTGAGGCAATGCGTACTTAATTGTAGCCATTGAATCCATCCAGAAAAGAATACATCTTGTGACTAGCCACTTCATCTAGTATACTATCTAGGTAGGGAATAGGGAATAGATCTGAAATACTAGCAACATTGAGATTTATATAGTCAACACAAATCTTGAGCTTCTTGTTCTACTTGGGGACAATGACAATTGGTTAGATCCATTCAAGATGATCTACTAGGGCTATGAATCCAACTCGTAGTAGTTGGTCCAATTCTTCCTTGACCTATTTGGCTATCTATGGATTCATCTAATATCTCTTCATCTAGACTAGAACAATATTCAACTTCAAGAGAATCTGATGCTAGTAGAATCTCGAATCCGATCCTTTCATTTCCAAATAATATTAGGCAAACATCCTTGAATTCTTAAAGCAAACTGACTAGTTGCTCCTAGAGATCTAGCTCAAGATGAGCACTAATGTTTACTAGTTTGGTCTCCTTGGAACCTAGAAACACTGTAGGTAATTCATCCTCTTTTACTCTTGTGATTTTCTGAATATGAGCTTCAAACTCCTGCTCTTGCCTCAATACTTCAATGATCTTAGCTTCTACAATGTCTTCAATGTCTTCATTTTCATTTGCAAATTTCAATTTCTAGATTTGAGAAACCTTGGGAGTACGGCCCTCTTCCTCTTTCTTAGGGGTTTATCTAGCCGACTCTGTGGTTGCGCATACTACTCATTGATCTGCAAAACATTAATGAGGCATCATGGTTGTAGATCTTCATTGGCCTTTAGAAACTCCTCTTTCTCATCATCACTTAATCCTTCCTCCATATTGACTATTTTTTGTCCACATCCAGTTTGCATTACAGTGAGGGAGGGGCAACATTTTGCAAGAACATAATAACCTTGTGTTGATTGCGTGCAAATAGTGAGTTTGTCTTGATCCCAATTGTGAGTGACTGTTGTTTGGCAGAGCTAAGGCCTTCCCAACAAGAGGCCATAATCCTCGCATGCATGCTCCATATTCAACTAAAGTAACAAAGAATGGAATGATGGAAACTTCTAAAAGCACAGAGTGGATGATGCCAAGTGGTCTTATTCTTTGTTGATTTTCCATTCTTACCGGGACTGGGGATGGTTCCCAATCCATTAATCCCAATTCTTGATAGGTTACCAAAGTGATAAAGTTGACACCAGATCTATTGTTGAGCAAGACATTTTGGATAATTCTATCCTTGCACCAAACAAGGAGTATTGGAATTGTCAGATCAGATAATGGTCATGGTGGTATTGTCTCCTACTAGATCCATTGAACTATCTTCTTAGTTGAAGTCATTGCCACTACTTGGGGTTTAGGTAACACCGGTTGATTGGGTTGGATAAGCTCCAGTAGGATCCTTGAAAGTTGGCACAATATTTAAAAGATGGGATATTGATTTTAATTTGTCCTCATTTAGTTTATTCTTCAAATGAGTCTAGAACAATTGCAACAGTTGGCATGTTCCTTAGCACTTTTTGGGCTTAGAATGGGTCTTTTGATGCTAACTACCTCTGAGATTACCTTATGCAGTCTTACCATGCTTCTATCCGTAATGATTTTCCATACTCTTTTCCTACTCCTTGTTGAGATGAACTTCCAGCTTATTGCTTTTCTCTTTACCAGGATAGCCCTCGGGATGCTTATCTTTGTCAATACAAGTTGAATATCTAGATTCTGGTTGGGTACTCTTTTAGCTATTTAAACTATAGATTATGCCTCATAGTGTGTGGGTTTCATGCCTTTTGGGATGAAACTTTGATGACACTAGTGGGTTATGGATCCTCCTTTGCAACTTGCTTGTTTTTATCTTGCTGTGAGGATAGTACACCTTGGACATACTCTTGCTACGGTTTAGACTTCAGAATTTTTGGCCCTATGGACATTCTCTGGTTTTGTTGATTCCATCCTAAACTCAGGTATAGAGTTATCTTCACACCTAGTTGTAATCTGTGAACCAACAAGGTTTGTGCCTCCCATTGCCAACTATACTACTAAGAGTGCATCAGAGCATGGATTCCATGCATTTATTTTGAGGCTTTATCATCCCAACCATCATTATGCTATAGAGGATTCTTCCCTATGCTTCCATTTCCTAATCATCATATGGGTTGAATGTGTAGTGGGAGCTCACGCTCAACCACCGAGACCCATGGACTGTGTCATAAGATTTGAGATACACGCTCGACTTTCTTATATTCTTAAAAGATATATGATAAATATTATGTTCACACAGACAGAGAACATATGAGGGAAAGGAAGATGTAGAGAGAGAGATAGAGATAGAGAGATTCATGACAAACTAGGGATTGGAAGATGGGCCAATCCCCCCCTCGTGGAGTTATATTATTGACAAGGAGCAAGCTCCTCCGTTACAAAAACCAGTTCTTAACTTGTAGATCTTGGGAACAAGATCATGGTTCCTTGCATCGTGTACAACCGGCTAAAACTTGCATAGCTTGGAAGTTGAAACCTTTTGATCCTTCTTGAGTCTCTCCTTCTCTCGTATACAATATGTGTCGGGCTTTCCTCTTGGAGCTTGATTTCAGTAGAGCTTCCATAGCACTTGCATCTTCTCTCATTCTCTTGGAACTTGATTTCAGCAGGGCTTCCACAACACTTGCACCTTCTCTCCTCCTCTTGGATGCATGTAAAGTGATGCTTCCTTCACTTCCCCCACACCCGAGAGCCTCCTCTTTTATAGGCTTTCAAGAGCTTCTCTTCTTGGAGAGAAACTTGAGTTCCAAGATTGGAAAGGTTGATCTTCATGCAAGATGTGGCTATTCCAGGACCTACTCTGCAACACTAATTTTGAGATATCTCTTTGTGCATTGTTCGGATGAAAAACCATTCAAAAAAAAAGTTGTAGATCTCCTTGTTTCTGATAACCTTCTTGGGCCATTTTTAGAGATCGACTTTCTATTGTGTGATATTTTAAAAATGGATTCATCATGCTTATATTTAAAAAAACATCTTTTTAAACTATACTCTTAACTTGTGGTCCATGCAACCACCTTGAGCCATAGATAAGGAGAGTTCATTAGATCGCCTTGGACCTCAACCTTAAGATTGACTTTCCACAAAAGCTTGAGTCATCTTAGACCTTGGAAAGAGAAAATCATTTCTCTCCTCACTTCTAGAGGATCACGTCTCTTGTCTTTCTTAGTGAGAGAATTATCTCTCTCACCTTTCTTAATGAAAGAAAATACCACAATGCTCTAATCACCCCATTAAGTGATGCACTAGGAATACTGGTCTCTAAATGGTCTCATGGCCATGCTAGATCATCATCAACACTTAAAGAAAAGCGAGTCATTAATTTATTGATATAAATTTATTAAATAGAGAATGCGTAATAAACAATCAATTTAGTGACATCTTTCTCTTATGTCCTTTGGATAGCATCTTTTACTTGAGTGAAAGTTGTATCAATGTCTCTAACAAACTCATCAGCTCTGCAAAGATCTTATCCTTCGTAATTGAAAAACAATAGATATATATTTTCTATGCTCTTCTTCAGATCGTGAAAATATTAGAATATCATCAAAGAAGACACATGTGAACTTTGAGTGAGGTCTAAAAGTTCTCTCCATCATTTGATCGAATGTGGCAGGTGCATTAGTCAAACCAAATGGCATGACTAAGAACTCGTATAGTCCAAAAATTGTATGAAAAGCTGTCTTATGAACATCTTCAGGTGCTATCCATATCTGGTGATAGCCGCTCTTGAGATCAATGCGACTAAAGATACTATCCCCTTGCAACTTATCCAATATATCATCTATCCTTGGGATAGGAAAATGATTCTTGATTGTGATCTTGTTCAAAGATCTGTAGTCTATGCACATATGGAAAGAATCATCTTTCTTTTGAACAAGTAAGACTGGAGAGTAGTATGGAGAAGAGCTAGGTTGAACTAACCCTTTTTTCGACAGTTTGTTTACTTGTTTTAGGATCTCCTCTTACTGACTTGCACTTACTTGGTAAGGTGGTTGGTTAGGTGGTGAACTGCCTGGGATAAGATCAATTGTGTGATCTTCTAGGTGCTTAGGAGGTAACTCTCCTGGGAATGAATCACTAAAACAATCTTCATATTGTTTAATAAAATCATATCTGGCTTGATCAATTAAAGAGAGGGGTTCTTTTAAATTATGAGACTTAGAAGCATTAGTTGGTATTGTGTGTTCATTAGAGGCATCAAGTGCCCTTGAATCATTAGCTTCTTTTGACTCTCCCACAAAAATCATGTACACAAAAATAGCTTTCTTCATTTCTTTAGAAATGCTAACATGACTAACCATTGGCATAGGCCAATCTCCAACATTAGCAATGCATACTATGTTCTGACCCTTGAATTGAAATGCAAGGATCTTCTTAACAAAATCAGGAAGAGGTCTAATCTTGTAATGCCAAGGCATGCATAAAATAACATGATAGTTACCTATGGGTACAAGTAGAAAAGATTCTTGGTCGCGGTAATCCCCAATTCTAAGATTCAACTTCCCTTGAGGAGTAGAATTGGTTGTAAGTCCTTCAAATGCCGGAACTTGATCCAATTGGTGTTCCCAATCAATCCGATGGAATTTGTAGCATTTCATTAATATCTCTTGACACAAAATTATCTGTGGACCCTGGATCAAAGAGTATCAAAATTCATTGATTGTTGAGTGTCCCCCAACCCTTTAAGAGTTGTATTTTCTTCTCATTTGAATGAGTGTTAGCTTGCACATCCAAAATAGAATTTGAGGATGGTGGAGGAGGATCTTTAACCACATTTTCTTCTTCTTTTGTGAGGATAATCAGACTTCATATGCCCTAACTCACCACAAAGAAAGCACCTTCCTTCCTCTTTGTACTTTTGTATCTTAGAGGGTGAGAGATACTTGCGCTTCTTCTTGTTACCCTTTGGCTTTGAATATTGGTCATGGGTAAAGGTAGGTCTTCTTCAATTAGTCCTGTCTCTTGGTTGATCATAGAGCTGCTCTTGTCTAGCTCTATAAGAATTCATCTCCAACTTTTGAGATGTACCTGGTGTATGCAAACTTTTAGCTATGATGGCAGACTCCATCATGTGAGATAAGGTTTCACGTGGATACACTTCATGGTTCTGTGTAAATGAGGGAGTAGGCCAACTTCAAACTTCCTTTTCTTCTCTTCATCACTAATCTCCATGAAAGGAGTAACCTTGAGAAGAGTAGACTAAAATGTGTCCATATAACTTGTAACCTTTTCATGCTCTTTCTGGCCTAGCCAATTCCACTTCTTCTTGACATCATTCTCAAAATTAGGAGGCAAGAACTAAGCATAAAACTTCTTCTTGAACTTTTTCCAAATTGTAGGTTTTCTTCCCTCCAAAATGAGAGTCAACCACCAATTGCTAGCGGTGTCTTTCAAGTGCATGCCTACATGCCTAAGCTTGGACTTTTCTGAGAAATTACCATTAGAAAAAGCAAGTTCAAATTTCCTAACAAAGGCGTTACCTTAGTAGGATCTCTCTTACTAGAGTTAGAGTCAACCGTTATGTCGTTATCCCTAAACTTGAAATTCTTAGTCTTCTTAAGCTTTCTCCTCTTATGGTCCCTCTTTGTCTATTTGTGGATTGCACGAGACTTAGAACCAAGAGAGTAGGAACTAGAAGTTGATGAGGAGGAGGAGGAACTTGAGTAATCAGGGGAGTAACTGGTTGCTGAGGGAGATGACTCCCTTCTTATTCACCTCACTTGAGGTGAGGTCTTTTTACTCTTCTTGACCTGAGAGTCCTTCTTCCTTCTAGAAATCTTCTCAGCAATTGGATGCTTTGCATCTTCACCATCAATTAGTGCAAAGGTGTTTTCTCTAGTATCACCATCTTTTGGAGGATTCGGTCCTTCCTAAGTAGCTTCTTCCCTTGTCCTTAAGTTGTCAATCAATTGACATACTTCGAGAATCTCCAACAAGCTATGATACTCTGTCAATTGAGCCTGTAATTGCTCACTTGTAGGTGCTTCATTAGTTGCCATCTTTACCTTGTTCTTGCAATGATTGCTTTTACTTTAAGAAAAGCAAAGAGACAGGCTTTGATGCCACTGTTATAAGATTTGAGATACAAGCTCGACTTTCTTATATACTTAGATGATATATGGTAAATATTTTGTTTGCACAGAGAGAGAGAACATATGAGAGAAAAGAAAGATGTAGAGAGAGAGATAGAGAGAGATTGATAGCACACTAGGGATTGGAAGATGGGCCAGTTCTCCCCCTTGTGGAGTTATATTATTGACAAGGAGCAAGCTCCTCTGTTACACATAAACCAGTTCTTAGCTTTGTAGATCTTGGGAACAAGATCATGGTTCCTTGCACAATAGAAAACTGGCTAACACTTGCACAACTTGGAAGTTGGCACCTTTTGATCCTTTTTGAGTCTCTCCTTCTCTCCTACACAATATGTGTGGGGATTTCCTCTTGGAGCTTGATTTCAGTAGAGCTTCTGCAGCACTTGCACCTTCTCTTCTCCTCTTGGAACTTGATTTTAGCAGAGCTTCCACAGTACTTTCACCTTCTCTCCTTCTCTTGGAACTTGATTTCAATAGGGCTTCTGTAGCACTTGCACCTTCTCTCCTCCTCTTGGATGCATGCAAAGTGATGCTTCCTTCACCTCCCCCACACCCAAGGAGAGCCTCCTCTTTTATAGGCTTTCAAGAGCTTCTCTTCTTGGAGAGAGACTTGAGTGCCAAGATTGGAAAGGTTGATCTTCATGTAAGATGTGGTTGTTCCAGGACCTACTCTGCAGCACCAATTTCAAGATATTTATGTGCGTTAATTGGATGGAAAAACGCCCAACACGAAAGTTGTAGATCTTGTTGTTTTCGATAACCCGCGCAGGCCATTTTTAGAGCTTGGTTTTCTATCGCGAGATATTTTAAAAATGGATTCACCATGTTTATATTTTAAAAAATAACTTTTTAAACTATACTCTTAACTTGTGGTCCATGCAACCACCTTGAGCCATAGATAACGAGAGTTCATTAGATTTTCCCTTGGACCTCAACCTTAAGATTGACTTTTTGCAAAATCTTGTGTCATCTTAGACCTTAGAAAGAGAAAATAACTTCTCTCCTCACTTCCAGAGGATCACGTCTCTTGTTTTTCTTAGTGAGGGAATTACCTCTCTCGTCTTTCTTAATGAAAGAAAAAACCTTAAACCTTGACTTGTAAGGGAGAGGATGACTCCAAATGAATGCAATGCTCATTACACACAAGTAAACATTCCCATGCATCCCCGGATACAACATAGATACATATACACAATGCTAATGCACTTTCTCTTCTTAGAACTCAATCCATCTTCATTTATGTGTAACTCCTTGGTTCTTGTGTACACTCTTACACTTGACAGACACTTCCTTTTCCCTTCATAACTTGTACTACATGTACCAGATATCCCTGTCACAGTGCTCTGATTACCCCATTAAGTGATACACTATGAATACTGGTCTCTAAATGGTCTCATGGCCATGCTAGATCATCATCAATACTTAAAGAAAAGTGAGTCATTAATTTATTGGCATAAATTTATTAAATAGAGAATGCGTAATAAGCAATCAATTTAGTGACAGAGACTACTTATTCTTTCAAGAGTTTCAAGCAAGCACTAATGGCTATCTCTCACCTAGCTAATGCGCCTTTGATTATATAGGGGTGTAGTGAGCTTACCTTGATGCCCGAACAAGTAGCCTCCTCCCTCAAGCTACCCGGCAGCTCCATGATTCTAGATGAGAGCTCAAGCAACCTCAAGCCTCTACCTTCAAGCTCCATCCTCCATAGCCGCACGAGACAAGAGAAGAGAAGAGAGAAAAAGAAGAGAGGAGACGATAGAGAGGTTCTTCTCCTTGATCCCTCACTCTCACACACTCACTCCCTCACACTCTCACACTCCCTCTCTCAAGCACACACAAGCAAGCAAGAAGGAGAGAAGAATAGAAGAATAAAATATCATTTTTTCTACACACCAAAGAATAAGATTCTCATTCAGTTTTTGAGTTTATAGACCAAACCCTAATCCCTTTTGGGAGGTCATCCCCTTTTTTAGATAGCCGGTCATGGGGCCCTCTTTCTTATTTTCCTCTTATATTCCTAGCTTCCATTCTACTACCCATTTATCCTTAGAATCTGCACAGGAGCTCGGCACTCTTTTACAAAAGTTTCCCTTCCTGCTTCTTCATTTGTTTCTTTTCCTTTTGGGCCGTCTCTTTCGGCTTCCAACTTGTGCTTTTCCACTTTTTGTAATTTTTCTTGTGTTAAGGTTAACATTACCCCCTTCTAACCGAGTGCCAGTCCCATGGAACGGATGGGCAGTAGTAGCTAGAAAGTGGAGTGGGTATAGCCAGATGGCTTTTTGATTTTGTATGCAATCCCTTACTGAGGATGGTGTTGGATGTTTCTGCCCTTGAAATTGAAGATGAAGTGGTTCCCTCCCTGACGTTGACGATGGGTGGATCTGTCCTTTGAAATTGAAGATGGTGTTGGGCGGATCCCTCTTGGACAATGGCAAATGGGCAGATCTGTCTTTGAAATTCACGATGGTATTGGACGGATCCCCCTTAGAGAATGGCAGTTGGGCAGATCTGTCCTTGAACTTGACGATGGTGTTGGATGGATCCCTCCTCTTGCTCTTCGAGGTCGATAGCCTTATCCCTTCCCCTATGTTTGTTTAGACTTTACAAGTTGCACAAGAGGGATCCTGGCACTCTTATAAAATGAATTACATTGCTCCTCATGCTTTCCTTGTGAGAGCCCTCCGAGGCTCTCCTTTATCCTTGAGAGGACATCCTTCGTCCGTGACAAAGCATCCTTCATCCTTGATAGGACCTCCTTTCATCCTTGAGAGGACCTTGCCAAAATGTTCGGACGTCTCCCACATTTTTTCTGAGCTTGCCTTCTTCTCCAGTTTTCTTGCATGAATAGAATGAGCTTCAACATTCACCTTGTGACTTGGGTTTGGTCTTCCTTTGATTCATTTCAATTACATGGTGATAGGTCGTGTAACATTATCCCCCTCCTAGACAAGTGCCAATTCCATGGCACTTGTAGTTTTGAACTGATGAAGATTTGGTGATTTAAAAGATGGTCGTGTGAGTTGATGATGATGGGGTCTCGTGGGGATTGGTCCTGGGAAGAAACTAAGCACCTAGTTGAGGTGGTGGATATTGAGAGTGAATTGAGTGGATGATGGGGCCTCCGAAGTTGGTGGGTTGCAACATTTGTATTTGCCTAAAAAGAAAAGAAGGTGAACTACCTGGGGGTGTGTCTATCTTACCATGTGGTTTATTGTGCTCGTGCTAGTGGAATCGGGAGTTGGGTCAAACCACAAGCAAGCCTGGGTGTTGTCCCACACTTGAGGACCCAGTTCGTGCATAAGGGTGGTACAACAAATGTGGCTTAGGAAGACAGGTCTAAGCATAGGTAAGGGTGACCTCCCTAGGTATGTCATGCCCTTGATGTGCCCTAAGTGAATCAAAATGGGCTAGGGAGTTAGAGACGGAGCTGGCTGGCCAAAGCCATTGGGTGTTGCTAACTTGAGGACCCCTAGGTGCAGTGACTGTGACTTACATGTGGTGCATTTCCTCTTTTTTAATTTAAAAAAATGCATCGTTCACCTAGCTATTGTACATATATCTTTGTTGGCATTTGAGATAAAAAAAGAGTGTTAGGAGGTGGTATTCTTGCAAAGTAGGGTCTTGTCTTAAGGACCTTCAACTAAGGAGCCATGTCTTGCTGCCCCCTTTCAAAACTTAGCCCTTTATCTTTAGTCAACCTTTGCCTCTCTTCTCCCCTATTCTCTTGTGGCTATGTTTCTTTGGGCCATGCAGTGTGTGGTTGGACGTGCAACCTGTGTCTTAGAGCCTTATGGGTGATCTCTAGCTTTCTTCTTGATGAATCAACAGTCTTTGTTTCCTGAGATTGTGTGGCATCCAAGAGAGTGTGGAGGAAGGTGCATTGTTGGGCTTTCAAAGTCACTTGTGCAGCCTTTGCCCTGCTCTCTGCTAACACCCTGTCGCCTTCTACTAGGGCTAGTCGCTGCAATGAGTCTCTCACTTTTTCTTTGCTCCTATCCACCCATTCATCTACTTTTTTCTACATTTCTTCCAGGCTTTTGTTTTACCTGCAGGCTAACACCCTTAGCCTCCTCTCTTGCTCCTCGATTTATCTTTCAAAGCGTTGTTGCTCTCCAAGCTCTGAGGCCATCCTATTTTCCAGATTTTCTACATGCTTTTATTACCGTCAACTTCTCTCTTCTTCTACCGCTACTAGCTGCTCTACGGCATTTTGGATCTTTTCATTTTCCTTTTTCATGTCTTTATACAACACTACCAGCTCATCATAATGGTGTTGTAGGCTCATGAGGCTATGTATTTGTGCCGTAAGCTTTGCTTGCCACCTCTCTTCTTCTCCTCCCTTGGCCTCAAGTTTCTCCTTTAGCTCTTTGATCTCTTTTTTATACATGGTCACTTGACAAGTTCTTTCTAATTGAGAGGCTAAGATCGTCTCTCTTTTGGCCTCGAGCTCAGCAATTATTACTTTCTTATCTTCTTTTGCTCGCTCTAGCTGTGATTGATAGGAGTTTTTGCAAATAGTCATCATAGTTTGTAGACAACGACAGTGTGGTGGGACCCGAGGTTGTAGATTCTTATATCTTTTGCCTTTTGGGGTCCCAACTGCGTGTCTTTTTGCTCCTGTCACGATGGTTCCTCCACTTGCACCTTGATTTGCCTCTTTATTGACTAGAAATTGCACCCAAGCCACAATATTGCTAGCTTCCACCGTGGTAGAAGAGCCTTCGGTGGATGCAGTGTCTGGGGTGGTGGGCAGTAGGACGAGAGGGATGGGGTTGATCAGACCCTTACCCTCACACCCTTACCCTTACCCTTGATTATTGGGGTGGTAGGTTGTGCTTGGGAGCTTGTACTTTGACCTTCGCATCTAGGTAGACTCATGGTAGCTATCTCTTCTTCCCTTAAAGGCTACTTCACTAAGAGGTAGATGGCGAGGGCTATGTCTTCTTCTTCCTTTCTCCTTAACTCCTTGGCCTCCTGCTCTACTTTCCTCTTCCTTTCCTCTTCAGCCTTCTTGGATTCCTCTTTTACTTGTTTTATCTCCTTTGTCTCTCTCCTTTTTCTTATTTCTTCAGTACTTTTGAGCTCCCTTTGGGCTTTTGTCAGATCTGGTTTTTCTTTCTTCCTGCCCTCTTGTTTAGCCTTCTTATGTGGAGCATTTTTGTTTGATTTCTTGGTCCCTCCTCAACTAGATTGTGCTTGTCGCTCTTTTTCTTCCTCACTCACCATCCTTTCGTTGGATTGCTCTCATTCATGGTGGAGAGGTGACATTTTTGGTGTCTCGATGACCCCTTTCTCTTCATCCTTATACATCTCTTTCATTGCCTCTTGGATAAGAGCCATCAAAACTCCCCCATACCCAATGAGAGAGGATTTTGATGATGGTTTCTTTCTTTTAGCTCCACCTTTTGATGCCATGGATTCTTTGTTTGTTGTTTGCTTGCGAGGGCCAGTACCTTGGTTGATTGGTCTGTCCTCTTTCTCATGTACCCATTCCAATCGATCTCATCCAGTGAGTGGGTTGCCAAGCTCTCTAATGTGGGCACACTGATTCTATGCATAACGGAATTGTACCTTTGGTTGGAGAACAGGGAGTGGATGACCTTTGCTCTTGGAGCCTTATCTCTGGGTCAGGGATGTCTTGGATGTTGATGCCATCATTGGTCAAAACCTGGTCCGTCCTCATGTTCATCATAGCATAGACATCTATTTTGAATTTCCTTTCCACCTTGGATTTCAGCCCTAGTACCTTCTCCACCAAGGCTTTACTGAGCTGGACATGTACCTTCTTGGCTCCTTCTCCTCTTCCAACTATCACTATGCCACATTCTATGTCAGGGTCGTAGGTTCTCAAGAACTCTACACATTTGGTGTGGTTGATCTCCTACCCAAATTTCGCAACATATTTTGCCAGATTACAATGTTCTACAACTCTTTGGGCAGTTGGCCACAATTTCTTCGATATTGTAGATAGTTTTGAGCTTTAGCTGGTTGTAGGCATAGTCCTCGAGGGAAATGTGGTACCTTGCTATTTCTTCCTCTGTGAATGGGAGCCGATGGGCCCAATCCTACTATGTTGCCATTTTGGGTTCTTGCCATGATACCATAGTTCACCATTAGTGTCCTTAAGATAATTGCTTGTTAAAAGGTAAGGAGGAATTGATTATGATTTTATGGTCCTTCCTCATGTTCAACATAGCATAGACATCTATTTTGAATCTCCTTTCCACCTTGGATTTCAGCCCTAGTACCTTCTCCACCAAGGCTTTACTGAGCTAGACATGTACCTTCTTGGCTCCTTCTCCTCTTCCAACTATCACTATGCCGCATTCTTTGTCAGGGTCATAGGTTCTCAAGAACTCTACACATTTGGTGTGGTTGATCTCCTACCCAAATTTTGCAACATATTTTTCTAGATTACACTGTTCTACAACTCTTTGGGTAGACTCCTCCTTGGCCACAATTTCTTTGATATTGTAGATAGTTTTGAGCTTTAGCGAGTTGTAGGCATAGTCCTTGAGGGAGATGTGGTACCTTGCCATTTCTTCCTCTGTGAATGGGAGCTGATGGGCCCGATCCTACTGTGCTGCCATTTTGGGTTCTTGCCATGATACCATAGTTCACCATTAGTGTCCTTAAGATAATTGCTTGTTAAAAGGTAAGGAGGAATCGATTATGCTTTTATGGAAAGAATAAAATGCTTGTTAAAAGGTAAGGAGGAATTGATTATGCTTTTATGGAAAGAATAAAATTGCTTGTTAAAAGGTAAGGAGGAATCGATTCCAAAAAAATTATGAGTTGATTTTCATCCACTCTTTTTCACTTTTGGACATTGATTGAGGCTTTTTTCCTTGCATGTTCCATTCACCTTACATGTTTACATGTTTGATTCACCTTGCCCCCTCCCATTTGGAATTGAGAAGAATCCTTCCAAGGATTAAGGTTTGAGAGGTAAAGAGAATTCAGTATGTGCTTGTGATGTTTTACTTTTACATGAGCCAATCATAGAAGATCGAATTGTATTCCAGACTAGCATAGTGGCCCATAGCAAAAGGACAGATGCCTACTTGAGTGATGTAGGTGAGAACATCCATAAGGAAGTCATCAGCGTCAATTTGACTGGCAATGTGTAACTCCTCCTCGGTCATAATTTGATCTAAATATGGGTGGGTCAGGAGGTGCTCTTCTAGGGATTGGTTACGAATGGTGGTCAACACCCTATAGGAGGTTGGAGCTACATAAGTAGGGTCATATTCAAAGGTTTTGATGGCACGGCATTTCTCAGTGGGTTAATCATAATTTGGTAGCCCACTAGTTCCCATTGAAGTCAGAGAGCATACCATTTCCTCAAGAAAGAGGAGTCAAGGTCAACAAGTTGCTTCAACTCCTCAATTTCCTAGTCGATGGCAAGGGTTGTGCTCTTGTCATAAGAGGTAATGGGGCGTTGTTTTTGTGTGTGTTCTCGGGATATCTCGGTGGCAATTAATTCCTTGACTATTTGGGGAGCCTAAACAAATACAAATTCAGATTCCTCCCATGAGCAAGGCAGTGTACGTACCTTCGTTGCTAAAGGCTCATCCAAAAGACCTAGGTCTAGTCGATCATAGCTTTTAGCAAGTGTGGTAAATGTGGCATCCAACCATCGAAGGCAAGCAACCAAGTCATCCCCCGTATTTTTAGTAAATTCTGTGGCCAAAGTGAGAATTGATCTTCATTTGTAAGAGGTTCTAAGGCTTGCAGGTGGTTGGGGTTGGGGTTTGATTGAACTAGATATTTGGCAACTGATGGCTGCAGATTTAGTTGCTCTTGAGAGTGTGATTGGGCTTCTTGTGTGATGGGCTTGGTTGGAGTTGTGGATGTCGAGCTTGAGGCACTATGTGGGCAGTAGACTACGACGTTGGTCGATAGACTTGTTTAGTCTATGTCGGCTTATGCGTTTGAGGTTCTATGGGCTTTGCAGCCCGAGTTATTTGTGGAATTTGGGCTTTTTTGTCACATGGCTTGGTGTGGTCAAGTTTGAGGGCAACTTTGGAGTGGTGCCCTTGGACATCTCGACTTTAGGTAACCATATCCAAGCATTATCCTTGTAATAGCCTTGCACTTGCAATAAGATCTTGGGGACCCATCATTGCTTGACCATTTATCAATGGTTATAGTTCCTTCTCTGCCTCCTAGGTTTCAAATACAAGTTTCTAGCCTTGCAAGGTCCTAATTGTGCATGTTTAGGTGGTGGCCCTTGATGTTTAGGCATCCATTTGAGCTGTGGTGTCTGGACCTTAGCTCTGATTTCTGTGATTTGATGGCATTGAGGTTTGGTGGGTTGTGACAAGTCATGACCCTCCTCAAACTGGGTGGTGGGTTGCTCTATTGGTGACTTTGCAAGCTTTGATGAAGCCACGACCCCCTTGCTAAAAGCCATGATTATTCTATGTTGTCGATGGCTAGATGAATGCAGTGTGACGACGACTAGTAGTCGACATTGCACAATGTTTGCTTTTTAAACATACGTTCCAACAACGATTCTGTACCTACATCTTTCATATTTGGAAACACATAAAAGATCATTGGTATGCTTTTAAACTCGATAGAGACTACAACCTTGCACTTCTCAGAAGTGCATATGATCGGCCCCCATATGGGCTGAGTTTGGTGTTAGTGGGCAGCAATTGTGGTCTACCAATTTGGATCCAATAGATATTAAAGTTAGCACCCTCATCAATCAATGCATCAAACGTATGTGTTTGCTTAGCAGTGAGTCATGGGTAGGTAAGATGGAGCTATGACTTCCTCATCTTCATCTTCAATTTCCTTGATAGTGGCCACTCGTACCTTGACGAGGTTTGGTTGTCTATGCAAGCTCCTTGCCATCATGTAGACTGGTACTGAGGGTGTGTCACTAGGCTTACCAATTTCCTTAATGGCTTTCTCGTACTTCTCATTATCCAAGAATGGTAGATCATTTGTAGCTAGCATGTGCATCCAATCTCACTCATCCTGTGGACAAGGGGTATACTTGGTGAGTGGCTCGTACGATTTTCTAACTTGCGCATCACCCTTCAGCATGGCTGAGTTGGCATCTAAGTTAACTGGCATAGTCTTATAAGTATCCATCTCTACCCTTACTACTTCCGTTCGATTTCCTAGGAAGATCGGACCGTTGCCCCAATCTTCTATGACTCATACGTTGCACATCAAGGGTCTGCCTAACAAGATGTCATGATCTGCTCCCTTCATGACAATGAAGTTCACAAAAAAGTGGATACCTACGATCTTCAACGGCCAGTTTTTCAACACTCCCGATGACCTAACTTTCATTCCATTGGCCAATGTTGCATTAAACCTAGCATTCTCTCGATAGGTGGGTTACCCCAAGCATGGATTATTGCATGGCTAATGGACACTGACTCCTATCCCTGTGTCCACGATCCCTTTTTGTGTGGCATCTCCTATTCCTAAGGACTGGTAGAACTACATGCATATTTATGCCCTCCCAAAAAGCATTAACATGAAAGGACTTGGGCACTGAGTATAGTGTCAGACTGTGTATCTGAGTTACCACATCATGATCATGTAACTCAGTTGCCCCTTGCTCCATTAATCCTTCAACCCACTGCTTTAGATCTTTCCATAGCGTTGAATGTTGCCTAAGCAGATCTCTTAAGCTTAGAGTCGTTGGGGTGGTCACTAACATTGTAAGAAGATTGCTAGCTACTTGCTCTCCTTCTAGTCCTACATTCCTTGGCTAATGGCCTTGATTGGTTTATTGGTCTGTAGCATTTAAACTCTATCTAAGTGGCACTACTTGTGGTGTAGATGCATCTTTTGACTTTGGTCATAGAGGCAAAGTTGGTGTGCTTCTACTTGAGAGATCATCCATCTCATCCTCCAAGATGGACTCAACGTCCTTAAGGTGCTTTTGAGCCTCTTTGACCCACTCCTTGACCTTCTCTATGGCTTCAAGCTAGCATTTTGGGTTGGGACACTCCCCCAACCTAGCACTCCCCTTCTTAGCAGTCCTTGGAGCAAATGTCTTTGTCTCTGCGTCGGTGACTTTCTTTCTTGTGGGCAATGTCATAGCACTCTCCACATGACCTTGGCCTCCATTGTCTTCTTCCGTCGCCTACATATATTTTTCCCTATTGAGGTTGTGCCTAGATTGTTGGGTCCAAGCACTGATATGCCGGATTTCTTCATTTGTGCTTGAGTCATGACGTGTAACGAGATAGGTTGTCAAGAATCGTGTGGTGGGGGGACTTGCTTGAGCTATTGTGCCAAACACACACTATATACATAAGAGGAAGTTCACTTAAGAACACAAGAAGAGAGATGGAGGCCAAAACGTTTTCTTGTTGGTTTCTTCTTCTTCTTCCACACACTATATAATGTACACAAAGTATACATAAGATACAACATAAAGGAAAGTGGCCTACTAAGTGAAACAGTGCATAACCGACTACTAATCGACTGGCGTTATGTCTTTTGCTAGCTGTAGGTAGGTGTAACAAACTAAATATAATAAGTGATAAGTCAGTGGCCATGTGAGTATCATAATGACCACCAACGTGCTAAGTGTAGACATGTGGACCCATCTAGCTAGGCGGTCCATCATCAATGTCTGCAAGTGTTGAGCTTGCCATCTCAACACTCCCCCTCAAGCTCAACTCTACCTCTACGACTCCAAGTAAGCTTCGGAACTTCCAAAGCTTCTCTGCACCCAATGCCTTTGTGAAAATGTCATCTACTTAATCATGTGTGCTGACATATATCAAGTCAATCTCTCCTGCAAGTACCTTCTCTCTCACAAAGTGGTAGTGCACCTCAATGTGTTTTGTCCTAGCATGGAACACTGGATTCCTAGCTAACTGTATGCTGCTCATGTTGTCATAATGAATGACAACTGGACCATTTAACTGCACATCCAAATCACCTAATAACTTTTGCAACCATACCACCTCACATGCTGTCATAGCAACACCTTTGTACTCAACCTCTGTACTCAATAAAACAACTGTAGGTTGCTTTTTGCTGCTCCATGTAACTGCTGCACTACCAAGGGAAAACATGATACCACTTGTAGATCTTTTGTCTGACATGCTACAGCCCAATCTGCATCTGTGTATCCAAAGACTTGTATGTCCTTACCTGCCTCATAAAAAAAGTCCATAATGTAAAGTGGACTTCACATACCTCAATATACGTCTAACTGCATCCAAATGAGACTTTCCAGGCATCTGCATAAACTGACTGACAAGGCCAACAACATAGCTCAAGTCTGGCCTTGTGATAGTCATGTAAATCAAACTCCCTACTTTGCATGCTGTCATACCGTACTTAGATAACATATCCAAGCCATACTACCTTTGGGAGAGCCATATACCATCATCATAGCTTATCACCTCAATACCAAGAAAGTATCTTAGCTCACCCAAATCTTTTATCTCAAACTTCTTCTTCAAGAAGTCCTTAACTTTAGTAATCCCATTGTCATTGTCACCTCTAATAATCAAATCATCCACATAGATGACTATGATGAACAAACCTGCATCTCCCTTTCTCACATAAACTGAGTGATCATCATCAGAAATACAAAATCCAATATTGACAAGATACTCTCCGATCTTGTCAGACCATGCTCTAGGTGCTTGCTTGAGCCCATAGAGTGCCTTCTTTAACCTGCACACATATGTGGGATCCTCTAAATCCTTATAACCTGCTGGCTACTCCATATATACTTCTTCTTACAATTCACCATGCAAGAAGGCATTCTTAACATCCATTTGCTGCAAACTCCAACCTTTGGTTGCTGCCAAGGCAATCACACACCTAACAGTTGCCATCCTAGCAACTGGACTGAATGTCTCTTCATAATCTATGCCATATGTTTGAGCATAGCCTTTTGCAAAGCCTAGCCTTATACTTGCTAACTGAACCATCTGCATTATGCTTGACTTTGTAGACCCACTTACAGCCAATAGCTTTCTTACCATTAGGTAAGGGTACCAAATCCCAAGTCTTATTGACTTCTAATGCAGCCATCTCCTCATCCATTGCTGCATCCCAATGAGCATGACCAATAGCATCCTCAAAATAAGTGGACTCAACATCTCACCTAGTTTTACCATATAAGCATAGTAGTGAGCTGCATAACCTTCAAAACCAAATCTTTTAACAGGGTATCTGACCCTGCTAGATCTTCGTACCATCGGATCACTCAATGGAGCCTTTAAATTACTATGAACTCTCTGTACACCTGGCATCCTGATTGACTGAAGGAATGCCAAGCTCATCATCCAAACTCTCCGAACCACTAGAATCTCCATCAAATCCCAAATGACTGGTAGATGCATCATTACCATCCAACACTTTCTTCTTTTCTTTGTCCTTTCTTGCAACACTTATAGATCCACCTGAAGGTGTGGGGCAACCCTGTAACCAGATCCTCTGGACTGTAACTCACTGTAGGTGTAGTACCAGATGATGTTTCTAGTCCACTAAGACTCTGTGATTCTTGTTTATCTTTCTGCACATAGCTTTCCTAATCATTATCATCATCCAAAACATCACCAGTAGGTGTATACCGACTTCCCATCTCATCAAAGATAACATCCCTGCTCACTCTGAACTCACTTGTGATAGGGTTATAACAACGATACCCTTTCTACTCTAAAGAGTATCCAATAAAAACACATTTTTCTACCTTTGGATAAAGCTTCTTCCATAGCTCATCTGGCACATGAACGTAACACAGCCAAATACCTTCAAGTGCGATACATCAGGCTTCTTGCCAGTAAAGCATTCTTCAGGAGTCATCCCGTGAACTACAACTGTGGGAGTTCTATTCATGATGCAAACAGTAGTATGGATAGCCTCAGACCAAAATTTTTTGGGCATATTCTTTTCAGCCATTAATGCACGTGCAACTTCTGCAATATGCTTGTTTTTTCTTTCTGCAACACCATTTTTCTGTGGGGTATACCTACAAGTAAATTGCCTCTTTATCCCATGAGTCCTCAAGAAGCCACTAAACTCATTAGAGAGGTACTCTCCCCCTCCATTTGATCTCAAGCTCTTTACTTTTAAGCCTGTTTCCGTTTCAACAGCTGCCTTAAAAGATTTGAAGTGCTCAAACACATCACTTTTTTTCTTCATGATGTATACCCATAACTTCCTTGAATAGTCATCAATAAATGTGGCAAAGTATTTACTGCCACCAAGAGATACATTCTGTGTAGGCCCCCAAACATCTGTATGTACTACATTAAGTATTTTTCTACTCACTTCTCTATCATGCGAGAAGGGTTGTCTTGCCTGATTACCAAATCGGCATGCTTCACAGACTTTATGCAATTCTGCAACTCTAAAAGAAGGCAACCCTGTAACCAATCCTCTGGACTGCATTAATTTCAGCCTTTGCACATTTGCATGTCCAATATGTTTATGTCATATTTCAATATCTACAACTACTCCTTTTCCTTTAGCATACATAGCAGCATCCATTGCAGGAATTTCAGCATCTAAAGTGAACATTTGGCCAACTCTACTTCCTTTTGTGACCAACCTGTACTTATCATTAAAGTCTTCTACAAAACAACCTTTTGCATTGAATCGGACTTGCAACCCGTGCTCTACCATTTGGCCAACAGATACTAGATTCTTTGTAATTGATGGCACATGTAATACATTTGTCAGACTCTTTGTCTAACCATCATACAAGGGCAAGGGAACCTTTCCAATGTGTGAAATTGGGTGGCATGAATCATCACCCGTCTGCACATAACCTGGGTTTTGTAAGTCCAGCATCTCTCCAAACCATTCAACATGACTAGTCATATTATTAGATGCACCTGAATCGACATACCATACGTATCCCCTTTCTTGTAACTGCATTCATCATATGCTGCATAACAAATAGATGCTCATTTTTGTCTTCATTCTATCGTGAAGACGATGCATAGTTTCCTTGCTGCAATTTACCACTACGAATATCATCCTTCTTTGCATAGCAATGGGCTGCAATATGGCCTGTTTTGCCACAATAATGGCAAACAATAGCAGAATTTCCAGAACCTCTATTTTGCCATCCACCTCTTCCTCTAGAGCTCCCCCTTCCTCTAAAGTTTTCTCTACCTCCAGAAACCTGCATTTCACCAAATTGTTGACTGAACATGTTTTGCTGGTTATCGCCAGTATGTCCCATACCACGGCCTCTCAAAGATGGTCTTCCACGTTCCCTTCCTGAACTCGAGTAAAATGCTTGGACCTATTTACCATTTCTTTCAGAGGAATCACCCTGCATATTGATCTCTTCAATAATGATGAGAGAGATCAGCTCATCAAAATCTGGAAATGGCTTCCGTACATATACTGAAGTAACAAATGATTTCCATGCCTTCTCATTGTTAAGGCCACTCAGAGTGGATGAAACCAAATCATCATCATCCGGCATTGCATCAATTGCTGCTAAAGCATCTGCAATACTCATCACCTTCAACACATACTCATTGACATACATTTTCCCTTTCTTCAAGGCCCTCAACTCTTGCTTGAGTTGAATCTTTCGTGCCTTTGTATTTACTGAAAACATGCTCTCAAAAATTGTCCAAGCTGCATGTGAAGTTTCTGCATTCGTGATATGCCGCAACATCATATTATCAATGACTACAGATAACCAGTACATCACCTTTTTGTCTTTCGCATTCAATTGTTTCCATGCTTTTAATTCATCTGTAGTTGAAGAGATACCCATCTTTGGCTCCTTTTCTTCACCTAAAACAAACTCATAAAGGCCCGTTAGATATGATCAATGCCCCACCCTCATTAGGTGCCACCAATGATCCATGGTGCTCAAAGTTGTAAGGCCCCCATTACGAGGAGAAGCCAAATGTGAGCTTGGACATTGGTTGAGTCCTGACTTGTATATCAGATGAGGTCTATGTGACTGGATGGCAAAAAGGTGACCGTTGTGGGTCTAATCTTTGGGTTAGACGGAGTGGTTAAGCTGGTAGCAACTCGAGGCGCATTGCATTGAGTTGCGGGGTAAGGAAGTTAAAAGGGGCCTCTATTTTGGGGTCCGGGGGCAACGCCCCCAGCCCGATGGTAAAGGGAATATTCTCTGGAATATTCCTTGGCCGACTAGTGGCAGCTCATATGGTAGGTCGGTGAGGTCGACCTAATAGCCTTCGTGGGCTATAAAAGCTAAACCCCTTCATAGCCATCTATAATTCATATTTCACCCAGTCAGAGTTGTTGTTCTAGCTAGCCTTAAGCTCTTCACCTATCTTCTATCTAGATTGCCATCTAAGCTTCACACAGTGGAAGCGCATGAGTGGACAGAGCCATCTTTGTATCAGTTTTTTGGAGCTAAAGAATTTACTGATTCTCCTCTTATCTGTTGTGTACTCTCTATCTCTTTGTCAAATTCTGTTCGCTGCACCGTGTAAGTTTTTTACATGGTATCAGAGCCCAGGGGGCTCTAGAGATCGAAGAATGTGCAAGAGCCAAAGGCTTCAATAGCAAAGAGAAACTATCTCGACTTCCAGAAGCAGTTCTGGCGCATCAGGAAGCGGTGCAGGAGGTGGTGCTGCTGTACCTGCTATTCAAACATTGAGGATTCGTCCACCAACCTTCAGCGAAGGCAAGTTAGATGGTACAAACTACACCTTGTGAAATTTCAAAATTACAACTATCCTTGATTCTTATGAGCTTCTGGAGACTGTGCTGGCGACTGACGCAGAACCACAGCCTACCCCCGACCCGTCAAATTCTAGTGTGATGATTCCTCTGAATGCAGATCTTCTATGAGCTTGGAAATGAAGGAATGCAGATGCATTGTGTGCCTTAGTTACAAGCTGTTCTGACAGTGTTCTGAATTTGATTCAACATACAACCAAAGCGTTAGAGGCTTGGAATGTACTAAGGAGTCAATATGAAACACAAAACTAAACAAGGATTCAAAACTTGGAGAATCAACTAGCAGCGGAGAAGTTTGCTGAAGGAGAGACGGTTGAAGCATTCATCACCCGGATTAAGAATCTGCGCGACCAGATGGCTGGAGCTGGGATACAAAAGACTAGCGAGGAGCTAGCTCGGAGGTGTCTTCGGATTTGTCCACAAAAGTTTGATGGACTAGTAACTGCCCTTAATACTCAGGTGAGACCTCAAGCTTTGACTTTTGAGGAGTTTTGTGCATTATTGATGGAGGAGGAGTTGAGGCTGAAAGCCCGAGAAGGAAGCAACAATGGAGACTGTAATGAAAGAGACCTAACTGTCCTAACTAAGGGGAAGGAGAGAGAGAAGGACTGCAGGAGAAGAGGGAGAGGAGAGAGAAATGCAAGAAGAAAAGAGAGAAAGGGGGAAAAAGGAAGAAGAAGAAGAGGAAGGAGAAGAAGCCATGGAAGCTTGAGAAGGTGAAAAGAGAGTTTCTTGATAATTTCTGTGATGCCTTAAAATACCCTCTTACACCTTATATACTGTCAGTGTGACTGGTATATTCCCATGCCATGTTTCCGTGATCCCCGTTCATTACAAACCATCCCATCTCATAAAGTTTTTGTCCTAAAAAACAAGGGATGTGGTCATGTCTTGTAAGGGTGTGCTGTAGGAAATCAGCCATAACTTTGTGTGAGGAACTCCAAATGGGACAATTGAGGTGTCCTTACGGAGCCCATGAGATGTACTTTCATCCCATGTGAGTGGGGCGGGACTGCAATCAGGTCAGGACCAAAACTATTACAAAATAGAGGGCTGTCCAGGAATTACTAGTGTGCTGTCCCAGATGGTATGGCTGGAGAAAAACAGCCATAACTTCCTCTAGGGAACTCCAATTGGGGTAAGTAAGGTGTTGGCACGGAGCCCTCAAGGTGTACTTTCAGTCCATATATGGGGGATGGGGCTGAAAATGGACTAGGACCAAAACTAGTGCAAAAGAGGTGGCTGTCCAGACGTAGATTGTAGCCCAAAACAGGTGTCATGGTTAAGTTCCAACCAATACGCCCTCCTTGAGGTGTGGAAATTCATCCAAGATAGATCCTGGGCTCCAAGAGGCTTCCTCTATTGGTAGGCCTTGCCATTTGATCAGGTATTCATGTATGGAACGGGTGCGAAGTTACTTTCACGTTGCCCAATGACCGCTTCAGGAATATACTGGATAAGGCCCTCCTCATCTATGGGTGGTAGCTCCTCTACATGATCTTTGGGAGTGCCAATGAAAGGTTTCAATTGGATCACATGGAAGACATCATGGATCTTAGTAGTGGGAGGGTGTTGGAGACGGTAAGCCAAGTCCCTGACCTTCTTAATGATTCTGTAGGGCCCATAGTAACAGTGTGCCAACTTGTTGCAAGAACTGTCCTTTAGTGTAGCATAATGGGACTTGGGGACCTTGAGGAGTAGCAATTCACCCTCTTGAAAGTCAAGGGGTCTTCTTTTTGCATCAGCATAGAGCTTCATGTACTCTTGAGCCCTTTTGAGGTTTACCTTGCATTGTTGAAGTAAAGCTTGCATGCGGTCCAACTCTTCTTTTCCAAGGGGGTTGAGCTTTACATTGAAGATCATGGTAGGAAGGGGCACCTGATAACCATACAATGCTTCGAAGGGAGAGACTCCAATGCTCGAATGAGTGGAGTTGTTGTAAGAAAATTCAGCCAAGTGCAGCCATACATCCCAAGAATTCTGCACGTCATGACAAAAATGTCGCAAATAGGTTTCAAGCCACTTATTGACTCTCTCGGTCTGCCCATCCATTTGGAGATGATAGGCTATAGATGGAGCCAATTTGGTCCCCATGGAGCTAAAAATTATCTGCCAAAATTGACTAATGAATTTTGTGTCCCGGTCATGTACTATGACGTGGGGTAAGCCATGCAACTTAAAAACATGCTCCATAAACTGAGTGGCAACTTGAGATGCTGTAAACTAGGATTTTGTAGGGATGAAATGGGCTGCTTTAGTGAGTCGGTCAACTACCACATATATGCTATCCCAACCCTTCTTGGTTGTAGGTAAACCAGTGATGAAATCCATGGTAATGTGGGTCCATTTCCTTCGGGGATAGGTAAGGGCTACAACAATCCACCCGGTTTAAGAGTGCTATCTTTATTTTGTTGACAAGGCACACATCTAGACACAAAGTATCTAACATCCCGCCATAGGCCTTTCCAATGGAAGCTTTTTGAAACTCGATCATATGTTTTGAAGACCCCTAAGTGGCCAGAAATCAGTGAAGAATGCATCTCTTCAAGGATCCTTTGGGTGAAAGGAGAGGCATGAGGAATCACAATACAGCCATGGGTCCAAATGAGGCCTTTGTGGAGCTGATATTGGGAGTTGTCATCCATGACACCTTGCTGTAATTTCTGGAAAAGAGGATTGAATTCAGCATCAAGCAAGTATGCCTCTTGGAGCTCTTCAATCCAATCATGGTGGAGTTCAGTGATGGATGAAACCTTGCATGCCCACATGCGAGAGAGTGCATCAGCCACTACATTGTCCTTGCCACGGGTGTGGGTAATCTCAAAGTCATAGTTTTGTAGGGTAGCCACCCATCTACATTGTTTGGGAGTGAGAGTGGGCTGAGTCAAGAAGTATTTGAGCACACGGTGGTCACTTTTCACCTTAAATCTGTTGCCATACAAGTAGTGATGCCACTTTTTGATAGCATGAATGACTGCCAACATCTCCTAATCATAGACATGCAACTCTCTCTCTTTATCATCCAATTTTCAGCTCTTAAATGCTATTACCCCGTGTTCTTGTAGCAAGAATGCACCAATACCCCGTCCACTAGCATCACACTAGATGGTAAAATCCTTTGAAAAGTCGGGGCATACGAGGATGGGGGCTAAAGTGAGCAAGTCTTTCAGCTACTACTAAAAACTGCAGTTAGCCAATTCATCCCATAGGAAAGCCTCTTTTTTCAGCCTATCTGTTAACAGGGCTGCAATTGTGGCATAATGGCAAATAAATCTCCGATAAAAAGAGGAGAGGCCAAGAAAACCATGCAAGGAGGTAGTGGTAGTGGGGATGGGCCACTCCCGAACACATTGCACTTTCTTAGGATCAGCTTGGATGCCTTTTTCACTAACAATGTGTCCCAAGTACTCAACCTCTGTTTGCATGAAGACACACTTGCTTTCTTTGGCAAATAGTCGGTGCTCTCTTAGTATATCAAAAATTTTCCTAATATGCTTCAGATGCTCATGCAGTGACTTGCTGTAAATGAGTATATCATCAAAGAATACCAACACAAACTGGAAAAGCCATGACTGCAATATTTTGTTCATTAAGCTCTGAAATGTGGCGGGTGCATTAATGAGTCCAAATGGCATGACAAGGAAATGGTACAAGCCACGGTCAGTCCGAAAGGCTGTTTTGACTTCATCACCCACCCTCATTCTGATTTGGTGGTAACCGGATCGCAAATCAATCTTGGTGAAGTAGCGTGCTTCCTTGAGTTCATCAAGCAAGTCATCAATTCAATGGATGGGGTATCTATTTTTGACGGTGATCTTATTGAGATCACGATAGTCAATGCACAACTGGAAGGATCCGTCCTTTTTCTTAACCAATAGAACTGGGGAGGCATAAGGGGAAGAGTTAGGCTCTATGAATCCCATTTCAGTGAGCTCCTTGACTTGCTTTGCTACTTCCTCCCTCTCACATTTAGAGAGTCAATATGGGGGTTTATTGATGGGCTTGGCATGGGGCTCCAAGTCAATTGGGTGATCCACCGACCTCTGAGGGGGAAGGGTAGTGGGGGGCTGAAATAGGTCCTCATATTCAGCCAAAAGCACTTTTAGTGTTGCATTTTGCTTCCCCAAGGTGTGTTGGTCATCATTATCCTTATGCAAATGCAAGACAAAGATTTGTGAGCGTTTCTTGAATTCCTTTTTGAGTTGTCTTGCTGTTATAAGTTGAAAATCTGCAATTTCTTTGATTCCCTCCAAGTGTACAAGCTGCACATGCATTACAAACTCCATATACAGCTGAGACAAGTCCAAAGAGATTTTTCCCAAGTGCTGAAGCCAATCAGATCCCAAAACAACATCCACAGGGCCCACATCAAGGGTAATTAAGTCCACCTTTGCTGTGTAATTTTTGACTAGCATAAGAGACACTTGTGTGCATACATGGGAGCTCACTTCCTCATTTCCATTGGCCAGTTGAACCCGAAGAGGTTGTTGTAATTCAGTGGGAACACATGTCAAACAGCGAAGAGTCGATTTATTCACAAAATTGTGCATGCTGGCACTATCTATGAGAATGTATACACTCTTGCCATCAATGTTACCATGTACTCGTAGGGTGTTCGAGCTCCTAGAGTGGTCCATGCATCCATGGAGATCGAGCAAGCTAATATAGTGGTGAATGAGGGGTGCCAAGGGTCATTCCCAAGCATGTCATCAATGGGGCAGCCACCACCAGGGTCAAAAGGGAACTGGTCAGGTGAGTCATAAAGCTAATCGGTATCAAGATCCTCTTCATATTCAGCATTTTCAGTAAGTGTCATCATGGGAGAGTTGTCATGCAAGTCCTCTTCTAACTTGTCACTATCTTCTAGCACATACATGCTATTAAACTTGACAATGGCGTTCTTAAAGGGGCATTTGGATGCATGATCAGTCATGTACTTATCCCTACATTTAAAGCACAAGCCTTTAGCTTTTCTATCCTTGACAAATTCAGGAGGAATGAATTTTTGACCTTAGGACAGAAGCCATTCCGTGTCTTATTTTCAGCATACTTTGGGTCACTTTTGGAGGGTGGTATTGTCCCAAAACTGCCATATTTTCTTTCAGCATTAAAAGTGGGGTAAGTAGGGATTTTGGGGCTGCCATTCCCTACATTGTTACTGTGATAATTACTAGCATATGGGGGTTGCCTGATAGGGTATCTTTGCTATCCTGCAATGGGATGCATGCCCTCATTGCAACGGTATTTCCGACCATAGCATTCAGCCAATTCTATGGCTGCAAACAGGGTGGCTGGCTTTTTGAGCCATTACATCAGCTGAGAGATGCGCATCTAGCCCATAAATGTATTTGTGCAGTTTGGCCTCATCACTGACTACTTCAACATACATGGATAGGTTCATAAATTGGTTGGTGTACTTCCTCACGGTGAGATTTCGTTGATCAAACTAATACCATTGCCTAGCCAAGGGTTCTTTTTCCACATCGGGGAGACAAAACTTAGATCATATGCATCTTGAACTCTTCCCAATCACGAAACTACTGATTTTCTCTTTGAACGAATCTCCACCATGTGTGGGCAAACCCTTCTAAATGAAGGGAGGCAAAAATAATCTTCGCCTCATCGGTACGAGGGTAGATGAGAAAGTAGGCTTCCAATTTAGAGGTCCATTCCTCTAGTTCAGCTGGGGATGAGGACTACCCATTGAATTTAGTAAACACAATCTTGTCACGCAGCTCATTTGGGCCTTGCTGCCCATGAATGCCATGTGCTACATGCTTCCCATACATGCCTTGCTGTCCAATCCCCGGCTGTCCAAAATTTCCATGGGGGCCATGCTGCCCTTGCGTTACATGAGGACCAAATTGCCCATTAGGACCTTGTTGTCCAAAATTTCCATGCTGCCCATTACCATATGCATGCTGCCCATTGCCATATGCATGCTGCCCATTGCCATGTGCATGCTGCCCATGTACTCCATGCATTCCATGATGCCCAAGATTTGCATTGGAGCCATTTCCCTGAGTGTGCAAATAGCTTCCATTACGGGGGAGTTGGGGTGTCAAGAATGGGCTTGAAGGATTCGTTATGGGGGAGGGAAGGAGGGGTTCATCATGTCGGGTGGAAGGCTCACCCGTCTCATAAGTGCTATGGGGAATGCCATGGGCACCATCGAGACCTTGTGGGCTACGCCCGATCTCCAGGGGGGGGGGGGGGGGTTTAGCCTCATGGGGAGGGATATACTCCTTGGGTCCATCCGAGGGGGGGGCAATGGCGGGGATGAGGGTGCCCATGTGCTCTATGAGTAAGTCCATCTTGGCCATCATCTCGGAATGAAGGTGATCTTGACGGGTTTCCATCTCCCTGTGGTGTTGCTCCATCTCTCGATGTCGTTCAACATGATGGGTCTCATGTTGGCATAAGGTTTGGTTGAGCAGAGATAAGCGGTCTATCTCGGGGGCACCCTCTTCAAACATGTCTTCATGATCCTCCTGGGCTGAGCTAGGATCATTCATTGAGGCATGCATGTCTTCAAATCTTGCTTCTAATCTTCTTCCCGTGCTTCTTGATGGCTGAAATCTTGAGCTAGACTTGAAGAGGGACTCTTGGGGACCAAGAAAATACCAAAATCTTCAAGATTTTTGAGCTTGATGCCAAGGTTCCATGGCTGCCATGGACTGCACAAGATCAGGGTTTCTTGAAGTGGAAAGAGGAGTCCAAGAGCTAAGGAGGAAGCCTTCAATTTTTCCCAAGGGACTTGCTAAGAGCCAGGAGTGAGATCCAGGGAGGAGAGAAGGGCTGGGGAGCTATCTAGCAGGCCAGGAAGCAACCTGTTTTTTGCACCGAAAATTACGGGGCTGCTCCTGGAGGGTTGGAGATGACCACCCAGCTCAGCCCTACTTGACCAGTGGCTCCTAAGCTTCAAAAAGTGAAGGGGAAAGTCTAATGCTTCATGGAAGAAGGGGGAGAGAAAGATTTGGGGCTGGTTTCCTCCATGGGAGCTTGCAGGTAGCTTGTGGAAGGAGGAGAGAGAAGGTCTTCTTGAAAAGTAACTGAGATTTTGGCCTTCTCTAACTGTGCTACCCTCCTTTTTGCCCAAAACCCTCAAGAAACTTACATGAAAATTAGTGATGACCTGTCAAATTTGTGTGCCCGCCTCCAGATGTGTCCATGGTTCTTGGGAAAGCTCCAAGAAAGGCTGCCATAGTCTTCAAGAGGGCTGACAGCCTGCATGAGTACTCTTGTGTACCTGTGACAGAGATGTAACTGGAGTTTTCTAACTGTGGGAAACTAGGAGAGCCCTAAATCTATGGGAAAAGAGAAGGATCAAGGACAAAGCTTTGATATCACTTGTAATGAAAGAGACCTAACTGTCCTAACTAAGGGGAAGGAGAGAGAGAAGGACTGCAGGAGAAGAGGGAGAGGAGAGAGAAAGGCAAGAAGAAGAGAGAGAAAGAGGAAAAAAGGAAGAAGAAGAAGAGGAAGGAGAAGAAGCCATGGAAGCTTGAGAAGGTGAAAAGAGAGTTTCTTGATAATTTCTGTGATGCCTCAAAATACCCTCTTACACCTTATATACCATCAGTGTGACTAGTATGTTCCCATGCCATGTTCCCGTGATCCCCGTTCATTACAATGCTGCATTCTCTGCCAATGCAAAAGGAAAAGGTGGTTCCTCCACCAAAAATGATGGTGACAAAAAGAAGAAGGGCGACAAGAAGAAGTTTTAAGGAGAGTGCTTCTACTGCAAGAAGAAAGGACATGCAATTGCAGATTGTCATGTCAAGAAGGTAGATGAAAAGAATGGTACCCTTAAAAGTAAAGGGAAAGAGACAGCCAATATGGTTGAAGCAGAGTTGAAATTATTCATGGTGACCATTGAGGAAGTGTGCTCCTCGGTGCGAGAAGAATCTACCACTGACTCATGGGTGTTGGATAGTGGGGCCTCCCGTCACATGACCAACAAGCAAGGTCTATACAGTTCTATGTAGCCTCTACAAGAATCCATCACTGTGACGGTTGGAAATGATACTAAATGCCTTGCTGCAGGCACAAGTACTATTTCTTTTGTTGCTGCAAATGGTGAAGTCAAAAAGCTTTCAAATGTGTTGTATGTTCCCGAAATCAGGAGAAATCTTGCTGCCATAAAACTGATCTTGGTCATGAAGTGAGGTTCAAGAAGACAGGTGCAGAAATTCTTGATAGTCCTGGCACATTGTTGGCAAAGGAGAAAGAAGGAACAACCTATATGAGCTAAGTGCTCTTACAGCCACCGCTGGAGTGGGCACAAGTAAGCTTTGCCATGAAAGGTTTGGACACATCGGATTTGCAGTGTTGAAGGAGATGCAAAAGCAAGGTATAGTTGCTCACCTACCTACAATAACTAAATTGAAGGAACTATTTGAAGCTTGTATGATGGGCAAGCAACAGAGAAAGGCATTTCCACAAGAAAGAAAGAATAGAGCACAAGCTCCTCTAGAGTTAGTGCATGCTAACTTGTGTGGTAAGATGCCTACACAGGCCTTGGGGGGATCTTCTTATTTTATGTTGATTAACGACGACTACAGTAGGAAGATGTGGGTGTACTTCCTTCGTGATAAGGCTCAAGCTTTTGGTAAGTTTAAAGAATGGCTAAAACTTTTTGAGAATGAAACAAGGAAAAGTGTGAAGAAATTTAGAAAAGATGGTGGTGGTGAGTTCAACTCAAAGGAGTTTGAAGACTTTTGCAAGAGCAAAGGGATCAAGTGTCAATTGATGACGCCTCACACACCTCACCAGAATGGTGTTGTGGAACACAGGAATCACACCATTTTGGAGATGGCAAGATGCATGCTAAAGGGCAAGGGATTGCCTAACCATTTTTGGGCTGAAGCTGTTAATACTGCAATCTACATTCTAAATCAGAGCTACACAAAGGCTCTCAAGGGAAAAACACCTCATGAGGCTTACACTGGTAAGAAACCATCTGTCTCACATTTCAAAATTTTTGGATGTGAATGTTATGCACATGTTCCAGATGAGAAGAGAAACAAGTTAAAACCAAAAAGCAAAAAATGTATCTTCTTGGGTTATAGTGATGAGTAGAAGGCTTACAAATTATATGATCAAGAGGCAAAGAAGATCATCGCGAGCCGTGATGTGGTGTTCAAGGAGGAGCCACATACAGTGGAGAAGGAGAAGGCAAGTTCTTCCACTTTATCATCAAGCAAAGAAGTAGTCCACTATGAACCTGTCCCGAGAGCTGTCCCTATCCTTAAGGAAGAGGAAGCATCATCTTCAGATGATGAGGAAAAAGTGCACCAACCTGACATCACCCCACTGGAAAAGCCATTGCCGCACTGGGTGAAGCAACTTTATGACCACAATAATCCTATGCCTGCATCTGTTGAGAAGAAGGCAGACGGACCAAGGAGATCTCAGAGAATAGAGGAGCAAAGGAGGGCTTTTGCTCACATAGTCAATATGGCCTTGATGGTTGAGATTATGAGAGAAGTAAAGGAGCCAACTGACTTAGAAGAAGCACTTGCAGATCCATCATGAAAGGCTGCTATGCAAGCGGAGTATTACAACATAATGAAGAATGACACTTGGGAGCTAGTGGATCGACCAGCAAAGCGGAAGGTTATTGGCACTAAGTGGATCTGGAAGGTAAAGTACAAGGCTGATGGTAGCTTAGAAAAGTACAAAACTAGACTGGTTGCCCAAGGATTTTCACAAGTTGAAGGGTTTGATTTTCAAGAGTCATTTGCCCCAACTGCCATAATGACCACTATTCACATGGTACTTGTAGTGGCTGCCCACAAGAAGTGGCCAGTGTGCCAAATGGATGTTAAGTCAGCATTCTTAAATGGTGACCTCAAGGAGAAGGTGTACGTGGCTCAGCCACCAAGGTTTGAGGCCCCCCATTCTGAGAACAAAGTGTGTAAGCTGAAGAAGGCATTGTATGGGCTGAAACAAGCCCCCAGAGCATGGTACCAGCAGATAGATAAGTTCTTTTTAAACCTAAACTTCAAAAGATGTGCCTCAGATGCTAACTTGTATGTTTACAGGGATGGTAAAAAGTCTGTAGTGATTGTCCTAAATGTGGAAGACCTTCTTATTACAGGTGACTATGAAGATATGATCAACCAAACTCGAAAGGCTTTGAGTTTTGAGTTTGAAATGACAAACTTGGGTTTGCTGTACTATTGTTTGGGGATTGAAGTCTGGCAAGAGCCAGGAAAAATCTTCATCTCTCAGAAGAAGTATGCATGGGAGATCTTGAAGGCATTTGGCATGACCGAGTGCAAGGAGATAGCTACACCTATGGAGGTGAATGCAAAGTTATCCGTCGAGGATTCATCAGCACTAGCAGACATTGGGAGGTATAGGAGGTTGGTCGATAGTCTGATCTACTTGTGTAACACCAGACCAAATATCAGTTTTGCTATTGGTATTTTTTGTAGGTTCTCAAACAAACCTCATGAGAGTCATTGGAAGGCTGGGATGCAGGTGCTCAGATACTTGAAGGAAACTCTTGACTATGGTATCACATACAGTTTCGAAACTTCTCTTGTGGGGAACTGTGACTCAGATTGGGCAAGAGACAGTGATTCCATGAAGTCAGATTTTGGTTATTGTTTCTCTTTGGGTTTAGGAAATTTCTCTTGGATTAGTAAGAAGCAGCTAACAGTGGCATTGTCTTCTACCAAAGAAGAGTACAAGGCAGCTTGTTTTGTTGCATGTGAAGCAGTATGGTTGAGAAGGATTCTATGGCATATGGGAGTGCAGGATGAAGAACCAACTGTGCTGAGATGTGACAATCAGAGTTGCATTGCCATTGCCAAAAATCCAGTGTTTCATGCATGCACCAAACATATAGAGATCCAGTATCACTATGTGCGTGATTTGATGCAGGATGGGATAGTGGAACTAGTCTACTGTCCAACAAAGGAGAATGGAGCAAATATCTTTACCAAAGCACTTACGAAGGATCTGCTTCAAGTTCATCTTCAGAGACTCGGCATTCGGCCGAGGAGATAGTTCACCTATGGGTGGACATTGAGGGGGGGTGTTAGATATGATCAATGTCCCACCCTCATTAGGTGCCACCAATGATCCATGGTGCTCAAAGTTGTAAGGCCCCCATTATGAGGAGAAGCCAAATGTGAGCCCGGACATTGATTGAGTCTTAACTTGTATATCAGATGAGGTCTATGTGACCAAATGGCAAAAAGGTGACCATTGTGAGTTTAATCTTTGGGTTAGACGGAGTGGTTAAGCTAATAGCAACTCGAGGTGCATTGCATCGAGTTGCGGGGTAAGGGAGTTGAAAGGGGCCCCTATTTTGGGGTTCGGGGCCGCAGAAGCGGCCCCCAGCTGGAAGGTCCTAGGGGGGCCAGCGGCCCCCCAGGCGGGGGTCTAGGGGCAGCGCCCCCAGCTTGATGGTAAAGGGAATATTCCCTAGCCGACTAGTTGAGGCTTATATGGTAGGTCAGCTAGGTCGACCTAACAGCCTTTGCGGGCTATAAAAGCTAAACCCCTTCATAGCCATCTATAATTCATCTTTCACCCAGTCAGAGTTGTTGTTCTAGCTAGCCTTAAGCTCTTCACCTATCTTCTGTCTAGATCACCATCTAAGCTTCACACAGTGGAAGCGAACGGGTGGAAAAAGCCATCTTTGTATCAGTTGTTTGGAGCTAAAGAATTTAATGATTCTCCTCTTATCTGTTGTGTACTCTCTATCTCTTTCTCAAATTCTGTTCGTTGCGCCGTGTAAGTTTTTTACAAGGCCCTTTCCAATGAGGAAGTTCGTTACATGGAACTTTCATGAAGGATAGTTGTTCTTGTCGAGCTTCTTGATGATGGGATTTCCACTGTTCTCTGCCATTATCACAAACAAGGATACAACACAGCAAGCTAGTCTTCTACAATCTTTCACAACACGTGTACACAAGACTACACCAAGCAACCTTTTTCACTGATTGCTCTATAGTACATGTAATCAGCAACCTGTTTGCAGATAAACCTTGTGTTTTCTTCCTGCAAACACCTCAAAAATTACAAATTTGCAATCTGTAACCTGTGCAAAAATCCTCAATTTTACCATCTGTGTGTGTGTGTATGTGTGTGTGTGTGTGTGTGTGTGTGCGCGCGCTCTTTTCCATGCACTATGCAAAATTAGGCTTTTAGCATTTCTTCGTGTGCACTTCAAGTGTTGAAAAACAATGTGGAATGTAATGCAGAATAATAAATGCAACTTCAGCACTCTCGCCTATGTTCTCGGTCTCATAGGGCTTTAAGCTCATTCTTTGCTAGTTGCTCTTGCTTGTCTCTAGGGTTTGCGCTGCATCTTTTCTCTCAATCAAGGTCTAATTGAGGGCCTACAGCTCAGTTTGGCGCTCTTAGTAGTAGCAATAGGTGGACAACTTGCAAGTTGGCTAACATCGTTACTAGATGTGCAATTCACTAATTCTCTAGTTTCTTGTACCAAAAAGGTGTTCTATTTGTTTGTATTGCTCCTGAGGGTTCATCCCCAGGTCAGTCAGGGTTTGCAGATGTCAAATTTAATAGATTCTAGATTCGGCCTAGCTAGTCTAAATTGTAGGGCCCGAGTGTCAGATTTGGCCCCATCTAAGTGGCATAGGGCCCGAATAATATCACGACTAAATCTAAGGGCCAAGTGTCCAAGGGCTGAGTCCAAATTCCATGTGGCAAGGTGGGTTGAATGGCCAATCATCTACTATTGATGATCATATATTGAATTAGCGAGGTAGAATATGGTGGTTCGAGTGGTAGCTAGTCCGAATTGGCGCAGGTCCAATTGCTGAGGGCCGAGTGAGATGGGACCAAATCAAGTGGGCCAAATTTTAGGTGGCCAAGTCTACGTGGGCCAAGTGAGCTGAATATGAGTAGGCCGAGGGCTGATTCTAGGGTTGCCTGGAGTGGATGTTCGAATCTGAGACTTGGATAAACTGAGAGTGATGGCATGTACAAATAGTGAAGGCAATTTTTGCTTTGTTTGTGCAATGTATAGCATGCTAGGTGGCAAGCACTTCCAGAATAGATCAATGGACAAAGGTCAAGGTTTGTATATACCTAATGTGCTTGAAAAACTCCGAAGCAAATCAATTGATCCACTGCAAGGGTTTGGTCTATCCAAGCTCTCTCTCTCTCTCTCTCAATGGTATTGTTGCAAATGAGCTCTCCCTTGTCCTCCTGGGTTTTAAACCTTTGCCCAACTAAGGGTTGACCCTCCCAATCACTCCCCTTGCAATATTAACACATCTAAGCACTCTTTTCCTCCATTTCTTCCTTATTTGTGCCCTGTTTTGCAGCAAAACCCTAAAGTTTTTTTTTTCTTTGATTTCTTCCTCCTATCCTACTCTAAATGCAAACCCAAATACTGAAATGATTCCTCCTACTTGCCTAATCATCAAAAAACTAAAATAACTACTTGTTGCAAAGATTAAAACCCCAAGATCTCCTATCTACTATCCCAAGCTCCATTCTCCATAGCCGCGAAAGTACTCATGCTTGAATCAATCACTCATCAATGGAACCAAAATGTAGTGGGGGCTCACGCTCAACCGGCAAGACCCACGAATCGCTTATTCTTTCAAGCGTTTCAAGTGAGCAGCACTAATGGCTATCTCTCACCTAGCAGATGCACCTTTAATCCTGCGGGGGTGTAATGAGCTTACCTTGATGCCCAAATGCATAGCCTCCTCCCTCAAGCAACCCGATAGCTCCACGATTCTAGATGCGAGCTCAAAAAACCTCAAGCCTCCACCTTTAAGCTCCATACTTCATAGCCACGTGCAAGACAAGATAAGAGAAGAGAGAAGAAGAAGAGAGGAGATCATGGAGAGCTTCTTCTCCTTGATCCCTCACCGTCACACACTCACTCCCTCACACTCTCACACTCCCTCTCTCAAGCACACACAAGCAAGCAAGAAGGAGAGAAGAAGAGAAGAAGAAGAGATCACTTTTGCCACACACCAAAGAATGGGCTTCTCATTCACTTTTTGAGTTTATATACCAAACCCCAATCCATTTTGAGCAGCCATCCCCTTTTTTACATGGCTGGTCCTGCCCCTCTTTCCTATTGTCCCCCTATCTTTCTAGCTTCCTTTCAACTGCCCATCTATCCTTACAATTTGCACAGGAGGGAGCCTGGCACTTTTACAAAAGTTTTAATGCTACAAAGGACCTATGGGTTTTAATGCTACTTCCTTGTAAGTTTCTTTGGATTGGGTTATTATGTTGATATCTAGCTCCTCCTTGATTTCCATTGTGTTGGCTCTAGGCACGACTGTTGGACCTTGCCCTTGCCATCTCTAGGCATCATATGCTTGGGCTTTTGGACGCTCCAATCTCCAATGTCATTTTTGAAAGAAAAAATGTTTAGAAAATGGCCAAAATTTGCATTGGCCTCTTCCTCCTCTACCATGTATACGACCACCATCGCATTGTTAATACTCCTAATTTGTGTAAGTTGCTGTGAGTGTTTGTATCTAATTGGCTGATAGGGATTCCATTGGCCAGATTGGGATGCTCTCGCACCTTGCTATCCTTCAAGACAAACCATTTGATAGCAGCCATTATACCAAGAGAATAATTTTTTTGTGAGTGGCCATATTATAGATGTCATGCCACCATTGATTTAGGCCGCATTCAACTTGGACATGGGCCAAATTATTACATTGTGTACACTATAGATTCTTGGCCTCATCTTTTTTAGTTCCTTCTAAGGGTTCCTTTACATTTTCTTTCTTCTTGGACTTGTCAGGCTTTTTCTCCTTCTCATTCTTATCAATAATTGCATGGTGAGGGGACTTGCTTGAGCTACTACACCAAACACACACTGTACACACAAGAGGAAGCTCACTCAAAAACACAAGAAGAGAGATGGATGCCAAAACATTTTCTTGCTAGTTTTTCTTCTTCTTCCACACATACTACATAAATTAGGTGCTTGGAAATATAATTTGATGTCCGAAAGATGAAAGAAAAATTGCACTTATGATTTTTGCATTGCTTAGTATAAAGTTTTTAGAAAAACAATCAGCATTGCACTTAGAACATAGCTAATTTTTTTTTAATCTTTCTAGATAACATTGAAAGTGACATTGTCGATTAAGCCATAGAATATGAGTAGAATAAAATAAAAATTATTTTATTGCTAAAAATAAACATAATGTTAATATTAATGATTATATTAGCGAGAGTGTCAATATCATGAGTTGACCCACATATGAATCAACAAGAAAACTATTGGGGTAAAGGCGCCTCCACCGTGCCGCCCCGTGTATTACTACACTGACAGTACCCGCCACTGCACACTGCAGGTGGCAGGCACCCGTCACGTCACTTTATTCTTTACATTCATTTTAGTGACTAGTAAATAAAGGAAGGCCCGGTCACACATTGTGACTGTTGGAGTTCCCATTTCTTGTCTCTCTCTTTCTTGCTCTTGCTCTCCCGCCATAGCTCGCGTGCAAGCTTCGATCATTCTCACCTTTCAACTAGTTTCAGAGCTTGGCTTCCTCTTGCTCGATCTTGACTCAGTGCTTCTCTACCTTCTCATCGACTCCCTTCACGCATTGGGTCTCCATCCCGGCAGCCATAGCCGATCTCCCGAGCTTCTGACACTCCCCGGCTTCCCGAGCTCCCTCCTGGCATTGTTGGGCTTCTTCAGGGCCTTGGCCTTGAGGTATTGCATTAGAGTTTGAAGGGTTTTACTTCAGTTCTTAGTTTTAAACAAGTGGAAGAAGAGGGGCAGCCATCATTTGAAGCTTCAAAGCTCCATATCTCCCTTGCCCTTTGCTTTGGGCATTCATGGCTTTGTGTATGCCCTCTTTGGGGCCTCTTTGAGCCTCCCGTCCACACCAACATTGCCACATGGAGTAGCCACTTCCCAGGACAGCCTGCACTGAATTTGCACCAGATTTCTGCCTGCCTACTCATCAGGTTTTCAGCCTATATGCCTTGGCTCCTAAATGAGCACTTAAACAATGGTTTCTAGAAGGCATTTGAGCTACTTTGAAAGCCTCTTTAGGCCTTGTGCTTGGCATTGAAGCTTTGGGGCTGACATTCTCTAATTTGGGACTGTCATTTACTATTATATAGTGCTGGAAACAGGGCAGCCCCACTTGGCATTGGCATTTGATGCTTATACTCTACTCTGGTTACCTTGTTTAATGCCCATATGCAGCCTACATGATGCCTAGTGCCTTGGGAATGTATGCACATGATTATGCCATGATTTTGGCCTGAAATATTGGCTGAAATTTCTCCATTTTGACAGTCAAACTTGGCTGTAATAATAGTGGGCTGAAGGTACTTTGGATGCTTTGTCACTTACCTATTGGTACCGGATGTATGCTTTGGGATTTGCCATCATGTATTTGACATTTGGGGACGACTTTGAGCTCATGTTTGAGTCTATGGAATGTATTTGAGCTACGCATAAGCTCCGTCTTGGTTGGTATTCACTGGCATTTGGACTGACTTGGCATGCTCTTGGACCGCTTATGCCTCATGTCTATGCTTGACAGTTAGGCTTCATACATTACATGCTTTGGTTCATGATATATGCCGCTTGGTTCGTCTATGCTTTACCGATATTGGGAGCTTTGCCTTGGATGTATTTGAGCATTTCGGACTCATTTTGATCATTTACTTGGTTGCTATCGGATGTCATTGAGTTGGCAGAGATCTTATTTTGGGATTATGTATTGCTTGTTGGTTGCTTCCATCAGTTGCTTTATGTATGTCATGCTCTTGGGATGCGTACGACGCATTGACTTGGTCACTTGTCACTGGTACTTTGTCTTGGGTTGCTTGAGCCCTTGAGCTCATTTGTACGCCTTTTGTGCCAGTGGGAGCATCTTGCATGCTTACTTGACCTTGAGCAGGGATTACATGCTATTGGAGCAGTTACATGTATTGGAGTAGTCTATGTCATTGAGCAGTTACAAATGTATTGAGACTTTGGGATTATACTCCGACAATTGGATGTTGCATTGAGTATATGTCTTGGTTCACAAGATGCTTATGAGCTGAGTCTCAGTTTTGGATCCGCTTTCTTTTGAGCAGACACCTATTTGTGTCAGGTTTTGGCAGTTGCAGGTACATTTTGCCTAGATTGTCTGGGGGGTGTGCCTCTTACTGGCAGATGCTATTTGACATCTATCGGTGTTATGCTCATGTATTTTCACTGTCATTTGGCTTTGCTTTGTCCTCTTTATGCCGGCTTTGGACCTAGCATTGTTTAGTTGACATTAGATCTAGTTTTGGGATAGTTTGCTCTCATTATTGCAGTTCTGAAATTTATTACAACAAGCATTTATTGGTGGACTGAGTAGTATTTTTTATGCTGAAATATCATGATTTGGTGTACTACACCTAGTACTAAGTGGGCAGCATCTTTTGGCACACTTTTCTTGCCATTTGGAGCTCATTTCAGTGGATTTTGGGCATTTTCTGCAGTAAAACAGCAAGCAATTTTAGACTATCTGTGCATTTCCAGCCTGCATTATGGCGTCCTGTTTGACTGATAATGCCATATTTAACATCACAAAGTTAGATGGTACCAACTACTCTTATTGTAAGAGTCAAATTTGGCAAGTCTTGGTGCAAAAATCTCAGATTAAGCCACTTCGGTTGAGCAGGCAGTAGCTTGCAACTATGAACAATGACGACTGGCTTGAACTTGATGAGCTATGCAAGTCCATGATTGTATTGTCTCTCACTGAACAGGTACATTATAATGTATTTGAGGAAGCATAGAGTGCATGGGATCTATGGAATGAGATCAAGAATCTTTATGATAATAAAAGTCCGGCGAGTCAGATGTACTGGTTGAAGCAGCTTATGGATCTGCGCATGAAGGATAATGCGACTATGTCTGCTCACTTGAGCCAATTCCATGCTATACTAAAGAACCTGACTTCGCAGGATATCACCTTTGGAGAGGAAGTAACTCCTCTTTTCTTGCTTGGGACTCTGAATGAGTCATGGGATGTATTCCGCACTGCCCTATGTGCCTCTAGTGCTACTCTAAAATTGAATGATGTTGAGAGTGCTCTTCTGCAGGAAGAGGTTAATCGCAAAAACTTGGATGCCTCTCGTGTTTCATATGCTTTGACAGTTAGAGGCAGGAATGACAGGAATGATCGTGGTCATGGCCGTGGCCGTGACTCGCAGAAGGGTCGGTCTAAATCTCGTGGAAAGTCGCGTAGTAAGTCGTGTGAATGCTAATGTCACTTGTCATCATTGTGGGGAAAAGGGCCATATCAGACCACAATGTTATGAGTTGCACAATGAGAAGCACAAGGATAAGGGGAAAGAGAAAGTGCAGGAGAAGTCCTCTGATCGCAGCATAGTACCTGCGAAGTCCAGCGTCAAGATTGAGGAAATTAATGTCACGCAGACCGAGGATTCTGATGGTGGTGATGAGTTCATACTTGCAACTAGTTCTTCTGATGCCTCACACTTGACTAAGACACCTAGTATGTATGCATAGTGCTGGTTATTGGATTCAAGTGCTCCTTCCATGTGACACCTTACCGTGAGTGGTTTCACTCTTACCGTACTATATCTGGATCAGTCAGACTTGGAGATGACAGGTCTCTTGATATTGTGGGCTGTGGAGATATTCAATTATAGTTTTCCACTGGGGCAGTTCCTTTTTGCTCAGGGGTGTACATCATGTACCTGCGCTTACGCACAGTCTTATGTCTGCAGGACAGTTGGATGATGCAGGGTTTCATGTCTGTTTTGGGGATTCTACCTGGAAGATTACTAGAGGCAGACTTGTGCTTGCTAGAGGTGGCAAGGTTGGCAGCCTCTATCCTCTTGTTGTATCTGGGTCTTTTGTAGACCATGTTTTGGCAGTGGGTTCTATCCCACATGTATCACTTTGGCATGCCCATTTGGGGCATATGTCTTTAAAGGGAATGAAAATGTTATCTTGTTTGCAGTATCTTCAGCCTTTGGACTATGCATGTTTTGACTCATGTGATCATTGTCTTTATAGTAAGTAGAATAGGTCTATGCATAAGAAATCGGGTAGGCCATGCATGAGTGAGCCCTTGGCTTTGGTGCATTCAGATGTTTGTGGGCCCATGCCGTGTATGTCTATGGGTGGCGCGAAGTACTTTGTTACCTTCATTGATGATTTTTCTAGGAAAGTGTGGGCTTATCCCATAAAGCAAAAGTAGTCTTGGCAATCTTTCAGCATTGGCTTGCTCTTATTGAGAACCAGACTAGGTATAGGCTGAAATGCCTTAGGACTGACGATGGGGGAGAATATGTCTCACGTGCTTTTGAGTAGTTTTGTGATGACAGGGGTATTAAGCGTCAGTTGACCGCCCCTTACACCCCACCCCAGAATGGTTTGGCTGAGCGCATGAACAGGACTATTCAGGAGCGTGTCCACTCTATGCTTAGCCATGCAGGCCTACCACAGAGTTTTTGGGCTAAGGCAGTTAGTACGGCAGTGCATGTCATAAACCGATCGCCTTCTAGTGGATTGGATTTCCAGGTTGCAGAGGAAGTTTGGGATGGTAAGCCACCCTCTTATGCGCAACTCCGTGTCTTTGGATGTGAGGCATTCTACCATGTGCCCAAGGATAAGAGGAGTAAGTTGGATCTAAAGAGCATTAAATGCATCTTTCTTGGTTATGGTGATTCAGGAGAGATGGGCTATCGCCTATGGGATCCGCAGGCGTGGAAAATAGTACGCAGCCATGATGTACTCTTCCATGAAGACAAGATGCACAGGCAGCCTGAGAAGGTGGTTGAGACCCGCAGAGTGATCTTTTAGGAGGAGCCTAGAGCTCCTACATAGCTAGTTGGACAGCCTACAGCTACAGCAGATGCTCATGGTCAGGGTGTTGGACAGGCAACAGAGCCTGCAGTGAGATGGTCTGCTAGAGACAGACGTCCACCTGATAGATTTCAGCCCTCTATGCATTATGTTTTGGTTACAGATGCAGGAGAGCCTTTCACTTATGATGAGGCTATGTGCAGGGTGACAGTCACTCCTGGGAGAGAGGTATGCAGTTTGAGATCGACTCCTTGCATAAGAATGAGACTTGGGATTTGGTTGCCTTGCCTAAGGGCAAGAAGGCTTTGCCATGCAAGTGGGTGTACAAGCTGAAAAGTACCCCTGGACACCCCAAGCCGGCATACAAGGCTAGATTGGTAGCAAAGGGTTTTAAGTAGGAGCATGGTGTAGACTTTGATGAGGTCTTTTCTCCTGTGGTTAAGATGACCACCCTGCACTTGGTCTTGGCTTTGGTTGCTTAGCTTGACTTAGATCTATATTAGATGGATGTCAAGACGGCTTTCTTACATGGGGACTTGCACGATGAGATCTATATGGAGCAGCCTAAGGGCTTTGCAGAACCTGGCAGGGAGCACCTAGTGTGCAAGTTGAAGAAAAGTCTTTATGGCTTGAAGCAAGCACCTAGGGAATGGTATCATAAGTTTGATGCCTTTATGCAGTCACAGGGCTACAGCAAGAGTGCTCTGGATCCGTGTCCTTACAGAAGAAAGCCCGTGATGGTTCATTGCTTATTTTGGTACTCTATGTGGATGATATGCTGATAGCAGGGAAAGCTCATGATGAGCTAGATGCTCTTAAATCTCAGCTGAAGAAGATCTTTGAGATGAAGGATTTGGGACAGGCCTCTCACATACTTGGTATGCACATTAGACGCGACAGGCATCATGGACTCCTCTACTTGTCACAGAGGGAGTATATTCATAAAGTCCTTGAGCACTTCCGCATGCAGGACGTAAAGCCTATTGGCTATCCATTGCCTTCTTATGTGAAGGTATCACAGGCCGATTGTTCGCAGATAGATGAGCAGAGGGCCGAGATGGCCCAGATCCCTTATGCTTCAGCCGTGAGCAGTTTGATGTATGCCATGATAGCCACTCGTCCAGATATTTCCTTTGCAGTTGGTGTTGTGGCGCGCTATATGGCTACACCTGGCAGGAAACATTCGGATGCCGTGAAGGGTATCATGAGGTACCTGAAGGGCACAAAAAATATGTGTATTTGCTATGGCAGCCAGGATACAGGGGTCGTGGGGTACACTGACTCCGATTATGTAGGACATGCAGATAGTAGGAAGTCCACTTCTGGCTATGTATTCACCTATGCTAGAGGTGCTGTCTCTTGGATGTCCAGGGTTCAGAAGTGTACGGCTTTGTCTACCACTAAGGCCGAGTATGTTGCAACCATTGAGGCTTGCAAGGAGGCCATATGGCTAGGCCGTCTAGTTCCTGACCTTGGGATTGATGCTATACCTACACTGCATTCGGATTCTATGAGTGCCATTCAATTGGCTAAGAATCCGGTCTTCCATGCGAAGACGAGGTATCACTTCATACGTGGTGTCATGGAGGACAAGTCTGTTGACCTTGTCAAGATCTCCACTGACGAGAATCCTGCAGATCTACTCACGAAAAGCCTCACTATTGAGTGCTTTGCCTTCCTCAGGAGATTGATGGGCGTTGGATGAGATGTTGCCTTTCCTCATCCCTTATACCTATGTACAGTTGTACTGTCTTTTTCTTTTCTTTTCTCTCTCACTGGGGCAGATTCTAACTCAGCAATCTTTTCATAAAATATCAAGAATGTTCAAGTGAAAATAACTATGAAATACTCGACAATCTTGAAATGAACAATATTGGGAAATTAAATAAATATCGAAAGTCTATAGGGCTTGTTAACATTGATAAAAATTTATTGATACAAATTCTAAATTCTAATTAGACTTGGAAAAGCATTTGAAATCCTACTAAGCGTGGGTTAGGATAGGCAACACATGAATTGCCTGCCATAGGCATAAATGCCCATATTATCCTTTACAGTGAGTCCCAAGCGAAACCCTAAGAATAAGGTGGGACCTTAAAAGAGGAACCCTAGATTTGGGTGGGGTTGCTTCCTATGCTAAAAACACTTGATGTTGTTTCTTTTTTATTTGTGCACGTATTGATGGCTGCATAGGAAAGATTGATTGTGCTTGTAGGAATTAAATCTAATTGTAAATATATAATTAGGTTAATAAGAGAAAAGATCACACTATGTCTCCCTGATGGCTAGACATGGAACCCTGCTCCAAGGGGGAGTGTTTTGTACCACCGCTTGGAGCTTTGGACTGGCCCCCACAGTGAGAGGTCGCTTGGCAAGGAATCCATCAAGTAGGAGAATGTGGGAGTTCTAGGGGGCTCTACCCTTAAATCTCTCAATCGCTCCTAGGAATTGCCTGACCCTCACACGAATCAGGATGGGATCCTAGAGCCCGGAGTATTAGTGAACTGGTGGAAATCTTGGAGGGTTTCTTTTCTTCTACGCAAACAGAAGGAATTTTCCGGTGAACAGAGGTTCATCTTCTACATAGGCAGAAGGGGAAAATCATTGTAAAAAACTTTGCAAAAAGATTGTTTTCTCTATCGTTGTATTGTGCCTTAAAATTATGCAAAGTAATCTATGATAATGGGTTAATTAATGAAACTACTTTTATATGACATAACTTAATGTGATAGCTAATTAGAAAACTAAGAAAAACCATTTGTGGAAAGCGGGTGGACGAGATCCGTGACATATCTATCCTACGAATGGGTGGTCCCGATAAGTTGGGAGCTTCTCTCAAGAGATTGAACAAAACGTTAATTATGAAAATTTAGGTAGAGCCAAGCAGTGACTTGCCTAGGGTTAGGTCTTAAAACCTTGATCAGAAATTATCTTAGGGGAAAGATGCGGCAGTTGTGCCAGAACTCTGTTGAGGTTCCCTGAATCCTAACCAGCTGGAAAAAAGTGTTGCACTCCATGAACCAAGGGTAACTATGATCTCTCCACTTGGATGAAAAGCCCTTGTGGGACACCTCCGATGGAGCTAGCTAATGTATTGATACCTCAGTTGTCAAATTTGATAATAAAAGATAACAACGACTAGATTTTGTAAAAATATTGTGCTCTTTGGTCCATCATTGTTTTACAAACCTAGTAAGATATGTTAATGTGGAAATGAAGCTAAAAAGTTTAAGCACTAAACTAATTCATGAAACTTATGATAACCCAAGGTAATACAACTATTGCTAGTCCTTCAAGTCCAGAAGAAGTATCTCCTTAAGCAGGTTAAGCCACCGCAATTCGATGGCAAGGGCAAAGATGTTGAAGCCAAGGCAAAGATTTGGATTGAGACCATGGAGAACTACTTTATTGCCGTGGGAACTACCCCTGCTAATCAAGCTATGATTGCCAAGTTGAAATTTACCAATGAGGCATGCTTGGTGGTGGAAATAGTGGTATAAAGACCAGGGACTTGCTAAGACAACTCTTACTTGGGAAAATATCGATATTTGCCACCAACTTATCACACCTAAAAATGAATGAGTTCTTTAAGATAGCAGGGAATGAGCCTAGAGGCATATTACTCAAAGTTTATCTCACTGCTTAAATATGCACCTTCCATGACTATTGCTTAGCAGGTGTCTAAGTTTTATCACCGATTAAATACTCCTCTAAACACACACCTTGAATCCATGTGCCCAACTAATCTACAAGATGCTTTGATTCATGCAGCACCTCTGGTTTAGGAGATTAAATCAAATCAAAGGAATAATAGGCTCTGGAATTAAAATAAAGGGAATTCACAAGGCTATGTTAAGCAAGCCCAAGGTCAGCGTCCGTCTGGTTAAGGAAAGAGGGCAAAAAAAATTTCAATCAAAAAATTCATACCTACTACGGGAAGTAATTCAAGAGTACTTAGGTGTTTCCACATAGAGGTCAGAACGAAGCTTCAATTACAAAAGGAAAAGCATCTGCTATAATTCTTAAAGATCTTGAAGAAGAGGGAACCCAATTATGGAAGTTGGTATGGAGAGGGCATCAATTCACGCCATCCTCCATAAGAAAGGCCCAAATTGCCATTTTTCAGTGATTAAAACACCAACAGAATATCAGGGTAAGTCCTTTAAAGTTCTGATTGACTATGGAAGCACACACTCATTCATGTCACCAAAGTGTGCCAAGAAATTAGGTATAGACACAATACCTACATCTAGGTTGCTTGTGGAACTTGCCAAGGAAAATAAATCATGTTTACTTAGCAAACTTGCAAAGTGTCATTTAGCTTGGGAACCAATCTCTCTAAAATGGGATTTAGGATCATGAATTTGCGGGCTTACAAATGTCTATTGGGTATGGACTGGTTAATCCCCAATGACACACATGAGGTGACTTGTCAAAACCTAAAGGGGGAAAAAGTGATGACCCAAGGTGAGGCATGAAAACCCAAGGTTCAATTAGCCAAATTATCTCGCATAATAAAAGGGTTAAGAAAAGGGTTATCTGTGTATCTCATAAAATGAGATAAGGTTGAGCAGAATAATCAAGACGAGGGAGAGTCATATTGGTTGAAGGAATATGATGACATATTCTCAGAAGAGCTGACTGAATTACCACCTTGAAGAGAAGTCGATTATTACGAGATTAGACTTGAACCAGGAGCCACTCCAATCGCTATGAGTCCATGTAAAATATATATCCCTGAAGCAATTGAGCTGAAAGAGCAACTCAAGCAGTTACTAGATCAAGGATACATCAGACCTAGTAATTCACCATGGGGAGCCTCAGTCTTGTTTCAAAAGAAAAAGGACGAAACTCTCTATCTTTGTATTGATTACCGAGGTCTAAACCAAGTAACAATCAAGAATAAGTATCTGATCCCAAGAATAGATGAGCTACTTGATAGGCTGCAAGGGGCAAAAATCTTTTCCAAGATTGATCTCTGATCTAGTTACTACCAAATGAGGATCAAGGAAGAAGATATCCCCAAAATTACCTTCAATACTAGATATGGACATTTTGAATTTCTTCTAATGTCTTTCAGTCCAACTAATGCCCCTGCTACATTTAACAGATTAATGTAGGACATTTTTCGACCTTATCTTGATGAGTTTGTCCTAGTCTTCTTTGATGACATCCTAACATACTCCAAGAGAGACAAATACCATGAGCTGTAATTGTGCATTGTGCTCGACACAATGAGGATGCACAAGCTCTATGTGAAGAAAAAGAAGGGTGTCTTTTTCAAAAGACAAATGAGGATGCACAATGAGGATGCACAAGCTCTATGTGAAGAAAAAGAAGGGTGCCTTTTTCAAAAGACAATTGGAATATCTCAAATTCATAGTATCTGTTAAAGGAATCTTTGTAGACCCAATCAAAGTTAGATATTTTCAAGAGTGGCAACCTCCAATGATAGTTAAGGAAGTGAGAATTTTTAAAGGGCTAACAAGATGGTACAAAATTTTCATAAAAAATTACTCCCTAATAGTTGCACCTCTCACTAATTTGCTGAAAAAGAAAACTTCTATTGAGTGGATGCCCATTGAGTAAGCCAATTTTGAGCAGCTCAAGAAAATTTTGGTAACAACACCTATTTTAAAGCTACCTGACCTAAGTCAAGACCTAAGTCAAGAGTTTGAGGTCGTAACAAACATAAGTTCTCTTGCACTAGGTTGTGTTCTTATGCAGCAAGGTCATTCGATAGCCTATTCCTTAGGGAAACTAAAAATCCACGAGAGGAATTATGCCACCCATGATCTTGAGCTGTTAGTTGTGATCCATGCTCTCAAATTGTGGCGACAATATCTGCTTGGAAGCAAGTTTACTTTGGTCACTGACCATAAAAGTCCCAAATGGATCTTTACCCAACTAGACCTCAATATGAGGTAGTGTCGGGTGGCTTGAAGTCTTGCAAAAATTTGATTTTAAAATCAAGTTCAGACCTGGAAAAGAGAATGTGATTGTTGATGCATTAAGTCATAAAGCTTTTTTGAATGCACTTATCATGGAGGAGCCAATTAAAGGAGAGACTTTAGCTACCATGATATCAATCTAGTCATTAAGCTAGCCAAAGAAGAGACAAACAAGGATCCTAAGTATCAGCTAATGCTTAGAGAAATACTAGTTAAGGACACTAATCCTAAACTCAAAGTCAAATACCAAAATTTCACTGTGGATGATGGACTTGTCTATTTCAGGACAAGGCTCTATATTCCTCTAAGTTAAGTGCCAAAAAAGAAGATATTATGGGAAGCCCATGACTCCCCATTCTCAGGACACCTAGCTATGAAAAGACTCTTAATACAGTCAGGAAAAGTTACTACTGGGAAAGACTAAAGCATGATGTTACTGAATGCCTAAGTTGCCAGTGGGTGAAAGCTAAGCATGTCAAAATGCCAGGCAAGCTCCAGCCACTTGACATTCCACATATGAAATGGGAGTTCATCAGTTTGGATTTCGTAGTTGGCTTACATTCTATTCAAGGAGGGTATAATTCAATCATGGTGATTTTGGATATGTTGACAAAGGTCACTCATCTTATCCCAGAGTCACAAGACCAACTACAAAGCTTCGGATATTGCACGACTGTTTGTGAAAGAATTCTTTAGGCTTCATGGATTGCTTGAATGGATCGTTAGTGATCGTGACTCTCTCTTTAAGTCACATTTTTGGAGAAGCCTATTTGAAGTAATTAGAACCCAGATTTGCTTTAGCAGAGCTTACCATCCCTAAATTGATAGTCAAACAGATCAAGTTAATCATTTCATTGAAGATATACTGAGATCTTACTATTCTAGAGAACCAACAAGGTGGATACAGTATTTTCCCTTAGTAGAATTTTCCTACAATGCAACATATCACCAAAGTAATCAAATGACTCCATTTCAAGCGCTGTATAGGCAAGATTGTTTGATGCCATTGAATTTCTTTGATGATCCAACCCTAAAGGTTGAGGCTTCTAAGAAAATGCTAGAAGACATGGATGATCAAGTCAAAACTATTAGACAAGACATCCAAGTTGCCAAAGACTACCAGAAAGCTTATGCTGATCTAGGATGGCAAAAGTGTATCTTCCAGGAGGGAGACATGGTTTTCATCTGTGTACACCCAAAGAAGAGTTCTCTGTCATTAGGAAAGTTCAAAAAGTTGAGTCCAAGGTATCGTGGACCATACAAGGTTCTCAAATACTTAGAAGCTAATGCTTACAAACTGCAACATCCTAATCATGTGAAAGTCCACAATGTATTTCATGTTAGTCTTCTGAAGGCTTATGTGAAGTTAAGTATCAAAGAGTATGATATGACTTTATATACTAGATAACTCATGAAGTAACTAGGCAAAAAACCAACGGAAGAAGTCATTTTGAAGAAAAAAATATGTTTCTGAAAAAATAGGCTAAAATACATGACTTTTTGACACCTAGAGGGAGAGAAAGTATTTAAAAATGATCCCCATGGTGCCATCCAACATGTAAGCAATAAAAATGAATATTTAATGAAGCTCAATTGGCTCTTGACAAGTAGCCAAAAGAATTAGTTGATTGCATAATCCCCCTCATGCCGATAAATACATCCCCTCTCCTTCACAGAAAAAGCAAGAAGGAAGACCCCTTGATGATGAAAAATTTTCTCTGCTTCTCTTATCCATTGAAGCTTTGAGGCTTGAAATGGAGAAATACCCCACCCCCCTTCATGTTGAGAGAGAGAGAGAGAGAGAGAGAGAGAGAGAGAGAGAGAGAGAGAGAGAGAGAGAGAGAGAGAGAGAGAGAGAGAGAGAGAGAGAGAGAGAGAGAGAGAGAGAGAGAGAGAGAGATTCATAGGACATCATATTGTGGAAATTGGAGAGTAATAGAGTATGGGAGAGAGATAGGCCTTCTCAAACGTCAGGGGCAAAGGCCATTTTTAACCCTCTTGCTAAACTTCTACCTCATTTTCATTTGCTCTACCCCCTATTATGCCTTCGTCACATTCGACCATACTACTAAGCAGAACACTAGCGAAATTTTTTAGATAACCTCCAACTCTCCCTAAACTACCCTGTTAATTTTACTTGACATCCATGGCTCCATGAGGTTGCAAAAATTCAAAAAGCCCATTTGAAGCAAGGAACGCAGCCGATGGAGAAAATAACAAGGTAGGAATTGGCAAGACCCCTGTTATAGTAAACCTGAGAGAGGTAACATCTCATTGGTTTGGAAAAAATTAACGTTTTATAAACTTATCACTTTATTTGGCTTTAAATTATTATAATCACATTCTAATGAAAATGCATTTAAACTGTTGCTTATGAAAATAACCTAAGTAATATAATAATTAGCTATTCAGTAAAAAGACTCTTTCACTTGGAAAAGGATTATATTTTCATTATTAAGAAAATATCTTAATTATGGTTTATTTTGTAATATTTATTGTTATTTTATTAATGACACATGTGAACATAATAATAGAAAAATGATAGATGTTGTTAGGGAAGGAAATATTTTATAATTTTTCCTTGAAAGTGACTATCTCTATTTCATTTTGCTAATGATAAATATATGCATATGAATTTTATAATAATTTATGAAAAATAATTTAGATAATATCATAAAATAATCAATACATTAAATCAATAGAAAATTGTATAGGAAAATGTGTACTAGACGCACATAAATTAGGTTCGTGGAAATATAATTTGATGTTTGAAAGATGAAAGAAAAAGTGCACTTATGATTTTTGCATTGCTTGGAATAAAGTTTTCAAAAAAACAATCAGCATTGCACTTAGGACATAGCTAAAAGAAAATTGATCTCTCTAGATAACGTTGAAAGTTTGGCAAATGGTCAGACATTGTCAATTAAACCATAAAATATAAGTAGAATAAAATAAAATTATTTTATTATTGAAAACACATGTAATATTAATATAAATGATTATATTAGTGAGAGTATTAATATCATGAGTTGACCCACATATGAATTAGCGAGAAAACCGAGCCTAAAATATCGAGAATGTTGAAACGAAAACAACTATGAAATACTAGACAACCCTAAAACTATAAGTATCAAGAAATTAAATAAATATCGAATGTCTGTAGGACTTGTTGGACATTGATAAGAATTTGTCAATACAAATTCTAAAGTCTAAACAAACTTGGAAAATCATTTGAAATCTTGCTAAGTGTGGATTAGGACAAGGCATGAATTTCCTGCCATAGGTATAAATGCCCATATTATCTTTTAGGGAAGAAATAACAAATTTTTCATAAGGATAAAATAGACTTAGCATAATTAATCAGATTCGCGAAATAACTTGTGGATCTTGAAAAAGAGTTGCAAGTAGGAAGGAAACACTAAGAAAAAGGTAGAACCTTAAAAGAGAAACCCTAGATTTGGGTGGGGTTGCTTCCTATGCTAAAAACACTTGTTGTTGTTTCTTTTTTATTTGTGCACGCATTGATGGTTGCACAGGAAAGATTGATTGTGCTTGCAACAATTATATCTGATTGTAAATAAATAATCAAGATAATAAGAGGAAAGATCACGCTATGCCTCCCCCTCAACTAGACGCAAAACCCTGCTTCAAGGGAGATTGTCTTGTACCACCACGAGGAGCTTTGGGCCGCCCCGAAACGAGAGGTCGCTCAATGAGGAATCCATTAGGCAAGAAGAGGCGAGAGTGCTAGGGGAGCTTTGGCCATAAATTTCTCAATCGCTCCTAGGAACTACCTGACACTCACACAAATTAGGATGGGATCCTAGAGTCCCTGGTAATAGTGAAGGAACAAAAATATTGGAGGGTTTCTTTTCTTCTACGTAGATAAAAGGGATTTTTCGATGAACAGAGGTTTATCTTCTGCATAGGTGGAAGAGGAAAATCATTGTTAATAACTTTGCAAAATATGTTTTGCCAAAAGAATGTTTTCTCTGTCTTTGTGTTATGCCCTAAAATTAAACAAAGGAACTTATGATAATGGGTTAATTAATGAAATTGCTTTTATATGCCATAATTTAATGTGATAGGTAATTAGAAAACTAAAGAAAACCATTTGTGAGAAGCGAGTGGGTGTGACAGATTCATCCTACGGATGGGTGGCCTCGGTAAGTTGGGAGTTTCTCTCAAGAGATTGAATGAAACGTTAATTAGGAGAAATTAGGTAGACCTGAGCGTTGACTTACCTAGAGTCAAGTCTTAAAACCTTGATCATATTATCTTAGGGGAAAGGTGTGGCAGCAGTGCTAGAACTCTGTTAAGGTTCCTTGAATCCTAACTAGACTAGAAAAAAGAATTGCACTCCATGAACTAAGGTAACTACGATCGCTCCAGTCGGACGAGAATGTTGAGATGACAAGCTCAACACGTGCGGACATTGATGATGGACCACCTGGCTAGAAGGGTCCGCACGTCTACACTTAGCACGTTGGTGATCATTATGATACTCACATGGCCACTCACTTATCACTTATTATATTTAGTTTGTTACACCTACCTACAGCTGGCAAAGACATAGCGCCAGTCGATTAGTGTAGTCGATTATGCACAGTTTGACTTAGTACGTCACTTTCCTTTATGTTGTATCTTATCTATACTTTGTGTACATTGTATAATGTGTGGAAGAAGAAGAAAAAACCAGCAAGAAAATTTTTTGGCCTCCATCTCTCTTCTTGTGTTCTTGAGTGAGCTTCCTCTTGTGTATATAGTGTGTGTTTAGCACATCAGCTCAAGCAAGTCTCCCCACCACACGATTCTTGACATGGTATTAGAGTCGCACCATTGAGAGAGGCTAATTTCGAAGGCTAAAGTGAAGGAGAAGAATCAAGGTTTGAGCAAGTAAGCAACGGGTAAGAAGCTCTCCCATTCTTCCACTCTCTCTCTTGGATAGTGCCTGTGGAGGCACCGGAAGCAGGCTTAAGCAAAAATCTCATATTGCTATGAGATTTGGTGTGCAAGCAAAGCACTGTATGTTCTGCAAATAAGCGCTTTTGGGCTTGTTCGCAGTTATTTTGGGCGTCTGAGGCCATTTCAGGCCCCGTTTTAGAGCCACAAGGTTGTGGACAATAGTTTCATGGTACACTGTGATTTTGACTGTATTTACCGAAAGTGGGTCTGCATGTTACATATTGCGAATCTGTAATTTTTGAGGTGTTTGCAGGAAGCAAACATAAGGTTTATCTACAAACAAGTTGCATATTACATGTACTATTTAGCAATCAATGAAAAAGGTTGCTTGGTGTATTACTGTGCACATGTTGTGGAAGATTGCAGAAGACTAGCTTGATGTGTTATATCCTTGTTTGTGATAATGGCAGAGAACAGTGGAAATCCCATTATTGAGAATCTTGACAAGAACAACTACCCTTCATGGAAGTTCCGTATGACGAACTTCCTCATTGAAAAGGGCCTTTATGAGTTTGTCTCAGGTGAGGAAAAGGAGCCAGAGCTGGGTATCCCTCTGACTGCAGATGAGTTAAAAGCATGCAAAGAGTGGAATGCAAAAGATAAAAAGGTGATGTACTGGCTATCTGTAGTTATTGATAATACTATGTTGGGATATATCAGGAATGCAGAAACTTCACATGCAGCTTGGATAATTTTTTAGAGCATGTTTTCAGTAAATACAAAGGTATGAAAGATTCAACTCAAGCAAGAGTTGAATGCCTTGAAGAAAGGAAAAATGTCCATCAATGAGTATGTTTTGAAGGTGAGGAGCATTGCAGATGCTTTAGCAATGATTGATGCAATGCCGGATGATGATGATTTGGTTTCATCCACTTTGAGTGGCCTTAACAATGAGAAGGCATGGAAAACATTTGTTACTTCAGTATATGTACGGAAGCCATTTCCTGATTTTGATGAGCTGATCTCTCTCATGATTACTGAAGAGATCAATATGCAAGGTGATTCGTCTGAAAGAAATTGCGAGCAGGTCCAAGCATTTTACTCGAGTTCAAGAAGGGGACGTGGTAGATCTTTTTCGAGAGGCTTGTCAAGAATCGCGTGGTGGGGGGACTTGCTCAAGATACTGCACCGAACACACACAAAATGCAGAAGGAGAAGCTCACTCAAGAGACAAGAAGAGAGATGGAGGCCAAAACGTTTTATTGCCGATTTCTTCTTCTTCTTCCACACTTTACAATGTACACAAAGTATAGATAAGAGATAACATAAAGGAAAGTGGCCTAGTAAGTCAAACAATACATAACCGACTACACTAGTCGACTGTGCTATAACTATGCCAGCTGTAAATAGGTATAATAAACTGAATATAATAATTAATGGGTCAGTGGCCATGTGAGAGTCATAATGACCACCGACGTGCTAAGTGTAGACATGTGGACCCATCTAACCAGGCGGTCCATCATTAATGTCCGCATGTGTTGAGCTTGTCATCTCAACACTCCCCCTCAAGCTCAATTGCATCTCTACAACTCCAACTAAGCTTCGAAACTTTTGAAGCTTCTCTATACCCAATGCCTTCGTGAAGATGTCAGCTATCTAATCCTATGTGCTTACATATACCAAGTCAATCTCACCTGCTAGTATCTTCTCTCTCACAAAGTGATAGTGTATCTCAATATGTTTTGTCCTAGCATGGAACACAGGGTTCCTAGCCAACTGTATACTACTCATGTTGTTACAATAAATGACAACTGGACCTTCCACCTGCACATCTAAATCAGCCAATAAATTTTGCAGCCATACTATCTCAAATGCTACAACAGCAACACCTCTATACTCAGCCTCTGTACTCGACAAAGCAACTATAGATTGCTTTTTACTGCTCCAAGTAATTGCTGCACTACCAAGAGAGAACATGTATCCGCTGGTAGATCTTCTATCAGACATACTACCAACCCAATCTGCATCTGTGTATCCAAACACCTGTACATCTGTATCTGCCTCATAGAAAAGTCCATAATGTAATGTGGACTTCACATATCCCAATATGTGTCTGACTGCATCCAAATGTGGCTTTCTAGGTACTTGCATAAACTCACTCACAAGACCAACAGTGTAGCTCAAGTCAGGCCTTGTAATGGTCATGTAGATCAAACTCCCCACTATCCTCCTGAACATAGTAGGGTCTTCTATCTCATCCCTAACATCAGCACTCAACTTTACATTCTGCTCCAACGGGACTGAAAGTGGTTTGCATGCTGTCATACCATATTTGGATGACATATCCAAGCCATACTGTCTTTGGGACAGCCATATACCATCATCACATCTAATCACCTCAATGCCAAGGAAGTACCTTAGCTCACCTAAATCCTTCATCTCAAACTTCTTCTTCAAAAGTCCTTGACTTCAGCAATCCCACTATCACTATCACCTGTAATAATCAAGTCATCCACATAGATGACTATGATGACCAAACCTGCATCTCCCTTTCTCACATAAAGTGAGTGATCAGCATCAGAAACATAAAAGCCAATATTGACAAGATACTCTATGATCTTGTCAGACCATGCTCTAGGTGCTTGCTTGAGCCCATACAGCACCTTCTTCAACCTGCACACATACGTGGGATGCTCTAAATCTTCATAACCTGCTGGCTAATCCATATACACTTCTTCCTGCAAATCACCATGCAAGAAGGCATTCTTCACATCCATTTGCTACAACCTCCAACCTTTGGCTACTGCCAAAGCAATCACACATCTGACAGTTGCCATCCTAGCAACTGGACTGAAGGTTTCTTCATAATCTATGCCATATGTCTGGGCATAGCCATTTGCAACCAGCCTAGCTTTGTACCTACTAATAGAACCATCTTCATTGTGCTTAATCTTATAAACCCACTTACATCCAATAGCTTTCTTGCCATTTGGCAATGATACTAGATCCCAAGTCTTATTGGCCTCTAATGCAGCCATCTCCTCATCCATTGCTACATCCCAATGAGTATGACCAACAGCATCCTCAAAACAAGTGGGCTCAACATCCTCAACTAGTTTCACCATATAAGCATAATGGTGAGCTGCATAACCTTCAAAACCAAATCTTTTAATAGGGTATCTGACCCTGATGGATCTGCGTACCACTGGATCACTCAATGGAGCCTTTACATTACTATGAGCTCTCTGTACACCTGGTGTCCTGACAAAAGGAATACCAAGCTCATCATCCAAGCTCTCTGAGCCACTGGAGTCTCCATCAAGAACTGCATCAATGCCATCTGACACTTTATTCTTTCCTTTTTCTTTACATGTAGTGCTACTAGATGCACCTGAAGATGTAGAGCTACTCCTTAGTCTCCTAGACCAAGGACTACCAGATGATGTCTCTGGTCCACTAAGAGTCCGTGATTCTTGCTTTTGAGCCTGCACATGAGTGTCATGATCATCATCATCATCCAATGCATCACCACTAGATGCATACCAACTGCTCATTTCATCAAAGATGACATCCTTGCTCACTCTGAGCTTACATGTGACAAGGGTTATAACATCGATACCCTTTCTACTCTAAAGAGTATCCAATAAAGACACATTTTTCTGCCTTTAGATCAAGCTTCTTCCGTAGCTCATCTGGCACATGAACATATGCAATACAGTCAAACACTTTCAAGTGTGAGACATCAGGCTTCTTACCTGTAAACATTCTTCGGGGGTCATACCATGAACTGCAGCTATGGGAGTTCTGTTCATAATATAAATAGTAGTATGAACAACCTCAGACCAAAAATTCTTAGGCATATTCTTTTCAGCCATCAAGGCAGGTGCAACTTCTGCAATATACCTATTTTTCCTTTCTACAACCCCATTTTGCTATGGGGTATACCTGCATGTGAACTGTCTCTTTATCCCATGAGACCTCAGAAAATCACTGAACTCATTCGAGAGGTACTCTGGCCCTCCATCTGACCTCAAGCACTTTACTTTCAAGCCTGTTTCTCTTTCAACTACAGCCTTGAAAGTTCTAAAGTGCTCAAATGCTTCTATTTTCCTTCATAAAATATACCCACAACTTTCTAGAACAATCATCAATGAATGTGACAAAGTATGAACTGCCTCCAAGAGATACATTTTGCGTAGGCCCCCAAATATCTGTATGCACAACATCAAGGATATTTCTGCTTACATCTCTGTCATGTGAAAAGGGTTGTCTTGCCTGCTTACCAAACTGACATGCTTCGCATACCTTATGAAATTCTGCAACTCTAAATGTAGGCAAACCTGTAACCAACCCTTTGGATTGCATTAATTTCAACCTTTGCAAATTTGCATGTCCAATGCGTTTGTGCCAAATTTCAATATCTGCAACAATACCTTTTCCTTTAGCATACATAACAGCATTCATAGTAGGAATTCTAGCATCCAGAGTAAACATACGTCCAACTTTACTTCCCTTTGCAACCAACCTGCACTTGTCATTGAAGTCTTATACAAAGCAGCCCTTTGCATTAAATCTGACTTGCAACCCTTGCTCTACCATCTGACTGACTGACACCAAGTTCTTTGTAATAGATGATACATGTAATACATCTGAAAGACTCTTTGTCTTACCATCATGCAAGGACAAGGGAACTTTTCCAATGTGTAAAATTGGGTGGCATGAATCATCACCCGTCTACACATAACCTGTATTTTGCAAATCTTGCATCTCTCCAAACATTCTGCATGGCTGGTCATATGATTGGATGCACCTGAATCAACATACCAAACATCATCATGTGTTCCCTTTCCTATAATAGCATTCAGCATATGCTGCATAACAAATAGACGTTCATTTATGTCTTCATTCTGTCGTGAAAACGATGCATAGTTTCCTTGTTGCAACTTTCCACTGCACATATCATCTTTCTTAGCATAACATTGGGCTGCAATATGACCTATTTTGCCACAGTAATGACACACAATACCAAAGTTGTTAGAACCTCTGTCTGCCATCCACCTCTTCCTCTAAAGCTCCCCCTGTCTCTAAAGTTACCACGACCTCCTGAAACCTACATATTGCCAAATTGTTGATTCAATCTGTTTTGCTGGTTTTCACTACCACGTCTTGTACCACGACCTCTTAAAGAGAACATGCCACGTCCCCTTCCTGAACTGGAGTAGAAAGCTTGGACTTGTTCACCACTTTTTTCAGATGTCTCACTCTGCATATTGATCTCTTTGGTGATCATAAGGGAGACCAACTCATCGAAATCTGGAAATGGCTTTTTGACATATACGAAAGTTACAAAAGACTTCCAAGCCTTTTCATTGTTAAGTCCACCCAAGGTGGACGACACCAAATCATCATCATCAAGCATTGCATCAATTGCTGCCAAGGCATCTGCAATGCTCCTTACCTTTAGTGCATACTCATTGATAGATATCTTTCCTTTCTTCAATGTATTCAACTCTTGCTTGAGTTCAATCTTTCCTGCCTTTGTATTTACAGAAAACATACTTTCAAGTATGGTCCAAGCTGCATATGAATTCTCTGCATTTCTAATATTTTCCAATATATTATTGTCAATTACTGCAAACAGCCAATACATAACCTTTTTGTCTTTTGCATTCCATTCCTTCTGTGCCTTTGTCTCTTCTACAGTTGGAGGATCACTCACCTCCGGCTCCTTTTCTTCACCTGAAACAAACTCATAGATGCCTTTTCCAATAAGGAAGTTCGTGACATGGAACTTCCATGAAGGGTAGTTGTTCGTGTTGAGCTTCTCAATGATGGGGTTTCTACTGTTCTCTGCAATTATCACAAAGCTACTACCAAACAGCAAGCAAATCTTTTGCAACCCTCGACCTGTAGTGCACAACAATGCACCAGACAGCCTTTTTCACTGTCTGCTCAACAATACATGCAATCTACAACCAGTTTACAGATAAACCTTGTGTTTATTCGCTGGTGAACACCTTTGAACTTACAAATCTGAAATTTGTAACCTGTACACCCACTTTCGGTCAATATAGCTGAAGTCACAGTGTACCCTGAAACTGTTGTCCGCAACCTTGAGGCTCTAAAATGGGGCCTTAAACGGCCTCAGATGTCCAAAATAACTGCGGATAAGCCCTAAAGCACGTCTCTGCAGAATGCACAGTACTCTTTGCGCACACCAAATCTCACTGCAATCTGAGATTTTTTGCTCTGTCCTACTTCTGGTGCCTCCACAGGCACTGTCCAAGAGAAAGAGTGGAAGAATGGAAGAGCTTCTTACCTGTGGCTTGCTTGCTTGAACCTTGCTTCTTCTCCTTTACTTTATCCTTTGAAATTAGCCTCTCTTAGTGGAGCAGCTCTAATACCATGTCAAGAATCGCGTGGTGGGGGGACTTGCTCAAGATGCTACACCGAACACACATAGACTGCACAAGGAGAAGCTCACTCAAGAGACAAGAAGAGAGATGGAGGCCAAAACGTTTTCTTGCTGATTTCTTCTTCTTCTTCCACACACTTTACAATGTACACAAAGTATAGATAAGAGACAACATAAAGGAAAGTGGCCTACTAAGTCAAACAATGCATAACCGACTACACTAGTCGACTGGTGCTATAACTACGCCAGCTATAAATAGGTGTAACAACCTGAATATAATAAGTAATGAGTCAGTGGCCAGGTGAGAGTCATAATGACCACCGATGTGCTAAGTGTAGACATGTGGAACCATCTAACTAGGCGGTCCATCATTAATATCCGCATGTATTGAGCTTGTCATCTCAACAAGGCTGTGGTATGGGACGTGCTAGCGATAACTAGCAAAACAGGTTCAATCAACAATTTGGTGAAATGCAGGTTTCTGGAGGCAAAGGAAACTTTAGAGGCAGGGGGAGCTCTAGAGGAAGAGGTGGATGGTAGAATAGAGGTTCTGGAAATTCTGCTATTGTTTCCCATTATTGTGGCAAAACAGGCCATATTGCAGCCCATTGCTATGCAAAGAAGGATAATATTCATAGTGGTAAATTGTAGTAAGGAAACTATGCATCGTCTTCACAACAGAATGAAGATAAAAATGAGCGTCTGTTTGTTATGTAGCATATGATGAATGCAGTTAGAGAAAAGAGGACACATGATGATGTATGGTATGTCGATTCAGGTGCATCTAATCATATGACCAGTCATATTAAATGGTTTGGAGAGATGCAGGACTTACAAAACCAGGTTATGTGCAGATGGGTGATGATTCATGCCACCCAATTTCACACATTGGAAAGGTTCCCTTGTCCTTTTATGATGGCCAGACAAAGAGTCTGACAGATGTATTACATGTGCCATCAATTACAAAGAATCTAGTATCTGTTGGCCAAATGGTAGAGCAGGGGTTGCAGGTCCGATTCAATCAAAAGGTTGTTTTGTAGAAGACTTTAATGATAAGTGCAGGTTGGTCGCAAAAGGAAGTAGAGTTGTTCGAATGTTCACTTTAGATGCTAGAATTCCTGCAATGGATGCTGCTATGTATGCTAAAGGAAAAGGAGTAGTTGCAGATATTGAAATATGGCATAAACATATTGGACACACAAATGTGCAAAGGCTGAAATTAATGCAGTCCAGAGGATTGGTTACAGGGTTGCCTTTATTTAGAGTTGCAGAATTGCATAAAGTCTATGAAACATGCCAATTTGGTAAGCAGGCAAGACAACCCTTCACGCATGACAGAGAAATGAGTAGAAAAATACTTGATGTAGTGCATACAGATGTTTGGGGGCCTACACAGAATGTATCTCTTAGTGGCAGCAAATACTTTTTCACATTTATTGATGACTGCTCAAGGAAGTTATAGGTATACTTTATGAAGGAAAAAAGTGATGTGTTTGAGCACTTCAAATCTTTTAAGGCAGTTGTTGAAACAGAAACAGGCTTAAAAGTAAAGTGCTTGAGATCAAATGGAGGGGGAGAGTACCTCTCTAATGAGTTCAGTGACTTCTTGAGGACTCATGGGATAAAGAGGCAATTTTCTTGCAAATATACCTACAGCAGAATGGTGTTGTGGAAAGAAAAAATAGGCATATTGCAAAAGTTGCACGAGCATTAATGGCTGAAAATAATATGCCCAAACACTTTTGGTCTGAGGCTGTCCATACTGCTGTCTACATTATGAACAGAACTCCCACAGTTGTTGTTCATGGGATGACTCCTAAAGAATGCTTTACTGGCAAGAATCTTGATGTATCGCACTTGAAGGTATTTGGCTGTGTTGCATACGTTCATGTGCCAAATGAGCTACGGAAGAAGCTTGATCCAAAGGCAAAAAAATGTATTTTTATTGGATACTCTTTAGAGTAGAAAGGGTATCGCTATTATAACCCTATCACAGGTGAGTTCAGAGTGAGCAGGGATGTTATCTTTGATGAGATGGGAAGTGGGTATACACCTGCTGGTGATGTTTTGGATGATGATAATGATCAGGACAGTTATGTGCAAAAAGATAAACAAGAATCATGGAGTTTAGTGGACCAAAAACATCATCTGGTACTACACCTACAGTGAGCCCTTGGTCTAGGACTAAGAAGTAGCCCCACATCTTTAGGTGGATCTATAAGTGCTGCAGGGAAGGACAAAGGAAAGAAGAAAATGCTGGATGGTAATGATGCATCTACCAGTCATTTGCGATTTGATGGAGATTCTAGTTGTTCGGAGAGTTTGGATGATGAGTTTGGTATTCCTTCAGTCAGGACGCAAGATGCACAGAGAGCTCATAGTAATGTAAAGGCTCCATTGAGTGATCCGGTGGTACGCAGATCTAGCAAGGTCAGATACCCTGTTAAAATATTTGGTTTTGAAGGTTATGCAGCTCACCATTATGCTTATATGGTGAAACTAGTTGAGGATGTTGAGCCCACTTGTTTTGAGGATGCTGTTGGTCATTCTCATTGGGATGCAACAATGGATGAGGAGATGGCTGCATTAGAAGCCAATAAGACTTGGGATTTGGTACCCTTACCTAACGATAAGAAAGCTATTGGCTGTAAGTGGGTTTACAAAGTCGAGCATAATGCAGATGGTTCAGTTAGTAGGTATAAAGCTAGGCTGGTTGCAAAAGGCTATGCTCAAACATATGGCATAGATTATGAAGAGACATTTAGTCCAATTGCTAGGATGGCAACTATTAGATGTGTGATTGCCTTGGCAGCAGTCAAAGGTTGGAATTTATAGCAAATGGATGTTAAGAATTCCTTCTTGCATGGTGAATTGCAAGAAGAAGTGTATATGGAGCAGCCAGCAGGTTATGAGGAGTTAGAGCATCCCACATATGTGTGCACGTTAAAGAAGGCACTCTATGGGCTGAAGCAAGCACCTAGAGCATGGTCTGACAAGATTGGAGAGTATCTTGTCAATATTGGATTTTGTATTTCTGATGCTGATCACTCACTTTATGTGAGAAAGAGAGATGCAGGGTTGGTCATCATAGTCATCTATGTGGATGACTTGATTATTACAGGTGACAGTGACAATGGGATTGCTGAAGTTAAGGACTTCTTGAAGAAGAAGTTTGAGATGAAAGATTTGGGTGAGCTGAGATACTTTCTTGGTATTGAGGTGATCAGATGTGATGATGGTATATGGCTGTCCCAAAGGCAGTATGGCTTGGATATGTTATCCAAGTATGGTATGACAGCATGTAAGCCTCTTTCAGTACCATTGGAGCAAAATGTGAAGTTGAATGCTGATGTTGGAGATGAGATAGAAAACCCTACTATGTTCAAGAGGATAGTAGGGAGTTTGATTTACATGACTGTCACAAGGCCAGACTTGAGATATGTTGTTGGCCTTGTCTGTCAGTTTATGTAGATGCCTAGAAAGCCTCATTTGGATGCAGTTAGACGTATATTGAAGTATGTGAAATCCACTTTACATTATGGACTTTTTTATGAGGCAGGTAAGGACATACAAGTCTTTGGATACACAGATGCAGATTGGGCTGGTATCATGTCAGACAGAAGATCTACAAGTGGATTCATGTTTTTCCTTAGTAGTGCAGCTGGTCCACAGATCGGTCACCGTATGCTCGCGTAGTGAGCATCAGAAGGTCCCCAAGAACAAAAGAACTCTATTTTTTGCACACAAATCAATGAAGAAAGCTTGCACGACATGAACAAGAGACCAATTGGGTGCAATCTCCCCCCATGCCTTGTGTGAGTGCTCCACAAAGCATGTATTTCATATATTATTCATCTTCAAGCTCAAATAATAGCCCAAATTACAAAATAGCACGCTTTAGCTTTTGAGTTTGCTTTTGTGCCAATAAAGAATTAAAGCTAATGGGCTCCCAAGAAGTCACGCGGTGTCCAAATACAATGTCCAATATAAGTATTTAAATCGTGCGCCCATGTGCATACAAATATAATAAATAAATATCAAGCGCTTTGATAAATAAGCGTGACAAAATATAGGTGCCATGCCTAAGATACGTGCCCATCAAAACTTAATGATAATTTGAATACATGCTATCCTCTAATGCTTCCCACTGTCACCGCTGCTTGCTCTACACATCAACTAAAGCATTCACAATTATTAGAAAAATAATACAATTAAACCGACAAAAGTGAATACCTAGCAGTCTTTAGCTACATAAATAAATTGGTTAGAAATCAATCCTAACCTTAATTTATTACGAGTGCGCACTCTAAAATCATAAATGTTTATTAATTTAAATATGTATTTTGCAAAGTCACCCATGTACACATAAAATTAACAAAACACCCGAAAAGGATAGGCGTCCCCATCGACTTCTCGCACAAAGAATCCACTTTGTATATGAGCCCCGGTAATAAAATTTTATGGAATCCACCGCAAAACCTTATGGAATCCACCGTGGCACAGAATCCACCGTGAAATATGTCTCCTGGCATCATACCCCCGGGGTGGGATAGCAATTGTCCTCAATTGCTATTAGCTCAATGTGGAGCTAACAGAGTGGGGAAAGCATTTAGGTCTCTAGCGTGCATCCATTGGGCCTCTTCAACAGGATGATTTTTAAACTTGACCAAATATCTAGAATATCTACGGCCGGTTCTAATGGTCATAAAGTTAGTATCTATAATAGTTTCAGGCTCAAGGATTTCAGTTTCATCATCTAGTAAAGGAGGGTTTTCATAGACAGGATGTACAGGTAATTGGCCTCTAAAGGATCGTAATAAACTAATATGGAAGGTGTTGTGGATTTTCCAATGTTGTGGTAATTCTAGTTTAAATGCATTGTCATTGATTTTGTGTATGATCTTGAATGGTCCATAAAATCTAGGTGCTAATTTGACAACTGGGTGTTTATCTACACTTTGTAATCTGCATTTTTCTATTCGTAACCAAACATAATCATCAACTTTAAAATGCATAGCCTGTCTTTTCTTATTTTCTTGTTTTGTATATGATTGGGCTTTGGCAATCATATCTTTAACTTCATTAAAAATAGTGGCATGCATGTTAGCAATATCATCAGCAATTTGAATTTTGTTTGATAATGATGCAACAAGTGTAGGCAATCGATATCCATAAATAACTTCAAATGGTGCTTTCTTTGTAGCTGTATGTGGTGTGTTATTATATGCAAACTAAAGTAAATGTAGATGTGTATCCCATGTGTGTGGTTTTGAAATGGTGTAAGCATGCAAAAGATCTAAAATAGTACTATTAGTAGCTTCTGTTTGACCGTTTGTTTCAGGATGAAATGCAGACGAAAAATCAATCATTGTTCCTAAGTTAGCAAACAAAGTAATCCAAAAATTATTGCAAAATCTAGAATCACGATAAAAAATAATAACTTTTGGTAAACCATGGTCAGTGAAAACTGTTTTCAAAAACATTTGAGCAGCTTGAGATGCAGTTAAAGTTTTCTTGCATGGACTAAAATATACTTGTTTGCTAAACCTGTCTACAACAGTCTAGATCATATCATGATTAGCTTTAGTGTTAGGTAAACCAGTGATAAAATCCATTGAAATCTGTTCCCATGGTCGTGATGGAATAGATAATGGCATTAGTAAACCATATTGGTTACCATGGTGTCTTTTAACTCGTTGACAAACTAAACATTCAAATACAAAGTTAGATACATTAGTGTCCATATATGGCCAATAAAAATCTTCAACCAATGTACACAAAGTAGATATAATTCCTCTATGACCTTGATATGAAGGACAATGAATTTCATGCAAAACAAATGATCGAAATGGAACTGTCACACATAATCTTTTTTAATAAAACATAAATCCATTATTGTAAGACAGTGAATCAATAGGAATCCAATTATTTGCAACTAGTTTATTCCAATCAGCTTGAAAAATAAGATCCTGATGATAAGTATCTTTCATAAGGATAAGGGAATCAAATGATATCACAGAAATATTTTGAATTGTGGGTCTTCTACTCAAAGCATCAGCTACAACATTCTCTTTTCCTGGTTGATATTATATAAGGAGATGAAAACTTTGAATAAAAGCGGCCCATTTAATGTGTCGGTCAGATATTTGTGGTTGACTAAGGAGATGTCTAATGCTTTGTTGGTCGGTTTTGATCATAAATTCAGATCCCATTAAATAATGTTTCCATTGACGTAAGGCTTGTACTACAGCTAACAATTCTTTATCGTAGGTAGAATATTTAAGTTCAGATCGTTTGAGTTTACAACTAGAGTAGGCTATGGGATGATTATCTTGCATAAGGACGGCTCCTATTCCAGATCCACTAGCGTCAGTAACTACTAAGAAGAATGGTCTATTGAAGTCAGGTAGTTGTAATACAGGAGCATGAGTTAAAGCATGTTTCAATAAATCAAAGGGTTTTTGTTGATTGTCAGATCAGTTATACACAATACCCTTCTTTAAAAGTTTTGTCAAAGGTAATGCAAGTAATGAGAAATTCCTTACAATGTTTTTGTAAAAGCTAGCAAGACCTAGAAAAGAACGTAATTTATGCACATTTTTGGATATGGGCCAATGTAAAATTGCTTCTATCTTTTTAGGGTCGACTTTAATACCTTCTGATGAAATAATATGTCCTAGATATTCAATTTCTGTTTGGAAGAATTCACTCTTTTCTAGATTAGCATATAATTGATTGTCTTTTAACAACTTAAAAACTAAAGACAAATGTTCATAATGCTCATTCTCATTTTTACTGAATACTAATATGTCATCAAAGAAAACTATGACACAATGCTGATGTTTCAAAAATATGTGATTCATCATACGACTAAATGTGGCTGGTGCATTAGTTAAACCGAAAGGCATAACTAGAAATTCATAGTGTCCAAATTGTATTCTAAATGCAGTTTTGAATATATCAGATTTGTCCAATCTTACTTGATGATAGCCAGATTTAAGATCTATCTTATTGAATATGGCAGATCCTTGTAGCTTATCCATAAGATCATCTACCCTAGGAATCGGATATCTATTCTTAACAGTAATTTTATTTAGGGCACAATAATCAATGCACATGCGATAAGTATTATTTTTCTTCTTTACTAATAAGACAGGTGCACCAAATGGAGAACTACTAGGTCGAATTAATCCTCTGTTAAGTAATTTTTCTATTTGATTTTGAATTTCTTTCTGTTCAATTCGATTATGTCTATATGGTGCTTTACATGGTGGTTGTGTTCCAAGAATTAAATCTATCTTGTGATCTTCAGGATGTGAAGGTGGTAGTCCAGGTGGTAAATCAGCAGCAAAACAATCTTGAAATTGGGCAAGAAATTGTGTATGCCTAGGGTGCATCTGTTTTTCTTTAGCTTGAAGTTCATTCATCCATATTAAATAAGATTTGCTACTTTTACATAATGCACATTTAGCCTAAGTATGAGTAAGTAGTGGAAAATTATTGGAAGCGTGCATACCATGCAATGTGATTTGTTTTCCTTGAAAAAATTTTAATTGAATGCATAGAATAATCTATATCAGGATTGTATTGATGACACCAAGGCATTTCTAAGATAATGTCACTAGACTGCAAAGGTACAACTAAGAAATTTTTTCGTTCAGTATATTCACCAATTTTAATTTCTAAATTATGCACCTCTCGTGTTCCATTATATCTCGTTCCTAGGAATGCAGCTTTGATGCGATAATGTGTAGAAACAGTTTGTAAATTCAATTTTTTGACTAATTTTGCATAAATAAAGTCATGTGTGCTCCCATCATCATGTAAAATAATCTTTTCTTTACCATGCACAAAACATTTCATTCTTAATAAAGAATGGGGAGTTGGCATACCTGGCAAAGTATTCGAAGGGGTGCCAATGCCGTCATCATCTTCTGTAAAGTCTGGCACTTCCTCACGTTCTTCTTCTTCTATTCCTCCCAGATAATTGATATGGACAGGTGGCTTTTTGGATTGACAATTGGCTGCTAGATGTCCAGGTTGATGACATTTGTAACAAACTATGGGTTTGGCTTTGGATACATTATTGGTAATGGTAGGAAGTTTAGGAATGTTGGGATTTGACTGTGGGGATGGCTTAGGGTTTGGATTGGTGTCTGATGGCAAGGCAGGTGGTCGTGTCCAAGATTTACGGAATAAAGATGGAAGAAAACGACTTTGATTGAATCTTCAAAAATTTGAATTGAATTATTTGGAACCAAAGTTACCATTAGTTGGAAATTGTTGTGGTCACGTCTCTCTTCCGCGAGTCTTGTCTTCAAAGTCATGAGCCAAAGAAATTGCATCTTCAAGTGTTGTTGGCTGAACATATTGACTTCCGCATAGAAATGTCCAAGTAGGCTAGACATAAACTTGCGTTTATGAGTTTCTTTACATACATCTTCGAGCATACGTAGTTGCAGTAAAGCATTCCAGAAATGTTCAGTGTATTGGAAAATAGGTTCGCGATCCCTTTGTTGTAGAAGATCCCATTGCTTGATGGCTTTTTCATGGAATTGAGGAGGAAGGAAATTCTGCAAAAATTTCTTTTGGAAAGTCTCCCATGTAGTAGGGCAATCAACGCTCTTGTGGACCACAGTGCACCATAAGTATGCTCAGTCAACTAAATGGTTAGTGACACATTTAATTTTGTCTTTCTCAGCATATGTTTCTTCATGGAAGTAATCATCAAATTGACTGATAAAAGCAAGTACAGTCTTTCCATTGTGTGATCCATTGAAAGTACGAAATTTGAAGTTTCTTTTAATTATCTTTGTTTCTTTGCGGATGGATTGGGCGTCAAGTGTTGCATCGATGGTACGTCGTATAAGATCTTCGGGTTGTGTTCCATCTTGGTCAGTGGTAGATCATTGCAAATTGGCCAATTGAACTTACAAAGCTTGTCAAGCTCTTCATTCTTCTTCAAGCTGCATCATAATCAAATCCAACTTTTGCTCCATCGTTGGTTCAGGTAGATCACCTTCAGCCATAAGATCGTCCATGTTTTATTCAATCATCCTGCAAAATTCCAAAAGACCTCACACTCTCGAAATATTATTAGCGGGATGAGCGTAGCTCAAAGGCGAGTTTACAAGGCTTAAATATTTTGCTTGGCTTTTGTAGTATCTCTCCTTTACGATTGCGGTATTCGTTGACACAACCGTCTTCCAAAAGAATAGTGTTGCGTAGAAACTGTGTATAGTCTGCGTATGAACTCCTGTGTTTGTTGAAACTGGTTCGGCAAGTCTGCAAGTGTGAACAGGGACTTCCAGAGAGTAATACAGTGATTCGTGTGCTTCTACATGTGAACTGCTGCTATGGTAATGGTTGGAGATGACCTTTGTAACTTTAGTGACTTGCAGAACTTGGAAAGCTTAGAATTTAAAGCTTAAGGAACTCAATTTGATTTTCGTGGACGTGGGTATGTTGGTGGCGGAATCGGCGGCCGTCAGTTTATACTGACGCCGCAGGTGGAAAATTTCGATTGAAGAAGCTTTTAAATAAGCTTATTATTAAGCTTAATAAGCTTTATGTTAAAGCTTTGAAAGCTTTGAGCTATGGAGTTAAGCTTTTCTTATTTGTGTATTCACGACTTGTTGAAGGAGCTTGGCTGCCGGTCCTTCGCCTACAGAGGCTGGTCTCTCGCGATCAGAGGGTGCAGAAGGGGATTCTTGACCGCCAGGAACACGCTGGTATCGACTGTTTGCGACGAAACTGACTATAGAGCTCGATCGTTCCAGGAGCTCCGCCTTCACGCAAGATGGTAAGCGATTGGAAGCTCTCGATCTTAGCTTCGCTCTGATACCACTGGTGCATAGATCAGTCGCCGTATGCACATGTAGTGAGTGTCAGAAGGTCCCCAAGAACAAAAGAACTCTACTTTTTGCACATAAATCAATGAAGAAAGCTTGCACGATATAAACAAGAGACCAATTGGGTGCAATCTCCCCCCATGCCTTGTGTGAGCGCTCCACAAAGCATGTATTTCATATATTATTTATCTTCAAGCGCAAATAATAGCCCAAATTACAAAATAGCATGCTTTAGCTTTTGAGTTTTCTTTTGTGCCAATAAAGAATTAAAGCTAATGGGCGCCCAAAAAGTCAAGCGGTACCCAAATACAATGTCACCTAAGATACGCGCCCATCAAAACTTGATGATAATTTGAATACGCGCTATCCTCCAATGCTTCCCACTGTCACCGCTGCTTGCTCTACACATCAACTGAAGCATTCACAATTGTTAGAAAAATAATACAATTAAACCGACAAAAGTGAATACCTAGCAATCTTCAGCTACATAAATAATTTTTTTAGAAATCAATCCTAACCTTAATTTATTACAAATGCGCACTCTAAACCCATAAATGTTTATTAATTTAAATATGTATTTTGCGGAATCACCCGCTATGGAATCACCCATGTACACATAAAATTAACAAAAATCTCGAAAAGGATAGGCGTCCCCATCGACTTCTCACACAAAGAATCCACTTTGTGTATGAGCCCCGGTAATAAAATTTTACGGAATCCACCACAAAACCTCACGGAATCCACCGTGGCACGGAATCCACCATGAAATATGCCTCCTGGCATTAGTAGCAATTAAATGGAGCAGCAAAAAGCAACCTACAGTTGCTTTATCGAGTACCAAGGCTGAGTACAGAGGTGCTACTATGGCAACATGTGAGGTGGTATGGTTGCAAAATTTATTAGTAGATTTGGATGTGCATGGAGATAGTCCAGTTGTCATTCATTGTGACAACATGAGCAGCATACAGCTAGCTAGGAATCCAGTGTTCTATGCTAGGACAAAACACATTGAGGTGCACTACCAGTTTGTGAGAAAGAAGGTACTTGCAGGAGAGATTGACTTGGTATATGTCAGCACACAGGATCAGATAGCTAACATTTTCACAAAGGCATTGGGTGCAAAGAAGCTTCGAAAGTTTTGAAGCTTACTTGGAGTTGCAGAGATAGAGTTGAGCTGGTAGTGTTGAGATGACAAGCTCAACACATGCAGACATTGATGATGGACCGCCTGGCTAGAAGGATCCACATGTCTACACTTAGCACATTGGTGGTCATTATGATACTCACATCGCCACTGACTTATCACTTATTATATTTAGTTTGTTACACCTACCTACAGCTGGCAAAGAGATAGTGCCAGTCAATTAGTGTAGTCGGTTATGCACTGTTTGACTTAATAGGCCACTTTCCTTTATGTTGTATCTTATCTATACTTTGTGTACATTGTATAGTGTGTGGAAAAAGAAGAAAAAAGCAGCAAGAAATTTTTTTGGCCTCCATCTCTCTTCTTGTGTTCTTGAGTGAGCTTCCTCTTGTGTATATAGTGTGTGTTTGGCGCAGCAGCTCAAGCAAGTCCCCCCACCACCCGATTCTTGATAGAGAAGACCTTGTGGAACACCTCTGATGGAGCTAGCTAGTGTATCGAGACCTTAGTTGTCAAATTAGGACCCCAAGCTTGCACATTGATCCTCATGGGGATGATCGGTACCTTCCGTTACGGGGTGGACTCTGGGAAACCTAGACAATAGACCCCGTGCATTCTCGCGAGTGTCATGTGAAGCTATCTAGGATAGCTCCCCAATGAACCACTAAAATGTGCTTCCATGGAATTGTTAGGCAAGCATGTGGTAACTATCTTGCTCTTAGAGTGAGGCTTAGAAACATGGCCAAGCTCTACCTTAACAAGATCTTGATAAGAGAGTACAGACTATATTTTCTTTAGAGCTAGGCTCAACCTCAAGGAGATCTTAGAGGGATAATGATAGATCTAGAAAAAACTTTAGCTTACAATTTGATCTCTTTAGTAATGCTAGAAGTCAATTTAATTAGTTGAAAGTATCTATTCCACAAGGCTTGGCTTGAGCACATGGTAAATCTCTATCACAAGGGGATCTCAAAGAGGGAGTTGAAAAAATATTTTTGTTATGGTACAAAATTAGTGCATGGCCAAACTCTTCCCCCAAAGAGATCTCCAAGAGAGAGTCTAAACTATCTTGCCCTCAAGCCTAGGCTTAAGCACATGGCCAGCAAGTTGTACCTCAAGGAGACCTTGATGAGAGAATAGAAACTACATTGCCCTCATGGCTAGGCTCGACCTCAGGGAAATCTTTGAGGGATAGTTTAAACTACCTTGTTTAGAAGGCCAGAGGCTTGAGCACATGGCCAAGCTCTACATGAAGGAGATTCTCTAAACTATATTGCCTTTACGGCTAGGCTCCATCAAGGAGATCTCTTAGGGATATTTTGAACTAAAGTTTCTACAATGCTACATTGGAGCATATGGTCAAGATCTACATCAAGGAGATCTCCAAGAGAGAGTGTAAACTATTTAATCCCAAGACCAGGCTTGAGTGCATAGCCAAGCTAAACCTCAAGGGGAACTTGAAAAGAGAGTTAAAACTATCTTTCTCTTAGGATATACATGCATTAGGGGAGTTTTAAGGTCTCAAAAATGTCCTCTTGTAAGCGATCCTAGAGAGAGAAAATATTTTTTAAAATATAATTATTTTTTAGATTTTTAAAAACTTTTATGTTTTGGTAAGTAAATATATCAAAACTTGTTAATAAGTCGTTGTCATGATATTATCGTGGTCACATCAAACCTAGAAATCTAGGCCGCCATAAAGGTGACAAAGATTGTCATAATGAAGATCTTACTCATCCTCATTAAAATGAAAACTACTATTCAATTTGAATTTTGCTCTACTTCCCTCCATTCTTACTCTCTTCTTTCTTTCCCCTCACTAGTTTTTTCTTCATTTTCCTTATTGTTTCTAATTCACACAGTTTTTCAATCCAATCTTCTAATCACATCCTTAGGTATGGATCAGTCATCCAATGATCTCTATAGTTCTAATGATCTCTCTATCATATTCATATTGGATTGGATAGTGAGTATAAACCAATACGGAAGAGAATAAAACCCATTACTATTACAAAGTCTACGAAACATATACTCAAGTTTGAATGAAAGAGGAATCTTGATCTTTAGTTAGATGGTAGGATATATCCCAAAGATCCTAGCAAAAATAGCACTCTACCTTTCTATAATAGCTCTTCATTGATGAGGTTCATTGGTGATGGTTATAAAGGATTTCTAGGTTATACACTTAACTTGGTTGCAGAAAAGGATGTCGCCAGATTGGAGAACCATCTTTGATTAAAACATAATAATGAGTTGTTGTAGAAACTAGAGGATTGTCAATAAAGGATTCATTTATTGGAGAAACACATCAAATCTTGTCAATGAAAGCAAAGCATTTTAGGCCTTTGAAATTGACAAAGGGCTCTTAAAAATATTGAGAGACTCAAAAGAGGAAGAATAAATTTAAAAAGGCAAAGAAATAATGCTTGGAGTCATTTATAAAGGATCATTCTTTGGATATTAAGTTAATGTAGAAGACATTAGATAGTATTGGTATCAGTCGAGATGCTTATATGTAACTTTTTCAGCTTTTACAATCAAATATGAAGTAAGAATACAATATTAGTGAGTTTGGGAATCTCCCAGTTCCCATTTTTTGAATACTAAAAAGGTGGCACCCGGATAACATACCCATAAGTTTCTCAAAACCATATGATGTGGCTTATCATTGGAAATCACTTGAAAAATTAAATCTATTGAGGTATAGAGCACTTAATTTGAAGTTATAGTGTTCAAGTTATGACAAATCCAAATATTTGACCACGTGTCCCAAACTTATGGAAATTTTTCATATTCCCCAATATGGTGTTTAAGGACAAGTATGCAATTACATACTTCCAAGTCCATATGTGATTAGAACTCTCGAGTAAGTTACTCATGAATATATGTGTACATCGCGTAGGTTCGAAATAAAGTATTTTTTAAATACCATTTTTATACATTTTTTACATACAAAAGGGTGTAATATAAAGGGATTATTTACAGATTGAATAGAAAAGGGTTATGTTTTATTCAATAAAAAATCACAAATAAAGATATTTATAAATAAACCTTTAACGCACGTGACGTAGAGGATATACATATAGTAACTTCCCCGAGTTAGAACTATTAGACAAAGAGAGTGAATAACAAAGTGATGGACATTCTAGGTGAGTCTTTTTATATCAAGGCTAGCTTCAACAAGGGCAAGAAAAATGAAGTTTTACTCAATGAATTTAACAATATTTTCCTTGATTTTCTCACCCTACAATGTTTAATGATCAGACTCTATGACTTGTCACTAGAAGAGGCACAAGGATTGGTTAGATTTGTGGTTAAACTTGATGAAAGTGAGATTTTAAAATGCACATAATTAGAGAGGGTCTCTATTACCTTGATGAATAGAGCACTTTCATCAGGTCATTGCACTCACTCAATGTCATTTACTATTCAATTTTAACACAACATGTGGTGGTGGTTAGGAGTATTTGAAGTAGATATAGAGGATTTTGATATATTGTATTGGGTTTTTCATCAAATACCAATCCCTAATGTTATTAAGAGACAACATGGATAGGAGAAGAGACACTTTTTGAAGGATTTGGGAACTATAAGATTAAGTGGCACATAGTTGGTGACTTAAAGACACTCAAATGTATACACAATGTGTCAAAGGGAGTCAACTCTAGATCTCCTTACCTATATTGCATGTCCCTAGCCATAGAGTTGAACTCAAGAAATTGGAATAGAGCTCCCTTCTCTAGGCACAATAAGGTTCAACACTTTAAGCCACTCCTAGATATTCCTTTAGTGAATATCCATATATGTACATGCTCTTTACAGGATAATTGAAAAGCTTGTTCATTTTTATGTAGAGTTTGTATGGAAGCTTAAGCAATTATTAGCTAGAACATATGCTATAATAAAGATTGAAAAAGTCTTATCTGCAATTGGTTTGCATGGTGGTAATGTTGTTATTGAACCAAATCTTCAAAATTCTAAGGATGGCAATTGTGTCCCCAAAAAGCCATCTATTGGTGGAGTGAAGGCTAGAAGTTTCCTAGGCTTTTATGGGAGACTTAGTAATATAAACTCTAGAAATGGTGGCTCAACTATTAGATACAATTAGTGGAAGTCTCTACATAATGTAGTTAAGGATCATGCTAATAATGGAAAAGCTCAGAATAGAAAAGCCAATGTTTGGGAAACACTGGACAAAGTATTGTAATAAAACTAAATGGAATGATGATGATCTCAAAGACTTCAAAAACCAATTTGAATCTTCTTAAAAAGGCAATGACACAAGCTTGGAGTGATCAACACTTTACTCACTATATGGTAAAAAGTTTGCATATGTATGTCTCTTCATTGTCTAACTCATATAAGGTTTTTTTATTAACTTTATTTATTTGTTAACTATGTAGCATATTTTATACAACTATGCTCCATATTTTATCAAGAAATATTGATCTCTATCTATCTGGTGGTCAAATCATGGTATGAAAAAACCACATTATCAAGCAAGAGCAAAACACTTTAGACACACAAGACATGGAGTGTTGAAATGCATGGATTTAGAGCATGGCTATGGAAAATGAAAGAGGAAGAGAAGACTCATGATAACATTGACTTACAGACAATGACCGTCACACAAGTGAATTAGGTTCTAAGATGGAAGCTTGGACTGATAAAAACAATCTTGTGTATATAGACAATGACACTGACTAAAAGGACAAAAGTACAATAACTTTACATTCAAATGATAGGAAAATACAATGATTTATAGTCTTTTGGGTAGGTAGCACTTTCCACCACTATGCTTAAGGGATTCAATACCTTCTCCTAGATTGCTTTGCATTTTTCTTGGCCCAGCTACTCCATACAAAAAGGCTACACTGAATGTGATTGCCTAAATTCTCAACACCCCTCGTGAATCACAACCCGAAAGGCACAAAGTGTGTAGATGCTTTAATGTCAAGCAACCACCTATACAAAGTATAGGCACACCACAAACATGGTAATCATTCAGAGGCTATCGCAAACAACACTTTCTCAGGTTGCTAGGGACTCTAGCCAACCTTCATAGAAGTTACCACGCGAATGTGAGTCATGGGCCATAAGTCAAAATTGACCAAACCCATTTAAAACTTAGAAAAGCAAGACAAGTTTCAAAGCTTTAAGCATTAAATCTTAAAAATATTATGAAGAAAAAGAAGAAGAGAAAAATGATGATGATAGACCATCCCCTTCCTTTTTTTAATTTAAAAAAATGGCACTTCATGCTTCCAAATTTGGAGTCTCTGATTGCTAAAGAAAAAGCATGAATTCTCCTCCTATATTACAACAGATAACTCCAGCAATCTTCTCCTCTTTCTCAGTTCGTCAAGAGGCTTAGATTGAAGCAAAATCATTTGAAAGCCAGGCAAATCAGTCATGGCATCTTAAGCAGCCTCTCTAGACCTCAAAGATCAAACCGCCAACATTAGATTGCATCTTGAAAGCTTCTAGATTGTTGATTTTCCAAGATTGGCCACAACCCTGTTTCTTTGATTTAGCTATAAATATGAGGCATGAGGAGCTGTTGGAGAGCAGCCTAAGTAAGAGAGGAGAGGCCCTTCTCAGGAGTATAAAGAAAGAGGGAGTGGGACAAGAGAAGCGCGAGGATGGGAATTCTTGTCACGAAGACAAGAAGGATACTTCGTGAGCTCTTGGAATCGAATCCTCCATCCCTTCTACCCTACTTCCCTATGGAATCAAGACTCTTCTCGATTTTTTCTAAATTCCTAGTGATCACCAACCCCCATCAATCAAATTCCCATCAATCCAATTGTGACAACCCCAAGCTCTCTTGCCAAAAATCCCCTCTACAATCTTGCGATTAAAGACCATGGCCCTAAAGAAGAAAGTTATGAAAGTCACGGAGGCAAGAGCTACCAATAACGCTGCGGATACAATCACTAAAAACGGATTGACAAGTACTAGGATTACAAACGAAGCTGCAAATACCATCAACTAAGAACTTGTCATGGATCCCATGTACTATATTTTTATAATAAATACAGCTAGCAGGCCATCATCCCATGAATTGGCAACAAAAGCTGCATTCGTAAAATAGGATTTTTTTTAATTTCCTGCATATAATCTTTTAAGGGAATTCTTAGCCCCGCAAATTCCAAGGGGTAACTTGGGTTTGTACAAGAGGAACCAAAGATAGTACAAGGAAGGTACTATATCCCTAAAAGACTTAATATTTTTTATTTGTATCGATTTAACGAAATCTCTAATGGATAATCACAGATGCTAATTCTTGATATATAAAAGACCTTGAGATGGAATTGTCGAAAGAATACTTTTCATAATAAAACTAAACGATATTTTTTTAATCACGAGCAAGGATCCACGAAACTCCAAGGGAGTTATTCTCAAGAATAGAAGTCTTGTTTAGTCAAAATGAGATCCTAAGGAAGGGGAAATCCGAGAAGACTATTGGAAGGTATTGCCACTTACACTAATTTTGCCACTTAAGCTAAGTTTTTTCTTAATATTATTATTTTTGGAAAGAAAGTAATTATCTTGGAAATAAATTTGTTAAAATTTTATGTTTAATGCATTGGAATTAAGATGTTCATGATTGCTAACTAGGTACTAATCTTTCCTAAAATCATCAGGCTAAGAGATGGATGATCGAGTGTACAGATCACCAACTGAGGTAGTATTCCGGTGAGCACAAAACACCAAACTGAGGCAGCGTTCTTGATGGTTCTAGACCTCCCCAAGGTCAACGTGAATAAAACCTACTTCAAGGGGTTTTCTCTTTTAGTTTTGAGTTAGTGAGTATAGATCAATCACGATGCGGAATGGTCTTGTCATAGGGAACTCTAGTCAACAGGAGGAGGTGAGGATACCAAGGGGCTCTGGTCATAAACTCCTTAGGCTCTTATAAACTGCCAATTACCCTTCAATTTCCAAATAGTATCTTGGAAGTTCCAACACTAGTTGAGGAACTGAACTTGGAAAGAATAATACCTTCAGGTTGACATCATTCTAGTTAGAACAAAAAACATTGTAAAATGTTATTTTTCTTAAAGGAACCTATTGAGAAGGGATTGCTTTACTCTATTTTTGTGTTGTGAAATAAATGCATGTAATGAATTTGTATTAGGAGATCATTTAAGGAATTTGTTTTTATATTTTAAACCTAAGGTGGTAGGCAATTAGGTAATTAAAAATACTCTCTCAAGGGAAGCAGGAGGATGGATTAGCCAAGAGCTTTCCTAAAAAAGAATCAAAATTTACATTTTTGATAAACCACTAGAGATCAGAAAGCCTGACTTGCATTGCTTTAGGGCCATGGGCAGAAGGGATCAAAGTGCCACACTCCCCTTTGTCTCCCATTCTCTTTGAACCTAGCATAATGCAAGTTCATTTCAGTCGGGCAATTCTATGAGGAGTGGAAACTCAAACCGCTAACACTAATTAACCATTAGTAGTTGATTTGACTCATAATATGAACCAAAAACTCAAGTCGATCCTCATGGGAATGGCTAGAACTTCCACTATGGGGTAGACTCAAGCGAGCCTAGTTAGCAAACTCCAAGGGTTTTCATCAAATCCTGGATGGTGTTTTCTAGGACTTCTCTTGATGGGCTACTAAGAACATGTCAAGAAGGAAGCGGCTCGGGTAGGCACGTTACGTTCTTCCCCTGATGATCCTCTTCTTTTTTGGTTTCTTCATATCCATGGTATTCTTCTTCTTTCATAGCTACAAGGTAGGCCTTTTGATGCCTCTTTCTAGCATGACATAACTTTTTAGTACGTTGAGTCTTTTGCAAAAGGCACAAATTAGCTGATCCTTTTTGCCTTTCTACTTGTTTACTAACATAAAACATTTGTTCAGTCAAGTATGAGATGTCATTATTTCAAGATAGCACTCTGTCTAAAAAACCATCTTTAGATCTGAGCTTTAGCCCCTCCTAATCATGCCCAAATGCATATGATTGAGTCCATGCTCATTGTCAAATATCCCATAAAGTTGAGTACTCCAAATCCAAGCATTTTATAGCTGAAACATGTATGTCATTCATTTAAAAAAAATTGGCACATTTTAAGGGCATGTCACACTAATCTGGGCTGAAGTAAATCTACTACTAATGTTGTTATCAATGATTATTATTATGATGCTTGATAGCCTCCACAACATAGACCATTTTTCCAAAAATAAAAAGGCTTACATGCTTGCCTTAATGATCTTAGTGATTCCCCCTCCATTCATCCCAAACGGGTGCAAACCTAGGAAATCCACTTTGACAGGATGACTATTGAAGATGGTCTTTATGAGCTCATTTAGAGCTTCAATGCAAGCTAATAATACCTATTTGCAAGTATCAATAGGCTCTTGTTAAATGTAGGCTTCAAAACATTGATACATACCATTCCAAGTTCAAGGTATGGTTGTCAATGAACCTCTATAAGCTTTGTTCTTCAAGTTGCACATCAAGGTCACTCTTCAACTTCCAGCTCCTTCATCAAGACTAAGCTCATGTGTACCACAAAGATGAGCTATTTAGCTTTGATACCATGTGAAAAGAGAGGGAAAGAGATAGACAAAGGCATGGAGCTGCAATAGGTAGTAGTGTACTCCCATTATTTCCATTATTCTTCCATACTCAACTGAGTAACTCAACTAAGATCTAGTCACACATAACTCAATAAACTAGGCCAGTTAACTGATCATACCATTAATTGTAGTTGCATTTGACTGACTCATTTATTACAAGTTATAGACATGGATGGTGATAGCTAGGACTATAGTTGTTGAGATAGAGTCAATGTTGGTGGTTAACTCAACTGAGCTTGAAGCTCAACAATAGTACCATAACCAAACATTCCTAACCTAAGCATCCCATTGCTAACCAAGTAGTTCTTGAAACTAGCTACCCTTGACTAGCTACTAACCAATAATCCCTTAACTAAATAGGTAGTTTTTGAAACATATTTTCTAACCTAAGAATCACACCACTATCTACTAACAAAGCATCTCATGACTAACTAGGTAGTTCCTAAAACAAGCACCCCTTGACCTAAGTAGTAAGCATCCCCTAGCTAACTAGGTAGTTTTTGAATCAACCTTCCATTGATTAACAAGGTACTTCCCATCCCTAAAGCCTCCTTTGACTACCTAGGTAAGCATTGTTTAACTAACTAGGTAGTTCTTGAACCAAGCATCCCCTCACAACTAGGTAGTTTCCATCCCTTGCCCTAAGCATCCTGGCTATGGTGCAAGCTACTTAGTCAAGCCTCATCCTAGGGGTTGGTGGTAAAACCCAAGTCAATATATTCTTTGGTCTAGAAGTCGCCTAGCTACAAGACAAGTAGGTATGTATCTAAGTACTTCCAACCCATGAATATTATGAAACAAGACATTAGTTATGTAGATTTCACCTGCCTAGTGAGTATTAAATAGATATTGTGTGATTTTGTTGGATTTCAAGACTAAATATTATTCTATTTATCCAAATGGTGTTTCACATACTTTTTTGGATGACCAATATAAAAACAAGCATGTGGTTTCTTATAAGTATGATAGCACATGTACATTTCTCTTAATCCCAAAACATGAACACATGCATTCTACTAACTGCCAATAAATCATCAAACTATTTTGCTTCAAGAAGCAAAGACAATGCTTATGGAAATCATGGATATCACACTTTGCAAACATAATAAAAAATAGACAAAAATTTGAATAACGTGTATCCAATTACTTGGAAATTCAATTAGCAACATAGTTAAGAATTACTTGAGATATCTTGAGATGGTGAGCTAGATATTTTATGTATGATTTTCTTCCAATGCACTTTTTGCATACATCCTTCTTGTTTGGAGAGATTCATGTGTTTATAGCCTAATGTTGGAAGACTAACTCCTTTACTTCATTTGTGATGATGCTTGTTTTTCCTTTTCTTTTGCATAAATCTCAATGAAGGTCTCCATCATCCATGGCAACCAACCTTGTTCTTGTTCCTTAAAGACTCATGTGACGTATATTTAAAACTCAAGATGCTACTTGAACACTTAGAGGAGGCCTTGTGGTATCATTTGAGGGTGCATTCATTAACATTAGCATGTTGGACCGTTTGACAAATAGTTCACTTGAACACTTGGGTTGCTTTATTGAGTTCAAGATACAGTACACTTGAACACTTGGGTTGCTTTATTGAGTTCAAGATACAGTGCATTCTCAAAACAAGCATCTCATTTGCTTTGGCATCTAATCCATGCAACAATGTGCGAATCTTTTAACTTATGGAAGAAGGAAAAAGTGGCTTAAAAACATCATTCACTACCAATTTATCCATACCAAAAGTCTCTTTGGCAAAGAACTTGGCTACATTTCCAACCACCCTCCTCCTCTCCTCTTCACTAACCTCACCTATAACCTATTGGAGACTTCTCTCTTATATCTTTTGGTAGTATCCTCTTTTTCTCTTTTCTTTATATTATCTTATCCAAGCACGCTTTGACTTTTGGTGATTTCCACAACCATTTTGTGTTGTGAGTAGTGCCCCTTGATGAGCATCAATAGCTACATCTATGCCAAGTGCACCCCTTGAATTCATTTGCTCTATGCCAAGCTGATGCACTTCATATTGTCTTATCCAAGCATGCTCGGTTTACATTTATAAATTCCCATATCCTTGCTCTACTATGATTAGTGCCTCTTGAATGAGCATCAAAAAATGCATCTTTCCAATAGCACTCCTTGAATCCATCTACTTTGTGCCAAGTTATTGCACTCTTGACAATGTTGAAGCTAAACTCTCTCTTTCGCTTGATTACGAGTAGGCATTGCTGATCATAGATAAATGAGGATCCTTCTAGTTGGCTTTCCAAGCAAACATGTAGAAGAGAGAGTGTGTGTAGGTGATGACACGAGGAGAGAGAGAGAGAGAGAGAGAGAGAGAGAGAGAGAGACAGAGAGAGAGAGGGAGGTAGGGAGGGAGGGAGAGAAAGCAGCTCAAAGTCATTACTAGGCCACTACTAAATAGTTACAAAAATAATCAATAATAAGTAGACTCATGTATGTTTTTTTAAAGGCATTAAAAATTCCCAAGGTGCCAAAGTTTTGTTACTTATCCTTCTAGCCATGATGAACCTTTCTACAAACTACAACTATTATCATCTTTTTCTAGTCATATCCTAGACAACCTAGACCATCTTACTATGCTTTCACCCCTAGTGGCCTTGGTTAGTTAGTTGTATCCCTAAGCCTCTAGCCTTGCTTCCTATTCTCTAATGTAAACTCAAGGCACATCAAGGTTAGGACATACCTAGGGAGTCTTAGCTTAGACTTGTCACCCTATTCTGTAATGTAAACTCAAGGCACATCAAGGGTAGGACATACCTAGGGAGTCTTAGTAGTAGACTTGTCTCCCTAAGTCACCAATAGAATAATTTTGGTACTTTCCTAAACCTTGTCAAAAATCATGTGGTGGGAGGACTTGCTTGAGTTGCTGCGGCAAACACACATTGTATACACAAGCGAAAGATCACTCAAGAACACAAGAAGAGAGATGGAGGCCACAACGTTTTCTTGCTAATTTCTTCTTCTTCTTCCACACACTATACAATGTATACAAAGTATAGATAAGATACAACATAAAGGAAAGTGGCCTACTAAGTCAAACAATGCATAACAGACTACACTAATCAACTGGTGCTATATTTTTGCTAGTTGTAGGTAGGTGTAACAAACTAAATATAATAAGTGATAAGTCAGTGGTCATGTGAGTATCATAATGACCACCAATGTGCTAAGTGTAGACGTGCGGACCCATCTAGCCATGCAGTTCATCATCAATGTCCGCATGTGTTGAGCTTGTCATCTCAACAAATCTCTCATCACCACGATAATGAAAGGTAAGAAGGATCGAGCAAGAGAGCACGGAGGTGGGAGCTATAGTGGATGGGGCAAGAGCAAGAAAGAGAGAGATTCCAAATGTGGGAACTCCAACAATCACAATGTGTGACCAGCCTTCCCTTTATTCAAATGCCATTGAGAGAATAAAGAATGAAGTAACAGTGATGGACACCCACCACCTGCAATGTGCAGGTGCAGGTACTGTCAATGTAGTAATACACAGGAGGCTAGGCGGAGGCACCTTTACCCCTAACAACCTTCCACTTAAAGGAAAATCTGCCTTAGTGAGGAGTGAGAAGAATTTTTTTAAAAAAAGACAGTACAAGAGGATGAGGAAAGACGTCATCTCATCCAACACCCATCAACTTCCTAAGGAAGGCAAAGTGCTCTATAGAAAGGCTTTTTGTGAGCAAGTCTGTAGGATTCTAGTCAGTTGAGATCTTGACAAGGTCAACAGACTTGTCCTCAATAACCCCATGAATGAAGTGATATCTCACCTCAATTTTTTTTGTCTTCGCATGGAAGATCGGATTCTTGGCTAACTAGATAACACTCATAGAATCCAAATGCAATGTACGGATAGTATCTGCAATACCAAGGTCATCAACCAAAAAACCCAACCAAATGGCCTCCTTGCAAGCCTCTGTGGTTGCAACATACTCGGCCTCCGTAATAGAAAGGGGCATGCATTTTTGCACCCTAGACATCCATGAAATAGCACCTCCAATAAAAGTGAACACATAGCCAAAGGTGGGCTTCCTACTATCTGCATGTCCTGCATAGTCAAAGTCAGTGTATCCCATGACTCATGTATCTTGGCTGCCATAACATATGCACATATCAGCAGTGCCCTTCAGGTGCCTCATGATACCCTTCATGGCATCCCAATTCCTCTTGCCAAGTGTAGCCATATAAGGTGCCACAACACCAACTGCAAAAGCAATATTTGGACGGGTGGCTATCATGGCATACATAAGACTGCCCACTGCGTATGCATGGGGAATCTTGGCCATCTTGGCCCTTTGCTCACAATCAGCCTGTGATACCTTCTTCACATGAGAAGGCAATGGACAACCAATAGGCTTTACATCCTACACACAGAAGCACTCAAGGACATTATGAATGTACTCTCTTTGTGATAGATAGAGTAGTCCTTGATTCCTATCACATATAATGTGCATACCAAGAATATGAGAGGCATGTCCAAGATCTTTCATCTCAAAGCTCTTCTTGAGTTGAGCCTTAAGAGCATCTAGATCATCATGACCTTTCCCTACCAAAAGCATGTCATCCACATAGAGTACAAAAATCAATAAAGATCTATTACAGGCTTTCTTCGTGTACAAGCACAAATCCATAGCACTAGGGACTATAGCCCTAAGACTGTATAAATGCATCAAACTTATGATACCATTCCTAGGTGCTTGCTTCAAGCCATAAAGACTTTTTCTCAATCTGCACACTAGGTGTTCCTTGCCAGGCTCTGTAAAGCCCTCAGGCTCCTCCATGTAAATATCATCATGCAAGTCCCCATGTAAGAATGTTGTCTTGACATCCATCTGATACAAGCCCAAGTCAAGCTATGCAACCAAAGCCAATACCAAGTGTAGGGTGGTTATCTTAATCATAAGAGATAAGACCTCATCAAATTCAACACCATGTTTCTGCTTAAAACCCTTTGCTACAATCTAACCTTGTATGTTGGCTTGGGGTGTCTAGGGGTACTTTTTAACTTGTACATCCACTTGCATGGTAGAGCCTTCTTACCATTCAACAAGAAAACCAAATGCCAAGTATGGTTCTTATGTAATGATTCTATCTTAGACTACATAGCCATCTCCTAGGAGTGGATGTCACCCCTATGCATAACCTCATCATAGATGAGAGGCTCTCCTACATCTATAACCAAGACATAGTGCATAGTGGGCTCAAAGTGGTCAGGAGGGCATCTATCTCTAGTAGAACACCTCACTGTAGGCTGTGCTGATTGTCCAACATCATGTCTATTATCCTGGTCATGAGTACAATTTTTGTTGCATGCTGTCCAGTTGGTTATATGGGAGGAGCAGGTAGCTCCTCCTAAAAGATAAACCTACATATATCCACTAACTTCTCAAGCTGCCTATGCATTTTTTCCTCATGGAACACAACATCATGGCTGTGGGCAAATTTTCACACATGTGGATCCCATAGATGATATCCGATCTCACCTGCATCTCCATAGCCAAGGAATATGCATTTCACACTTTTACGATCTAGTTTATTGCACTTGTCCTTGGGCACATGGCAAAATGCCTCACATCTAAAAACATGAAAATGAGAGGCTTTCCTATCCATACCTCCTCTGTAACCTGGAAGTCAATGCCACTACAAGAAGGGGATCTATTAATGATATGCACTGCAGTTGTAACTGCCTCGGCCCAGAAATGATGTGGTAAGCCTACATGGCTAAGCATGCTGTGAATCCTCTCTTGGATAGTCCTATTCATGCACTCAGCCATACCACTCTAGGGAGGGGTGTAAAATTGACGTTTAATGCCCTGCTCATCACAAAACTTCTCAAAAGCATGTGAGACATACTCACCCCCATTATCTATCCTTAGGTATTTCAGCCTATGCGCAGACTGGTTCTGTGCTAAAGCAAGCTAACACTGAAATATTGCCAAGACATTAGATTTTTGCTTTAACGAATAAGCCCAAACCTTACATGAAAGTTCATCAATAAATGTAACGAAGTAATTCACACCCCCTAGTGACTAAGAGGGCATGGGTCCACAAACATCATAATGGACAAGATCCAATGGCTCACCCATGCATGACATGCTAAACTTCTTATGTGATTTCCTAGTCTGCGTGCCATATAAACAATGATCACATGATGAAAAGTCAAGAGAGTCAAAAGGTGGGGTATACTGCAAAGCACAAAGCATTTTCATTCCTTTAAGAGACATATGCCCCAAACAATCATACCAAAGAGATACATGTGGGATAGAACCCACTACCAAAACATGATCAAGAGTAGAACCAGATACAACATGCCATGAGTAATTTTCCATGCAGAGTCCCCAAAAGACACATGATATGTTGTATCATCAAGCTATCCTTGACATAAGACAGTGGGTCAATATAGGTACATGGCATAGTGAATTAGGTTCCAAGATGGAAGCTTGGACTCATAAAGACAATATTGTGTAATGGACTGACACTGACAAGACATTAAGTGTAATGGACTAACACTGACAAGACACTAAGTGAAAGTACAAAGCATCATGATATTGTATTCATTCCATATGAAAGTGATAGCCAAGTACAATGCTTTATAGAAGTTGGGTTGTTCCACTCTCCTCACTCTACATATGGGATTTAGGACATCTCTTCCTGGAGCATACATCATTTGTCTATTTCTCAGCACCCCCCTCACATGATGAGTTTCTACACTTGCTGGATTTTTCCCCCCTACATGATAAGATGGCCTAGGAAACTAGCTCATAGGCAACCTAGTCAAGTTAAAGCTTGAAACTTTACATCTTTGGTAAGTGTTTTGTTTTACAAAGTAAATCCACTATGGGAAAGATAATTTCTTCAAAACAATCTATCAGAGTTGTTGATGGCAGAAGCATCTTCTTCTCTTTCATTCATGAACTGATTCTGGTGGTTACCATTCTACATATATTGTGCTCTTTTATAGTGGAAACATTCACTGGCTTATGGCTAGTCTTACCACAATAATAACATGTCATCTGATCTTTGTTGTCAATGTTGAATCCTTGACCTCTTCCTTTGGGTCCAGCAATTCCTTTGGTGTATAAGAGATTTTCCCTAGATGATGGGACACCATCTTTTGCATTCTTATTCTTCTGTTTGTTCTCTTCATCAAGAAGAGAGTGAAAATTGCTTAGGGTGGATACAAGATTCTCATATGGATCCTTATTTATACTTGCAAGCAGTACGACTATTGCTTTATCTTCATCAATATTCTTCTTAAGAGTTGCAAGCTAGGTTTTTAGGCTTTTGAACTTGTTAATGTGTATGGTCATGGAAGCACTGTCTTTTATATCCATTTTATAAAATTGCATGAGCAATTTTACCTTTGAATTCTTTGCTTGGGTACCAAACATCCTGTCAAATTCCTCCCAAGCAGTTCTAGCATCTATGATGCTAGAGATATGATGTAACACATCATCACTTAGTCCCCAGGCAATGATGCCTAGAGCCTTGTTGTTCATCTTTTTCCACTCATTTGTCTTGAGTTGGTCTTCTAGAATGAACCCATCTTCATCATCTTCCTTCTTGCTATATGCATCATCTTCAAATAGGTCCCACAAGTCCTTTCACATAAGGTGGTACATAGTCTTCTCCTTCCAAGCATAAAAGCCTTCACCGTTGAATTTAGCTATGCCCTCAAGTTCTCTCATTTTGAAGGAGGTCTTACCATGAGCATACTTGAGTAGTGTCTATCCTTTTACAAAAGGTTTAATACATCCAAGAGATTTGATCAATTTGGGTAGTATAATAAGCAGCTGAGACAGGATCAAAAAAGAGTTGTTCTTGAGTGAGATTATGATCCAAGTGCTAAGAAGCACTAGTGGAGTATCAAGAGATACTATGCATGTTCTTGAATCTTCCAAGTTGAATCTTGATATTGGAGCACTTGCTTGCTGATTTGTTATGGTTTCCTTGCTGGATATTGAGTGGCATTGACAAGCTTGAGCTGAAGGAAGTAAGGGTAAAAAGATTAGCTTGAAGTTTTTTCTAATGTCAAACTTGATTATGCTTAATGTCAAGTGAGTTTCTTAATCTTCAGGACTGCTCCAAATCTTATTTTTGAAGGTCTATACTTGCTGAAGACTTTGGATCTAAGTGTCAGAGGCTTCAATGAGAAGAGATAAGGAAAATGTCAAGCTTTGAAGCTTGGCTATGGCTGCCCACAAAGATGACAATTAGGATTTTTGTCTGTGTGAGCATGAGAAGAAGAATTTTGGAAAACCCTCTTGGGTGAGGTTAGCCCACTTGGGGGGCTACCAAAGCTCTATGGCTAACAAAGCTTGGCTATGGCTACCCACAAATATGACAATTAGGATTTTTCTCTATGTGAGCATGAGAGAAAGAATTTTGGGAAACCCTCTTGGGTGAGGTTAGCCCATTTGGGGGGCTACCAAAGCTCTATGGTGGCAGCAAGGATTGTGTCACATGTAAGGAATAGAGACGTACGGATTACTAGCAAGCACAGTTCAGGGCGGCGTGACGAATTTCATCAATGCCAAATCCAAGGAGTAGCAACATCCTAACTATGGAGAGAGATATGGAATCTTCAAGCTGACAGGGTGTTGCTGGCTATGGTTGCCATGGAAGCTTCATTGAAGATAGAAATGCAAATGAAGTTAAAGATGGGATTCAACACTCAAACTGAGCTGAGAAGAGATAGAGAGGAGCTAAGCCATGCCCAAATGGGCTCTGATACTATGTTAAAAGTGTGGATCTAGAGCATGGCAAGAGTTATGGAGGATGGAAGATGAAGGCAAGACTCATGTTGACATAAACACAGAGAGACGAACTGTTACACAAGTGAATTAGGTTCCAAGATGGAAGCTTGGACTCATAAAGACAATCTTGTGTAATGGGCTAACACTGACAAGACACTAAGTGAAAGTAAAAAGCATCATGATATTATATTCATTCCATATGAAAGTGATAGTCAAGTATAATGCTTTATATAAGTTGGGTTTTTCCACTCTCTTCACTATGCATATGGGATTCAGAACATCTCTTCCTGGAGCATACATCACTTGTCTATTTCTCAATAGGAAACTGTAGCATAACATTACCTATGCCCATAATATCAAGAGACCTGTCATCATCAAGATGCACAAAAGTAGAAATAGTGTGGTATGTATGAAGCCAATCTCTCTAGAGTGTCACATGAAAGGACGCACCCAAATCCAAAAGCCAACACTAGGCATACATAGAGTGAGTGACAATCATTTGTGAGACATCACATGAAGAAGCTGCAAGAATATAATCTCCATTAGAGTCCTCGGGCTGCATAACATTAATTTTCTCAATCTTAACACTGAACATTGCAAGTACAATATTGCGATTAGAGGACTTTGCAAGTACAATACTGCGATTAGAGGACTTCTCCTGCACTTTTCCTTTCCCCTTTTCCTTGTGCCTTTCATTGCACAGTTCATGACATTGTGGCCTAATGTGGCCCTTTTTCCCATAATGATGGCATGTAACATTTGCATTCTTGCCACAAGATTTGATGTGTGATTTCCCACAAGACTTGGAGTGGGATCTCTAAGAATCTTGTCAACGGCCACTACCACTGTCATTCTTTCCACTTCCATCATTCCTGCCTCTAACTGTCAATGTATGACATTCATGTGAGGTATCTAAATTCTTTCTGTTTATCTCTTCTTGAAGAAGAGCACTCTCAACATCAAATAGCTTAAGTGTAGTAGCAAAGGCACACAAAGCAATATGAAAGATATCCCAAGAGACATTAAGAGTGCCAAGCAAGAACAAGGGAGTCACATCCTCCTTAAAATTAATGCCTTGTGAAACCAAATGTTTCAGGATAGCATGGAACTGGCTCAAATGAGCAAACATAGTCACATTCTCCTTCATGCGGAGATCCATAAGCTGTTTTAACCAGTACATCTAGAAAGCAGGACTCTTCTTGTCATACAAGTTCTTAATTTTCTCCCAAAGATCCCATGCGCTATGTGATTCCTCAACTACATTGTAGTGTATGTGTTCTGTGAGAGACAATATGATAGTAGACTTGCACAGTTCATCAAGCTCAAGCCATTGATCATTAGGCATCGTTGCGGGCTGCTACCCACTCAATCTTAGTGGTTTAACCTACAATTTCTACACCAACACTTGTCATATCTAGCTTTTCCAATAGCCATAGTTTGTACCATCCAACTTAGTGATCCTGAATATAGCATTATCAATGGAAGAACTAGCATTAATGCAAGGTGAAAACAGCGCAGACAGTCAAAACAGCTTGTTGTATATTGCCATAAACAGCCCAAAACTACAAGCAAACCAAGATATGGTGAAGTACACATGATCAATGATGCTGCCCACCAAATACTATCAATACTACATCAAAATGACACGATTCAGCCCAATAAATACATAAGAGTCTGCATACAATAGCTTATTGTAATAAATGACACTAGTGAGTAAGTGAGAGCAAATAGTGAGCTAATAGAGATCCAATGACAATAGTGACTGGAAAGTCCAATCTTGTATCAAGCAAGCATAGCAGAGATACTATGATAGCCAATGCAAATACCCAAATGTGTTGAGAGTCAGTGAGTACAACCGACACATCCCCTGAGTAATAAGCAATATGTACACATCCAAATGTGTCGAGAGTCAGTGAGTACAACCGACACATCCCCTAAGTAATAAGCAATATGCAAACACCCAAATGTGTCAAGATTCAGTGAGTACAACCGACACATCCCCTGAGTAATAAGCAATATGTACACACCACTAGCAAGACTACGATGTATGCTCAATGAAGATGGATCAAATCATCTCATAAGCATCCAAGAGTAGACATTGAAGCATCTACCAAGCAAATATCATAGTCAAGGATGTGTAAGAGATCCCAGTTTCAAATCTCAAGTAACAGCTCAAATGGATAACCCGCAATCTCTAGCTAAATCCAAGGCATAATTATAAAGCTCCCACTGGCATCAAAGTCAATGAAAAATGAGCAACCAAGCTCAAAAATAGCATGTAAATGCATAAGACATCTCATAGCCAAGACCGTACATCATAAGAGCATTAAGAGCATGTAAGCAGTCAAGCATCTGATAGCATCCAAGTACATCATGTACGAACCCAAGTCAATCTCTGACAAGCCAAGAAACATCCAAAAGAGGTTCCAAAGTATCCAAGTACAAGCCCAACTGAAGCTCCAAGATGGCAAAGATGCTCAAACAATGTAGGTAGCATGCATAAATGACATATACTTCAAAACATCTACCAACGGGTCATGCATAGACCATAGATATAACCTCTATCACAAAGAATGCCAATGTAGACCAATGTCAAGTAAGCGCCAACCAATATGGAGCTCAAACAAGTCTCAAAATACATTCAGGAACCATCCAAGACATTTTCCAACCTCCATTTGCATCCAAATAGTCATAACAAGCATTCAGAAAACATCTAAGACCAATAGGCATAACATATCCTGAGCTAAATAGCTTCAGCCCTGCTCTATTATAGTAGTAAATTCACTGTCAAATTGAGCATAAATAAGGCCAAAATCAGCACCAAATCAATGGCATATCATGTGCATAGCTTCCCATAACATCCGATCATGATTTGAATACCAAATGGCATCAATGGCTAGTACCAAGCAAGCATAAACATCAAATGCTAATGCAACACTGTTTGAGGCTGCCTGTGGACTCTTAGGACAGTCCTAGACTAAAGTATATTAGACCCAAATGTCAATGCCAATATCAAGCCTTCAATGCCATGGTCGAAGCATGCTCCTATGCCTCAAATGAGATTGTGTAGTGCCAGTGGCTTAAAGAGGTGCTGGAGATGAAGGCCACGTTTTCGACTGGCTAAGAAAATGGCACAACCTACTAAAATCATATTTTTTATGTTGCTGAGGGAGTTGGGCACTACTTGATGGTTAGGGAGCTTCTATGGCTCCCAAATAAGCTTCCCAAGAGGCCTCAATAGGCATAGAAGAGAGAGATCTTAGTTCAAAACCTTCATGGACTATGAGCCATGGTTACCTTGCTCTTCAAACATTGTGGACTGAAATAAAGAGTAGAATGAGAGCTCCAATACCTAAAGATGAAAGCCCTGAGGTTGCCCAAGAAGGCCCAATGCTTGTCTAAGAAGGATGAGACCAACCAAAAGCTTGAAAGGTGTGGCTATGGCTGCCAAGAGTTAAGACAAGAGTATAGGTATTCAAATGAATGCTAAAGGAGTTCCCGCCAACCACATTTGAGTCCTCGAAGAACCAAGCTATGATACCAATTGAAAGGTGAGAAGGATTGAGCAAGGGAGCACGGAGGTGAGAGGTATGGCAGATGGAGCAAGTGCAAGAAAGAGAGAGACTCCAAATTTAGGAACTCCAACAGTCACAACCGGCCTTCCCTTTAGTCAAATGTCATTGAAAGAATAAAGAATGAAGTGATAGTGATGGGTGCCTACCGCCTGTAGTGTGCAGGTGTAGATACTATCAGAGTAGTAATACATGGGTGGCTAGACGGAGGTGCCTTTACCACCAAGAGATAATAATACTAGAAGCATGACAACCAATAAGTTCATCAAGAATTACCCAATACTATAGACATATGCATAACTATAGTCTCTAGTCATTAATAAATTGTAGCAAAATTTCCACCGTCACATCCATGATCGTGAGCTCCACACTCTTCCAAGTAGTTGGAGGCTTTCCTCATATCCCCCCTTAAGTTTCTTGCCCCTTATAAATGACAATCTTCCCATCAATTATCCATCAATTGTGGTATCGTAATTCATCAAAATCAGCACAAACAAAGCCATAAAGATGTCTTCTACCTATGTAATAGCCTATGTAAGCACATGCAATCACATTAACATACACATAGATTGGATCCTCAAGTGTGGATCAACCCTACAAGACTTGCTTGGAGTTTTGACCCAACTCCCATTTCCTCAATATGTTCTTCCTTTCAAGTACAAGAAAAATGTATAGCTTGTAGCTTCTATCGCGATCTAAAATATATTATAGTGACTAGCATCACTAAGTCCATTCAAATCTAACCAATCTACCAACAGAAGATCCTACTTTCAAAAGCCTCCAACATTGAACACTTCTTACTTGACATCCACTCTCCAAAGCAACTCCAACATCTACTCTTCAAGGACAACCACTGCTCTCCTCATAATGGCAGTACAATTATTTCCAACATTCCTCATCTATAGTACAAGCTAAAGCATGCTATCTCTAACAAAGAGTACCATGGGACAACACTCCACTAGGAGGGAAATAATGTTAATCGCAAAATCAAATAGGCAATTGATAGCAAGCATATCAAAGGCAATAAAAGTACGAATCTAGTAAAGATGCAAGACATCATAAATATTTTATTAAAAATTTATTTTATATATGTATGCACAATATTTTTTGGATAATATGATTATTTATAATATTATTTTGAGATTTGATTGTAGCACTTGGGCAAGTTGTAATATTTTTTATCAAAAACAAGATATATAGCTCAATAAGGGCATGGACACCAACTTCCATTCACTTTTGCAAGTTGATGCAAGCTAAATATGTATACAATAAGCACAAGGATATCAGCCTAGAACTAAATAGAAAGGAATGGTGCCCAACTTTGGTGGAATCCAAAACTCAAAGATCATGTATAAAAATCCAAAAAGTAAATGGATAAGATCATTATTGTGGTGTAAAATATTGAGAGGTCTCCTCCTTCTTTCTTCTACTCCATCTACTTGTGCTTTACTTTGAGAGTGAGAGTGTGAGAGTGAGAGACTTGGGAAGTGAAGCTTCTCTCTTACTTTGTGTTTTTTTCTTCTTCCCCTTCATCTTGGATGAGATACAAATTGGAGGAGGGGTTGGGTTACTTCTCTTCGTTGCATTTCCTCTTGTGGATTGAGTATCGGATCAAATTAGGAGCTATGAAATAGTGGAGGAAAATCAAGAACCACCACACAGATTGTGGAGCCACATTCAAGCCTTTGCTTCATAAAGTTGAGGAGAAGGTAAGGTAGTGAGCCCAATGATGTTCTTACTTTCATGGGGTTTACGAGAAAAACAAATGGATTGGTAAGTACAAGAGATGTATTGGTTATGTAAGAGGTAGCCATTGCCAAAATGAGACAAGTGCTTGAGACAATAAGTGTTTTGTCAAGTCCACTGTCAAGCCTGTGAAAGCTTTAAGAGCACATCAACTTCAAATTCACACTCTTAAATGGGTGCCAAAGCACCAAAAGTGACCTACTCATAGCCAGCAAACATAGCCCCGCAAGGCTAACAATTATCATTCGAAACCTAAGAAACTGACCTGATGTTATCAACGTAGACATACAATCAAGCCACAATGGATCCCCAAAGATCTATTGCGAGCCTAAGGATATTATAAAGGCAACATCTGGATATGGGTGCCCAAGAAGAGAAATCCTAGAGGCATAGCCCAACCATGACCATTGCTTGCCACCCCATCTCCAGGAAGCCACACTCCTGTAAGATAGTGAACACCCAGGAAACTTGAGCTGCAAAGCGTACATAACAACCCACAACGGTTGCAGTAAAAAAAACCCCAACCAATCTATCAACCCAAACATCAACTTGATACCCCGGAATCATCTAAGTCTGCAGAGCTTGGCACCCCAGTGGCTGCACAAGAAGAGGGAAACACACCATCTATGCCACTGGATCCACCCTCAGTGTCCCAAAGTAGCACTCGACACATGGATCATACTATAGAGCTACCCTTAGGCACACCATTGTCAAGTCCACTGCCACTAGAAGCATCAGTGTCTAGCCCAATTCCATTGCAACCACTAGCAGGTCTTAGACTTTCCTACGAGCAATGTTCATTCCTAACGGTTGCCAAGGACCTTGCTAAGAATATGGGAGATGACTTGGTGACTTGCATCAAGCTCTTGGACAACACTTTCACCACATTCATTAGGAGCTATGAAAGACTTTCCCTCAACTTGCTTGATGAACCCCTTGCCTCTGACGTTCGTTCGTTATCTTGCACTTGGGAAGAATACGAATTCATAATCGTAAAATTCCCCAAGGTTGCAAAGGAGTTGATCGATAATAGTGAAATCTCAAAAGATCACGCACTCATTAGATGGCTAATAACATTATACTGTAAGCCCAAAAGGCCTGCGTCACCCATTGAGCTTGAGAAACTCACTCGCCTCGCTAGCTGTGACTTATTGTTTCTTAAAAAATGGTGTAACCTATGCCTCCAATGGGAGAAATGGGGTTGCCAAGTAATGACTAATGCTGAGCAGTGACGTGCGATTAAAACAACCGAGTATGGCCCAACTTATGTAGCACCAACCTCTTTTACGGTCTTAGCCATCACTCAAAATAAACACCTAGACGACTAGGTCTTGGCCCACCCTTACATTGATTGCATCCTTACAGAAGAGGAGCTACATGTGGCTAGTTGTATTAACTCAAATGATTTTCTAATCGATGTCCTAACTTACATTACCAGAGTATACGTTAGCCTTCGTAATCTCAATCATCATGCCCAATTGGAATACAACCCTGATTTCTACAATTGGCATACGCCAAAGTAGATAGCACCATACGGTGCTTAAATACCCTTGCTTCTCCCATGTTCAATCCTAGGAAGGATTCTCATCATTTTTCGAGGGGGGTGGTGATTAGGTGATTAAGAAACATAGGCAAGAAGGAAATAAAAAGACTTAATCAAAGTTAAAAGTAGGAAAGAGTGGGAATGAATAGGCTGTTGTTCAAAAAAATCATGTCTTTAATTCAGCTTGTTCATTCTCTTCATGGAAGAAAAATCAACTTCCAACTCACTGAAAAGCCATATGAGGAATACTAATGTTGGACTATGGAAAATGATAGGTACCCACAATGGTAGGGCTAGATAAAGGTGACAAACTCCCCTTCAAAGAGGAAGAACAAACAAGATACGGCCTAGGTGTAGAAACAAGGGGCTTCAGTCAATTCACCTTCAAGCACATGTGTTGAATCTGGACGAAGCCATCCTGGAAGAGTCGATTGTAAAAAATTTGGTGAAAAATGCTCCCTCCAGAAGTATGTGGAGAAAGTAGGGCAAGCAGTTGACTACAGCATGTGCGTAGAGTTCTTGAGAAGCTTTGATGATGCAAGAAATTGTGGCACAATAATAGTCAGGATAGGAGGAGAAGAACACCAAGTGGAGGTGCCCTTAAGTGCTGTAATGGTGGAGGAGGCCCTAGGTTTGGCCCCCAAGAAAGAAAAATGCCATCGAAGAGATATGTACGCAATGTTGGGTATGAATAAGAATGATGTGCACACGGTGGACGAGATAAGTCTATGGCAGACATCCCAAACCCAGTAGTGGTGATGCAAGCAAATATGGCTCATGCCTCTTCTTGGGATAGAGGTACAACACATTGATGAACACAATTAGCATGTCACTGCTGGAGAGCATAGCCCTAGGGTCCCTTGAAGAGGTAGATTGGAATGGGTTTGTCTTTAAAACCATCAAGACCTCGGCCACCATCCTAGCCACAAGCACAGCACTAGCAGGAGGGGAGTCCCCAGCCTCAACAGCCAGATCAGGGAGTAAGAAGCCTACCTCCAAGGCCTCCACAATCAGATTTGGTGGAGTCTTAACAGCTATCATCCAAGAGGCCATAAAGGAGGCAGAAGAAGTTGAGGAGGAGGTAAGAGAGACACCCCAGCAATCGTCGTGCCTTGATGTAGAGCAATCCAGCAAGAGAACCATCAGCAAGATTGGGGAGGGGAGGAAGTGCATGCTACCCAGAAAATGCTACCCAAAAGGAGGCCAAGGCACAAGAGAAAAAGAAGGCCACGAAGCCCCATCAACAAAGGAGAGAGGATATGATGAAGGAAGAATGGGTGGAGCTTAAAAGAGCTAAAAAAGAATCCAAAAGGGTGAAAGAAGAATAAAGTTGAAAAGAGGAGGAAGAAATGAAGAAAGTGAGAGAAGAATCACAAAGAGCTGAGGAGGAGAGGAGAAGGAGAGCGGAAGAAGAGGCAGAGGAGGTAAGGAGAAAGGAACATGAAGACATGGCAAAGGCCATGCACGGGTCTATAGAGGAGACCCACGGCCCTAGAGAAATGGCCACCTTGACTCCACGGCATGAAGGAAAACCAAGCAGCTGCACTAAAGCAGTCCCAGTTGTTGGAGAAAAGGGCAAAGCCCTTTTGCATGCCCTCCCTTTGACTCTCACACATAAGACCACCACCACCACCTCCACAACACAAGAGCTAGCACTTTCCATGGACACCACTCAGCTCATATCCATGATGCAGTTTGTGGTCATGAAACAGGGCCATGAGCCAAAAGGCCAACTGCAGTAGATGCCAAGTTAAGGCAAGACCCAAAGTGGCAAAGATTGGAAGCATCCACCACCATAGCACCGCCAACAATGTCCCCGATTGTGGACTATGATGCTTACGTAGCTGAACTCCTAGCCCATCAATTAGAGAAGGCTAAGGAAGAGAAGAAGGCTGCGGCTGTAGAATTAGAGGCCAAAAGAGAAGTTGCCATGGCTCTAAGGCTAGAGATAACATGGCAAGTCACAGGGCATCAAAAAGAAATTCAAAACCTAAAAGAGCAACTTAGTGCCAAGGAAAAGGAGGCACAAGAGAATGAAGATTGCCTAAGGCAAAGGTTAGAGGATGAAACCCAAGACCTAGTGGTGGAGCAGTGAGGCCACAAGTTGCTCATCCAATAATATGCTGAGCTCTAGCAATAAATGGTACGGGTGAAAGTGATGTATGCAAAACTACGTGAGAGCCACCACGAAGGAGACCAGCATCAAAAGAATGATGCCAAGAATAGGAGGATGCCATGGTATTCAGGCTATGGTCAGAAATGGAGGAGCAAGGAAGGCTAGAGAGAGAGATAGGAGTCATGTCAAAGGAGAAGGAAGAGGCCATAGAAGAAGCCACCATGAGCCTGCAGGACAACCTGCAAAATGTCCAGCAGGAAGTGGAAGGACTAATGGCCATGGCCATGACCAAAAGGAAACTGCACCTAGCAGAGCTAGAAAGCCGCACACAAGCTATTGAAGATCTATTAGAAAGGCTCACAGAGGCCCATCAGCAGTTCTTTGTGGCTGATCAAGGTAGAAGAATAACTAAAGAGCAGCTGAACGGGATAAAGAGAAGACCCAAATGTTAGAGGTGTGGGATGAGCAACAGCAGCAGGTGGTAATGATGTTGTCTTAGGAGATAGAAAGGGGCAAGAAAGATCTGGAAGAGAAGGCACATTAATGGGAGAGGTGCAACTTTGAAAGAGTGCGAGGGTTGACAAAGTGCCTGACAATGGTAGAGTGCTAGAGGGTGCTCGTAGAGAATCCAAAGCTAAGACCGTTGAAGTGTGCTCCAACACGCAGAGGCAAGCCTTTTTTAGCACTGTGCTTCATGTCACATAATTTGAAGGTGAGGATTCTGTGGAGAGAATGAAAAGGAAGCTAGAGTTGACAACCAGAGATTTAAGGTATGGCCTACAAGAGCACTCAATCCCAACTGGAATAGGCATAACCAAGGAGTAACAATGCAGCTACTTGCGACAAGTTGGCCTCTCCATCGATGAGCTCAGGAAACTTGGATTCGAGGAAATAGACCAGCCCTGTCCACCCCCAATCCCCAACCCACAATGGAACAAGACACCAAGGAAGGGCCGGGGACTTTGATCAGGCATTTGAAGAAGAACCACAAATCAGAGAGTCCAGTCCGCCCTTGCCTGATCTACCCCCAGAAGAGCAAGAGGGTGCCCAAGTTCCTAATCGTGTTATTGCTACAAAAGAAGAAGATGGAAACTTGTGGAGGAAGTCTACCAAGAAAAGAATGGGAGCATGACCATAGCAGCTTCCTGACAAGCCATGCCACTACTACAAGAGCTGACTATCTGGCAACAGTGGTAGCTCCAATCCCGGCCCTTTGAGTTCTCCTTCCTCTATCCCTGAGTCTTGGACCTAGTTTTACCCCTAGAGATAGTGGAAAGGATCATTCATTTGGGAAATACTCTAGTGAACCGGCCCATGGACTACTAGCACGATAAGGTCTATCAGGTTCCCAAAACCATCCAAGGTTACGAGGCGCAGCCAAAGTGGCGGAGGAGGATTTGGGACACCAATTTTGATGCATGGATGGCCTTCTATGGTACGCTACAGGAAGAATGAAATAATCCTATCTACATGCCCTACCCTCATAGACACGGAGTGGATTATGATAAGGGGGTGCATACTTAGGCAGGTACGACTTCTTGAAGATCTACAATGTGAATGCAGCAACTCCTGAGGAATGCATGACCTTTAGAGTAGGGGACTTGCACACACTTCCTCGAGGAATTTCCTTCTTGCATGGACCCATTGACCTTTATAACTACTTGTAATTACCTTAAGACCATTAGGTTTTTCCTTAAACAAAAGCTAGTAGCTCAGAAAGCCCACCTTCCCCCACTCTCGTTTGACATTAACCTAGGAATAGATAGTTGCGCTTTGGCTAGTAGGCTCATGATGAGGGCAACCCTACTTCCCTCGTTTTGTATGAGGATCCTTGAAGACATGAGTGATAACCACTTTACAAGGTGCAATCATCCTTTCTTATCAACCACACCTCTTAATGCAAAGGCTAGTATCAAGGAATACATGCACAGTCGTGCCTTTATTACTAAGTCCCTAATACCACTTCATGAATCGTTTGAGGAAGATTGGGGTAGAGCCTAAGAGCACCCCTTGCATCAAAATGCCGGTATAATCATCTACTTTTTTTAAAAAAAAAGTGGAAACATTGAGCCCCCCCAAAAGCACCTTGAGCACCACAATCACTGCACCTAAGGTTTCCATATCTAGCCCTGTCCCCCACTGCACATGCTTAGGGCACATCAAGGGCAGGACATTCTCCCAGACCTGTCTCCCTAAGCGACACACCGCACATACAATGATGCATGAATTGGATCCTCAAGTGTGAGACACCACCAAGGGCTTGCCCAAGGTTAAGCCCAAGGTTAACCGGGTGATCCGTCTGCCCCAAGCCCAATTCCCCTAGGACCCCATCAACATCGGCTCACATGTCCCCATTTCCTCATCAAACCCTCACCAGCTCAAAAAGCAAGCATCTTGGAACTAGCACCTGCCTACGAAAGGGGCCATCTTATATGACAATGTCACCATGTAGATGCAAACAACCCTAGTCAAAAAGTGAATGAAGAATCTCATTTGAAACAACGCAAGAGAAGGCAACTACAAAGGGCTAGGGGAGGGATCCATCCAACACGATATTCAATTTTAAAGATGGATTTGTCGACTTTCCATCCTCCAAGAAGAAACCCATCCAACACATATTCAATTTTAAAGATGAATCTGCCTATTTGCCTATCCACCTCTCTCCACGCAGGGATCTGTCCAACTTTATCTTCAATTTCAAAGAACAAATCCTCTCAACACTCGCAAAAAAAAAAAGACCCGCCCTAACTTTATCTTCAATTTCAAGGGTCGGGTCCGCCCAACACTATCCCCTGCAAGGGCTCATATACAAACTCAAAAATAGCCATCTGGCTAGACCCATCCCACCTTCCAACTACTATCCATTAATGCCATGGAACTGGCACTAAGCTAGGAGGGGGGTAATGTTGTCAGCACAAGAAGAAACAGGAAAAAGTAGAAAATGGCAAGTCGGGACCTAAAAGAGGTGGCCCAAAAGGAAATCAAACACAATGAAAAGGTAGGAAGGAGAACGACTAAAAGTTCAAGGGCAGCCTAAAAAATCAAGTCAAAGGCAAAAGCACATTTTTAAATACAAGATGCCCCTAAAATTGTTGTAAAAGAGTGCCAGGCTCCCTCTTGTGCAAATTGTAAAGGTAGATGGGTGGTAGGAAGGAAGCTAGGAAGATAGGAAGATAGGAGGGCAATAGAAAAAAGGGCCATGGCTGGCCATGTAAAAAGAGGATAATCACCCAAGGGAAATAGGGTTTTGTATATAAATTTCAGAAAGGGAATGAGAGCTCATTCTTGTGTGTGACAAAAAGCTTCTTCATCTTGTGACAAAAAGCTTCTTCATCTTCTTCTCTTCTTCTCGGCTTCTTGCGTATGCTTGAGTGAGGGAGTGTGACAGAGTGAGGGAGTGAGTATGTGAGAGTGAGGGATCAAGGAGAAGAAGCTTCCCATCTCCTCTCTTCATCTTTATCTCTTCTCTTCCCTTCTTTTGTCTCATGCAACTATGGAGGATGGAGCTTGACGGAGAGGGATTGGTTGCTTGAGCATGCCTCAAGGATCGTGGAGCTACCAGTGTGCAGAAAAGAGGAGGGTACTCAATCGAGCATCAAGTTCAACTCACTACACCCTATAGGTAGAGAGAGCGCATCGGCAATGTGAGAGGTAGCCATGACCGCTCGGCTTGAAACCCTTGACCAATAAGCGGTTTATAGATCTCGGGGGTTGAGCGAGAGAGCTCCCTTCACAAGGAGAAAGTTTTCATAGCATGTTAGATGCCTTAAGGATATTAGAAGTGCAATGAAGGCTTTGGATAATGCAATTCCAAAACTACATTTTTAAAGGCTTGTCAGAGAAATTTATGAAGCATAGTCTTGGTAGTTTTAGATGGACAAGAGCAACTCTCAATTGCATTCAAAAGGCTGCAAAAGATTTTTTTATTGAGTTTTTTCAGGATTCCTATGTCTATGCTGCTCATGTCCATAAGCTTACACTTATGGACAAAGACATGATCATTCTTAGGAGGTTGAGATACATGTTTTCAAAGGTCCTTGAGATTATCCCCCTTTATGATGTGAAGGCTTTCAATATTGTAAATGTGCATCCATATAGAAAAAATAAAGGTGATCTAGGTCCTATGACTGAAGATGTCACCTATGAAAAGGACACAAGACTATGAGAATGAGGAAAAGGCCACAAAAGAGCGGGCAGATAAATGGAGGGAGTATAAAAGAAAGAAGGAAGAAGAAAAGGAAGTGGAGGATCTTCCATCTTTTAAAGAAGAGCTATCTACCCTTCTTGAAAGGGATGACCCTAAGGGCTTCAATATTTGTTGCTTTTTACCTTGTGATATTAACAAAAGATTTGATATGGTCTTTTTGACTCTAACTGTGTTCAAATCCTCAAGAATAAAATGAGAAAAGTAAATGACTCTATTCTTCTTGCTAGGATGAGGTATAGTATACCAAATTTTATTTTTACTCACTATATTTTTCTAGCAATAGGCTTTCATATTTTGATATACAATAAAAATTTGAGGTTCTTGATCCATCTATCTTATACTATATGAGGAATGAGCTTGATGCAAGTGCATTTGATCATTGGTTCAACCCAATTAACTTTGAAACTTTGGAGGTTCTTCTAATTCCATACAATGAAAAGCAAGTAATTGGATATTTTGTTAGATTTTATGAGATTTTGTCTTGCTAAATTATTGAAATATGATTGTTTTGAGTTCTCATTTGAGTCTAATTGGAATAGACTGTGTGAAGAGGCAATGTCCTCATCATTTCTATGAAACGAAGCCATGAAAATGGCAAGTTGTAAGTTATATAATCTAGGGTCTCCTTGATATTTTGATCTTTTTTTTTGCAAGTACTCTAAATATTTTGATATTTTTTCAAAATTTCTCTAAATTTTATTGTCTTTTTAGTATAGAGTTGTAAAAAGATTGATTGAAGTGATAGAGAAAAAGCCTCCCATGCCTTTTGATTTACTTGCAACAATGCAATATAGACAAGTTACGATAAGGTCTTGATTTGAATGGCTGGAATATAATAATATCTTGATTTGGATGGTTGTGATAAGGTCTTGATTTGAATGGTTGGAACATAATAAGAACATTTATTCTATAACTACCATAAACAAGTTTCATAGTTTTACATTATATTATCACGATGATAGTCACTATTGTGGTTGGAGAGTGATTGCAAATGCCAGAAGATTGGTTAATTTTATTTATCTCAATGATGATAAACTTATAAAGATAATGTGAAAGTTACTAAAATTTAAGGTAGGGGTTTGTTGCAAAATAGTCTATTGATGATGATAATATAGTTCATTGTTAAAATGTAACAACTCCGAAAGGATAATTCCTTTTAATAAAATAAAGGCAAAAAATTTTTAACCCCCTCCTTCTCCCCCCAGCCGACATCATGCTGGAGGGGAGGGAGGGAAGCCACGATCAAGCAGCATGCTGGCGCTCATGTGGAGCCTTAGCCATGCGTGCTGCCGAGTAGGGGAGGGAGGAACCTCTCCCTCCCCCTATTTAAATCACTGGGGAGCAGAGATCGAGAGAAGGACAAAAACAGAGTGCTGCCGCCATGAGAGAGAGAAGGCTTTTATTGCCGCTTGAGGGAGAGAGGAGGATTGCCACAGTGTTGTTGAAGGAGGAGAAGCCATCAAAACCCATCGCCTCTTCTGTCAATCCGCGCCCCCAGCTATCGTCCCAGTCCACACGTCGCCAAGTCACCATTCGAGCTTCCCCCTCCCACGTGGCGGAAGCTTTAGAAGCTTCCTAGGGGGAAGCTTCTAAATGGCTTGATAAGCCCCCTTTCACCCCCTGCCTTGAGGCATATTGAAATCCCCTTTAAATTTCCTCTTTAAAGGCCTCCTTAGGGTTCCCCCCCCCCCCCCCCCCCAAAATCTTGACCTTAAGGGTCCTTTGCCTTCCCGTGATTATAAATCCCCCCTAAGGGCCCCCTTAGCCCTTTTTACCCTTGGAGCTTTGTTTCTTTTCCCCCCACTCGTAAAAGGAAAGAGAGTGTTGAGGGTCTTTTAACACCTCCCTTTCCCACTCAAAAACCCTCATAAGGGATTCCACACTCATTTTTTTTCCCATTTGTGCGAGTCATTACAAGGCCATTAAGCCCCTCCCATGGCTTTGATGGGTCATATCCGCAAAAGATTTTGAAACACCCTTCTTTGGAAATCCCTACTTCAAGGAGGGAGCCTTCTAAAACTACTTTCGATGGACGATGCCAGGGAGCGATGGTGGAATTCCAAAGAGGAGTTGTAAAGCTACTTCGACGACGGAAAGACTACAATTGCAATGCCTCCTAAGAAAGTCCAAGGCCCAACCGTGGGAGGGTCGTCTTCGGGCATCCACGTGGACATCTCACCCCAAGCCCAAGTTTTCCTTTCTAATTTTTATTTGATATGGTTGTAATTCAATCATGCAAGGTTAATTGTTAGGAATAGGATATATTTTTGTCCTAAATGCTCACGACGATGGAACTTAGTCATTAATACTTTCAGTAAAACATGCAAAATAAAGGAAGAATAAATGCATTTCTAGCAAATAGTCTTATGCATTGAAATGAATTAAAAATTAGATTAATGTCCATTAAAATAGTATACTTCATTTTAAGCCTAGATGTATAAACTGTATATCGCACTATTAGCCCATACCCGCTTCGCAATGAATCATCATGGAAAGTGCAAAGTGGAAATGATTCTTACGATCCATAAACTCTAGGAAATTATCATTTGACAACTGCATAAATTATCGAGTAAAAAGTTGCTTGTTTAGCATGAATTTTGTTCGCAAAGTATAGGAAGATTAGTGGAATTAACCTAACCTATGCCTGACCTTAAATCAATAAGTTAGGGTTGAAAAATCAATTTACGCATAGACAACGAGTCATGTAGAAATGATCACGTAATTATTTTCTAGAGTTAAACAAATTGGCATAAACCTAAAACACCTAAACTGCGGAGTACTCATTTGGAATGAGTTAAATTTCAAGAAACGCCTATACCTTAAATACTTGCCCACATTCACTGAATGTAGGGACAGTGAAATGTAATCGTAAAGTGAACTAGGGTTTGTCCCTAAGAATCTACAAGATGGAACTTGGAAACCCTAGGTCTAACGATGTTAGCCTAATGTAATCAGGAACAGATTATTTCGTGACTCCATTCAATGCGACACTTGTGCAACAAGTGTGGAGTCATATGATCTTGTGATTGGATCACAATGGAATGGCCAAATTCTCGCAACGAGGATGGCAGGTCCTTATGCAAGTTAACTTGAAAAAGGATGAATAATCATCCTAATTTAGTATCTTTCTTGAGTAAAGAAGATTGATTGGAAACTAATGACCAGCCGATAAACTGAAATAACTCATGAACTTAAGGTTTGACAAATTCGGGTTAATAGAGTACGCCCTAACCCGAGATATAGGGGATCTTGCCAAGTTGCAAGTCATCCCGGATCGAGTGCTGATGCATTCGAAAGGAAGGATTCATTCCTTAGTAGTTTGCCAACCAAAAATGATCAATGGAAATGTTTGTGCTTGCTACAAATTTTAGAGCACTGTTTGGCTTTGTTTGATCAATGAATTAAAAGATAAATGGATATCTATACTTCAGGTTGAAGGCGTGAAGGGAAGGAAGCTTCAGTTACCCCCGACTGCCTGCCTGACCTAACCAAGGGGGTTGTTAACCGTGCTGGGCATGTGGACCGAACCCGCCGTGAGAGATCTCTCCATTAAGTGCTACTTAGAGAAGGAGGACGCTTGGGTGCCAAAGGGGGCTCTGGCCATAAATCCCTCACCTTCCGGGCCCTGCACAAGAGGCTAACGTGACTCGGGATTGGATCTCGAGGCCCGCATACTAGTCTATGGGCGAAAACTTGGATTAGTGATCCCCGTGGATTGCTGGATAGCCTTTGGGCGGATTGTGGATAAGCCTACGGGCTGTACTCTCTTTATTTCAAAGATAAATATGATAACCTGTTAATAAGGAACTTGTCTTATATTGTTTTTCAATGTCAAGTGATAAGATTATGTGAAAGAATGAGTGCCTAACGGGTTAATTAAAGAAGCTGATTGTTACATGTCCAACTAATGTGTTAGGTAATTAAATAACTAAAACAACTCGAGGAAAGTGCGAAGGATGGGTCATAGGTCCGTCCTACGGATGGGTGGTCCCAGTTGGTCGGGAACTTTTCTCAAATCACGATGGACAGTAGGAAGATCGTCAAAGAATGCGAACAACAAAAGCGTTGACCTAGAGTTATGATTGAACCCGAGTTACGTTGTTTTAGGGGAACGGAATGGGACTATGCCTTATGGCAAAGAGGTTGAGCTTTGCATCCCTCTCATTTCCCATTCTCCTTGAACCGAGTGCAGCATGAATCCGCTTCGGACCTGGCGTTTCTGCGTAAAGTAGTTCGCTTGGATTCGACACTAGTTGTCGTTAGGAAATGACCAATAAAGGAAAACCCTAATTCAAGTGGATCCTAAGTGGGAACAGCGGGAATACTTCTGCTACGTGGAAGATGCGGAAAGCCCTAGATTGCAAACCCCGTAACATTTCGTGGGAGTGCCGGGCGAAGCTTTCTAGACATCCTTTCTGATGGACTGCTAAGACGTGTCATGAAGATACAAGTGGATACGTTACAGTTGGTATCAGAGCCAACCAACAACGGAATTGTTTTTGTGAAATCTTAATAAGAAAAAGTAAAGCAAATGTTGATGTTCCAAACATTTCTTTCAATGCTGTCTTGCAGAATTACGAAGCGTGGAACAAGTTTTTAGTATTTCGAGTCATGTTTATGACTGCAATGCATTCTCTGCATTATCGACAAAGGATTGAGATGATGAATATCTTGGAGCAAATCTATAATCCATCACCTTTGTACATGGAACAAAGATGTACGGGTGCATCAAGAATCTACTATACAGCCGCCCACCGGTTTGCTTATCTACAAACCAACCTAAAGAGGATCAAGTGGTTGGAAGACCTGAAAGTCGTGAAGCTATTCATTTTTGTGGAAGCTCACGTAAACTCAACTTTACATATTCGAGGTCAGAGGGTGGAGATGAACTTATATGTATATGAGGGAGTAACCCGTGTAATCCCCGCCGACAGGATTAAAGTGTTGGGGTGCCATGAAAAGAATGGATTCCAAAGGAAAGGATATCCTGAACTTCCAATGACTTACTGATTCCTGAAGATCCATGACCCGAAACCATACTATTATACAGTTCTTGTGGATAAATGTAATACAACGTTATTCTCCCCAAACTAAATATAACAGTTGGCTTATCATCGCAAGAAATGTTGTATTCCGAAAGGGCTATGCCCATATAAATACAAATAAGACTTCTTTTTATCAATGTCTGATTGTGCATGTGAATTGATAAAAAGTTAAGTAGCTACATTGCTTACGTGATAGCAGAATTGAAGATGTAATATAAATCAATAACGATTATCGTATAATAACGTTAAAAAACCTTTATCCAGGCACAACCCCAGGTACAGGTTCCTAGTTCGCCTCCTACATCAAGTACTGCTGTAATCCGGGAGAAAAAGTTTCTTCTCAAACAGATTAAGCCGCCCGAGTTTGACGGGAGAGGCAGGTCCGTTCAAGCTGATACTGAAATTTGGATTGAATCCATGGAGGATTACTTCGAAGCAGTCGGTATTGCACCCACCAAAGAGCCGTGCAGGGAAGATACTTGCCACTTGCATATCACATGCAGAAAATGAATGAGTTCTATGAGCTAAAATAGTTGGGGCTCACTCTTGACGTATACTATTCTAAATTTGTCTCACTTCTTAAGTATGCGCCGCAGATGGACATGACACAGCAGGTGTCCAAATTTTGTGCGGGTTTAAATCCACTAGTAAATACCTGTCTCGAATCTATGTGTCCATCTGATCTTCAAGACACACTCATTCGAGCTGCGCCTATAATTCAAGAGGTGTAGGCTAGACCAAGGGGTAACAAAACTTGGTCTTATAATGACCCGAACATAGGAGCATTCAGACCTCAAATGAAGAGAGTTCAAGGTCATAATGAGGGACACAGAAAGAAAGCAAGGACTAACAACGTCAAAAACTTTGTTCCTACTCAAAGTAATGGCCGTAACCTCTGTTGTTTCCACTGCAACGAGCCCGGTCATTTCAAGAGGCAATGTCCCAAGCTTGATGGAGGACATTGCCAAGCACATTTCCAAGGAACGGGCCGTGATCAAGGAGCTGCTACCCGAGGCAGAGGAAGAACCGCCTGCATTGCCAATAGGCAAATGTGCGAAGAAGAAGAAGAAGAAGATCCGACCATGGAAGTAGAGTTTGAAAGGGCGACAGTCTATGCCGCTCTACACAAGAAAGGGCCGAATCGCCAGTTCTCGGTGATTCAGACACCGTCGGACTATCAAGGTAAAAGTTTCAAGACCTTGATTGATTATGGCAGCACACATTCCTTTATCTCACCAGCATGTGCAAAAAGATTAGGAATAGCCACAGTAGAAGCACCTACCTTGCTTGTGGAATTGGCAAATGGTCGTGAGGTTACTTGTACCAGGCAAACTGCTAAGGTGGACTTCTTTCTGGGAGGAAAGAAGACTTTGTTTAAATTCAGAGTCATGAATTTAGGTATCCATGAGTGTCTACTCGGAATGGATTGGCTTAAGCCTAATGACGCCCACATTCACTGTGGAAAGGGCCAAGTTTCCTTTCGAAACTCTGAAAGGGAATTAGTCACAACTCAAGGTGAAGCTGGAGTGCCAAGAATCCAATTGGCCAAAGTATCTTAGATCATAAAAGGAGTCAGAAAATGATTACTTGTCTACTTGATCAAACTCAACAAGTTAAATCAGAAGCAAGAGTCTAGTGAAGGACCTTCTTGATAAAAGGAATACGTGGACGTATTCCCTGAAGAGTTGACAGAACTCCCATCTCAAAGAGAAGTGGATCATGAGATTAGGTTAGTACCAGGAGCTACGCCAATTGCAAAGAGACCTTATAGAATGTCCATACTAGAAGCAATTGAGCTGAAGGAACAACTCAAGCAACTGCTAGATCAGGACTACATCCGGCCTAGCAGTTCACCATGGGGAGCTCCAGTACTATTCTAGAAAAAGAAAGATGGGACACTTCAACTATGTATTGATTACTGAGGATTGAATCAATCAACAGTCAAGAACAAGCACCCTATTCCTAGAATAGATGAGCTTCTTGATCGTCTTCAAGGTGCAAAGATCTTCTCCAAGATTGATCTCAGGTCAGGTTACTATCAGATAAGGATCAAGGAAGAAGATATCCCCAAGACGGCCTTCAATACAAGATATGGGCACTTTGAGTTCCTAGTTATGTCATTCGGACTTACGAATGCACCTGCCACCTTCAACAGGTTAATGCAGGATATCTTTAAGCCGTATCTTGATGATTTCGTGCTTGTCTTCTTCGACGATACTTTAGTCTATTCCAAATGGGAAGAAGATCATGAACCCCAACTTCGGATTGTCCTTGAGACAATAAGGTTGCATAAGCTGTATGCTAAGATGAAGAAGTGTGCATTCTTCAAGCGTCAGATTGAATATCTGGGATTCATAGTATCAGCAGAAGGAATCTCAGTGGACCCAGCCAAGGTCAGAGATGTGCTTGAATGGCCAATACCAACATCTGTCAAAGAGATACATAGCTTTCTTGGATTGACAGGATGGTATAGGGTCTTCATCAAAAACTATGCTTTGATTGCAGCACCTCTGATGGACTTACTGAAGAAGCAAACTTCCATTGCATGGTCAACTCCCGAACAAAATAGCTTCGATAGATTGAAGCAAAGTTTGGTATCAGCACCTATTCTAAAACTTCCGGACCTCAATAAAGAGTTCGAGGTAGTAATTGATGCTAGCATACTTGCCTTGGGATGTGTGCTCATGCAGGAAGGTCATCCTGTAGCATACTCTTCAAGGAAATTAAAGAGTCATGAGAAGAATTATGCTACACATGATCTAGAATTGCTAGCTATCATCCACACTCTAAAGCTTTGGAGACACTACCTGTTGGGTAACAAGTTTACTCTAGTAACTGACCATAAGAGTCTCAAATGGATCTTTACCTAGAACGAGCTCAACATGAGGCAATGTCGGTGGATTGAAGTGTTGGAGGAATATGACTTTGAAATCAAGTACCGACCAGGAAAAGAGAATGTAGTTGCCGATGCACTCAGTCGCAAGGCATTCCTTAATTCTCTAATCTTGCAAAATCCATCAACAGCTAGATCTCTAGCTACAAAAGTATCTATGCCAAACAATCCAATACTTGAGTTAGCTAGAGAGGATGCATGCCATGACCCGGCCTACCAAACAATGCTAAGGGAGATCACTATCAAGGATCAGAACCAAAGGTTGCAGGCAAAGTATCATGACTTTTCTATTTATAATGGACTTGTCTATTATAGATCAAGGATGTGTATACCAGCAAGCCAGTCACTTAAGCAGAAGATATTGTGGGAAGCTCATGATTCCCCTTTCTCGAAACATCTTGGCTATGCCAAGACTCTTAATGAGATAATTCTAATTTGAATACTATAATTTTGGTATATTTACAATCTTTGCATTCTCTTTATATTTAAAGTGTCCAAATGGTCAGTGTCATCAGTCAAGTACAGATAATCTAAGTCAATGGTATTGGGATGGGGATATGGCATTTTGACTCGAGATTTTGGGCATAGAGCTAGAGGGTCATACGCAAGTGGTATTGAGAGATTTCGATGAAAATCATAGTTGATTAGATTTTCAACAATCTCTACTCTAAACAGAAGAATCGTCATTTGTATAAGTTGCTAAGTGCTCACCATGCATAAAATCGTAGAAATGAGACTAAGTATAAAATTATTAAGGCTATGCATGGTTAAATTAACAAAAAATAAACTTATATCGCCCATTTCTTGCCCAAATAGATGTTTTAGGAGCAATTTTGCATTGTAACAAACTCTCCATCTGCAATTATGGCCATCACCCTACTTTGGCACTTTGCAAGGAATAATTCTTTTGTTGTCCAACATTTCGTGGTCTTGAACCACTACCTCAAAGCCCTTTACTAGCTTTTCCAAAGATCTATTTTGGTAAAGAAAAATAGACTTAATGCTTTTTTTTCTTCCCCTCCCCCTCTCCCTCTCCCTCTCATGGAACTTACTGCTTTACATTGTCATGGTATCCTTCAATTGAGTTGGCTAGAAAGCATCTCCATGTGGGAATATCATGAACAATCAGGATCTACAAGGCAAGGAGGACAATAAATTTTGGCAATTAAAAAAAGATTTGAGATAACTTAAAAGAAACATACCAAAAAGGCCTTACCTTTTATGGTATGCCATAACCCAATGTTGTACAAGATCCAAATTGCAATCTCGTTACCATAGGCAAATGTCTAGATACGATGTTCTCTCCTGAGTCAAAACTATTGATAGGAGAGAATCTATAACGAAAACCTTATCTTGAACATTAGAGGGAAGGTTTACAAAAATTAAGCTACAAAGGCAAATAAATAGTAAGATTTAGGCAATATGCATAGAAGGAAAATATGCAAAGTTTTCAGAGTTTCACAATACCTTAAGATTGCAGTTGTTACACAATCATTGACCTCCTTTTGAAGGTCTAAGAAGACTTGAATATTCTCATCATTAAAGCACATGGCATTTAGTTGTTGCTAGTGTGGCCTTCTTAGAGATAACACAACATAAAAAAATGGACATAGCATCTCAAGTGCTTTACAATTATTCTCATGCATGCTAACATGCCTCTCTCTTTTTTGCGCGGTCTCTCTCAGCCTCGCCTACCTAGTCTCTGTCTCCTTGGCCTTTGTCTCATGAGCCTTTCTTTCTTCCTGGGAAACCTTCTAGGCATTTAGCCTCATGTTGTGGGAATACGAGGGTGTGACATCAGTCATCTTCACCTCCTTTCTCTTTTTGAGGGGAGGTATCTCTAAAATTCCCTTCATCTTCCTATCTGTAATGCCTTGTGGGACCAACAACTTTTTGTATCTAAACTTGAGTAACTTGATGGATGTGAAGACCCTAGGCATCACTATCACCCTATGGACATGAGCTACCAAATGTAGGAGTCTTAAAAAAATTCTATCATAAATTCCTTGTTAGCTTAGTGTAGGAAATCTAGTGCTAAGGCATGCTAATGGAAGTCTAGGTTGTTTTTTTTGCATATATATTTAACAATCCTGGTAAATGGCATATTCACAATTGCAGGCTCATGGTGGTTGATCCTCCTTAGCTCTTTAAGGACTGAGGCATGCTACTAGTACCTCTTACGATGAACTTTGGTCTGCAAGGGGGTAATCCTCTTCCCAAAATTGAATCCTTGCTATAAGTTGGGTCAGGGGCCTGATGCATCATCCTACACATTTTGTCAAGAGGATGCTTCCTATTGTACAATGTGTGGGTCTTTGGACGATATTACCCTCATAGTCTACTTTGTTCTAGCCATGTCTATGAAAGAGTACAAACATAGTATTAGAACTCCAAATGAGGAAATGTCAAAAAATTAGAGAAATGGGATAAAAGAGACCGAACGTGCACAATGCGACCCCCCAAAATTAGGAGCTCCCCCCACATTGTGCAAGGTGGGGGGAATTGCAAAACGTGAGGGGGGGTCCCAAAATTAGGAGCCCCCCTCCTTGTATTGTGTGGGGCTGAAGGAAACTGCACAACGTGAGGGTGGGGTATTGCAACATTAGGAGGCCCCTATCCTTGTGGTGTAGCTCATGACTAGCGAGGAAAACTACACAATGCAAGGGCGAGGGGTCAGAAAATTAGGAGGTCCCCCCTACATTGTGTAGCTCTTGATAAGGGGGGGAAAGGCACAACGTGAGGAGGATGGGTGGATCAAGATTTTTCCACTCCCTCCCTCATGTTGTGTATGACCTAGGCCAGCACAATGCAAGGGGAGGATGGTTCGAGAGGCTTGCAACGTGCAAAGTGAAAAATCAATCAATTATCAAATTTTGTACTATATATGATGCTTACATGTGCTCATATCACTTGATGCCATGTCGACAAGAACATGCATCCACACATGTGAGAATTAAAGGCATATGCCATGTGTCCTCCAGTGTGGCCTCTTTGCAAGTGAAGAAATGCCATGTGTCCACCACCAAGGATCCTCACACATGCTGCAGTGAAGGGGCATGTAGTCAGCACCATGTATGCAATATTTGAGGCTATAAAGAGCTGAGCCCCCCCACCCCCATGTTATGTGGCCCCCCTCCCAAAACAACCACCCCACCCCACCCCAAACTGCTAAGGACCCCCACAACGTGGGGTGGGGGGGGGGGGGGGGACCTCTAGATTTAGAAATCCCCTCCCCTCCCCCTTCCCCTTGCATTGTCTATGTCCCCCTTTCCAATTGATGTTTCTCATATAGTTGCGTCTACATATATGAATGCTACAAAGGTGTAGCATATGGAGGAGACTCCTGAGCTAATGACGAGGAGTGAAGCATGCCCTAAGGCACTCCTAGCACTTTGGCATAAGAACTTAGGAGGAGTGGATGCAATTTTGAGGAGATGCTTATAGATTTTCTTGGTTGTGTGGAACAAGAGCATCTGCTACCACAAGCATCCTAGATGTTCTCTATCATTGCCTCTGCAAAGGAATGGATCAAGGTCTCACGAGTCTACCTCGAGGAACATGAGGCCACTTTTTTAGAGTAGACATTTATTCAAGAGGTTCCTATCAAGGGCATGCAATATGCTTATATGAATGATGCCTTTGCTGCTGATAAGCCCCAAAGAAAAAGGTTCTATAGGACAGTGCTAAGGGTTCCTAAGCATATGAAGAAGGAAAATCTATAGTGGCCTACACACAATCAGAAGTGCCATCTTGTTAAGTATTTTCATGGGTTTGTATGATTTCTGCATGTGTTGCTAGGGGATGAAGGAAAAGAGCCTGTCCAAGACCTAGAAAATACACGATAGCCTTGTGAAGTGGAGACAAACGGAGTGCAAGAGATTTCACAGCCAATAGATGTGGCCAGTGAGAGGGAGTAAAGTGCTCAACTTGATGTTGAGACTTTGAGAAGGGAGAACATAGAGATGTTGGATCTTATTGTTGCACAAGAGGTTGAGGAGGATGTTGGTGAAGTTCCCATAGCTCTACTCCCCTCCCAATATCCAAGGCCTTTTTAACATCAAGGAGGACTACTGCCTAGCAGCTACCATTGGGAGAGGCTTAAAGGTGACGTTCTCAGATATGTCACCGAGTGTTTGTCTTGTCAACATATCAAAGCCGAACATGTCAAGATGCCAAGGAAGCTACAACCGCTTGACATCCCCCAAATGAAATGGGAATTCATCAGTATGGATTTTGTTGTAGGCCAACCCCAAGTTCAGGGAGGATACAACTCCATCATGGTTGTGGTTGACATGCTTACTAAGGTTGCACACCTTATTCCAGTAAAGAAAAACTATAAAGCCTCAGACATTGCAAGACTGTTTATCAAGGAGATATTCAAGCTATATGATTTACCCAGAAGAATCATTAGTGATCGTGATTCTCTCTTCGCGTCACAATTCTGGAGAGCTATCTTTGAAGCTATTGGGACTCAACTCTATTTTAGTACTGCTTACCATCTCCAAACGGATGGCCAAACAGAGCGAGTAAATCAAGTCATCGAGGATATGCTTAGGGCATACTACTGTCATGAGCCGAAGAGGTGGATTCAATACTTGCCTTTGGTTGAATTTGCCTACAATGATTCTTACCGACAAAGCATTCAGATGACCCCTTTCCAATCATTGTATGGTCATGACGGTCAAAGTCCCCTAAACTTCTCAGATCCAACCTTAAGGGTTGAAGCTTCAAGGCAGATGTTGGAAGAGATGGATGACCAAATAAAGTCAATAAGACAGGACATCCAAGCTGCCAAGGATAGACAAAAGGCATATGCAGATTTGAAGCGTCAAGATAGAGTCTTCAAAGAAGGAGACATGGTCTTCATTCGCGTATGCCCTAAGAAGAGTTCCCTATCCTTAGGAGATTGCAAGAAGCTAAATCCAAGGTATTGTGGACCATACAAGATCCTCAAATGCCTAGGACCTAATGCTTATAGATTGCAACTCCCTAAGAACCTAAAGGTTCACAATGTATTCCATATCAACCTATTGAAGAAGTATGTACCTAATCCTAACCATGTACTTGATAACCAACAAATTGTAATGCCTAGTCAAGGAGTCCTTGAACTAAGGCCTAATAGGATCTTAGATGTTAGGGAAAGACAATTAAGATCCAGAACCCTGAGAGAATGCCTCATCCAGTGGAAAGATTATCCCGAAGAGGATGCCAATTGGATAGATGAAGGCACTCTCAACCATCAATATCCCCAGTTTATCTCGAGATGAGGACATCTCGATTCCTCAAAGGGGGAGAGAATGTAACAACTCCGAAAGGATAATTCCTTTTAATAAAATAAAGGCAATTTTTTTTTAATCCCCTCCTTCTCCCCCCAGCCGACGTCGCACTGGAGGGGAGGGAGGGAAGCCACGATCAAGCAGCATCCTGGGGCTCATGTGGAGCCTTACCCATGCATGCTGCCGCGTAGGGGAGCAGAGATCGAGAGAAGGACAAAAACAGAGTGTTGTCGCCATGAGAGAGAGAAGGCTTTGCTTATGCCACTTGAGGGAGAGAGGAGGATTGCCAGGGTGCTGTTGAAGGACGAGAAGCCATCAAAACTCGTCGCCTCTTCTATCAGTCCAGACCCCCCAGCTGTCGTCCCAGTCTGCACGCCGCCAAGTCACCGTTCGACCTTCCCCCTCCCACGTGGCAGAAGCTTTAGAAGCTTCCTGGGGGAAAGCTTCTAAAGGGCTTGATAAGCCCCCTTTCACCCCCGTGTTTTAACCCTTAAGCCCTTCCCTTGTGTTTTGGAAACACCCCCGTGTTTAATCCTCCCTAAGCCCCCCTTCCTGTGGGCTTGGGATTACTATCCCCCCCCCCGAATGTCCCTTTTGAAGGTCATAAGTCCCCCCCTTCCTATGACTCTTGAAACCCCTTCGCCCCTCCCCCCCCACCCCCCCCCCCCCCCCCCGTGTTTTAACCCCCTTAAGCCCCCCTTTCCCATGGATGTCAGAACCACCCCTCCCCCCCATGTTAAAAAATTTCTTTTCGTCCTTCCCTTGAGGCATCTTGAAATCCCCTTTAAAATTCCTCTTTAAAGGCCTCCTTAAGGTTTTTTTTTTTCCCCTCAAAAAGCTTGACCTTAAGGGTCCTTTGCCTTCCCGCAATTATAAATCCCCCCTAAGGGCCCCCTTAGCCCTTTTTACCCTTGAAGCTTTGTTTTTTTTCCCCCCACTCGTAAAAGGAAAGAGAGTGTTGAGGGTCTTTTAACACCTCCCTTTCCCACTCAAAAACCCTCATAAGGGATTCCACACTTTTTTTTTTCCTGTTTGTGCGAGTCATTACAAGGCCATTAAGCCCCTCCCATGGCTTTAATGGGTCTTATCTGCAAAAGATTTTGAAACACCCTTCTTTCAAAATCCCTACTTCAAGGAGGGAGCCTTCTAAAACTACTTTCAGCAGACGGTGCAAGGGAGCGACGGTGGAATTCCAAAGAGGATTTGTAAAGCTACTTCCACGACGGAAAGACTACAATTGTGATGCCTCCTAAGAAAGTCCAAGGCACAGCCGTGGGAGGGTCGTCTCCGGGCATCCATGTGGACATCTCACCCCAAGCCCAATTTTTCCTTCCTAATTTTTATTTGATATGGTTGTAATTCAATCATGCAAGGTTAATTGTTATGAATAGGATATATTTTTGTCCTAAATGCTCACGACAAAGGAACTTAGTCATTAATACTTTCAGTAAAACATGCAAAATAAAGGAAGCATAAATGCATTTCTAGCAAATAGCCTAATGCATTGAAATGAATTAAAAATTAGATTAATGTCCATTAAAATAGTATACTTCATTTTAAGCCTAGATGTATAAACTGTATATCGCACTATTAGCCCATACCCGCTTCGCAAATGAATCATCATGGAAAGTGCAAAGTGGAAAAGATTCTTACGATGCATAAACTCTAAAAATTATCGTTTGATAATTGCATAAATTATCAAGTAAAAAGTTGCTTGTTTAGCATGAATTTTGTTCGCAAAGTATAGGAAGATTAGTGGAATTAACCTAACCTATGCCTAACCTTAAATCAATAAGTTAGGGTTGAAAAATCAATTTACTCATAAACAACAAGTCATGTAGAAATAATCACGTAATTATTTTCTAGAGTTAAATAAATTGGCATAAACCTAAAACACCTAAACCGCGGAGTACTCGTTTGGAATGAGTTAAATTCCAAGAAACACCTATACCTTAAATACTTCCCCACATTCACTGAATGTAGGGACAGTGAAATGTAATCGTAAAGTGAACTAGGGTTTGTCCCTAAGAATCTACAAGATGGAACTTGGAAACCCTAGGTCTAACGATGTTAGCCTAATGTAATCAGGAACAGATTGTTTCGTGACTCCATTCAATGCGACACTTGTGCAACAAGTGTGGAGTCATATGATCTTGTGATTGGATCACAATGGAATGGCCAAATTCTCGCAACGAGGATGGCAGGTCCTTATGCAAGTTAACTTGAAAAAGGATGAATAATCATCCTAATTTAGTATCTTTCTTGAGTAAAGAAGATTGATTGGAAACTAATGACCAGCCGATAAACTGAAATAACTGATGAACTTAAGGTTTGACAAATTCGGGTTAATAGAGTACGCCCTAACCCGAGATATAGGGGATCTTGCCAAGTTGCAAGTCATCCCGGATCGAGTGCTGATGCATTCGAAAGGAAGGATTCGTTCCTTAGCAGTTTGCCAACCAAAAATGATCAATGGAAATGTTTGTGCTTGCTACAAATTTTAGAGCACTGTTTGGCTTTGTTTGATCAATGAATTTGCCTGCCTGACCTAACCAAGGGGGTTGTTAACCGTGCCGGGCATGTGGACCGAACCCGCCGTGAGAGATCTCTCCATTAAGTGCTACTTAGAGAAGGAGGACGCTTGGGTGCCAGAGGGGGCTCTGGCCATAAATCCCTCACCTTCCGGGCCTTGCACAAGAGGCTAACGTGGCTCGGGATTGGATCTCGAGGCCCGCATACTAGTCTACGGGTGGAAACTTGGATTAGTGATCCCTGTGGATTGCTGGATAGCCTTTGGGCTGATTGTGAATAAGCCTACGGGTTGGACTCTTTGTATTTCAAAGATAAATATGATAACCTTTTAATAAGGAACTTGTCTGATATTGTTTTTCTATGTCAAGTGATAAGATTACGTGAAAGAATCAGTGCCTAACGGGTTAATTAAAGAAGTTGATTGTTACATGTCCAACTAATGTGTTAGTTAATCAAATAACTAAAACAACTCGAGGAAAGTGCGGAGGATGGGCCATAGGTCCATCCTACGGATGGGTGGTCCCGATTGGCCGTGAACTTTTCTCAAATCACGATGGACCGCAAGAAGATCGTCAAAGAACGCAAACAACAAAAGTGTTGACCTGGAGTTATGATTGAACCCGATTTACGCTGTTTTAGGGGAACGGAATGGGAGTATGCCTTATGGCAAAGAGGTTGAGCTTTGCATCCCTCTCATTTCCCATTCTCCTTGAATCAAGTGCAGCGTGAATCTGCTTCGGATCTGGCATTTCTGCATAAAGTAGTTCGCTTGGATCCGACGCTAGTTGTGGTTAGGAAATGACCAATAAAGGAAAACCCTAATTCAGGTCGATCCTAAGTGTGAACAGCCGGAATACTTCTGCTACGTGGCAGATACGGAAAGCCCTAGATCGCAAACCCCGTAACATTCCATGGGAGTGCCGAGCGAAGCTTTCTAGACATCCTTTCCGATGGACTGCTAAGACGTGTCCTGAAGATACAAGTGGACATGTTACATAAAAATAACAATAAACTCAAAATATTTTCTTACAAATATATGACAATTTACAAGGTATTTCTATACAAGTGATCATGTTTGGTATAGAAGAGCAAAGGTCATGAAGTACATAATGGTCAATTATATGCATCCAGTAAGATTGGACAATAGTGGGGGCTTGGACATTGAAGGAGAGGAGGTGCATATAACTACAGCACATAAAGCTATCCCTTCAACACCCAAGGCAACCAAAGCATCAAAGAAAGGCAAAAGCACTCCTAGAAAGGATGTCCCTTCTCCTAAGAAAAGTTCTCAAAAAAAAATAAAATTTACCTCATTTCTTGTAAGCCCTTGTGTGTATAAGTCATGAATATGCAACAAAATTTGTACATGTATTTTATATTGATATTAAAGAGATATTTTCTTCAATATCCTTGTATTGTATATTCTTCTCTCTCCTTGTTGATATCTACAAAAAAATATGTTACAAATGTTTATTAATTAGGAAGTGGAATCAGATATACATCTAAGTGGATATAATATGATATAAAAACTTACTCGTTTGTTATTAAGTTGAAACACAAATGGGTATGGTAGTTCAATATCTTCATTCTATAAATTCATCCTCACTTGATGTATTATACATGATGATCTAACCTTTAGGATTGTAATAATGTCCTCATTGAACCAAACATCAAGATCCACTATAGGATCTTTGCTAAAATGATCAAGATTTTAGTTTAAAGCAACCAGACTACCACCAACATAATGCCATCTACTATAATAAAAGATTAGGATAAATTTTTGAGTAGAAATCTTATATTTACAAGCTATAGAGTCTCGATCTATCATACATATAAATTTTCATTTTTGTCCTAGTGTCCCATCCCTCATCAACAAATTGTATGACATGATGATATGTTAGTCTCCTCATTGAAAGCATGGCCTTTGATCTTCTTATCTTAGCATTATAAAAGAAGTCAGCAAATATATTAATAAGCATGAACAAAGTAACGTTGCTTAGTCTACTTGAGATATTAGGTTTTAAGGCTATCTATATCTTAGAAAATATTTTACATCTATAGCCCTCACTACTTGGAAAATTGGGTAAAGGAAGGCGGGATATTGATCCCCATTGGCTACATTGCATGGGGACAATATAAGAATGGTCATAGAAGAATATTCCATTCTCTACAAGCTCTGTCTTCTTTCTACCTTTGTATATTTCTTCTCTAATTGAACCATGCATCACATTAATAACATCAACAATAGACTTGACCGGTTGCCATTCCTCAAGATTGGAGGGATAGACATCTACAAGACAAATGAAAAAAATTTATAATGGAAAACCTTAAACTAAAATCAAGAAAAGAAAGACTATAAGAATCAAATCCTTATAAGTTGGTCTATGCGTTGGAAGATTTGAAGTTCTAGGTTTCAAATATAGCTCTTTATGCTTAAACACATGTTGCACTAGTACCTCTTTCATGCTATTCTTATTTCGAGGGAGTTTGAAGAGGTATTCGATCTCCTTAGCAAGTAATTTTTTGGTTTTTTGGATTTGGAAAAGTATGTTGGAGTAGTGTAGGTATTTGATTTGTGATTTGGATGCAATAGAGTCGAAAAAACAAAGAAAAAAGAAGGAAAATAAGCATTAGGGTTTTTTATTGCCATAACAGGGCAAGAGGGTTTGATTTGTTTTCCAATTTGCATTTTGGGGTTTATTTACTATTCTAGGTACATATAACTCTGCCCCTCTACCCACAACTTTGATCTGGAGGTGGGTGCAGTATGCCATGACCTAAATCATGTGATTCGAGTAATTTATTATTGCGTCGGCCAAAATCATGCTACATTCAGTCTGTGTCCGAGTGACAGCGAATCTGGGCTAAGTCTCACAATCGGCCCTCAACCCTCCTATATTCGGCCATGTGGCCCACCACCATTTTGACGATTAGGACTCGGCTTGGCTGAATCAATCATTCAGCCCATCTTACTCGAACACTTGAAAATTTAGCCCTCGGCCCAAACCCACTCGAACAAGCTGACCAGTCGAATTCACCATTCAGACCAACTTTTCACTTGGCCCACTTGGCTCCCGTTCGGCCCGAACCCATTCGGACAAACCACTTGGCCCTTGGTCCGATCGATTTATCCCACTACCGTCACCCATTCAGCCCTCGGAAAACCATAGTGGACTGACCGAATTTGACATGCAGACCAGTTGCATTTGGCCCTCAGCCATTTGGACGAGGGCCGAATCAGACATTTGGCCCCTGCAATTTGAACCTACTGAGCTGAATTTGGATTTTTTTCAAATATTTAACCTATAGACCCTGAAACCGACCCAAAGACCATATAGAGCCGAAAGCACATTATAGATCTATCACCGGGTTGAAATCTAGAGCAAGTAGTTCAAAACTTGGCTATGAATAGTCCTTCAAATTGAGTGTGGTGTTTAGCATCACGGCCTGCCGGTCAGGGGGGACTTCTCCCCTAGACCCCCACAAAGAGGGCTCTGTCCCCTCTGCACCTCTCCCAAGTAGGCTGGAGAGAAAACACGCACCGCGACAGGTCCTCCAAATTAGATCCTAGTGCAGTAATGGCTCTACACAAGCATAGATTCTCACTTGCAAAATATCAATCAAAAGCCCATACCCGAACAAAGAAACAGAGACCCTAGAACCTCAATGGTCCAATCTAGCCAACAAGGGCAAAAAGGCCACACCATAAAAACATGGATATGTTGCATTCGGATTGCATCTAGTCAAAGCAGAATGCAACAACATCAAGCTACAACTGCGAGGATGATAGACATAACAATGTTGATGATAGATGCACCTTGAATGGCACTGCACAAACGACCCAAGACATCACTGGAAAATCCACATCTAGTTGTGTAGTTGGAGACTCAAAGGCATGTATCAGAAGGCTTGAATTTATAAGCCAAGACCCAGAAGATGAAGACATAGTACCACCTACTTATCTTATGGTCAAACTCACCGCAAAAAGAGAGCATAGTGTTGATGCTCTCATTGATGAAGGAGCAAATTTTAATATCTTGACCTATGAAGCATGAACCCTACTAGGCCAACTAGAGCTCACACAGACTAATGCAACTCTTAGTCCTTATGGGGGACACCCATGAGCACTTATAGGAAAGTGTAAAATCCTTGTAACTATTGAAACAGAAAGCTTGCATATCCTATTCCACATTCCTCCAAATAGTGCTAATTGTGGAAAGGAAACCCTCTTAGGAAGACCCTTCAAAAGAGCGACGAAGTGTGAGGCCAATATGTAGCACAGAGGATACACTTGACACTACCAGGTGTGAGGATAATCACAACCTTTAGCAAGGGTGACCTCATCAAACCTTGAGGGAAAGACAAGGAATGTTCTGACATACTAGGCAGGCCTAGTAACAAGAGCAAGGACTTGTTGAAAGAGTTGATACAAGCACATGTTGAAAAGAGAGAACTAGTGAGCAAGGCCATGCTTGAAACAAGAAGGTCAAGAGACAATGCCAAGGATAAGCTTTGGACTTACAAATATCATAGAAGACCACAAAAGAAACCCAAGCCTTATAGACGAAGGTATCGATGGAGAGCCAGCACAACGCCGCAATGGATATCCAAAGCATTGCTACATGCTCAAGGGAATTACACAGGTAACCGATGGATTTGGGTACCAAATCCCCCTGATAAACCACCTCTATTAGCTAAAGACCAGATCATATCAAAAGCAAAGAAGCAAATGAGGAAATCTAAACAAAAATCCAAGCCTCGAGTCAACAAAATTGGAGTGACTGAGCCCCTCACGATTGAAATCAAGAAACCAAACATAACTGCTTGAAAGGTAGATCCTCATCCTAGCATGCTTAACAAGCAGATATCAAATGTAATTGTCGGGTGTGCACAAAGACCACTAGTGCTCAAGGAGCCTTTGACTTCCCAAGAGGATGATGAGCACCATAGGTGCAATGTTGCTCATGATAAGGCTCATTGCTCAACAAAGCAAATGGCAGAATTGTCAAACAACAACGAGCAAATCTTCTAGCCAGTGCCAAGTCCACCTAGGAGTCCTAAATCTCGTACACCCTCTTTCGCTAAATGGACACAAGAAGCACAATAATAGTCATCAAGTGCACCTGCTCAATCCCAATCTCTATCTCCATCTGAGCTTCCAGATGTCCAAGATGCGAGATATGACAGCACCCCTAATTCTCAACTTAGGGATATTCATGTGCAATCCACCGTGGCTAGCTCAATTGATGCTCAATCTACACAAGTGAATGCTCAAAGGGCAACAAAAGACATGACCTCTTCCGATCTGCCTAAGGACTTGACACCGCATGTTGAGATATCGAGCTCCACTCGTGATACGCTAGGGTGACCGTTGTGTATTTATGTCACCGACTTGTCAGTTGCAGACGCGGTTGGTACACCGCCCATGAATAATAGCTACATAGCTATCCTTATCTACTCTAGTTCGTGGCTCAGTTAGTATGCCACCTTAGTTAGTTGAGTTTGGTTTGAGACCCATATCTAGGGTTCTTCTATTTCTTTGTACTTGAGTTCTTTTGGCTTCCACAACTAAGAAGAGGAAAACTGTTTTCAGCCTCCACCCTTGTGTGTATTCCCCCATTGTGCAAGCAAGAAAGCTACAAGTGAGACTCCTTCCTTCTCTCCCACAATCTTGACATGGTATCAGAGCCTTGTTCGTGGTAAGGAGCTCAAGAAAGCAAGCCAAGCTCGCGGTGTTCTGGTAAGAGGAGCAGTGTTGCTTTCATTTTTTGTTTTGGGAGCAGATCTCTGCAGGTAGCACAGCCGGAAAGTGCAGGAGTGCATTGTCTCAGGTTGAGACGCCCTTCGCGGTGAAGCAAGAGGGCAGTATATACTGCGGGTAAGGGCTTTAGCCCTTGGCGACCTTGTTTTTTTGATTCGAGGCCATTTCGGGGCCTGTTTTGGAGGCGGAAGTTTTCTGCACGCACTCAGGAAAAGGCCCAGTTTTGGAGGAGCAGTGTTGCTTTCATTTTCTGTTTTGGGAGCAGATCTCTGCAGGTAGCACAGCCGGAAAGTGCAGGAGTGCATTGTCTCAGGTTGAGACGCCCTTCGCGGTGAAGCAAGAGGGCAGTATATACTGCGGGAAAGGGCTTTAGCCCTTGGCGACCTTGTTTTTTTGATTCGAGGCCATTTCGGGGCCTGTTTTGCAGCCACTGTTCTACAGGTCGGTGAAAAGTTACTGTAGAAACTGCATCGTATGCTTGTGCGCAGAGACATTGGGAGTTTCAGAATCATCCTTGGTTCCTGTTTATGCAAAATCGTCACTAGGAAGTGACTGTGTGGTCAAATACCACTTTCGCTAGTTTTGCAGATTTGCCCTTGTGAGGGTGAAGCTAAGTTTTTTGCAGTGACAGAACTTTTTGCAGTGTTCTGTAATGGCGTCTGATTCTCTCTCACAGATTGTCACTGAAAAGCTTGACAAGAACAACTTCCAAGCATGGAAGTTTAGAATGATGAATTTCCTTATGGGAAAAGGATATTGGGAGTTTGTTGCAGGAAATGAAGAAGAACCAGTTCTTCCTGATGTTCCCAATCAACAGCAAATGCAGGCATTCAAAGCATGGCATGAGAGAGCCAGGAAAGTTATGTACTGGCTGTCTATCAGTATTTCAGACTCTATGATTGTGCATATTCAGGATGCAAGTACGCCAAAGGAGGCATGGGATACTTTGTCAAAAATGTATAGCACAAATACGCAAGCTAGGAAAATGCAGCTCAAGCAAGAGTTGCATAATGTGCAAAGAGAAAATATGAGCATCAATGACTACCACATGAAGGTGAAGAAGATTGCAGATGCACTTGCTTCCATTGGGTCGCCAGTGGAAGATGATGATTTAGTTTCCGTGACCTTGAATGGTCTAGGAAAGGATTATGCACAGTTCCGAACATCCATTTCCGTCCGTGAAAGATTTCCTGATTTTGAGGAGTTGATTGCTCTTCTAATTTCTGAGGAGCAGAGAAATGGTGGTGCATCTTCTTCAGGAGGAACTTCAAAAGAAGCTGTCTTCTACTCAAATGCTGGAAGAGGTAGAGGCAGAGGTAGAGGAGGCCGATTTGGAGGCTGTGGTAGAAATCAGAATATGCAGCAAACTCAAGAAAACCAATCCTATGGAGGAGGACGTGGTAACTCTAGAGGCAGGGGGAGACAAAGAGGTCGTGGTGGATGGCAAAGAGGCCAAAATGCAAACAGTAATGTTGAATGCTACTACTGTGGTAAAATGGGTCATATGGCTAAAGACTGCTATAAAAAGTAGAATGACATCATGAATGGAAAACTGCAACAAGGGAATTATGCATCTTCTAGTAGACAGGGTGATGACAGAAATGAGCACTTGTTTATGGTGCAGCACATGAACAATTCTGTGACAAGTGCAGAAGAAAGCAATGATGTATGGTATGTTGACTCAGGTGCATCAAACCACATGACAGGTCATGCAGAATGGATGGAGGATGCAAGGAAAATGGAAAAACCAGGATTTGTGGAGACTGGTGATGATACTGCACATCCTATTGTGCAGATTGGAAAAATTCCTTTGTCTATGCAGGATGGAAAAAAGAAATACCTGTCCGCTGTATTTCATGTCCCAAATATCACCAAGAATCTGGTTTCTGTTGGTCAAATGGTTGAGCAGGGCTTGCAGGTCAGATTTAATCCTCATGGATGCTTTGTTGAGGATATGAAAAATAAAGGTCGCTTGATAGCAAAAGGAAAGAAGAAGGGCAGAATGTTTACGTTGGATGCAGACATGTCTGAATTGAGTGCAGCAATGTTTGCACATGGGACCGGTGTAGTTGCAGATATTGATATCTGGCATAAACGCATTGGTCATGTTAATGTACAGCGACTTAAATCAATGCAGGCCCAAAATATTGTTGCAGGATTGCCCAAATTCAAGGTTGCAGAAATGCATAAGGTATGTGAAGCCTGTCAGTTTGGAAAACAGGCAAGGAAACCATTTCCTAGACATGTTCAAGAGAGTGAGAAGCCATTGGAATTAATCCACTCTGATGTGTGGACTACTAAAGCTGCATCTCTTGGAGGCTGTCATTATTTTGTCACTTTTATTGATGACTATAGCAGAAAAGTTTGGGTGTATTTTATGAAGAAGAAAAGTGAAGTGTTTGGGCATTTCAAAACTCTTAAAGCTATGGTTGAAAAAGAAACAGGTCTGCAAATAAAATGCCTAAGGTCAGATGGAGGGGGAGAGTACCTCTCAAATGAGTTTGCAAGGTTCTTGCAGGAGCATGGCATAAAGCAGCAATATTCATGCAGTCATACCCCACAGCAAAATGGAATTGCAGAAAGAAAAAACAGACATATTGGAGAGGTGTCTCGTGCCATGCTCAATGAAAAAGACCTGCCAGATTTTTATTGGGCTAAAGCAGTTGCTACAGCAGTCTATATAATGAACAGGACTCCCACTGCAGCAATACATGGGGTGACTCCAGAGGAGAGGTATACTGGTAGGAAACCAGATATTTCTCATTTGAAAATTTTTGGTTGCATTGCCTATGTACATGTGCCAGATGAGTTGAGATCCAAGTTGGATCCAAAAGCTGAGAAGTGCATCTTTATTGGTTACTCTCTGCAGCAAAAAGGGTATAGATGCTATAACCCTTCTACTCGTAAGTTTACAGTGAGCAGAGATGTTGTTTTTTATGAGATGAGTAGCTGGTATAAACCAGTAAATGTGATTGATGATGTAGATGCACAAAATGGTAATGCTGCACAGAATTCACAGCAGCAGTCACAAAATATTAGTGGGCCTGGAGCGTCCTCTAGCAGTGGTTCACATTCTTCACCATGGACAGGCAGATTGAGATCAGGAGAATCTTCTCAAAGCAATGCAGATAGTGGTATGCAGGTATCACAAAAAGGAAAAGAGAAGGTTGATCAGCCCATGGTTGATGTGAATGCAGGTCACTCTTATGTGGATGGTGAATCCAGTGGCTCAGAACAGAGCATTGATGATGAGTTGGGTATTCCTTCTATTGTTACACCTGGAGTAAGGAAGACCAAGGATGTTTTGAGAGCACCTGGGAGTGAATCTACTTTGCACAGGTCTACGAGAGCTAAGTATCTTGTGGATAGGCTGAAATATGATGGATTTACAGCCATTCACTATGCATATATGGTTAAAGTGATACAGGAACCAGAACCCACTTCTTTTGAGGAAGCCATGGGAAAAGAAAAATGGGAGAAAGCCATGGATGAAGAAATGGATGCCTTGGAAGCAAATGCTACATGGGAATTGGTACCTTTGCCTAAAGGTAAAAATGCAATTGGCTGTAAGTGGGTTTATAAGGTGAAGCACAATGCAGATGGTTCTGTGAACAGATACAAGGCAAGATTAGTAGTCAAGGGGTATGCACAAACATATGGCATTGACTATGAAGAAACATTCAGTCCGGTTGCAAGGATGGCAACCGTAAGAGTAGTCATTGCTATGGCTGCATCAAAGGGATGGTCTTTACATCAGATGGATGTAAAGAATGCCTTCTTGCATGGTGATTTGCAAGAAGAGGTCTATATGGAGCAGCCACCAGGTTATGTGCATGTTGTTCATCCTGAGTTTGTTTGCAGGTTGAAGAAAGCTTTGTATGGCTTGAAGCAAGCACCTAGAGCATGGTCTGACAAGATAGGACAGTATCTTGTCACTATTGGCTTTCAGATTTCCAAGGCAGATTTCTCACTTTATGTGAGAAAAACAGAGAAAGGTATTATGCTACTTGTCATTTATGTTGATGATTTGATTATGACAGGTGACAGTGATGAAGATATCCTGCATGTGAAAATGCTATTGAAACAGAAGTTTGAGATGAAGGATTTGGGAGAGCTGCGTTATTTCTTGGGCATTGAGGTGATTAGATCACCAAGTGGGATACAGCTCTTGCAGAGGCAGTATGGATTGGACATGCTGTCCAAATATGGGATGACAGGCTGTAAGCCTATTTCAATTCCTTTGGAGCAGAATGTGAAGCTGAGCACAGATGCAGGTGAGCTTCTAGAAGACCCTACTATGTACAGACGCATAGTAGGAAGTTTGATTTATATGACTATTACCAGGCCAGATTTGAGCTATGCTGTTGGATTGGTAAGTCAGTTTATGCAGGCTCCAAGGAAACCACATTTGGATGCGGCTAGACGCATACTCAGGTATGTGAAGTCCACATTGCAGTATGGACTATTTTATGAGACTAGGGTTCAGATACAGTTGCATGGACACACTGATGCTGATTGGGCTGGTAGCATTTCTGATAGACGATCTACCAGTGGATATGTGTTCTCTTTTGGGAGTGCTGCAGTCACTTGGAGCAGCAAGAAACAGCCTACAGTTGCCTTGTCGAGCACAGAGGCTGAGTACAGGGGTGCAGCAATGGCTGCATGTGAGGTAGCTTGGTTGCATAAGCTACTTTATGATATGCATCAGTCTACAGATGGGCCAGTTGTCATTTATTGTGACAACATGAGTAGTATACACTTGGCAAATAACCCAGTCTATCATGCTAGAACAAAGCACATTGAGGTGCATTATCACTATGTGCGAGAGAGGGTTTTACTAGGTCTTATTGATCTAGTTTATGTCAGCACAGAGGATCAGGTATTTTGGAGTTATAATGTTCAAGTTATGACAAATCCAAAGATTTGACCACGTGTCCCAAACTTATGGGAAATTCCCATATTTCCCAATATGGTGTTTTCTACTTCCAATCAAGAATCACAGCAATCACAACCTTTGGCCGTGTGATGCCCCTTGTGGAACATGTCCTTAGACATTCACCTGCATAAGAGATGTCGCAACCAATGCCCTTGACACCTCCAGCACTTTTGAAGCACCTAAAGCCTAGAATTGAGAAAAAATGTCTTGAAGATTTGGCCAAGGAGATGATGCATCTAACTAAGGAACTAGAGATGAAGTGCCTAATGAAGCTTGATCACAAGTTGACAACCATCACACGTGCGTACATCCATGAGGAAATTGAAAGGCCAACACCAGAGCACACAAAGCTCATAGCCGAACCCCTAACTTGGGATGAGCAACAACATGTTTACTTCCACTATATAGCTATCATCACTGAAGAAGTCATAAAGGACATCCAAAAAGCCACAGCTAGAGAATTGTGCTTTGATACCCTCACTCTATATTGCTCAATGTGTGACAAACAAGAAAAATCTTGAAGCAATCAAACGAAAAGGAAAAGGACAAGGTGACTTTGTGCAGAAATGGTACTCCAACTAAAGTTTGGTAGCAGCCAAAATTGGCCACCGACTAATGACACTTGCTGAGTAAAGGAAAGCCCTTTGGATATCAATACATGATCCCACATACATTGCCCCAATCTCATTACGAGTGTTGGAAATGGTCCATGAGGTCTAGCTTTCTGCTACTGTCTAAAAACATCCCTTGTACGATAAACTACTTCTAGAAGAATATCTACACATGGCTAGTAGGCTAGGAGTACGGAGCATGGTACTTGATGTTAGTGCATATCTTCTACCTCACTCAAGACCCTACAATCATAGATATCTATGATTCCCAACAATACAACCATGAATTCTTCAATTGGTTTCATCCAAGCTTACATGATAGGAATCCTAAACTATCTCTTGATTCTACACTAGAGTCACACAAACCTTTAGAGAAAGAGAAAAACAACTCTAAACACAACACCTACACTGATAAGAAGCAATGGAGGCATATTCCAATGGGTAAGGACAAGAGTCTAGAGCAAACACTCGACCAGGAGCAACTGCCAATGCAATTGGATGAGGGGCTAAACAGAGGAGAATTAGTTGAAGACCTAGAATCTCTAAAAAGAGAGGCAGTCATACCCTCACAACCTAGTGAGGTTGTTCAACAAGCTATGACTACGTCCCACAAGGACATGTCAGAAAAAGAGAATGTTGAGGCCCAACCAAGCACATCAATGACTAACCTAGTTCAGGGTCCTAAGTCTTTAAAGGATACACCTCAATTGCCCAAGAAAAAGAGGAGGAAACAATGAAAACAACAGCAGTTGCAAGTGGCTGTAGATGCCAAGAAGATTGAGACAAAGAGTGTTGAAGAGCTAAGGAATAAAGCATCGAGCCCACCACCCACGAATGAACCCATTGCCATCTCTCCTAACATCGGTGAAATCTCAGACACATTCATGAGTTCTAATAAGTCAAAGCAACCATTACCATCAACGGTTGCTTACAACACTCAATCCACTAACAATAGAACTTACATTGACCAATCAAGAGTGGATGCAACACTATCACAATAGGTTGACAAAACTATACCAGTCACATCCAAGGAAAACCATGACACAATAGGAGAAAAGTCTCATGAGAAATATGAAAATCTCAAGGACAAAAGCAATCCTAACATTGACCAATCTTGCTCATCTAGGCTTGAGCCCCCAGCTATGCTAAATCCTAGGGAAACTAGATGCGTGTGTGCTACACTCCAATACAATCCTAAGTTTTACAATTGGTTTTTATCCTCACGAAGTGACATGAATTTATAAACGTGTATATAAATAAACAATTTATTTTGTGATTGTGTATAGATAACACTAAAAAAAAAAACCAAAGCTAGCACACATGCAAGCAATGATGATCAAGTGCAGGTGATATGCATTGAAGTCAACACCATGGGATTCAGATAAGTGATGTCTCTTTGAGCTACACCCATTCATTATGGTTGAAGCATATGACTTACATGTATTATCACGAGTTGCCAAGTGAATGTATGATGACACATGTCTCTACACGAAAGTGTTCAATGTCCAAATCACCACAAGACCACCAATCCCACAAAGAACCATTATGGAGAAAGTGACATAAATACTAAGAACAAAGAGCCATGATGGAAGGCCTATTGCTAGAAGAGAAAGTCACCCCTATAGAAAGCACACATTGCATTTGAGCATGGCCCAAAGCATAGTAGCCGTCTACTCTCTCTTTCTTGGCCAGACTCTACATCCAGGGCAAGATTAAGGTGGCAAGCTCCTGTTCTTGATGGAAGAGCAAGAAAAGTACGGCTCAATGGTGGAAACAAGGGGTTTTAGCTAGTTTACACTTAATCTTACCCTAAACCCAAAAGACACCATCATGGAGAAGCTAGTTGTAAAACAACTCCTGGACCACTGTAGTCTACAGAAGTATGTAGAGAAGATCAGGCAGGCTATCGATTATAGCAAGTGCGTAGAGTTTTCAACGAGCTTCAATGTCAAAAGAAAATGTGGCGTGGTGATGGTAAGAAGAGGAGAGAAGCTCATCAAGTAGAGTTGGAGTGGAGCCCTGCGATGGTGGAGAAGGCCTTGAGTTTTAGCCAGTAGCAAGACTAAGAAACACCCAAGGAGGGATGTGTTGGGGGTGAGCCGTTACCAATCCAAGAACAAGAGGGAGACAAAGTCCACAAGGAACAACAGGACAACATGGAGAGAGTTACTAATAAAAAGGAGAATGACCAAGCATCTCAACATCATAAGAGCAAGAGGACAATCTGTGAGCAGCAAGGCTAAAAAATTGTCAAGTCAAGCAGAAAGGAAAGATCACACTCTCAAAATCCCCTTGAGAAGAACTCGATCCACTACAAAGAAAATAGAGAGCTACAAAGGGTGGAGGAGGAATCAAAGAGATTAGAAGAAGAGCGCAAGCAAATTCCAGAAGAGGAGGAAGAATGACTAAGGCAAAAAGGGAGGAGGAGATTACTCTAATGAAGATGAAATCAAAGATTTAGCCTACAAGCTGGCACATCACTGCAACATGGACTCCATGCCATGACACCTAAGCCCAACACTGGCTTAGGAGTAGAGGAGCAATGTGCTCCCCTTATCTCAACTAGATGAACCTCACAAGAACTCTCCTTGCTAGCGGTTTGGGGAGCCAAAATAGCAAATGCAGCCATCTCAAGAGGGGCCACTAGAGCAGGTACACGAAGAAGGGTGTGACTCTAAATCAGATCAACAAAAGAAAGAACGAGTGCAGGGACCAAGCCCCTCCGTGTCCACAACAAGTATAGTCAGAAGAGAAAAGGGCTCCGTGCCAAGCCATGCATTCCTTGGTAAATCTCTTAGGTCCCCTCAGAATGTAACTACTGTAGAGTATCAGGATGATGTCTCGCATGCCCCCTCCCAATGCATCTCCAAATTTTAAAAAAACAAAAAAAGAGAAAGAAAAAAAAAAGATAAAACAAACAAAAACTCACACAAAGAAAAAGGACAGAAACAATGGGCTTTTCCATGTATATGAGAGTGCCACAAACACTGCACCTAGGGGTCCTCAGGTTAGGCATGACAGGTGGCCTTGGTCAGTCGGCTCTATGCCTGGCTCCATGCCTAACCCCCCCCTAGCCCTTCATGTCCCCCCACTTCACACTTAGGGCACATCAAGGGCACGACACACCTAGTGAGTTTGTGCTCGCCTATGGTTAGATCTGTCTCCATAAGTGACATAACAACACCTCCCCTATACACAAACTGGGTCCTCAAGTGTGGGACAACACCACAAGCTCCCTTGAGGTTCGACCCAACTCCCAGTTTTACTAGCACATACATCATGCAACACTGCACAGTGAGGTAGATGCATCCCCAAGTAGTGCACTTCCTTTTTCTTTTTTTAGGTATTCTCAACAATGGTGATCAACCACCACCAACATTGAAGGCCCCCACAACCCGATCAAATCTAATCTCAACCTCTGCAATCTACTCTCGACATCAAGGGGCTCAATTATGCTACATCGTGTTGACAAAAGCACAAATAATGTCTCAAGAAGCCTTTAAGTATACTTTTCCTCAACATCAACAATTGTTTTCACCCCATTGAACCCTGCTTTATCCACACATTGCTATGAGGAACTAGACTAGTAGTCTTCTAACTACATAATATCTAAGTATGCACATGCACTCACATAATATATGCACCACAATCTATACAAAGTTTGGGTTCTCAAGTGTAGGACAATACTCTCAACTTGCTTAGAGTTCAACATGTCTCCCAAACTAATCAAACTACATCTTATGCATGGTAAGAAGACTAGCACTACCCCCAAGGAGCGACCACATAGGAGAGATTTTCAATTGTAGGTATTGAAGACTCCAAGGAAAGTGTCTTCAGCCCTTCATCAACACTCAACTTTGAATTTTTATCCTTTATCAACATGTAAGCTCACCAAAGAATTATCACACATAGAATCCCTAGAACACCAACACCTGTGATAGTCATGAGTGCAACTCCCAACAAATAACAACCCTATCTCCCACTACAACAACCCTATCACCATCCAATCCTACCAAAAAAGTACCCCCAACGACCTTCATCCACACCGCCACCACAACTCCTCCAAGGCAAACCACAGTAGTCCCTTTCAACCACATCTTTGGTGCATGCCAAAGCCTGCTACCTATGACGATGAGTGCCATGGGACTGGCACTCATCTAGGAGGGAGGTAATGTTAACCCTTAAATGAACAAGGTGGAAAATTTGGAAAATCTAATGCAAAAGACAAGGCCAAGGCAAAAGTGAAAAGGAATACAAAGGCGCGCAAATAAAAATATGGAAACACAAGAAGTACCAAAAAGTCCTAAATCAAGGAGAAAGGCGCACAAGAAAAAGTGCAAGTCAATACTTTTGTAAACGAGCGCAAGGCGCACCATGATTTATCTTAAGAGTCCTGGGCCTCTTGCAAATTGTAAAGGTAGATGGGCAGTATGAAGGAAGCTAGGAAGATAGGAGGGCAGTATGAAGGAAGCTAGGAAGATAGGAGGGCAATGGGAAAAAGGGCCTAGGCCATAGTCGGAGGCCACAACCGGCCATGTAAAAAAGGGAATAAGGGGATGACCGCCCAAAAGGGATTTAGGGTTTTGTATATAAAGTTGAAAAGTGAATGAGAAGCTCGTTCTTATGTGTGGCCAAAAGTAGCTCTCCTCCTCCTCCTCCTCCTCTTCTTCTTCTTCTTGCTTGCTTGAGCTTGTGCTTGAGAGAGGGAGTGTGAGAGTGTGAGGGAGTGAGTGTGTGAGGGTGAGGGACCGTGATGGTGGAGAAGCTCTTCATCTTCTCCTCTCTTCTTTTCTTTTCTTCTCTTCTCTTCTCTTCTCTTCTCTTCTCTTCTCTTCTCTTCTCTTCTCTTATTCGCGACGATGGAGCGTAGAGCGTGGAGCTTGAGGATGGAGCTTCCTTGAAGCTTACACTTGGATCGTGAAGCTACTAGAGTGCTTGGGAGAGGAGGCAACTCAATTGGGCATGGAGGTAAGCTCACTACACTCATAGAGATGGATAGTCCGTCGGTTATGTGAGAGGTAGCCATCAGTGCTCGGCTTGGAACACTTGAACAATAAGCGGTCCGTGGGTCTTGGCTATACACCAAGACCCAACAACCCAAATTCATCCTCGATAGGAAAGAAGAACTGAAAGAAGCAAAAAAAGAGAGCCGAAGTATCTAATGTAGAGGTAGAAACATATGGTCCAAAGATAAAAGTAAGGGGATTGTGAAGATTGGAGAGTATCCTAATCCAAGACAACATTTGGAAATAGTAGAAAAGGTGAGAAGTTGGTGGGTCAAGGAATCACATGTCAAGAATCACATGGTGGGGGGCCTTGCTTGAGCTGGTACGCTAAACACACATTGTACACACAAGAGGAATCTCACTCGGGCACAAGAAGAGAGATGGAGGCTAAAACATTTTCTTACTTGTTTTCTCTTCTTCTTCCATACTCAATACAATAATGTACACAAAGTATAGATAAGATACAACATAAAGAAAAGTGAGTTGCTAAGTCAAACAGTTCCTTACTTACTATACTTACTAATTAAGGGTTGTTTTATGAGCATGGAAAGTCAATTGACTTGACAAGTTATACAAATATTGATTGGGTTGGTTGTGCCTATGACAAAAGGTCAACCAGTGGTTATGCCTTCAGTAACCTGGGTAGTAGTAGTATGATTAGCTGGAGTAGTAAGAAACAATCGACCATTGCTTTATCTAGTATAGAGGTAGAATACAGGGGTGCAACCTTAGTGGCATGGAAAGAAATTTGGCTCGTGAAAATTCTACATGACTTGGGTATATAGTTAGAAAAGAAGGTCACCTTGCATTGTGACAATCTTGGTAGTGTGATGTTGGCTAACAACCCCATCTATCATGCTAGGTCCAAACACATGTCTGTTCATTAGTATTTCATCAGGGAGATGGTACTTGTTGGAAAAATTGATCTATTCCATGTGAAGATAGAAGACCCACGTAGCAGATATCTTTACCAAATCACTTGGTAAAGAGAAGTTTGTGCATTTCAGGGAGCTACTCGGAGTACAACATTTAGCTTGAGCTTGAGGGGGGGGTGTTGAGAATCAAGCTCATGATCAATATCACTGATATGACTGATCTTATCTAGATGGCTGTCATCTTAGAAGCTGTCACTCTCCATGTGTGTTGTAATAATAATTGAGTTAGTCAGACTCAACCACAGCTAGTGGTATGGTCTGTTAGTGTGTTTTCAGTTATGTGTGACTAGAATTTAGTAAGCATTATGGAATAATGAAAAGTGGAGAATAATGAGAGTATACTACTCTCTATTACAGCTCCATGCCTTTGTCTCTCTCTCCCTCTAAATCTTGAGCACAATTGTCAAGATGTCATAGACATTAATGATGTGCAGGATAGTCACATGAAGCCATCCTTGCTAAGAAATTATCACATGATAGCCAAGGCCATTGAAGAAAAGGGATGCATGATTGTCTTGATGCTATTGTAACATAATCCTTGTCATTGCATGATTCAGATGCTCTAATTTAATATCATTGCTAGTTGTGATGTAGGTATGCATGTTGAGCAGGATCTTGGCAATGAGGACACAAAAGCTATGCAAAACACTAGTGGAAAGGATTCTTTGCCATCCCATGGTTTAAAAAGACCACACACTATTGAAGATGAAGGTGGTTGTAGCCATGCCTTGCATAAATCAAAAGATGAGGGCAACCAACATGCAAAGTCATGTGTGTTGGATTCTTTGAATGGCCTAAAAAAGCCTCAAAAATTGATTACTGGGCATGTCAACTACAACAAGGTATAGGGAGATAGACATGGCAAGAAAGAGTCCATGGAAGATGAGGCTATGGACCCTTTGAAATCTCTTATTATTGTGAGTATCAAAGTCGTATGGCACAGGCCATGGGAGGACCCTTGGAACCCTATTTTTAAAACTAGATCTACTTTCATAGTGGGTCGTTGCGGGACTGATGGGTCCAATGAAGTCGACTCCCCATTTCTCAAAGGGTTGTTGTGCAGTGACATGGGTCAATTCCATCTTATCCTTTCATGCAAGAAATTTAGTCCTTTAGCACTCGTCGCAATGCTTTATGAACTTAGCAGCATCACTGAATAGGTTGGGCCACCACAACTGATATTGTAGCACCTTGCAGGCTGTCATATCCCCATTGAAGTGCCCTCCAGAAATCCCTCCATGTGCTTCGCTCAACACGTCATACATTTCATGCTCACACACACATTGCCGCAGCAACCCGGCCTATAAAGTTGACTGGCTATCAGCTAGTAAGGTTGGATTTTCAGAATAATTCTCCTAAGCCCAACCTTCTCAATATGTCTATCAAGCAGACCGTGCTCTAGCACTTGGACTATATCATCGACCCAGTACGGTGTTAGATCGGCTTTGAAAAAATATTTCTCGCTAGATAAGCTGAAAAATTGAGTGTCTGGCAAATCGTTAGATATGCCTTGTCTAGCAACTTCTCCTGTAGGCATTCAGAACATGTGATCAGTCATGTAGTGTTGCTTGCCCTTGCGTACTACCACCACAGAGAAATCAAATTCTAGAAGAAGAAGCAACCATCTTAGCAATGCATCCAATAGTGCATGGCTTATTCACGAGATACAACAATGCTTGATGGTCTACAAAAAAGGTGAAAGGCATGGCCAGGAGATAGTGTCGAAACTTCTTTACAACGAACACCATGGCCAGCCACTCCCTTTCTGGGGTGGAGTAGTTCATCTCCGTGTTAGTGAGTTGTCTACTAGCAAAACTCACAGGGTAATCCAAGTTATGTTCACCAGCACAAGACAACTCCAATAACAAATTTAGATGCATCTATATGCACATGAAAGGTGATGTTTCAATCTGGGGTTCGTAAAATTGATGCAGTTGTAAGAGCATTCATCAACTCCTCATATGCTTATTGGCACTCATCAGTCCACTCGAACATGATTAGTAGCTTATACAATGATCTTGCAATCAATGTGTAATTCAACACGAAGCACTGATAGAACCCATTGTGACCTAAGAAACACTGAACTTCCTTATAGTCCTTTGGTGGCAGTAAGTCACTGACCTTCAAAGATTTAGTGGCTATGCTATTCTTGGACACCACATGCCCTAGGATGCATCCATGCTTGACCTAGAACTGGCATTTCAAGGGGTTCAATGACAGGTTGTAAAGCCTGCATCATTCAAAGACTACTTGCAGCTTCTCCAAGTGTTCTGCCCAACTAGAGTGCATGCATAGGTCATCTGCAAACACCTCTAGCTCTTATCTAAGCATATCTTTGAAGATGGTGCATATTAGCCACACTAAAATATTGTAGGTGTGTTCATCAACCCAAAGGGCATCATGATGTAATTGAAGACACCCCACTCAGTGGCAAACACAGTTTTGTGTCTATCATCAGGATGTACTTGCACCTGGTTGTATCCTAAGAAGCCGTCTAGAAAGTTGTAGGTCTCTTTTCATACTTTCGAGCATGTGCTCTGTGTATGGTAATGGGTAATTATCCCTTTTTGTCGCAGCGTTAACCTTCTTATAGTTCACGCACACTCATATCTTCCCATTCTTCTTCATGACTATCACGATCAGTGATACCCAATCCGTGTGCTCTATTTCGTAGATGAATTCTACCCTCATTAGCTTATTGATTTCCTCCCTCATGGCATGGGCATGTTTTGGATTCATAGGGTATGTGCATTGTTTTACAGGCACCGCGGTATGTTATGCGTCACCACTTTAGAATCCACTCCTTTGAGATCGTCTAAGGACCAGGTGAATATGCCCATGTACTCTTCCAAGAGTGCAATGAGACCGGTCTCTTCCCCCTTGGTCAGGTCATTAGCTATAAACACAGGTCGAGGCTTCTCGCCTTCCCTTGCCAAGTTGACTGCCTTAACCTTAGCAGGTCTCTCGATCGACTCACTTGACTGTCCTTGTCATTTCACCCCCAACAGGATCACTACCCTGTCATCTTTCTTAAACTTTGTGAAACATTTTGGTAGGTCTTGTGGTTTCTTCCACTATTCCACCTCTGACTTCTTCGTCTATCCTTTCCTATCTTCCTTCAATTGTCTATGCCTCAGGTGGACTAGCAGGTCCCCCTTGGTGCATCTCCAATACTGACAATATCTAATGCCAAGTCATCGCCCAATAATCCAACAAATCCCATCATGCTATGATAGGAGTGGAACCACTCTTGATGAGGGGTAAGGTTAGATGAAGCCCTAAATTAATCATCCAACCACTAGGGGAAATTTGGAATCAAGTTTAGGTCTTGTAAGAAATTCCACCTCAGCATAGAGAGAGGTAATTTAAGATCAATAAAAATGGCCAAAAATTCAAATTTTTTAGGCTTTTTTCCTTTTTTTCAAAACACGTAAATTAGCCCATATCTTTAAGTTATCAATTAGCCTTTATTTAGAATTTAGAGGTCAGTTCTTGGAATTAAGTACCTAATGCTCAAAAATTGATGGCTCGTATCTAAATCGATTGGAATTAATAACATGGTCTCTTCTTATCAAAAGATGAGCCAAAAGACTACATGAAGCCCTGAGTTGTGCCCACCAAATTACGTTTGAAATATTTCCATGTATTCTCCCTCATTTTTTTGAAAGAAACTTCACAAACATCTCAAACAAGGATGGATGAAGCTAAATCAGTATCACAAATGGAGATGGCTTGGGTGGAATCAACATCACAAAGGGAGACGAGGATGTCTCAATCATCATCAAAGAGATACAAGAGAGAGGCATATCACCTCCATGTTGACCTTGATCACGAGTATGAGCCATTAAGTAAGAAAAACAAACCCTATCTCATGTCTTCTACATCCAAAGAACTTTGTAGATTGCAAGGAAAGTGGAATGTAGATCTATAGACTAATAGAAAACCATATCCAAAAGATCCTTTAGATAACTCTGTGCCTCCATTTAGGGATATTACATCCTTAGTAAGCTTCATTAGAAATAGTTATAATGGCCTCTTAGGATACACTCAACATTTGGATGCCATTAGCAATATGCACAAGTTAGAAAGAGATGTGTTATAGAAGGAGAATGCATCTTTTAGGCAAACATTAGAGCAATGTAAGCACAAATTACTACAAAAAAGGAGACTATTTTAGAGCTGGAGAAACAAAGAGATCAATCAAGGCTTAAAGAAATAATATTGGGGTTTCACAAACGATACAAGAAACTTCGAAATATTCAAGACATGAAGTTACGAAGTGATGGTATTAAGAAAAGAATACATGTAATAAAGTAAGTAAGCTCTTTGTTACTTTTTTCTCCATCTCATAAAATATTTGTAAAATAATTTATGATAACTAAATATTTTTAATTGTGAATATAGGGATATCCTACAAACCAATGAAGAAATGACTTCAAGCATGGAGGCATCAATTGAACACTCTAAAATGCTTCTAAATAAGGAAGTTATCAAAGCAATCTTAAAGGATCCAAAGTATCGAAATCTTACAAAACAGGATATTGAGATTTTCCTGAAGAGGGAGTAGACTTAGCTCAAGTGATATGCAAGATTTGTTGGATGAGACAGGTATATCTAGCAGATACATAGCTATTTACAAATCTCTTTATAGGAAGATGAAGGAATCTAAGCTACAAGGATCGATATTCCCAAACCCAACATCACTCTCAAAATAATGCAAAAACAAGTGAATGATCAAGTTCTACAACTCTTGGGAGCTCCATTTCATATCAAAGATACGAATCATTTGGCACTAGGGGAGGCAATGGTTTACAACAAATACAACAATATATTTTACAACTTGGAGGCCCTAAATCATACTCTATTCAATTATTTGAGGTGACTCTAGATAAAAGTGATGGTCTCTTGAAATTTGTACTCAAGCTCGATGAGTGCCAGATTGTGAAGGATAAAAAGCTAGAACGGGTCACCATCATCCTGATAAATAGGGCACTCAATCCAACAATTTCAAAGCACAATCCAAAATGGTTTAGTGTTGAGTCTGAGAACAATATATTCTCTATGGGGTCCTTCGAGATGAGCAATATATTTTAAATTGGAAGTTTACATATACTAATACTATTTTTGTGTCACATGCTTATAATATGTGTGTATTCCAAGTTATGTCTCAGAATTTTGAAACCTTGCATTGGATTTTCCACAATAAAAATATACCCCAAATCATTAATGAGCAAAGGAATGGGAGAATCTTGGACGTGAAGGATTTGGAAGATTCAAAGTAGAGTGGCATCTAGCAAGTGATTTGAAGCCCCTAAAGTGCATGTACAATGTCTCAAAAGGGCCCAATTTGAAGAGCCCAGGCATGTATTGCATGCATGTTGCAAAGGAACTTGATAAAGGAATTGGAAAAAGGCACCCAATACACACCTCAAATATCCAAGTTTGAGAGTAGTTTTAGATATTCCCTTGTCTCGAATCCATATCTACACACTGCATGATCTGTGCGTGATCATTGAGAAATTACTTTTCTTGTATATAATTTTTTTCTTAGACAATGCAACCTAGATCTACGTAGGTCAAGGCAATTACAGCGCTTGAGAAGGCATTATTAGACATTGGTTTGCATGGTGGAAATGTGAAGATTAAAAGGGATGAGAAAAGGTTAAAGGATGGTCAAGACATGCCAAAGAAACTCTCTGTTGGGGATATGAAAGCACATATATTTTTATCTCCACCACCTTTACATAATCCTAGCCAAGTAAAACATTTCACTCAAAGAATTCAATTCAATAGGTAGAAATGCATCCACAATACAATTATGGACCATGTCGATAGTGGTGAAGCACGATCACGCAAGCCCTATGTTTGAAAGTCTTTAGATACCATCTTTAAGTTTTGTGACATGCAAGCATGGAACTCAAATGACTATTAGGCCTTTGAAATAGCATTGGATAAATTAAAAAAGTCAATGGTTAGTGCATGGACAGATCAACATATTACCCACTACATGGTATGTTATCTTCATAATATCTAATAAAATATAATTGCTTAATCATAAGTGCATTAAGCACTAAACTGGCATCTTTTCTTATGCTTTAATAGCATACTGTATATAACCATGCCCCTTGGTTTTCCAAGGAATATAGCAATTTATCAGTGTGGTCAACTCAAGGTATGGAGAAAATCCGTTATCAAGCACATACCAACTATTTCAGCCATACAAAACATGGTGGAGGAGTAGAGAAAGCCAATAGTTTAGAAGAATAATACCAATGGAAATACAAAAAGCTTATCCACAGAGCTAATAGAAAAGAAGCACTAAGAACATCTAAAATTAACAAAGCAATGCAATATTTGGAGAGATAAAGAAGAAAAGAATCATGGGAGAATTTTGATGCATCAATCAAACATACTATGTGGCAACAAACTAGACAAAGGCAAAAAAAAACTTGGATACCCATAACCAACAGTTCCTCAAAAATACTTGAGGTATTTGTAGAAATTTTGACACAAAGGAACACTTATCAATTATCTATTTTTGGAACAAACATTTTACATAACAAATATACAACTCACTTTTTCTGAAAAACCACTAGTCTTGAGTATACAATAATGAAGCTCGCTCCTCTACTTGTGACCTCTTTGAAGATGATCTAGCTTCTTCTTGTAATTGTTGCTCTAATTCAATTAAATATTGTTGACCAAATTTTGGAATTGATCTACTTCTAAGCAATCACCTTTTTGCATAATTTGTAAGCATATTGGATCCTTGATCCCACTCATCATCTTGAATGATGCATATGTTAAGTGGTATTTGGCACATAGTTTCTGGAAATCAGGACCTTGACCAAAAATGCTCACAACTTCCTATTTCTCAAAAAACATTATCTTGTCTGTAATAGGATACCCTCCAAGATATCTTGACAAGGTCTTTAATGCAAAAAGAAGGAAGGTTGCATTGTCCCTTGAGAACTTGTAGTGGAACACAACAAACTTTGGAAATGTGAGGTCTTTGATGTAATGGCCCAAGCTAGAGTCATTGCCTAAACCTTCCCTTATTTTGCCATGCGCACGGCCAATGAAACCATCTTCATACATGACAAGCTAAAAAATAGCAAACATACCCAGTGAGTCTTAGGAATTTTTTGTATGAAAATCAATATGATATCCAATTGAATATAGTTTGTGAAACAAACCTTCTGATTTTCATCTGAAACAACCAACTCCTCACTCCATATTTGAATGGATGATAGGTTGGTTTGCAAGATCTTAGGAGTCAAGTCCTTGTTTGATTTGCCCAAGTGAAACATTTATCTTTTTTTTGTGTTGCCTCGAACTCTTCCTTTGAAGAAATGGATGACTCATATCATAGTGCATCCTTGTATATCATGGTCAAAGTCCTTGCTATGTAGCTATGCAGAGGTATTCCATTTTGTAATCAAATTGCCATCATTGCAAATGGAATTCAAATGGTTTTTGTATCACTTTTCATCCTTCTTACAAATTTTCATTTGTATTTCCATTTGTACTATTGGATAGGTTAAGGTAAGAGGAAAATTTGTGTAGTGTGAATGTCCTTACATAAAGTATTTCTCTCTTTTCTTTGGGGTACCTACACATAAGGTTCACCGTGACTAACGTTATTTGCAAACAAGAAAAATGTATCTTAGACAATGTACCACACTTTTGGATTACATATTCTATTTACCTTGTAACCATTGCACTTTAAAATGGATATTTAGGTCCTCATTTGTTAGGTTCTTTCGCACTTAACATAAAGAGACATTGGTAGGTGAATTGGGTAGTCGGCCTCTAACAACCCCCAAGACAACACCAGAGGATAAAGACTGAGGATCTCCCCTCAACAAAACCCACAAGATAGCACCATTGAACATAAGATCAAATATTCATGATCACTCACTCCTCACCGAGACTTCAACTCAACACTTAAGCAGTTTAAATCTTCAAGCTTAGAATTTACCATTTTTAGAGAAAAACTAATGAGGAAAGAACCATGGTTGAGACTTTGACAACATAAGCTTTCATATTCATACAACTTCTACTTTTAGGGATGGTAGCCCATGCAAAAACTGCCCCACAAAGCATGGTTGCCTCAAGCAGTGCAAAATCAGTTATATAGATCCTTTCTGTTTTTCTTTTCTCAGAGCACACATAAATACAAACCAAAAATGTAGGTAACCAAAGCTTTATACGGTGAATTTTCATGCCAATTCAACTACTATAATCATTTCACTATTGTAGACATTCCATTACTGCAAGAAAACAAAGTTTGCACTGATAAAGGATTTGGATAATCATGATGACTTTCATGGGAAACCAAGTTGGTGGTGTAGATGTTGTTGAATTCACCAGTTGCCTCATGCAGCATAGAAATTGCCTCATAGAGCACTGCAAAAGTACACTGCTACTCTATACAACTTCTTTGCTCCAAGAAGCACAAACTTACAAACATGAGGACACTTATTTTGATTTCAAATTATCATTTTAGCATAACAACAAATACATCTCAACATATCTTGCATTGATGAAGAGTTACGGAGGTTCGAACATTATGAGCTCTAATTCATCATTTTCTTGACTACAAATCCTTTTGAATTTCCACTAACTCGAGTCCATGCAGTCAACACCTGCCCATAATACATATTCTCTACCACATACCCACTTTCAGATGTAGAGATCCTTTACTTCCCTTCTTCTCTCCTGATGGGAAGCCTCACGCAAACAACTAGCATACATCACTCTCAACACGATGAAGAATAACCCTCTATTGTCTCTTACTCATATCCATACATCAAAAAAATATGCATACTCTCTGCCCCATGCAGCAATAGAAGAAAATAAGACAAAAGGAAGACTCTTATTGCCATCATCTGAAAACTGAGAACTCGCATCAGCCAATTGGCTTCAATAGCCCCATCTTTAATATATTGCCATCATGCTCCATGGCTCCGATAACTTCAGTTGCATGGCCTCTTTCTTCTAAAAACTTGTTCTTCTTCTTCTGAGCATTAGATTTCTCCCTTCTCTTCAAATTACAAGATTCTTCTCTCTCTCTCTCTCTCTCTCTCTCTCTCTCTCTCTCTCTCTCTCTCTCTTTCTCATATGCTAACTGTCTTGTCTAGAGCCCTTCTCCCCCTCTCTTCTTCTTTTTTTTAAAATCCTCATGTTTTTACTTTTTTTCCTATTCTACCAAGCTACCCCCTGCTTCCTCTCAGTTTGTTAGATGGCAAACATGCCCCTTGCCACGTAAAATTCCACTCAAGAACTCAAAATTGAAAGCGAGAACATGTTCCCTATATGAGGATATCTCTTCTTGCATGAGGTGCATGTCTCAAAATTGAAATATCACAACCACATATAGAACATGCATGGTACCACTTGGGATTTCCACCTATCAACCTGACTCTCACTATGGGTAGGTAGGTGTTAGAAAGACAAAAAAATGATATTTGCATGTGTTACCCCACTTGACCCCATGCAGCATCATGTCCCCGGTCGCTCATTTTCACCCAACATGATTAGCCACCCCCTAATTTGGAACACAGTGTGAACAAACCTTTATTAAAAGCTTTGAAAACATCTGACAAAGACAAACTCCTTTTCCTGAAAATCTACCTCAAAGAGCACTAAACAGAATAACTCATAACTTTCTAACCAGGTCTCGGATCGCCAAGCTTCAAAAAGGAAAGTTGCAGCTCTCTTTCCAATTAGAACTTAGAACTCTCCAAAACAACTCAAAGCTAAATTCTTTGAACTACAGTCTTGAAAAAACTCTGCATAACCTGCAATCCTAAATTTCTATATGCAGTTCGCTTCAGACATCGACCTTCCAAAGACCATAACTTTCATACTCTTACTTGGATCAACACCAAAGTTGACAAAGACCTTTAATAGGTGTCAAAGCACACTTTAAATATGATGTCCATCATTTACAACCATCTGATTAACACCAAATTTTAGAAAATTGAATGTGCCCCAAATGATAAACTGGAAGCGACCTACTCTACGTATAGTATGTACATTACTTACATCCCCTTTATTTACAGGATTCTGTATATATATTTCTTTAGACAGAAACCATTGATTCTACTATTGTGAACAAACCCATCTAAATCTTATAGCAAGTGCCATTTTCAAACTTCTGCTTGATGAGGAAAGGTCCTTCCCATCTAACTCACAACTTGGTTTGAAAAGTGGTCCAGTCCAAGCTACTTTCATATCTCATAACCAGTGTTTCCTCTACAAGATTCTTCTTCTTCAGTTGTGTATTGAACCATTCCCTTCTCTTCACAATCTGTTTTTCATAACAATTCATTGCTTGTTACCTATCTAACTGTAGGGTATGCAAGTTTAGTTCTCTATCAACTCCCAATTCTAATTGATCTAACTGATGCTTTCTTACAAACTCCATCGTAGGGGACATGACATTCATAGGTAATAAAGCATCTTGACCATATACTAACTGAAAAGGGGTGAATCATGTACTTGTCTTCTACATTGTTCTACAAGCCCACAAAGCTTGATACATATAATTGTCCCAATCTTTAGGATGATCTTCCACCAGCTTAAGTAGAATCTTAATTCCATTGAATGTTTCCACTAGTCCCTTGCACTGAGGGTAATAAGGAGTAGCAAATCTATGTTTCAAGTCTAGTTTCCCTGTTAATTCTCTCAATAGCTTGTTTCTGAATCCAGGACCTTGATCTGTCACTGTTTCTAGTGGTATTCCAAATTTGTAGCGTATGTCCTCCATGAGGAACTGAGTTACATCCTCTTTCTTGCAATTCCTTGTAGCCTTAGCTTTAGGCCATTTGGTCATATAATCAATTGCAGTAAGGATGTAAGACTTTCCTACTTTTGTACCAGGTAAAGGTCCAATAAAATCCAAACCCACTTCTCAAATAGTCCATAGGTAACATGGCTTTAGCAGGTTCTGGAATTAGTATCCTTTTTGTATATGATTGGCAAGCATGACAACTTTTACACCAATGAGCAATATCAGTGCTCAAACTAGGCCAAGTAAGTCGTGCTAGTAGAATTTTCATTTTGGTAACCTCAAAAAAAAAAAGACCACCACATGCTTCCTCATGACAAGAAGATAAGAAAGCATGAATCTCAGAACTATCTAGCACCCTTCTCAGTACATTATCAATCCCCTTCATGTACAACTGATCATTTATGAGCACATATACCCTGATCTTTTTTATAATAGCATAACTTTTGTATTTATTAGCCAATGAATTTAACTCCCTAGTTTTTAGAAACTCTTCAATCAGGTGAAGGCTTTCCCTGGCCTCATATCTAGGATCATCCACCCTCATGGCAGCAACATACTGGGAAAGAGCATCTTCAGCCAATTCATGAGCTCTACGATTGTTCTCCTTGCCAATATGCCAAATTTCAACCTTTTATCTTAAACAATGATTCCTTCAAAATATCTTTATTGGCTTTCCAAACATTTTGAACCTATCTGACCACCAACATAGCATCTCCTTTTGCAACTATCTTCCTGTATCCCAACTGAATACAATGTTTCAAGCTAGCATGTAAACTCGCATATTCAACTTCATTGTTAGTTTATATCTCTTTACTTTCTTGACTTCTACAAAAGACTTCTCAATTTTTAGTGTCCATAATGAGAAAACCCAATCCTCCCTTTTTCAGTACTCTTTTGTAACTACCATAAAAAACAAGGTAGCATATTTATCCTTCATCTCCTCATGAATTTGTAGATGCAGAATTAGTTTCTATCTTATAGCAATTGCACTTTCAACGGGTTCTTTATAAATCAAAATATCAGCTAAGTTAGCTCTTACAATATCCTCCTTCAAACATGTAAATTCAAATTCTTGTAGAGTCAACAGCCAGTTAGTAACTCTTGGAGCATTTTTAGTAGATTGCAAAACTTGTGGAAGGAACTGAGAACTAGTAAGTACTACAAATGGTTTTTGAATCAAGTATGATTTCCATCTTCTAATTGCATATACCAGTTCCCATACCAACAATTCTTCTATAATATTCCTACCACAAGGTTTCATATCAAGAAACAAATTCGAGCTTGAGGCATTTTAAAAATTACTCGTCGACCTATCACATAAGCGATCGCATGTAATTTTCTTGATATCGAGTCTCGCATTAAATCAATTTTGCAATCCGACACGACAAGACGCCTCAATGTTCTCAACCAAAAAAAAACAAACGCCTCATAAATAATATTACGACGGCTTCATCATAATTTTTCCTACATTATATTTGATTTAGTATTCCTGATTTCATTTAATGCATCAAAGATTGCATTGATTTCGTAACCACAAGACAAATCATAAAAGTCTTAATTGGTAGACAAAGAGCGCGCAAGAACGAGCATGATATTGAGTAAGTTAAGTATCAAAGAGTATGGCATGACTTTATAAACTAGATAAGTCATGAGGTAACTTGGCCAAAAACCACCAAATGAAGTCGTTTTGAAGAAAAAAATACGTTTTTGAAAAAATAGGTAAAAAATCATAACTTTTTTTACGCCTGGAGGTAAAGAAAGCATTTAAAAATCATCCCCATGCCACCACCCAACAGCTAGGCATAAAATTGCATTTTTTATAAAGCTTACTTAACTCTTGACAAGTAGCCAAAAGAATGAGTCAACTACATCCTCCCCCTCACAGCTATAAATACACCCCCTCTCCTTCACAAAGAAGAAAGCAAGAAGGAAGACCTCTTGAAAATGGAAATTTTTCTCCACTTCTCTTTTCCATTGTAGCTTAAGCATTGAAGGAGGAAAATACCCCTCTTCTATGTCATTTCCATTTTCTCTACCCCTATTACATCTTCCTCCCATACAACCATATTGCTAAGCAAAATGCTGGTGAAATTTTTATAGACAACCACAAACTCTCCCTAAACTACCACATTGATTTTGCCTAACATCCATGGCTCCACAAGGTCATAGAAATTCAAAAAGCCCATTTGAAGCAAGGGAAGCAAAGAATGCAGCCAATGGAGAAAATGACACAGTAGGAATTGGCAAAACCCTTGCTATAGCAAATATGAGAGAGGTAATATCTGGTCGGTTTGGAAAAAACTAATGTTTTATAAGCTTATTGTTATATTTGGCTTAAAATTATTATAAACACATTTTAAAGAAACTACCTCTTAGGAAAATAGCCTAAGTAATATAATAATTAACTATTCAATGAAAAGACTCTTTCTCTTGAAAAAGGATTATATGCCTGTCATTTAAAAAAATCTTAATTATGGTTTATTTTTGTGATATTTATTGTTATTTCATTAATGACGCGTGTGATTATAATAACAGAAAAAAGTAGACGATGTTAGAGAAATGAATATTTTATCATTTTTCCCTGAAAGTGATTATCTCTATTTCATTTTGCTAATGATAAACAGATGCATATGAGTTTTATATTAATTTATAAAAAATCATTTAGATAATATCATGAAATAATCAATGCATTACATCAACAGAAAATTGCATCGAAAATATATACTAAATGCACATAAATTAGGTGTGTGGAAATATAATTCGATGTATGAAAGATAAAAGAAAATTTACACTTATGATTTTTGCATTGCTTAAAATAAATTTTTCAGAAAACATATAACAATAATTTTAAGCCAAATATAATTTTTGCATTGCTTAAAATAAATTTTTCAGAAAACATATAACAATAATGAAAATTGATGTTTCTAGATAATGTTGAAAGTGTCAGACATCGTCAATTAACCATGGAATATGAGTAGAATAAAATAAAAATCATTTTCTTATTAAAAATATATGCAATGTTAATATTAATGATTATATTAGCGAGAGCGTCAATATCATGAGTTGACCCATGTATGAATCAACGAGAAAACCTAACCTAAAATAACAAGAAAGTTGAAGCAAAAACAACTATGAAATACTCAACAACCCTAAAACTATCACTATCAGGAAATTAAATAAATATCGAAAGTCTGTAGGACTTGTTGGACATTGATAAGAATTTGTCAATACAAATTCTAAAGTCTAAACAGACTTGGAAAAGCATTTGAAATCCTGCTAAGCGCGAGTTAGGGCAAGGCAGTGCATAAATTGCCTATCATAGGTATAAATGCCCTTATTATCTTTTAGGGCAGAAATACCCAATTTTTCATATGGATAAAATAAATATCAGATTAGCAAAATAACTTGCAGATCCCAAAAAAGAGTTGCAACTAAGAAGCGAAACCCTAAGAATAATGTGGGACCTTAAAAGAGAAACCTTAGATTTAGGTGTGCATGCATTGATGGTTGCACAGGAAAGATTAATTGTGCTTGCAGTAGTTAGATGTCATTGTAAATATATAATTAGGATAATAAGAGGAAAGATCATGTTATGTCTCCCCCACGGCTAGATACGAAACCCTGCTCCAAGCGGGATTGTTTTGTACCACTTCGAGGAGCTTTGGATTGGCCCCGACGCCGCCGAGAGGTCACTTGGTGAGGAATCTGTTAGGCAGGAGGAGGCCAGAGTGCTAGGGGGGCTTTGGTAGTAAATCTCTCGATCACTCCTAGGAACTACCTAACCCTCACACGAATCAGGATGGGATCTTGGAGTCCCCAGTACTATTGAAGGGACGGAAATCTTGGAGGGTTTGTTTTCTTCTACACAGACAGAAGGGATTTTTCAATGAACGGAGGCTTATATTCTACGAAGGTAGAAGGGAAAGTGCATTGTAAATAACTTTGTGAAATATGTTTTGCCAAAAGAGTGTTTTCTCTGGATTTGTGTTGTGTCGTAAAAGTATGCGAAGGAACTTGTGATAACGAGTTAATTAACGAAGTTGCTTTCATATGTCATAACTTAATGTACTAGGTAATTAGAAAACTAAATAAAACCATTTGTGGAAAGCGGGTGGGCGAGATGCCTGACGGATCTATCCTATGGATGGGTAGTCCTGGTAAGCTGGGAGCTTCTCTCGAGAGATTGAACGAAATGTTAAAAAATTAGGTAGATCTAAGTGTTGACTTACCTAGGGTTAAGACTTAAAACCTTGATCATTAATTATCTTAGGGGCTCATTAGGGGAAAGGTGCGGCGACTGTGCTAGAACTACGTTAAGGTTGAATCCTAACCAATTGGCTGGAAAAAAGTGTTGCGCTCCATGAACCAAGGGTAACTACGATCGCTCCAGTTGGATGAGAAGCCCTTGTGGGATACCTCCAATGGAGCTAGCTGATGCATCAAGACCTCAGTTGTCAAATTAGGACCCTAAGCTTGCAGGTTAATCCTCACCGGGATGACCGGTACCTTCCATTACTGGGTGGACTCTGGGAAACCTAGACAATAGACCCTGTGCATCCTTAGGCAAGCATGTGACACGTGGTATCAAAGTATAATTGTAATTAAAAATATCTATGGTTTTTAAGATCAATTGTTCTAAGTAATAATCAACTTGCTAATTGTTAAGGGATAAACTTTGGCACAATAATGAAGCCTGGAACCAATTCCTTGTTTTCCGAGCAATGTATGCATTTGCACTGAACTCCACGGATGATGAGTGGAGAAGAGAAATGATGAGGATACTCGATCGCCTATATGATCCATTCCCTGTGAATCGCAAAAGAAGATGGTTCTAGGATGAGTGTTATTGTTACATCGAGGCCGATCGATTCTTTACAGACTAATCTAAAATGCCTTGAATGGATGGAAAATTTAAAAGTAGTTAAGGCCCTTATCTTTTGACCATCTAGAAGGAATCCACTTATGATTACCAGTCGACAAATACATCTAGACCATTATGTCTATGACAAGGTACTGAAGGTAATCCCAGGCGATAGGATTATAATCCAAGGACGTTGCAAGTATTGAGATTACAGTATCCACGGTTTTCCAGATCTGCCATTTCCATAGTATAGGTTTCTGGACATAGATAGTGATTGGCCTACTTTCTTCTACATGAATGTAAATAATATCCATCCTTGAAAAAGAAAAATAAATTTATATCCTGTTTTGAAAATTGTACATAGCATCTAGCCTATCCTATCGATGCTGATGTATCTCTACTTGTAAACATCTGCCATTTTTAAATATCCCTTACTTGTAAAAAAAAATCGTAGCATATGGCTATTGATAATAAAACATAATATCAACCAGATTTTGTAAAAATATTGTGCTCTTTGGGCTATCATTGTTTTACAAAACTAATAAGATATGATAATTTGAAAATGAAGATGAAAATTTTAAGCACTAAACTAATTCATGAAACTTACGATAAACTAGGGTACTACAACTATCACTAATCTGACTAAAATTCAAGAGAAGAAGTATGTCCTTAAGTAGGTTAAGCTACCGAAATTTGATGGCAAGGGCAAAGACGTTGAAGCCAAGCCAGAAGAGACCATGGAGGACTACTTTACTGTCGCGGGAACTACCCCTGCTAATCAGGCTATGATCACCAAGTTGAAATTGATTGGTAAGGCACACCTGTGGTGGAAACAATTGTGTAAAGACCAAGGACTTGCTGAGACAGCTATTACCTGGGAAAAGCTTAAAGAAGTTGTGCATGGTCAATATTTGCCACCAACTTACTGCACACTAAAAATGAATGAGTTCTTTAACTTAAGACAGTTGGAAATGAGCCTAGAGGCATATTACTCAAAGTTGATTTCACTGCTTAAATATGCACCTTCCATGACTATTGCTCAGTAGGTGTCTAAGTTTTGTCATAGATTGAGTTCTCCTCTAAACACACACCTTGAATCTATGCTCCCAACTGATCTGCAAGATGATTTGATTTGTGCAACACCTCTTGTTCAAGAGATTCAGTCAAAGCCAAGGAATAATAGGCTCTAGAATCAAAACAAAGGGACTCCACGGGGATATATTGTTAAGCGAGCCCAAGGCCAGTGTCCACCTAGTCAAGGAAAGAGGGCAAAAAAAAAATGCAGTTTGGAACTTCATACCTAAGGGAAGTAATTCAAGAGTACCTAGGTGTTTCCATTGTAATAAGCCAGGCCACTATAAAAGACAGTGCCCAAAGCTTGGCCAAATTCCTCGCCAAGGATAGTACAGAGGTCAGAACCAAGCTTCAATTACAAAAGGAAAAGCATTTGTTGCAATTCTTAAAGAGCTTGAAGAAGAGGGAAATCCAACTATAGAAGTTGATATGGTGAGGGCATCAGTTCACGTCACCCTCCATAAGAAAGGCCCAATTCGCCAAGGTGATTCAAACACCAACAAAATATCAAGGTAAGTCCTTTAAAATTCATATTTGACTGTGAAAGCACACACTCATACATGTCACCAAAGTGTGCCAAGAAATTAGGTATAGACACAATACCTACATCTAGGTTGCTTGCGGAACTTGCCAATGGAAAAGAAATTATGTCTACTCATTAAACATGCAAAGTGACATTTAACCTGGGAAGCAATCTCTTTGAAATGGGATTTAGGATCGTGAATTTAGGGGCCTATGAATGTCTATTGGGTATGGACTGGCTAATCCCCAATGATGCACATATTCAATGCAAAAAAGGCCAGGTGACTTTTCAATACCTAAAGGGGGAAAAAGTGGTGACCCAAGGTGAGGCAAGAAAACCCAAGGTTCAACTAGCCAAATCATCTCGCATAATAAAAAGGGTTAAGAAAAGGATTACATGTGTATCTCATAAAATTAAATAAGGTTGAGCAGAATAAACAAGATGAGGAAGAGCCATATTGGTTGAAGGAATATAATGACATTTCCTAGAAGAGCTAACTGAATCACCACCTCAAAGAGAAGTCGATCACGAGATCAAACTTGAACCAGGAGCCACTCCAATCGCTAAGAGTCCGTATAAAATATCTATCCTTAAAGCAATTGAGCTGAAAGAGCAACTCATAGATCAAGGATACATCAGACCTAGTAATTCACCATGGGAAGCCCTAATATTATTTCAAAAAAAAAAGGACACAACTCTCCACCTTTGCATTGATTACCGAGGTATAAACCAGGTAACAATCAAAAATAAGTATCTGATCCCAAGAATAGACGAGCTACTTGGGGCGAGAATCTTTTCCAAGTTTGATCTCCGATCTGGTTATCACCAAATAAGGATCAAGGAAGAAGATATCCCCAAAACTGCCTTCAATACCATATCTGGTAATTTTGAATTACTTGTAACATCTTTTGGTCTAACTAATGCCCCTGCTACATTTAATAGATTAATGCAAGACATTTTTCAACCTTATCTTGATGAGTTTGTCCTAGTTTTCTTTGATGACATCCTAACATACTCCAAGAGAGATGAAGACTATGAAATGCAATTGCGCATTGTGTTGGGCACAATGAGGATGCACAAGCTCTATGCAAAGAAAAAGAAGTATTCCTTTTTCAAACGACAGATGGAATATCATGGATTCATAGTATCTGCAGAAGGAATCTCTGTAGACCCAACCAAAGTTAGAGATGTTCAAGAGTGGCAACCTCCAATGACAATTAGAAGTTTTTTAGGGCTGACTAGATGGTATAGAATTTTCATAAAAAATTATGCCCTAATAGCTTCACCTCTCACTGATTTGCTGAAAAGCAAACTGCTATTGTGTGGACGCCCATTGTGCAAGCTAGTTTTGAGCAACTCAAGAAAAGTTTGGTAACAACACCCATTTTAAAGCTACCTAACCTAAGTCAAGAGTTTGAGGTTGTAAAACAGAAGCAAGTTCTCTTGCACTAGGTTGTGTGCTTATGCAGTAAGGTCATCCAATAGCCTATTCCTCAAGAAAACTGAAAATCCATAAGAGGAATTACACCACCCATGATCTCGAGCTGTTAACTCTGATCCATGCTCTCAAATTGTGGCGACTCTATCTTCTTAGAAGCGAGTTTTGGTCACTGACCACAAAAGTCTCAAATGGATCTTTACTCAACCAGACCTCAATATGAGGCAGCGTCGATGGATTAAAGTCTTGCAAGATTTTGATTTTGAAAACAAGTTCAGACCTGGGAAAGAGAATGTGATTGCTGATGCACTAAGTCGTAAAGCTTTTCTGAATGCACTTATCATAGAAGAGCCATCTAAAGGAGAGACTTCAGCTACCATGATATCAATGCCTAGCAATCCAATCATTGAGCTAGCCAAAGAAGAGGTAAACAAGGATCCTAAGTATCAGCTAACGCTTAGAGAAATCCTAGTTAAGGACACTGATCCTAAGCTTAGAGGTACCAAAATTTCACTGTGGATGATGGATATGTCTATTTCAGGACAAGGCTCTGCATTCCCCTAAGTAAAGTGCTGAAAAAGAAGATATTATGGGAAGCCCATGACTCCCCATTCTCAGGACACCCTGGCTATGCAAAAACTCTTAATGCAGTCAGGAAAAGTTACTACTAGGAAAGGCTGAACCATGTTGTACTCAAATATGTTACTAAATGCCTAAATTGCCATCGGGTGAAAGCTAGCATGTTAAAATGCCAGGTAAGCTCTAGCCACTTGACATTCCACAAATGAAATGGAAGTTCATCAGTATGGATTTCATAGTTGGCTTACCTTCTCTTCAAGCAGGGTATAATTCAATCATGGAGATTGTAGATATGCTGACAAAGGTCACTCATCTTATCCCAGTCAAGACCAACTACAAAGCTTCAGATATTGCATGACTATTTGTGAAAGAAATCTTTAGGCTTCATGGATTGCCTAAACAGATCGTTAGTGATCGTGACTCTAGGTTTACGTCACATTTCTAGAGAAGCCCATTTGAAGCAATTGGAAACCAGCTTTGCTTTACCACAGCTTACCATCCCCAAACTAATGGTCAAATAGAGTAGGTTAATCAGGTCATTGAAGATATACTAAGAGCTTACTATTCCAGAGAACCAATAAGGTAGATACAGTATTTGCCCTAAGTAGAATTTTCCTACAACGTGTCATATCACCAGAGTATTCAAATGACTCCATTTCAAGCATTGTACGGGCAAGATTGTTTGACGCCACTGAATTTTTCTAATCCAACCCTAAAGGTTGAGGCTTCTAAGAAAATGTTAGAAGACATGGATGATCGTCAAAACTATCAGACAAGACATCCAAGCTGCCAAAGACCGCCAAAAAGCTTATGTTGATCTAAGATAGCAAGAGAGTATCTTCCAAGAGGGAGACATGTTTTTCATCCGTGTACACCCAAAGAAGAGTTCTCTATCATTAGGAAAGTTCAAAAAGTTGAGTCCAAGGTATTGTAGACCATACAAGGTTCTCAAATGCCTAGGAGCTAATGCCTACAAACTACAGCTTCTTGATCATGTGAAAGTCCACAATGTATTTCATGTTAGTCTTCTAAGAGCTTATGTGGCAAATCAAGATCATATTCTAGATGACCAACAAATCATAATGCCTAGTCAAGGAGCCCTTGAACTCCAACCTGATAAAATTCTAGAAGTAAAAGAGAAACCTTTTAGAAACAAAACCATTAGAGAGTATCTTATCCAATGAAAAGACTATCCTAAGGAGGATGCTACCTGGATAGAAGAGACATCTCTAGAAAAACAGTTTCCCCAATTCTTTTTGAGATGAGGACATCTCGATTTCTCTAAGGAGGAGAGGATGTAATATTCCTACCACTGCGCTTCATATTAAGAAATGAATTCGGGCTTGAGACATTTTAAAAATTACTCGTCGAAGCTATCACATAAGTGACTGCATGTAATTTTCTTGATATCGAGTCTCCCATTAAATCAATTCTGCAATCTGACACGAGAAGATGCCTCAATGTTTTCAGCCAACAAAAAACAAAGACACCTTGTAAATAATATTACGACGGCTTGATCATAATTTTTTCCTCATTATATTTGATTTAGTATTCTCTATTTCATTTAATGTGTCAAAGATTGCATTGATTTCGTAATGGCAAGACAAATCGCAAAAGCCTTAATCGGTAGACAAAGAACGCGCAAGAACGAGCTTGATATTGAGTAAGTTAAGTATCGCAGAGTATGGCATGACTTTATAAACTAGATAAGTCATGAGGTAACTTGGCCAAAAACCAACAGATGAAGTCATTTTGAATAAAAAAAGACGTTTTTGAAAAAATATGTCAAAAATTATGACCTTTTTTATACTTGGAGATAGATAAAGCATTTAAAAATCATCCCCATGCCACCATCCAATAGGTAGGCAATAAAAATGCATTTTTTATCAAGCTTACTTAACTCTTGACAAGTTTCGTCTGACATTCATGGCTCCACAAGGTCGTAGAAATTCAAAAAGCCCATTTGAAGCAAGGGAAGCAAAGAACACAGCCAATGGAGAAAATGGCGCAGTAGGAATTGGCAAAACCCCTGCTATAGCAAACGTGAGAGAGGTAATATCTCGTCGGTTTGGAAAAAAATAATGTTTTATAAGCTTATCACTATATTTGGCTCAAAATGATTATAAACACATTTTTAAAAAAATGTTGCTTAGGAAAATAGCCTAAGTAATATAATAATCAACTATTCTGTGAAAAGACTCTTTCACTTGGAAAAGGATTATATGCCTGTCATTAAGAAAATATCTTAATTATAGCTTATTTTGTGATATTTATTGTTATTTCATTAATGATGCATGTGATTATAATAACATAAAAAAGATAGACCATGTTAGGGAAAGGAATAGTTTATAATTTTTCCTTGAAAGTAACTATCTCTATTTTGTTTTGCTAATGATGAATACATGCATATGAGTTTTATAATAATTTATCATAATTCATGCACCGCCATGCCCTAACCCGTGCTTAGCAGGATTTTAAATGATTTTAAATGCCCATATTATCTTTTAGAGCGAAAAAACCAAATTTTTCATATGGACAAAATAAATTTTAGATTCACAAAATAACTTGTGGATCCCGAAAAAGAGTTGCAACTAGGAAGTGAAACCCTAAGAATAAGGTGGGACCTTAAAAGAGAAACCCTAGATTTGGGTGGGACTGCTTCCTATGCTAAAAACACTTGCTGTTGTTTCTTTTTTGATTTTGCATGCATTGATGGTTGCAAAGGAAAAATTGATTGTGCTTGCAGCAGTTAGATCTGATTATAAATATATAATCAAGATAATAAGAGGAAAGATCGTGTCATGCCTCCCCCATGACTAGATGCAGAACCTTGCTCCAAGGGGGATTATTTTGTACCGCCACCAGGAGCTTTGGACCGCCCCCAATGGCGAGAGGTCACTCAGTGAGGAATCCGTTAGGCTAGAAGGAGGCGAGAGTGCTAGGGGGGCTCTAGCAGTAAATCTCTCGATCACTCCTAGGAACTATTTGACCCTCATACGAATTAGGATGGGATCATGGAGTCTGCAGTACTAGTGAAGGGACAGAAATCTTGGAGGATTTGTTTTCTTCTACACACAAACAGAAGGGATTTTCCGATGAACGAAGGTTTATCTTCTGTGTAGGCAAAAGAACAAAAGCATTGTAAATAAATTTGTGAATTTTTTTTTGCCAAAAGACTATTTTCTCTATCTTTGTGTTGTGCCGTAAAATTATATCTGACTACTCATCATCTCCTAGCTTCTACTCTTAGCCTTTTTCTATCTATGATCAATGCCCATTTATACATTAGATTCAAGTCGTGCACTTTGTTCCAATTGCCACTTTAGCTCATCCATGAGGTCATTGAGAGGTTTAAGGTTGGTAGCTAAGTTACTAGTGAGCTCTCTCATCAAGTGTTCAAGAATCCTTAGGAGTTTGAGTTTGTTAGATGGGACGTGGAAGGGGACAAGTGTTGATCGATTGCTAGAGCTCCTAGCTATCATGCAAAGTGGTATTGATGGTGGAATCCTACTCTTCTGTAACAAATTGAGATGGTGTGACTTTGTGGGACTCGTTAGCTTCTCTAGCAGCCTACTTATAATCCTCCTCGTCATCTAAGAATGGCAAATCGATGGTGGCTAGCACATGCATCCAATCCTGCTCATCCTTGGAAATAAGGGATATACTTTGTTAGTGGCCCGTAGGAATTACTAACTTGTGAGTCTCCTTTCAAAATAGCAGAGATGGCATCTAGGTTGAACAAAGTAGTCTTGTAGGTGTCCACCTTGACTCTTATTGCTTCCGATCTGTTGCCTAAGAATATTAGACCATTGCCCTAGTCTTCTATTGCTCATACGTTTTGCATCTAGGGTCGGCCTAATAGGATTCATAGTCCATTCTCTTCATGACTATGAAGTTCATTGAGAACTGGATTCCTGCTATCTTCAAGGCTAGTCGTTTAGTACTCCAAATGGTCCAACCTTTATGCCGTTAGCTAGCATAATGTTAAACACCTAGCCGTCTCCACAGGGGGGGGTTACTCCAAGCCTGTAGGATTGTATGGCTAAGCATATTGACTCCCACTCCTATATCTACAAATTTGTATCATCTCCTAATGCATTGACCAAGTAAGACCGCATGCATCTCTGTGCCTTCCCAAAAAGCATTCACGTGCAAGGACTTAGAGATTGAGTTCAAGATTAAGCTCGACATGTGCATTAGTATGTCGTTGTCAAGTAAGTCGATCACTCTAAGCTCGTCAAGTCTTTCTACCCATTGCTTCAATCCTTGCCATAGTGTTGGATTCTACTTAAGTAGCTCTCCCAAAGGTAGAGTCATAGGGTCTAATACCAATGTCATGAGAGGAAGTTGCCAATTGCTAGCTTTCCACTAGGCTCTATGCCTCTTTGCTAATTATCTTAGCCGGTTTTCCTACCTATGGTGTTAGGTTTTGTCCATGTGGTGCTACATGGAGTGCGGATGTGTCTCTCAATCTTAACCGCATAGGCAAAACTCGTGTGCTCACGGTAGAGAGCTCATCGGTCTCGCCTTCTATGATAGATTTAGCATCCTTTAGGTGCTCTTAGGCTTCTCTTATCCACTGCTTGACCTTGTCCACTATTTCCAATTGGTGCCTTGGGTTGGAATACTCCTCAATCTTGGCACTTCCCTTTTCTACCATCTTAGGAGCATTTTTGCTTCTGCATCTATGACTTGGATAATGTGATGGCACTTTTTGTCTTAAGCATTACCTTTGTCTCAACCCTCTTTCTCCTTCTCCCATAGCTCTTCTTCCCTATTGAAGCTACATCAATGTTGCTAGGTCTCCGGATAATGAGATATTGGACTACTTCGTTTGTGCTCAGGTCATGATGTTCAAGGGGATCAATGTGGCCTCACCATTAAGTGTCTCAACCCCCGAATAGCCCCAATGGTATGGATGGCACGATTATGGAATTAGTGGAGGTCTTTCACCTAGGGCATTTGGCATATAAGTGTGTGATCACGCACTCTAGACATCTCAGGTCAGCTTTGTCTTGATTAGCTTGCTCCCTTTCATGGCAGCAAGATTAGATATGCCATGCATGACCACAAGTCCAACACATGATGGGTTCTTGGTTCTACCCTCTTAGACCTCTACCTCTTCCCCTACCTAATGCTATCACCAACATTGTTCTGAAATCCATCAAGATGGGATTACCCTCTTCACCATACGAGATGTAAGGGTTCACGTATGCTTCGTCCTCATTCGGCTCCTCTACGTATAATATATCAAAGTGTCACTCGATGGATGGGTCACAATGGGTCTAGGTGGTCTAGGTATCCCTATAGGATTGATGTCCATCTTAGGGATAGATAGCTTTGAGTTGTTGAGTGCTGGGAGAGATAATGGAGCTCCCCTCCTAGAAGTTTGGTAGCCTATTCCATAGGTAATACTACTGATTGTATGGTTGCAGATATGAAAATTGTCTTGCTAATCTGCAACACATCGTGTGGTGTCCAAACCCATTGCAATTAGTGCATGGTCTTGACCTAGGATCCAAGCACTTGGTTGGGAGGTGATTTCCTCTGCAATGCATGCATTGCATGTGAGGTCATGTGGGCCCTCTCATCATCTCTTGAAGCTTGGCCAACTCTAGCTTCATGTCCACCAACTCCTTGGTTGACACCCTTTCCCTTGTGGAGACCTCTCATCAATGGTCATAGCTCTCTCTAAGGATCTAATAGCAGTGTCATCTTGGGTCTTGGTTTTGAAGCTTCTCTCCTTGAGCAGGTCATCCACGTGCATGGCTTCCTAAAAGACCCTAGATAACATGTCCCTTTGCAGGTTTGAGTTGCTCACCAAGGCCTTGTAGAGCTCCTCACTTCGGATCCCATTTATAAATATAGTGGAGACTACTCATTCGTTAGGTTGTTCTGTCGCTAGGATTCTCTTAAAGAGACTCTGCAAGTGGGTGATGTAGTCTCAGTTATCTTCCTTATCCTTTTGGTGTGGTTGACATTCATCAACCTGATGATGAGGTTATTGGAGTATCCCACTTTGGAGAATCTCTTGATGAAGAGACTCTTGAGGGTATTAAAATTATTCCATTCGGTATTGTCTAGGCTAGTAAACCACGTCCGTCCTTTGTCTCCTAGGCAAAGTCCAAAAGCTTATGCTCATTGAGCAAGGTCTGTGAGGTTGTTCATCTCTGCACACTTTCTTAAACTGCTCCACAAAGTTGTACAAGGGCTAATACTTGTCGAGTTGCTTAGCAATAGTAGGTATATTGGTAGAGCTCTTGGAATGTGGCATGATTCCTAGTCCTATTAGCAACATAGTTACTAGGCAACTCCACTCTGCTTTGTAGTTGTTTTGTCTAGGATTTGCTTCGTGAGAAGCTCACTCAGTGTAAGATTGACCTATAGCGCTCTCTCCCTCTCAGCATTTGGTCATTTCCTAATTCTATTGGCAAGAGCTAAGATGCACTAGACCTCGCACATTTCTACGTCTTGTCTCAATTTCTGATCTTGCTGCTCTTGGTTGTAGATGGCAAGGCATTACAATGTATTTCTTGCCAACCTTCTCTCTTCCTTGAAATTAGCTATGATCTTCTCAACTAGTCTACCATGATGCACCATTTTGGCTTGCAGGTCGTACTAGTTTACCATTTGTTGAATGTCGAGTACTAATTCTCCCAAGTTGAGCTCATCGTTGACAAGGTTTGTGCTAGCTCCCAACATATCGATGGTCTCCTAAGAAACTCGTGTGTCGATCAGATTGATTGAATGGGCAAAGCTGCATCCCTAATCGCGTTGGTTCTCAGTTGTTCGCTTTAGGTTTCGATTCTCATGTTGTATCCAACTTCTTGGGGTTTGTCCTATTAGTAGGTTTGTTCCTTACTTAGACCACATTAGTGTGTTCCTTATTATACAAATCAGTTTGCAATGTTACATGAACTGGACACATGAGTGGTGGAGTGGGCTTGTGCCAAATTAGGCTTTCTATCTTTCCTTGTGCACTTCAAGTGTTTATGTGATGAAGTGTGTGAGTTCAATCACAATCAACATAGATCACACCTCCCTTAATTAGTTTCAGCTAGTAGTAGCTCTCCCGTACAAGTGGCAACCACTCGTATGGTCCACTCTAGGTCCATGTTGGACAATGATGCATGGTCTGAATGATAGAGTGTTTAGGTTGTTAGTTCGGACCTCTATTGGGGTATGGTTAGTGACCGCAATCACTCCTCGACTATCAGGTCTCAACCCTCAATTTAGATGGCTCTATTGCTCTATATACTCACCTGGGATCTACTGGGATGTCCTATAGCTAGGGTTTGACCACTACAAAATATGGGAAGGATAGAATCTACCAAGAACTAATGTTTTGCTCTCTTGACTAATTTGCACATTTTGGTGTCAATTTTGAGTTGTCTGATTCTGGACTATCTGAGTCTAATTTGTCCGAATCAGATTTTTGACTAACCAAGTGTTACTTGATCAAATGAGCTGATGTGTCCAATTATGAAAAGCGGACAACTTTTGGGCAGTTGGATGGTCTAATTTTGGGAATCTAATAGTCCCAACTGTGACAGTAAAGACGGGCTCAAACTTGATGAATGTTGGTGCAACACTCATGATGCTTCCTCCTAGTCTCTGACAAGCTCCAGGATCAAACAACAATGGGTTAATAATCAAGACAACTCACTTGTAGCCTACAAATGTTCCTGATAGCACGAATCAAATCTCTTCTTGCCTCCCTGTTGCCCTACAACAAGCTATCTAGTTCTCTCTCTCTCTCTCAAACCCTGAGTGTAGAAATGAGCTCCCCCTTGCTCTCTCTACATCTTAAACCCCTTGTCCTTTAGTCTTCCATTCCCCTCCTTCTCTCTTTCCTCTCTTAATTCCTCGAATCCCCTTTTTCTCCTTGTTTTATCCTATTTTAGAGTAGTAACCCAACTGTTTGTTTTCCTATTTTTCTTGAGTTTTCCCTACCTAAATGCATCCAAATCATAAGAAAACACTTAAGCTAATCCAACCTACTTGCCTAAATCTTAAAAACAAAAAAAAATTACTTGCAAAAGTGATCAAATTCCCTCGACTCCCTTGCTTCCTATCTATCTCAAGCATTAATTCGGGGTAAACCCTACTCCAATGCTCAATTCAAAGCACTCAAAGCTTGAATCTATAACAGAACCAAAATGTGGAAGCTCTCACTTAACTGCCAAGACCCACGGACCACTTATTTTTTCAAGCATTTCAATCCAATTGTAATGGCTACCTCTCACTTAGCCACACATACTCTCACACCTACGATTGTAGTGAGCTTACCTTCATGCTCGATCAAGTTGCCTCCTCCCATGAGCTCTCCAGTAGCTTCACGATCCAAGGTGCAAGCTCAAGTAAGCTTGATCCTCAAGATCCAAGCTCCAAGCTCCATTGCCATGTGCAAGACAACAAGAGAAGAGAAGGAAGGAGAAGAAGAATAGAGGAGAAGATGGAGAGCTTCTCCACCACAATCCCTCACCCTCCCACACTCACTCTCTCACACTCCCTCCCTCAAGCATAAGCATAAGCAAGAAGAAGAAGAAGAAGAAGAAGAAGAAGAAGAGAGAGAGTTTTGGCCACACATAAAAATGGGCTTCTTCATTCACTTTTTCTTTTTATACATGCCCTGCTCATCGTGGGCACTCATCCCTTTTTTACACTACTGGCCATGTTAGCCTAGATTCTCTTTCCTTATTCCCTTCCTATTTACATTGTTCCTTCACCCATGCCCATCTACATTTACAAATTGCACAGAAAGGAGCCAAGTGCTCTTTTACAAGGTTTTAGGTTGTGCTTTTATATTTATAATGCACATTTCCCCTTTTGCACTTCCCTTGGAATTTTTTGCTTCTTGCGTTTTTTGCCCTTTTCCTCCTACTTTTCCATTGGGCCTCCTTTTTCTGCTTTGTCCTGTGTCTTTTTTATTTTCTTTTGCTTTCTTTGCACCATGGTTAACATTAGCTCTGTCCTGCAGAGTAGACAGCTGATCTATCTATTATGTCAGCCTACACAAAGTAGACAACAAATCTATCTTGCATACGATAGACAACAAGTCTATCCTACATAGGTAAACATCAAGTTTGTCGTGCATAGAATAAATAGTAGGTATGTCCTACACATAGAGTAGACAGTAGGTCTATCCGACATAGAGTAAACAATAGGTCTGTGTCTTGCACAAAATAAATAGCATATCTCTCTTATATTTCTATTATTTCCCACATCGGAGCACTTGTTGTAGCTCAATCAAGTCTACCTAATGCTAGAAAGAATTCTACACAAGCCTAGACGAGGCCTATGAAGCATAGGTTGATTCATACCTTCTTGAGAGATGCAGCCATTAAACCTTGAGCTATAGATTTCAAATGTGGACTAAAGCACACTAAAGAGAAGCTCCTCGAACCAATGCTTCGATACGAATTGAAGGGAGAAGCCCGAGTGAGAGCACAAGCAAGAAAAAGTAATGGAGAAGTGAGCTATGGTAGATGGAGCAAGAGAGTAAGAGAGAGAGAGAGAGACTCAAGATGTGGGAACTCCAACAATCACAATGTGTGAATGGCCTTCCCTTATTGAAGTGTCACTGAAAGAATAAGGAATGAAGTGATAGTGATGGCCACCTACCACCTATAATGTATAGGTGTGTAGGGGTACCCGTTCCCTACAATGTATAGGTGTGCAAGTAATGTCAGTGTAATAATACATAGACGGCGTAGGCACAAGTGCCTTTACCCCCAACAATAGTGCAATTGCAATGTACACTAGGGTGCAAGATAGATGGAATAATGGTTTGGAGATAGTGTTGTGATCTAGGTTAAGTAAGTACACTAAAGTATAGTATACTAGGATGTTATGAATTAGTGCAATATGTAGTGACATGTTAATTAGGATGCAATGTGAGCATCTTAGTGGTTAATTCAAGAGGCAACTATAGTATATACATATACTAAGGTGGCCTTGAGGATGGGCACACTACTACGGAGCACACTAGTATACATGTAGTATGGTTTGTGGGTCGAATAGACAAGTGTGCTATAATGCAAGGTACAATGTAAGAGTGTGGGTTTGATGAGTTGTGCACATGCTAAGGTAGAGGTTAGTGCACAAGGGTATGCACCATTTGAGTGCACTAAGGGTGAAAAAAGAGGTTACAAATGTGAGTGTTGAAGGTGGTGGGTGAGTACCAAGTGAGACCTCTGGTCAATGCACAAGTGTCCAAGGGTGTATTTGCAAGAAGCATGCATAAATTCACTTGCATGTGTGCATTGTGTACTACATATGCATGAATATGGGGGTTAGCACACTTTTGTTTGTGTTTGGGGAATCGTGGCTATGGTTAAGGATGCATGCATGTGTAGTTGTGGGCTAGTGCACATGGAGATAATTGTGTGTCGGTTAGTGCACACAAGTGCATAAGAAATCCTAGTGCATGTTAGCCTATTGCACTTGAGTGCATCGACTGACCTATGTGGGATGAGTGCGCTAGTGTATGGGTATGTGACTTGTGTCTAATGCATAAGTCCACTACTTAGTAGGTTTAGTGCATCCATATTCAAGTGCACATGTAATATTTTCTGTCCTTTGATGGACTCAAGCTCCTAGTTAAGATTGGATGAATATGGAAGTGCACACAACTCACGTGGGTGACATGGTCGCAAGTGTCCCCCATGAATGCATGCACAAGAGGCAAGAGGTTCTTATTGAGTAACTTAATGTTTGAGTGGGAGTTTGCATGCCAAGACTATCCAAGTGATATACTCAGGTTGTAGTGTGGGTCAAGTAGGAAATCATAATCCTGGGGAGTTGAGTCATAAGTATATGTATGTATCACGTGGGTTCAACATAAAGGATTTTTAAAATACCATTTTTATGCATTTTTTACATACAAAAGGGTCACATATAAAGGGATTACTTACAGATTGAATAGAAAAGGGTTATGTTTTATTAAGGATATTTTCAAATTGTCCTTGAGAATGCATGTGATATAGAGGGTATGCATATAGTGAATTCCTTAGTATCATAATGTATAAGGACCCAAAAAGGGCTGAATAGAGTAACATAATCAAAAAAGGCCAATGTGATGATCTCGACCCAAATTGGACCACACACACACATGGAGAGAGGGAGAGAGATTATATGTCCCAACTTTCACATTGCAAACTTTCATTTTGAAACTTTTCTTTAAATAAAAATTCATGGGAGAAATGAGTATTTCAACACATTATTCCAAATAATATACAATAGTCTATTCTTTCACCCATGCATATTAGCAATCAATCAAATTGCACTAATATCTAAAGGTTCCTAATGTAGAAATATGCTCTCTATCATTGATCAATGGCTCAAATGATAAGGGCTCACATTATGATTGCTTATGACATTGATCAATGGCTCAAATGATAAGGGTTCACACTATGATCACTCATGTCATAAGTTCAAGCTATGGTTCAAGTGTCTTAACCTACTTTGCCCTCTCAACGATGTTTAGGATTTTCATATGTACAACATCCATAGTCACCAATACACATGACAACATGCCCTTACAAAGTCAATATCAAGTGAATGTAACATTAGGACATGTTCATACATAAGCATGTATAAGGACTTACAAAAGTTGTGGGAAAGTCTAAAAGCTATAGAATATTATGTTGGTTCTTCTTTAACTGTTCATTCAAATTAAAAAGTAATAAATTCTTATGTACAATAAATTTTGTTTCCTTTTAGCAAGATAACAAGTTTAAAAAATGTTCTTAGCCAAGAGCTTGATATACCACTACACTTGGGCTCTGTGCTTTTAATAAGCTTGGCATGACTCTCTCTCTCTCTCTCTCTCTCTCTCTCTCTCTCTCTCTCTCTCTCTCTCTCTCTCTCTCTCTCTCTCTCTCTCTCTCTCTCTCTCTCTCTCTCTCTCTCTCTCTCTCTCTCTCTCTCTCTCTCTCTCTCTCTCAAAATCAACATTTGAAGTACTTGATTATGTTTTTGACTCGAATTTTATTGCATATGAGCTACGTGTAGTGTAGACCCAATGTCTTAGTTCTAGGTCCTTCTAGATTGATTTGCATCTTTATTGTAGCTGTAACCAAGGAGTTGTTACCACTAAAGCATGGTAGCTTGAATTTGCAATGAATCATTGTTTACCAAACAATCAACTCCTTATGAAGCTATCATGCAACAACATAATTTCATTTGCATGAGGTAACATGATGTGCAAAGTCCACTAGTAATACTATGTGAATGACTAGGAGATGGTAAAAGTCATTGTCTCTTATTTCATGAAATGTAGATTCACATATTGACATTTTCTTCTACATTTGGTGCTTGTGAATTCAAAAGGTTTGATCATTTGTTTACATTTACTTATGTATGTGATTAACTTCTAAGCTCTTAAGATGATGTGGAACCAAGGTATTACAATAGCTTTTTCAAATGACTTGAGTGAATGGAAAGGAGTAAGGATCTTTTTTGACAAATATTTATCCAATATGCTAAATTACAAGGCTTAAACATGTTTAAGAAAATATCATAAATGGAATGTCCAATATGGATCATTGTAAGGTCTTTAGATATGAACTGAAGATATTTCCACCAAATAGATTGCTTTTTGGTACAAGCTCATAAATGGTGATTTTGCAACAATCACATATTGTGTGATCACATATTTATATATAAAATTACAAAGAGCACAAAGTCTCTTAAGGTGTATTGGTAAAGCCACATAATGCAAGAAATTTCTACCCAAAAGAATCACTCTTCTACAGTAGAATTTCATACATCATCATTTTGTGGCAATCAGATATCATGTGATTGGGGTTTACTATCAATGACATAAAATTACAATGAAAGGCAAAAAGCTCTTCCTCAAGGTGAATTAGTAAAACAACCCACACAACGTGAAATGGGTGAGTGGCTCTTGTGGCACATTTTGTAAGGCTTAGAAGAAGAAGAAATTTGTTGAGACCGTGCTTGTACACGCATCTCCTCAGCTTGTCGTTGGGCCGCTATCAACTTGCTCATGATCTTATCAGTCATTTGAGACCTTTGCTTCTCCAATTTTGCCTAAAACCACACAAAACTTTAGTATATGAAACTCAAGTCACTTAAGATCATCATGACGATGATCATCATCAACAACATCAACATCATTGAGAATTTTGCTATTTTCCTAAGAAATGTTTGAAAATTCTAGTAAGTTAGGCTTTCCTTAAAATCCTTGTGACAATGATAATGATGATGGTTATAATGGTGATGCCTATTTTAATGATGATTATGAGCATGAACTTTAACATGAATGTATCCATATAGGTTGAACACATGGTGAAACACACACGATATCAAGGTACTACAAACAAAAGTTAGGCCAACATGATGAGTGTGATCATTTGCTCATCATGTATTATGACTAGAGATTGTTGATGAGTTTCCAATGATCCAAGGTTGCTTCCCTTACCTCAAGTTTTCTTAGTTGAGCATCAGCCTTAGCTTTCTTTTGGTTTTCCCAAGCTTGAATTCGAGCCTCTTCACGTTTTAACCTATAATGAATATGTAGAGCTTTTAAGAATGGAGACAACCTTCACCAACCTTACTCTTATGCAAAATGCAAGTTGCAAAATCCTTTCATTAATGTAATGCCAACGTCACACATATTACAAAAGAAACAAACTACCACATTCTCTTAAATTATCTTACCTCTCAATTTTGAATTGGGCATTCTTCTTCTCCCAAGATGATGGACCATCTTCTTCAATATCTGTGTGGCGCAAGCTTCTACTTAAATCCTCCTCCTCGGCCTCTTTAGAGCTCCAATTAGAGGTGGAACGATAGAAGACACGCACCCCATCCACTCCACTTAGTACTTGTTGCTCTAGCTTAGCACGATGACACTTAGCCAACTCTACTAAATCGACTCCCCCTACACCTCCATATATTTGTTGCAACCTCATTGGCCGTGATGGTGTGTTGTGTCTTGATGGAGACCCACATTTAGATGGATACCTAAAAATTAAGAAAAATTAAACCAACATGAGGATCGAGTACAATGAATGATCAATGGTGCCAATAAATGAATAAGCACACACATACATATACATATCCATACACACATATACACAAAGATATAGAAACAATATACACATACCAAAAGCTATGGTTATTACTAGTGTCACACGTGAAATTAGTAATGTCGATAGTATGCATAAAGAAATTCCCACTAAAATATTAAATTCACAAAGTTGCTACAAGGTACATGGATCGAGAATCAAATTATGATAAAATCTATTGGAAACTTTTTTTAAATGTATGAATCTCTCTTTTGTTTCCCATTATTTCGATGTAAAAACCAAATAGCGAACTAAACAATGCTCTATCTTGAATTTCTTTTGATATAACTCTCACTTAAGATACTTGATAACCTAATCAAATATAGTATGTCAAGCATAAGCATGGCCAAGCATACATATATACATGCATGTTGCATGCACAATATCAATTTGTGTATCCATGCATAAATTTTCATGGACTACACAAGTCTATAGAAACACATGTTTATACATACATGTACAACTGTGAATATGTGCACATGGATGCATGCATGTATGTATGTACATAAGTGTGTAAGCAAGTATATATGCTTGTATGTATGCACATATATTGTGTGTATGCATACATATGCAAACCAATTTCTAGATTGATTCGTCAATCCATTTTGGCTCTTTGTATGTACGTTTTTACATGGGTTGGTCATTACAACAAATTTGGGCATACAAGGATACTAGCATTTGGACAATATGAGAATCTTGAAATCACAAATTATTTAGAGTATCTTTAGATCTCAATACCTCATTAGATGCCAACTTCAAATTATTCTTGTAATAATCATATGTAAATTGACTTTGGAAGACATTGATAATGCAAAATGCAACATGGTGTCCCAATGCGTTCAATGCAAAAAATCATACAAAGTTATTGATGATGATTTTAACAAGTTCACATCATACAAAGTGATTATTTGTGGTGAATACTAAATGTTCCTACAAAAAATCCACATATGATTTTTTAAATATGTCCATTGACACATGTGCTAACTTACATGCCAAATGATCTAATCTTCTCATGATGCCAGATCACTTATTTTAAAATCTATAGCAAATTGTACTTATCTTCCTAATGTTCCTCCAAAATGTAGCCCATCCTCTTTAAAAAATTTCTTATTGAGCCTAACACACTCTTGAGTCCTCAATTTTACATTTTCTAACAAAAGCTAGTCAAATCATCTGGATATGTTTGTTGTTAATGGGTGTTATATCTATTGTATGTATATATGTATGTATGTACATACGCACATATATGCCAGCCATACATATGCTTAATGCATGCATGTATGCATGCATGCGTGCGTGTGTGCACGCACGCGCGCACATGCATGTGTGCGTGCGCATGCACACACGACAAATTGGTCTCATCAATGGTGATCCTATGAATCACTCCCTTTATTATTAAAAAAACAAAGGGACCAAGGAAAAGTTTTCAAAAAAAAAATCCAAAAAGTAACATGGGCCCTAGTAGTAGCTACTAATAACAAACCTTGGACATAATGTAATAAGAAAATAAAGAAGCAATTGATTATAAGGACTTGAACAAGGAAGACCACTTTCAAAAGCCAAGAAACACCAAAACACTAAAATGCAACTAATTCATTCCCATGCAAAGCCTAGTATGACTATACTCATTATAGAAATCAAGGGACCCAATCATAGCACCAATGACACCTTCAAGGAGTTAAAGAACACCTATCAAGAATGGGCATGGAGTGAGGATTGTTCACTCTCACCTAATCATATACCAAGTTTGACATAGCAATGCTTCACAATCTATAAAGACTAAATACTGATAAAGAATATACCTAGCCCCTCCATGTATTTGATAAATGGCTTTCTAGTCCCTCTTAGCTACTATGTACTTGAGGGTTAGCAAATGAGCACAAACCCATGATACACTTGTGTTAAACAATTAAAAGAATTCCATATTATTTCACTTCAAAAATGAAGATTATATTGCATGCAAAGTACATTTGTTAAGGGCCTAAGAGATATTGCATGCAAGGGCCTAAGAAAACTTGTCAAGGGCCTAAGAAATATTGCATGCAAAGTACATTATATGTGGCCAAATAAAGAATCCCCATTAAAGCCTTGGGTAATTTAAATTTTATCAAGGTCCTAGAAACATTTTAAATGATATGTCTAGGCACCCAAGTGCATTATCTAAGGCCACATAAATAGGTAGTCTTATTACACTAAAAGGTAACATATTTGTAAGGAAATTCAAGTATTTCACAAGGAACTTTAAGAAGCCCATATCTTTAAAGTCAAGTATGTAAATTTGTGTGTGTGTGTGTGTGTGTGTGTGTGTGTGTGTGTGTGTGTGTGTGTGTGTGTGTGTGTGTGTGTGTGTGTGTGTGTGTGTGTGTGTGTGTGTGTGTGTGTGTGTGTGTGTGTGTGTGTGTGTGTGTGTGTGTGTGTGTGTGTGTGTGTGTGTGTGTGTGTGTGTGTGTGTGTGTGTGTGTGTGTGTGTGTGTGTGTGTGTGTGTGTGTGTGTGTGTGTGTGTGTGTGTGTGTGTGTGTGTGTGTGTGTGTGTGTGTGTGTTATTTGTTTAAACTACCACTTTCATAAACAATTATTGTTTCTAACAACTATAAATCAAGCTCTTAACTAATCACAAAAAAGGGTCTAGAACATTATAGTGCCTAAAATATGGGTTGACTCTAGGAGGACGTGATTTAGAAAGCTAAAATGCCAACACCCCTCTACTAAAAGCATAGATGATGAACAAGAAGCATTAAGGCCAGATCTTTGGGGAATAATAATAAGGTGAATAACAAAAATTTAATTGCATGCCTTTACATAAAGCCTTATCACTATCAAAATCTAACCTTCTTATCCCATAGCACCTAACTTAGGGTGGCTTGACTTATTCTTTTCTTTTTTTTTTAAAAGTAAGCCACTAGTGCTTATTCCCTATCGTGCTTATTCCCCTATCATAAAAACTACTACAATTTGCATATAATTTGATTGCCCTTTGATAAATTTGCTCTTCACAATTTTCAGAGGTTGACTTGGCCCCACTATGGTTTATGCCTCATAGGAAGCATCAACATGCACACATCAACATGTGCCTTGGTATGAGAGCAAATGTGTGAGGGGTATTATAAGATCAGGCACTAAAACTGACTTACATATCTTTTCATATCATTATCCCCTTAGAATCTAGCTTAATGCTTGACTCAACTTTCTTATATTTATTTTACCAATGCTTATTTCAACCCAATTTGAATACTAAAATTGTGACCAATGCTCAAACCTCTATGCTTATTCTTAATCAAATCTCGTAATCTAATCTAACTAAAGAGGCATTAAAGGTAACAAAACCCCTATAAGATGGGGCTAGTTTGCTCAAAAGCGCATTTGTATTTGGACTTTAGAACCAATTGCCACCAATTGAGGTGGTGGCTACTTAACTTGACATCACATAATCACCACAAGTTATTGTTAAATATGCTAAATGACCCACCCTTGTAGGGTGCCACCAATGATCCATGGTCCTCAAAGTTCTAAGGTCCCCATTTTGAGAAGGAGCCACATGTGAGCCTAGACATTGGTTGGCCCTTGACTTGTATGTCAAACTAGCTCTATGTTACTAAATTGTCAAAATGTAACCTATCTAGTAGTTAAGCTTATAGCAAATCAAGGTATATTGCATCACTTTGCAAAGTGTGGGAGTTGTCTTTTGGGTCTTAGAGGTTGTTGAGATGGCCCCTAGGTAGGGTGTCCCAAGGGGGGCAATGGCTCATTGGTGGGGGTTTAGAGAGGCACTATCCCCAACTTGACAATAAAGGGTATATTCCTTGGTTGACAAAGTGAAGGTTAATAATATGATATGTTGGTGATGTTGATTGACCATCTTTGTAGGGTATACAAACTATATTATATGAAAGTCAACAATTACAACTATCTTTTAATTCTTATGAACTTCTAGAAACACATTAGGGATGGACATGGGCCCATAGCCTACCCTTGATTTGGTCCCACCATGTACTGACCTATTATGATCTTGGAAACAAAATAATGAAGATGATCTGTATGCCTAAGTTACAAGCACTTTAAATTGTGATTTGGGCTTCTTCACTTGCAAGTAAAGAAATCTCACTTCTTCTCTAATTTGCTACATGCACTCTATTCTTTGATCAAGTTCTACTTGTGACATTGTGTAATTTCATAGCTATTGTATACCACTTACCCTCATGTGACCTACTAGTAACCACAACTAGCTTGCTACTCTTGTAGACTATAGTTGACACATTGACGAGTAGTTCAATATTTTCTTAGATTCTTCCCATGCGATAACTAGTGAGGAAACTTGGATTGTTGATGCATTGCAACATTTGATTGGCACTTTATTTCCCAATTACCATGTGGATAGTAATCAATCACTCAGCCTCTATATGGATAGCTTAAATGTTCGATTTAAAAAGGGTTGCGTGACCTCCAACTACAAACGTGCACCGATTGGGATGCTTTTCACCCTTTCTATGCATTACTAAAATGATCAATCTAAAAAGGGTTGTGTGACCCTCTTGCAACAAACATGTGCATATTGGAATGACAATCAAAGCATCACCTCCAAACCATTGACTATAACAATTTTTTAAAAATTCATAGTGAGCATCAATTAGGCCTTGGTGGCATGCCAAATGATACTAGAGTACACTTCCAAAATCAAAAACTCGAACTAACTTGTGTAAACAAGCATACAATGGAATGTCTTTCTATAGGCTCACAATGGATTGCAACTCAAGGAGAGTACAAAGCACATAATTGACTATACCTCAAGAAGATGATGCAATACCTTAAGGATTTCGTTTTCATCTATATTGGAATGTTAAAGTGATGAAATAGTTAGGAGGTGAGTGAGGAAGCATGAGGTGTGCAATATTGCACATATCAAAAAGAAAAGTAAAGATTTTGATGATCTTAATTAAGCAAAATAGAACAGAAAGTGCCTTCAAGCTTCATGTGCAAGGACACACATCCTTTCAAGAGTAATGAAGTAAAAATAAAAGATTCATCTTTTTTTTCAAATGTAATACATCTAACTCTATAAATGATTGGCTCATGAAGTCAAAGAAAAGATTCATATTTTCTTTCAAATGTAGTACATCTCACCCTATAAAGATTAGTTCATGATTCCTAGAAATAAAGTCATTAGATTGACTTCCCACCACAAAGGGATATAGATATGATTGTGAAGAAATTGATCTATATAGTTGAGACCAAGTAACATGGTAGAATGAATGCACACTTTAGACATAATGGGTAATTCATGTATACAACCCTAGTGGTTGACTGAGCTAACAGATGTGATCTCTTTGGACCATGTCTCAACCCAACAAAAAGGGATAAGTAAATTAATGCAGCTTAATGCTTGACATAGGTGGGCATCTAAATATGTTCACCTCTAATAGATTAATTTGTGAGCTAAAATATTTGGCTTTAAAACTAACTTAAGTTCATTTATGACATACTTCTAAGAAATGATTTCCCCTTAAGTAAACAAGGAGCAAACACTATTATGCTTTGAAAGAAAACATAAATCTTTAAAGAAAAAGAGAGTGGCACTGCACAATGAAGATAATGCATATACATTTATGCCACCATTAAGTTCATACCTGGATGTAGTGTTAGAGCCTTCTATGGGAGTCATCTCAGTGCTAACGTCTCGGAGGGGCAAAGAAACCACTAGTGAAGAAGTGGGAGGAGGTATTATTGGCACTGATCGTGTCAATGTTGCCACTTGTATGCCTTGAGATGGACAAGTTGAATGAGTTTTAGCTACACTATCTTCGGCTAATAAATTTGGTACCGAGCTTGCATGTTGATCATCCTCTTTTGAGGACGCTTGTCGATTAGATGTAGGTCCTGTAAAGAAACATCATGTTTTGTAAGAAAAGTATATTATTTTTTGTTTATTAATTTGATTTGTGAGTTTTAAGACTCTAAAAGTTTAATATGTAACTCTTGCCATGGACCCTAAGTATCACCATAAATGTAGCCAATCTACATAGCAAGAGCTTGGTAAGAAAATACATGCTTGCCCATTTTAATCTCAATGGCAAGGCCATAGCATGGTTTGAGTTTGGGCTTGGTCATAAGCAAACACTTTGAACATAATAAGCAAAAAGACTAATATTCATATAAGACACGGTGGAGCTAAGTCAACAATGCCTACCTCATGTGTGTGTGTGTGTGTGTGTGCCTGTGTGTGTGTGTGTGTGTGTGTGCGCGTGTGTGTGTGTGTGTGTGTGTGTGTGTGTGTGTGTGTGTGTGTGTGAGAGAGAGAGAGAGAGAGAGAGAGAGAGAGAGAGAGAGCTTCCTGTTGTTATAAAATCCCAAATGTGTAAAGAGCTTAGCATAAATTAAGGACCTAGCTAATGCTCATAGAAAATTTGAGGTACAAGGTAAAGGGGCCCACTCAAATATGGGGTCTAGTAATAAGTCACAAGCACACTCGATTTCCAAGGCAAAAAAGAGCCACATTCTTAGAATCATACTTAGGTGTCTTGCTAAAGATGCCATAGTACTACTAGGACAATGCAGTGTAACTCCCATATAAAATTCAATTGATGTTTTGAAGTTGAAAGTTTCATGTCGGCTTTAGATGTTTTGGGGGAAACTCTTGGACTCTAGTAGCAATCAAGTGGTCTTTGGGTATAATACTACATGAAAACGGAAAGAGGAAGACATGGATCACCATTCTATTGAATAAAACTTGTACTACTGACCAAAGTGTGAACGTCTTTAAAACATTTAGCAACCCACAACCTTCATTTAGATTTATAGCTGACTAAGGTTGTGAACCATTCAGAAGTATAGTAAGCAAATTCTAGATAAGACAAAACTATCGGTGTGATAAAATCTACCAGTCTGATTGGTGTTGCGTCTAAACATTAGTCGAAACTACCTGTAATTAACGATGTCTTAGTCGAATTGAGATTAAGACGCTGATTAAGGTCACGGCCAGCATGATTATCGATGCCCGCACTGGGATTAAGACGCTGATGATGAAGGTCGCTCGATGCGTCATCGTCATCTGCGTCTGCGACCCTACGTCCCTGCGAGCTTTCTGTCCTAGCATCCAATTTTGCATTTTGATGATTTTTAGCCATGAATCGCTTTGACGATGATGAAGATCTGCTGCTAGGGTTTTGATGTTGATGTTGCTGATGATGCTGATGAAGTTGTTGATGTTGTGTGTCAATGTGGTTGGGAGACATTGATGTGCTTGTCCCTGTGTTGCATGTTTTCCCCAGCAGTCTGAGCGTATTGCTGCTGAAGGGTCTGCAGCCATTGTTGGCAGTCAGCCATTTCTCTGCATCATTCCATTTCGTGCAGCTCCCGTTGGGCGGATGGATGGCCTTCACGGTTTGCATATCAGAGAGGTGATGATGACCTCCCAGGAGCGCATCTGGGCTTCGGGGCGAACGAGGGGCCGCAGAGTATTGCTGCTTCTTGCTAGCGGTACCGTGACTTGAAGCTCCTGCTCTGGAATTAGGGTTGTTGGCAGCAGCAGAAGAAGAACAAGAAGAGCATGGTGGTGAAGGACTTGTCAGATAGTTTCTTGTGTCTTGCACCATTGGGCCTGCATCCAGACTCATACATTGCTTGGATTTGCAATTAGGATCAGAACTGCCACAATTGCTGAATTCTTCTGGCGTGTGGATCTGCCCATGCTTCATGGGATTGCTGTTGTGAAAATAGGGCTGATGAGAGGAGGCATAACTATAGGCAGGTTCATTCGTCGACTGACGACAAGCCAGTGTTTCCTGATGCTTTCTTAAAATGGGGGTGTTGCTCCTGTGTGTCGCTTCTGATGCCCTTGTACAATCAGGCTCTGATGGAGGCGCTTGACAAAGAAAACCATGGTACAGAAGTTGTTGGCTATCCTTGATAGTGGACATAGTTGTTGAACAAGCTGGGCTTGTTTGAGTTTGCACTACATTGCAGCTACATGAAGCAGCTGGCACTTCTCTTGTTGCCCTTGGGTGGCTGTACTTCGTTGGAGCGATTGCTTTTCTTAAACCTGCCACATCAGTAGGTATAACGTGCCAGTCATCAGAGACAGAAATATGGGAAACTACCAACGAGAGACTCGAGTCACTCTAAGGCCAAGCAAATCTGTGGTTATCCCTACGTTACAGATCTACCAGCTTTACTGTTGCAAATCTAGTTTTTATACCTGCGTGCAGCGTGCTATCATTGTTGTTGCTTGAGTTGTGATACTCATGGGCTGGAAGGCTGCATGAGAATGGATTACCAACCGCTTGCGCATTTGAGATGGCCTGGTCATTCAACCGGACCTGCACATGATCTGGGACATCTGATTGGCACCCTAGCTTGAGAACTTGTGGTCCTTGTGGGTAAGTTTTTGCAAGAGGGAGGGAAGTAATACTGCCAGTACAGCTGACAAAACTCTCATCACTGGTTACTGTTGAACTATATAATCTATTGTTCTCAGGTGCATTATCAGGAGCTCCTCCACTTGTATTCAAAACAAAGCGTGGGTTATCTGTGTACCCCTGCACCATCCAGATAACACCATCAAAAAGCACGTCGAGAGTTAGCTTTCATTTGCTTCATGCCCTATGTGCAGTCTCAAGTACTCAGCATCTCAGCGCATTGATAATCACACAGCACACACTCTTCAGTAAGGATCAGTTGTGAAATCCTACTAGGAAATGGGTGGACTGGTGGCAATGACAATTTGCAACCACAAATCAAGCTGACTTAAAAGGACCTCTCTCTCTCTCTCTCTCAAAACGAGAAAATGCCAGCCTAAATCATGCAGGCACTTGTATATTCGACATGCAGAATTCAACGCTACCTTGAGATGGTGGTGGATAACTGCAGATGAGTGATTGCTTGGCACAGAAGAAGTGGAGCTGCGGCATTGATCAGGGCTAGGAGCAGAAGAAGAGCATGAGCAGCAATGCTGCGGAAGGTTTTTTTGATAATAGTGGACGCCCGAGCGAGGGCTGCTCTGATCTGTGGCCTCACCAGATGAGCTAATGTCTGCAGCACTGCTATTATAGCCTGATGAAGGAGAAGAAAATGAGGATGATGATGTTGCTGATGAAGTGCTTGCAGCCTGGGGAAGAGGGTACAGTTTGTGAGTGCTGGACTTGTGGGTTATACTGGCAGCTTGGGAAGGATATTGTGCTGGCTGATCTGCTGGTGCTACTGATTCCCTGGTGTTTTGCTTGTGATGAAGGTGCAATGAAATGTTGGTTATGGAAGAAGGAAGAGGGTATGATGTGTATGTAGCAGCAAGAGAATGCCCAGCTTGACAGGGATGATGATGTTGCTCTTGCTGTTGTTGATGACTGCTGCCATTCAACATCCTTGAAGGTTTTGCCCTTCAGAAGCTTCTCCTCCTTGCTTGCTCCTTTTGTTCTGCTTTCTAATGAGCTAGCTAATACCTGGTTCAAGGGAGAATACATCCTACAAAAGGACTGTACAGTGTAGACATTCAAAGCTCAGTCATCAATTTTCCGAACAAAAGCTTAACTCCAGACTTTCAAGATCTTACGTCTTTAATACAATTAGTTTGTGACTATCTGTCTATCTTCCTCGCTTGCAAAGGCATCATGCATGTAACCTGTAGGCCCTAGGGCCTTGTGTTTTGTCTCTCAAATTGAGAAAAACATAAGAATTTCCTTGCACTTGTAGGAATCATCTACCTTCTGCAAATGAAGGTCCACCATCCACACAAATACCACCATCAATCGATCCTCAACAAGGAATAGTTGCATCGGTTGAGGAGAAACCTATCATCTTAAGAATGCCCTCACAGGAATGGAGCTTGACTATGGAGAGAGGTCACCCACCGTGTCATACATATTAGCCAAAGTCCTAATCCAAGACATCATGGACAAAGTTTAGGTCCTAACTACTAGGCTATATCATGAAATAAAGGATTGGAGAATGTCCTTGTTGTTTGAAAACTAAGCTAGTCTATCTTAGCCTAGGTGTCTTGGTCACCATTATTGACATGTCTCCACATATAATCAATTTGCCTAGGGTTGTGCCCAGTGTCAAAACATTTCTCACAGTAAGACATTGGTAAGGAAATAGTTGCATGCAACCTTCAACTTATAGAGGAGTTTACATGCAAAGGCTCCTCTTTTAATGGGCTACCAAATGGAGCGACACTAGAGGAAAATTATGCCACTAGTTGCCAATCCCTAACATTCTTGCTACACCCCAATCCCTAACTTTCTTACTATACGCCCCAAGTGAGTTATTACGTTAAGCAAATAGAGTAGCAAGTACAATCTATTGTTTAAGGGAGAACTTGAAATATGTGGATGATGATACTTCAAATATTATACCACGAGAGGGTTTCAAGACTCTTCTATGTGAAAAATGTTGATTTTTATATAAACTTGCCCTTGGTAAGGATGCTAGTCAAATGTGATGTATTTTGGCATCAACACTCAACGAGGTATCACACTTAAGGTAAACATAGAACCATCACCCAAAATGTCCTCCGTCATTAAAGTGGTCTAAGGTACTCAATTGAGCATTCCTTTTAGTACTTTACTATTGATGGCTAAAAGGAGTTATAGTGTATGTATAACAACCATAAGTACTAGCAAAAGTACATCCTTTGTTGAAACTTGTTTGAAAAGTTTGTGTTGACTTAGATATGATTCCACCAATAGCAAAGTAAGTTGTGCAATTAATCACTTGTTGTACTACATTGTGAGGTAGGTGCTTGAGGTTTGCACCAATTGCAAGGTAAACTATGCATTTTACTTGTTTATACCATGATTATTATAGCAAATGAGCTAAGTGCTTATCCTTCCCCACAAAATATCCGATATGAGGTAAACTAGGTTTGTGTTTTTTACTATTTGGAAGTGCCATTCAAACTTAACATATTGTAGGCATTTCTATTTGCTCATGGGAAATTAAGGTTTTTGAGAAGGTTTATGAAGCTTAGGTTGGAACTTGGCATCAAAATGTACTCTAGCAATTTCCAAACCTATTTTTACCTTACCACCACCATTCATATTGATCTTAACAAATGGTGCCACCACATTTGTAAGAGCATATTTTTGACCCAAAATGCATGAGATGATGTGAGAACTTGATGTGATGTAGGAACTTTCTCTTTTTTTCTTGGGTTAGTTTTCACATTTTCTTAAAACATTGTTATGCAATTGCAAAGTTAGATTTTTATGCTCATGAGAAAGGATGCACTTGTTGAACAAGCAACTTTGACACTTGTGTAATGTTGATAGTTTGTTGGAGACCTTGGACTTACATGTACAAAAAGGTGTGTTGTTGGAAGAGGATTGTAAGATTCCTAGAAGCTCACAAGTAAGGTAACAAACGGTAGAAACTACACACAATTAGTGCAAACCCATGGAGACCCATGTGGTGTCTATTTACACATTCATATAAGGAGCTCATCTAGCCTCATTAAAACTGTGGACCATGTATACCTACTCCAACACTTGCAATGTGTGAATTTCTCATTATTCTCAAAGTAAATTACTTTACTTGTATCACATCTTAGATTCACTAGAAAAAGTATAGAATGAAATCGGGCATATGTCTAGTAAGATCTTTAAGAACTCTTAACTTAAATGGGCTCAGATTTTGAGGAGAACTAGCTTCGGTGGAATTCAAAGGTCCATTATATATGGGGTAGTTAAGCTCTAGAAATGGACTTTTGATGTGAAAGGGCATTATGATATTTATTGATGTGAGACTATGCTACTTTTGATATGGAATTGTCCATTTATATAACGTCACCCACGTTGAGCAAAGAAAATGTGTAGGTTCTATAATGCCCACCCACCTCTGCCACATTGCCTCAAGTTCTTAACATGAGTATCAAAGGTGAGTTCCTCGTCATATCAAAATGTTAGTTTGCTAGTTTTACGATATTATCCAATGGTCATAGCCCTTGTCATAGAAGATGTTTGATGGGTGCAACTTGTAGGATGGTGGCCATCCACACATTTGAGGGGTATCAATGGCTGTTTGTTGATCGATATGTGCCACTTTTGACAGTTCAATCTCCATTGAGCCCCTTTTTGTGATGCACGCACCAAACAATACTTGTCTTCTTTGTTTGTTGAGCTTGCTCTTGTCTTGCCACATGTTGCTTCCAACTTTAAAGAAAAGAAGGGCAAACACTCAAGTGAAATTATATTTTTGTTCAAGACACATACAACTCCCCTTAGGGATATTCAAAATTTATCAGAGGCCTTATAGGCTACGTCAAAGGATTGATCAACTTGCTTAACATCCTAGAGGGGATATTCAAAATTTATCTAAGGCCTTATAGGCTACTTAAGGAGGACATAGATAGTGCCTATGAGGTTTGTGTGAGAGATGTTAAAAGCCTTTTTGCCAACTTTGCTCTTGATGTATTTTGACAATCACAAGTTGTTCTCCTCTTGGTTGATGCTTTTGGCTTGCATAATTAAAATTATTGCATGAAGCCACTACATTTATTGGGGTACGCCATCTTTTGAACCAATATCACACACTCGTCCTTTTTAATGCATTTTTTCATTAAACACATGTAACATAAGTAGAACCTAGGCTAACGAACCACAAATTTTGGGAGCTAACTTCAATTGCCATGTGGCAAGGAGTGTGTACTTATGCATAAAAATATGAAGAAATAATATATCCATGCATGCATGTACCTATGTACTTACGTATATAAAATATGAAACTATTAAACAAAGCTAATATCTTGAGACATTCTCACCTTGTTTTTATAGTTTCCTTCAAATGTCGGCCACCACCATGAAGTGAGACAAGCCCCTAACTTGGGGCAACCACTACAAAGAAACTACCCCTATGATGTGCATTTGAGCCCCGATACCAAAAACCCTGTGAATATACTTGAGGTTTGTTTGGTATCCCTAACGTAAGAGTTGCATCCCTATGTACTTGATGGGCATGTAAGTTAGCATCATTGTGGTGGTTAACTTATGTGATAGGATGCATTGCAAAAGGTGACCACCTAGTGTCCCTAGTAACATCGATTCACATTTTAGGCTTCAATCAAACTTCACATCTAATGTCCTCATAGGCAAAACCGAGGTTTAGTAGAAGGAGAGACATTAACTTTTGAATTAGCTACTTATTCAAGGTCCTGGCATGAGGCAACACCCAGGTTTAGTGCAAGGTGAAAGGGTAACTTTAAAAGAGCTTGAGGCTCCATACTTGATCTTCACTTGAGGTAACATTGAGGTATGTGGTACAAGGTGAAAGGTTAAGTGAGATATATTCTTACTTAGGAAGCAGGCTTTACAATTTTGAAACTTAGGAAGTTACATGAGGTGCTGGCCAAGGCCAGCTAGTGAGAGCATTATTGCTGACCCTGACAGGTGATGCTTGGGCTTCCCTGCCCCCCCTCCCAAAAAACCCTTATTTTGTAAGCAAAATAAATATTGTTCCCTGCTCTTTTGCATTGGGTTCTGGGCGAGCTCGAGCCAAAATCACGAGTGAAGCAAAACATACATTCAGTATGTATGTATAGAGTACGAGTAATAAGTTTGTCTCAACTTGCTTCATGTCTCTCAGCCACTGCATGCATTATGCAGCATAATATATCTCATCTCATAAAATATGCAATGCGAAGCAAATACGTCTGTCCTGCACTTTTGAAAAATGCGCCAGCTTATTTGTTTTGTATGATGATCGATCGGCTGGCTACAGAAGAGTGTCAGATGAGAGCTGTGGGCCGTGTGTGTTTGCAAATTGCGCCTCGGGACAGCAGAGTATTGCTGCCTTAAGACGAATTACATACGTCATCAGTCTTATAAGGATTAGCAGTAATCGCGACATTCTAAGACAAGTCATTTGGATCCAAAGCCTGCAGCAGTTGGATTCTTCAATTGGGCAGTAGCCCCAATTGGCTTTATCAGAAAATTGTCCACAAAAAGTCCATCGCGTCCTTGCAGCGACTTTGCATTCACATTCATAAGAGACAGACACGGCGCAGTTGAATAATTTGTATAAAAGGGAGGAAGATCTTGGAATCGTCCGTCCAGCAGCTCGCGTTTTCTTTTCCTTTATTTAAAAAAATTTGTTGGGGGGGCGCGGGGGGCTACAGTTTGTGTCCCTGCCGCCATTAAAAAAATGACGGTGTGCCTGCTGTTCTCAACTTCTCTCTCTCTCTCTCTCTCTCTCTCTCTCTCTCTCGTTTTCACACATTTATCTTCATATGATAGCCAACTAGGTTGACATATGCAGCTATCGAAAGGAGTACCAAGTTCCATATGCAATTCTATTATTCTTCCATGCTTGTTTCGCAGTAGTTTTTCTCAAGTTGTTTAGACATTTGACGTGTTTTAAAGCCAATTACGTTTGTAGATAAGTTTTAATATTGTTTAAATACATGAAGAATCTCGAAAGGTGAATATGTGTAATTATATAGCTGGAGGCAATGATTGTGAATTTGAACATTCACATATTTTTTGCTTTGTTAAATGAGATTTCTTCTCTTCAAAAAATAATACTTTTTACATCTTGTTAGGTGCCCGTATAGGTTGTTGTATCCTATCATGGTTGCATTTTTCTTTCGGATGGTGGCTTGCTCAGAAATCCTAGCCTTGTCCATGCTATCAACTATTGCTTCTATGTTAACCTTGAAGTTATCCTTGAACAGCTGGAGTGTTTCTATGTCTTTCTTCGTTTTTGTTAACGGGATTTCTTCAGTGTTGGTGGATTCTTTTCTCGATGTTGTTCGTTTGTCCTACATACTCCTTGCCATTTGTCTTCCATCTTATGGTGTAGATGAAGTACTTGCTTTTGTGTGTTTGCATTGGCGCTTCTGGGCTATCTAATGGGTTTTCATTGCGGATAGTGTCAAATGATATGGAAGTACTTGAGCTAGTGGCAAAACTTGTAGTGGTTGAGGTTGCAAGCTTGGTGCTCACAAAAGTTTAGTTTCTTCTTGGTTTGCTTTTGTTTGCATTTATGCGAGAAAAGTTGATATTGTTAGTTTTTTTTAATGTTTGAGAAAAATTCATGTTTGAGAACTTGCCTATTACGTAGATTATATTGCTAAATGGATCAAAGTTGAAACCATGTTTCTAGGTGTAAACCTCTTTGCTTTGTAGGTATGTGACCTTGTCGACAATCTCTATTTTGCAAGATTGTCATGACTGTGATTATAGTGATTATTTTTCATGTAATCTTCCAATGTGTCCTTACCTTCTTTTTTTGTGACTTCTACCAATTGGTTAAGCAAGATGTTAAATCCATAATGTAGTAGCTCAATTGGATATGTTTTGATGCCATTTGGTCTTATGTCTAGGAGCACTTGGGCCATGCTTATTCGTAGTGGATTGTCAACCAAGTCTTCATACTCAAGTTTGAGTCTGTCGAGTATGTCTTTGAGCAATTCTACATGTTGAGTGTATATCAATTAGCGTTGTTTCAAGAAAAAAATACGGTTGTGAACTTTGTAGGAGGTTGTGTACCAGTAGCGAGCTTATCATCTAATGCGAGACGTTGTTCGTTGTCGAAAATTTGTGTGCATGTGGCCATTAGTTTTTGCAGGTTGTTATGCGTTGTGAAGCCGTTGACGTATATTGATGGTTTTGTCAAGAAAGGTACCAAAGCAAAGGTAGATAGATCTGGAAGGCCAATGATATGCAAATTCCTTCTTTTGATTACATGGGAGAGAATTATGTAGAATAGTCCGAGTGCAAATATACTTCTTATGTATAGAAGTGCTTTTTGGTTGATTGTGGCTCCTTGCGATTTGTGATCGCCGATGATCGCATATGCGAGTGTCAAAGAGAATGTGGATTTATGGTACCACTCACTACTAGCCACAGGGGGCACTAAGAGAGGGAGTAAAATAATTGTGTGTCACTTTCGTTGCTTAAGAGACATTGGAAAAAATTTTAAATTCATGCATTGTTTCAGCAATGACATTTGTCGCTTAGGAACCGCCGTTATAGACGTCGCTTAAGCGATGGCTTTTGCAATGTGTGCACAACACTGGATTTTGTAGCTTAAGCAAGGATTCTTCTCCGTCGCTTAAGCGATGCCCCACAATAAAACAAAAAGCCGAATGTTTCTCTCATTTTTTGACGATTGAAGCGAGGAGAGCAAGAGCGAGGGGAATCAACAAGATTCGAACCATTGCTTGCATAGGAGTGTAAGTTCTATCTCTCTCTCTCTCTCTCTCTCCCATTGTCCATCAAAGCTTGCTCACTTTCTTAAAGATGATATTTTCCATTATGCTTTCTATGTTGCTATGGCTTACTGTTCTCATATCCTTTGGCCTAGACTTCAAAACTTGTCTTTCTAATAGGAAGTGATTGCAAAATGGTGGATTGGATGCATCTTGTATTATGTAACCATGTTGAAGAGATACCTAAATGGGATTGGGACTATTCCCCATTCCCTTCCCAAATTGCTAAAGGTGATGATCATGTGCATATGTTAATTGCTAGAAGACCACAATCTGAGCTTGCATGCTATTACCAAGACATTGGATGGGCAAGCTTTCATGTAGCTCAAGATCTCCTTGAACCCTACAAGTATCAAGTTGTCTTCTTGCTTGAGCACCTATAACTTTGCTCCATATGACAACTTGCATGGGTGGGCAAGCATGTTCTCATGTGGATGGGAGTGCCATTCAAATCAACATGACAACAGATAGCTTGAAGTGAGTGTGAAGTTGTATGTGGCAAAGTATGAGGATAACCTAATAATCATCAAACATTAGAACCTTCACAACTTTGCAAGTGTTGTAGATTACAAGCAACTATATCATTGGCTCCATTTCAAACTCAACCGGGTAGCTTACACGATCAATACTATCTTTGGTGAATGGACATGGGTTACATTTCAAAGCTTAGGTCAACCCAAAACATCCTTCTTAGATTTTTAAATCCCATGATGCGTATTTCAAACACATAGCAAGACCAACCTTTTGGCCTTATTCAATTTGAGCAAGCAGAGCAATGTGATACAACATATACAAAACATAGATAGGGACACCATAGATCCAAAACATGAGTATAAAGATGCTCTCTCCAAACTCAAAATTCAACATAAGTAGCTTTCTTAGTTCTAGTGCATCCTTTTAAGATTAACTAGAACATCATCTTCTAAGACATCATAAATTTTAGCAATCAAACTCTATATAACTTAAAGATCCCTCTTATATCAAACTTTGAGGAAAGCCTGATGGATTGCTTTATGGGCTCCCGTATACAGAGAATTTAGTCAAACAAGGTAAGGATCTCACTTTGCATTTGGATGAGATTATGATACCATGTGAATCCAGGTATTTGACTCGAGCTGCTTGGAATTGGAGCATTTTCATCAGTTTTTTTTTGCATCTTTACTAATTCATAGCCAGTTTCTAAGCACATCTTCCTTCCGCCACCTACTAATGCTGACTTAGGAGCAGAATATGTCCACCACCTCACTGTTATAGTCCATCCTTTTAAGATTAACTAGAACATCATCTTCTAAGACATCATAAAATTTAGCAATCAAACTCTATATGACTTAAAGATCCCTCTTATATCAAACTTTGAGGAAAGCCTGATGGATTGCTTTATGGGCTCCCGTATACAGAGAACTTAGTCAAACAAGGTAAGGATCTCACTTTGCATTTGGATGAGATTATGATACCATGTGAATCCAGGTATTTGACTCGAGCTGCTTGGAATTGGAGCATCTTCATCAGCTTTTTTTTGCATCTTTACTAATTCATAGCCAGTTTCTAAGCACATCTTCCTTCTGCCACCTACTAATGCTGATTTAGGAGCAGAATATGTCCACCACCTCACTGTTATAGTCCATGCTTTTAAGATTAACTAGAACATCATCTTCTAAGACATCATAAAATTTAGCAATCAAACTCTATATGACTTAAAGATCCCTCTTATATCAAACTTTGAGGAAAGCCTGATGGATTGCTTTATGGGCTCCCGTATACAGAGAATTTAGTCAAACAAGGTAAGGATCTCACTTTGCATTTGGATGAGATTATGATACCATGTGAATCTAGGTATTTGACTCGAGCTGCTTGGAATTGGAGCATCTTCATTAGCTTTTTTTTGCATCTTTACTAATTCATAGCTGGTTTCTAAGCACATCTTCCTTCCACCACCTACTAATGTTGATTTAGGAGTAGAATATGTCCACCACCTCACTGTTATAGTAGCTTTCGTAGGGCAAGCTTCACCAGCAGTTGCTTTTATTTTAAAAATGCCTTCTTTGTTACTCCAAAGAGAGACTTCAAAAGTACCATCGAGATCAAAGATGAGCACGTTCTTCTCCTAGCAGAGTTTGCCTTGTCAAGACTGTAGGCAATAGGTGCCGCAGTCGGCTCATTAATGATTCTCATTACATTCAAGCCAAGCATCCAATTTATCCATCATTTTGCATAACTCTACATTTTGAGAAGTTCTCTTAGAATCCATTTGGTCCTATCCTTGAAGCTTAATTTAATGCATACATGATACTATAGAACTATCCTAGGAAGTATTTAGTGCCATCCATAATGACCTATAGCCAAAAATTCACCTCACAACTTGAGAAGTACTTATCCAAATGAGGTGTTTGTTGGCTCCACTCAAAGAATATGAAGTCTTCTTCAACTTAGATGCATTAGTTTGATGTTAGACTGCAAATATCCAATTCCATAATAGATTTACCAAAACTTTACATAGTAAAGCATCACCTTGTTTTGCCCTTATATGAGCTTGTTTAGACCTGTAAATCCCACCCCTTACCAATGGGAACTTAGGAAACACTTAGGATAAGTGAAAACACTACTCAAGCACTTGTAGAACCTACAAGAACTCCACATTTCATCCAAATCCTCTAATGTGATATTTATAAATGAGTCAATTGACTGTGGTACATTGCATATATTCCATCTCAACCTATGGAAGTTCAAGAAACAATGTAGACTCCATGATGACATTGCATCCTTCAAGACTTATTGATTAAGTGCCCATACTCCATGTAGAAACTTGAATCTTCATAAAACTTCAAAGGTTTGACCATTCCCTACTATGTGGACAAAAGAGAAGAGCCCAAATGCTTGCCCCTTCTGAATAAACCTTCTAGAGACCAATATTGCCTTTGAATGCAATAGGAGTCTTTATTCTTTTTGAATAATTATTGATGCTAGTCCAAGAATTTATCGCAAGATTTATGAAAGCTACAATGATGATGAAGAATCCAAAACCTCGATAGGCTTTAAGCTCTATTACTCTCCACACATTCACAAGAAGGATGCTTGGAATGCTGAAGAAGTGATTCAATGTTGGTAAATAGGTTGATGTTGAGGTTAATTCTCATTGTCAAGATCCCAAGAATGCCAAAAGCCCCTTGAATTGCATCCGAAAATCAACAGTAGAAAATCTAATCTAGAAATTTGAAACAATGTCAGAACACTTGAAATTTGATACCATGTCAAAAGTGGATGCAACGATGGAACCATGGGAAACTGCTATAATAGACTGTTGAACACAAGAAGAGAGAAAAGAGAAACACTGCAATAGAAAGAAAAACATGGCACAAAGGACTTAGAAGAAATGACATGCTTGGGAAATGGAATCCATATACCAAGACATGAGACAATATAGAAGCAAGGTGAGTCACTGGCTGTGGAGGCATTGGCACCTGCTCCATCTCTCCAACAACTATCAGGTGATGAATGAATGATGGTGAGGAGGGAGCCTAAGAATTTATAGGCCAAATAAATGCCATAAAATATGGCTGGTCGACTAGCATTAAATGATGGGCAACTGATTGCATAAAATGCTAAATTGCAATAAATGATGGCAAATAAAATGCCTAAAATACCTATGGTGCCCATCCTACTGTAGCACATGCACAGACTTAGCCATGACTGGCATTGCCAGGACACATCAAATCTCTCGAGTTGGTGGACCTGGGGCACCTAATTGCAAGCCAAGGCTTTGTGCTAGTACTGAATTTGTGTGAGAGTCTGAGTGGAATCGAACCCCAATACTAGCCATATGCGGCTATCACCACGAGACTCCCCGCCCACCCTCCCTTTTTAGTAAGAATACAAAGGAAATAATAAGAATACAAAGCGATGACCACGTGATGAAATATTAAGAGCTAGATACATTACCAAGTGTAGGAAATAATAAACATCTCTAGAGACAAGTTGATTAGCACTCTTGTCGTGGCCTCCGATATGTGCCTCTACAACGGTCACACCAACATATCACATGCTCCTCATAGTAGAAATTGTCACATGTAGGTCCATGTGCAGCATTGGAACTCTGTCCACCCCAGCCACCATCACCGGTTGGTAGAGGTGGCAGTGTACCCTCTGACTTGTTTGAATCTACTTATTAAGTACCACAAAAACGCGATATATTTATTGAACGATCAATCAAACTCTAAAACCACAAAACTAGTAAAACAACGAAATGTAATAGATTCTTTGATATCTTATAGTTCTTATTCTACGAGAAATAATATATATATATATATATATATATATATATATATATATATATATATATATATATATATATATATATATATATATATATATATATTCCTTTTGTTTGTCTCCACCATACAATAGTGCTTGCTTTTTTCCACACTAAAGTAAGCAGGTGCTATTATATGGTGGAGACAAACAAAAGGAAGGCTGATATGTGCATGGAGACGTGGCAGCACTTTCGCAAGGGGAAAGACACCTACGGACCACTAGCTTTCCCCAACAGAGGGCATGTGCAATAAATAAATTACATTTAAATTATTGTTATATTTTTAAGATGTATGATAACCACTTTCTAAACTATGCAATTCTAATTTTTAAAATTTATGTAGGAGGCTACACGGAGACAAGTAACAGCAGGTCACACATCCAGATGGGACGGGCTGGATTTGTGGTGACGTTTGTAAGACAAGGCTAGTTAAATTTAGACTTTTATAGATAATATTAACAAGTTAAGAAATCAATAAGTCTTTGGTTTTGTTCAATGCAGACCAAAGACTATGGTCGTGTGCCTCTATGGAGTAGGAAACAGAGTATGCAACATACCATGGATACTGAGCCTTGTGTGCGACTCTTCAGGAAAGAGTGGACCCACTTGGAGTATCACTATTATATTTTTTTACCTTTTTTCAAGCTAGATGTAATGTGTTCTTAACACATTTCACTAACTACATGTTCGTGTTTGATTTCACTAACTAATACAAGAGTAGCATGGAGAGACTGATACGACAAAGGTGGTGACACAGGAGGCCGAGGGGTGACGTCGAGAGATTGAGAGGGGCGGCAGTGGTGATGGCGGCAGTGATGGTGGTGGTGATAGTGGTGGTGGCAGAGATGGCAGCGGTGCTGGCAGTAGTGAGACGACAGAGGGCTTGTCTAGGTCTATGGAGGAGCATAGCAGCTCTAGTTAGGGTTTTTTGGGTTAGTGATATTAGTCATTTTTCCATAGATTTATTCAAATGTTTTATAGATGGGAGGGTTGACATGACCTATATTTTTTGTTTGTTCACACTTGTACAAGTTTATTGATTATATACATTGACGTTTGCTCGTCTATTTTGTATATAGGAGGGATGATGTTTCTACACTTAGACATGTATGCTTTGCATGTACACATTTGTAGATACTTCTTGATGATATACATTGACCTTTGTTGGTTTCATATTTGGATTTGTTTATTGTTGAGTAGTTAATTGTTTGTTGGCAAGTTAACAAGTATATATTTGAATTTGTTTATTGTTGAGTAGTATATATCCGAAAGTATCAAGTTATGTTCCAAAGTACCAAGCTAATAAAGTTAGACATTTAGCTAATAAAGTTTCAAAGTACATGGTTCCATAAGAGTATTTGTTCTGGAAGTATCGAGTTCCGAAGTACATTATTCCCAAGTGGCAAGCTTATAGAGTCAGACATGTTAACAAGTTTGTGGGGTTCCATGTTAGGCTCTAATATCAACAAGTTTGTGGTTTCCATGTTTTTCTATTGTATCAGTTCCAAAGTACGCGATTCCATAAGAGTACCCGGTTTCAAAGTATCAAGTTTCAAGGCACCTCTTTTGTTGGCACCAAGATAATGACGTTAGATACTTGGGTCGAGACATCGCAAAATCTCTCTCTTGCGTTGAAGTTTCTACTTGTCTTATTTTCATGTTATGCTCTAATGTTAACAACTTTCTGGTAACAAGTTTTTGGTTTCTATATTTTTTGCTGAGATACCAAATTCAATGCTATGCGTCAACTTGTCCTCAAGTACCAAGATCTATTGTACCAAGTATCAAAGTACGTGGTTCCATAAGAGTACCTAGTTTTATGGTATCAATTTCGAAGTACCTATTTCGTTGGTACCAAGCTAGTGAAGTTGGACATTTGGGTCGAGACCTCACAAAATCCCTCTATTGGGTTGAAGTTTCTACTCATCTTATTTCGATGTTGTGCTCTAACGTTAAAATTTTTTTTTTTTCCATGTTAAGCTTTGATGTAAACAAGTTTGTGGTTTTCATGTTTTCACCAAGGTACCAAATTCAACACTATACATCAATTGGTCCCCAAGTACCAAGATCTATTGTACCGAGTAACAAAGTATGTGGTTCCATAAGAGTACTTGGTTTTACAATAACAAGTTTCAAAGTACCTCTTTCATTAACACCAAGCTAATGAAGTTAGATATATGGGTCGAAACCTCGCAAAATCCCTCTCTTGCATTAAAGTTTCTACTCATCTTATTTCCATGTTATACTCTAGCATTAATAACTTTCTGGTTTTCCATGGTACTCTCTAACGTCAACAAGTTTGTGATTTCCATGTTTTCACCAAGGTACCAAATTCAACACTATGCGTCAACTCGTTCCCAAGTATGAACACTACAAGGATATAGGGGAATAGCGATAGCTAGTTGCAATGCAAATAGCGACGGTACTCAGAGTAAAAAAAGTAGTCGAAACCCGAGCGTAGCATTTTGCCGTGAAGAGTGAAAGAGATAGTGCATTTGTCCAGTGCTCTTGGTCTTGATGTTCTTGGGGTCCACAACCACTTGTAGCTGCTATTGTTTTCGCTGTTTTCTCCTCTTTTTCTTGGTCAGTGAAGGTGCATCTCTCAACGACTCAGGACCCTGGACTAGGTCAACCGTTGATGTGCTTGGTTGGGCCTCAACAGTCTCTCTCTCTGGTGTGTCCTCATGGGATATACCCGCGGCCTGCTGAATAGCCTTGGTAGCTTGTGAGGGTACAACTGCCTCTCTTTTTGGGAAGTTTGGCTCTTCAATCGATTCCCTTGCATTTAACTCCTCCAGCCTAGGCTCTAGGCACTTTGGAAGTGCTGGAGTTGTCAAGGAAGTTGGTTGCGACACCTCCTCGACAGGTAAACTACTAAGGACACGTTCCACAAGGGGCATTGTCACGGCCAAGGGCTGTGACTGCTATGATTCCTGGTTGGAAGTAGTAGTGGCTAGTCCAGTGGGCTGGCTACCCTTGGTGGATTGTGGTGTCAAGTCCCTAGGGCGATCGGAAGTGGTCGTGTCTTTTGTTGCCCTTTGAGCATTCATCTGTGTAGATCGAGCATGAGTTGAGATCTAGTCACATTAGGTTGCTCAGGCATATCCTTGGGCTGAGAGCTACGGATGGCATCATGTCCCACCTCTTGGACATTTGGAAGCTTAGATGGAGATAGAGATTGGGATTGAGCAGTCGCCCTTGACGACTGCTGTAGCGCTTCCTGTGTCCGTTTAGAAAAAGAGGGTGTAGGGGATCTGGGACTCTTAGGTGGACTTGGCACTGGCTGAATGATTTGCTCGAGGCTATTAGATGTTTGTGCTATCTGCTTGGTTGAGAAATCAGCCTTCTCACGAGCAGCGCTATGCCTCTGGTGCTCATTATCCTCTTGGGAAGTCACAAGCTCCTTGAGCACTAATGGTCTTTGTGCACGCTCAATGGTTACATATGTCATCTGCTTATTAAGCATGCTAGGCTGAGGCTCTTTCTTTCGAACACTTATGTTTGGTTTCTTGCCTCGAGACCTAGAGTTTCTCTTAGGTTTCCTCCTATGCCTCGTTTCTTTTGGTGCAATCTAGCCTTCAGCTGATAGATGTGGTTTAGTAGGGGGTTTCGGTATCCAAATCCATCGGTTACCTGTGTAATACCCTTGAGCACGTAGCAACGCTTTGGATATCCATTGCAGCGTTGTGCTGACCCTCCATCGATGTCTTCATCTATAAGGCTTGGGATTCTTTTGGGGTCTTCTACGATATTTGTAAGTCCAAAGCCCGTCCTTGGCATTGTCTATTGACCTTCTTGTTTCAGGCATGGCCTCACTCACTGGTTCTCATAGTTCGACCTGTGCTTGTATCAACTCTTCCAACAAGTCCTTGCTCTCGTTAGTAGGCCTGACTGTTACGTCAGCACCTCCCTGCCTTTCCCTTGAGGTTTAATGAGGTCACCCTTGCTAAAGGTTGTGACTATCCTCACACGCAGTAGTGTCAGGTGTATCCTCTATGCTACATAATCGACTTCACACTTGGTCTCCCTTTTAAAGGGTCTTCCTAGGAGGGTTTCCTTCCTGTAATTAGCACCACTTGGAGGAACATAAAATAGGATAGGCAAGCTCTCAGTTTCAATTGTCGCAAGGATTTTGCACTTTCCTATGAGTGCTTTTGGGTGTCCCCCATAAGGGCTAAGGGTCGCATTAGTTAGTGTTAGCTCTGGTTGGCCTAGTAGGGTCCATGATTCATAGGTCAAGATATTAAAATCTGCTCCTTCATCAATCATAGCATCAATAGTATGCTCTCTTTTCACAGTGAGTTTGACCCTAAGATAAGAAGGTGGTACTATGTCCTCGTCTTCTGGGTCTTGGCTTGTAAATTTAAGCCTTTTGACAAATGCCCTTGAGTCCCCAATTGCACGACCAGATGTGGATTCTCCACCAATGTCTTGGGTCATCTGTGCAGTGCTGCTCAAGGTACATCTCTCGTCAAGAGTGTCATGTCTAGTCATCTTCGCAATTGTAGCTTGCTGATGTTGCATTTTGCTCTGACTAGATGCAGTCTGAACACAATGTCTTTGTGTTCTCGTGGTGTGGTCTTTTTGCCCTTGATGGCTAGATTGACCCATTGATGTTCGAGGGTCTCTGTTTCTCTTTGTTCGGGTGTGGGCTTTTGGTTGCTCTTTTGCAAGTGAGAATCCATGCTCATGTAGAGCCATTACTACACTAGGGTCCCATTTGGAGGACCTGTCACAACGCGTGTTTTCTCTCCAACCTACTTGGGGGAGGTGCAGAGGAGGCAGAGCCCCCTCTGTGGGGGTCTGGGGGGAGCAGTCCCCCCGGCCCGCAGGGCCGTTACCATAAACACCATGCGCAATTTGGAGGACTGTTTATGGCCAAAGTTTGAACTACTTGCTCTAAGGTTCAGCCCAATGATGGATCTGTGATGTGCCTTTAGCTCTACGTAGCCTTTGGGGTCAATTTCAGGGTTTAGATGCGTTAAACTTTGTGTTCTAGATACCTGTCCGATTTTGATAGTTTTTTGTCCAATTCTCAAATGTCCAATTTTCAGGAGTCCGATTATCAGAATCAGACGTCCAATTTTGGGTTGGTCCGATCGGCCTAGTGGTCCGATTTTGGTCATGTCCGATTCTAGGAGTCGGATAAAAAAAGTGGTCCGATTCTGGGAATCGGATCGGACAGGGTGGTCCAATTCTGGTAGTTGGACTGGTTCGATTCTGGACTGGTCTGATCTTGGGAATCGGATCGGGAGGGTGGTCCGATTTTCGGAGTCCTACGGTTCTTTTTGGAGAGGTCTGATTTTCAAAGTTGGATGATCCGAATCCAGAGATAGGGAAATCCTATTCTGGGACTTGGAAACTGGTCCGACTGCGCGGCCGATGGCCCACAAGTTGCATGCGATGCCTCTAGGCTAACGTCTACTTCATCGGGTGATGCTGTGCCACCTAATTAGATGCAAAGCCACAAAGGGAAACACCTGGAGTACTTGAAAATGGTGTGGCGCTCAAATCGATCAGCACTTCGACGATCTCCTTGTGGGTCTCTCTCTCTCTCTCTCTCTCCCTAGCTCTCAAGCTCACTCTTTTCTTAGAGGGAAAGATGTCAAATGTGGCCTTTCCTAGTTCCCTGGGCCTCTTATTGCCCCATTCCAGCTTGTTGTGACTCAGAGGTTAGTCCCTCATACTCTTCCAGCTAGAAATCTAGATCTGTGCCCCTATTTCCTTGTTTCAGCCTGTTATACAACAACAGAAAACCCTGCTGTTTTTCTTCTTTTTTCCTATCCTAACCTTACCCTAATCAACAAAAATCAAAACCAGAGATGGAGATAAATGGTCCTACTCTAATATTCAACAACAAATCAAAAACCTACTTGCTAAGGAGATCGAATACCTCTTCAAACTCCCTCGCTTCTACCTATCTACCTCAAGCACCGGTTTGAGGAAAACCCTACTCCAATGCTTGATTCGAAGCGCGCAAGCGCTCAAGGCTTGAATCCGTTGGTCTCGGTAATGGAACCAAAATGTGGGAGCTTTTGCTCAACCACCAAGACCCACGGACCGCTTATTGTTCAAGCATTCCAAGCCGAGCACTAATGGCTACCTCTCACATAGCTGACGTGCAATGCCTACCTTACGGGTGTAGTGAGCTTACCTCCATGCCGATCGAGTTACCTCCTCTCTCGCGCACTCCGGTAGCTCCACGATCCAAGTGCAAGCTTCAAGAAAGCTCATCCTCAAGCTCCACGCTCCAAGCTCCATTGCTGCGAGCAAGAGAAGAGAAGAGAAGAGAAGAGAAGAAGAGAGGAGAAGATGGAGAGCTTCTCCTCCTCGGTCCCTCACCCTCACACACTCACTCCCTCACACTCTCACACTCCCTCCCTCAAGTACAAGCTCAAGCAAGCAAGAAGAAGAAGAAGAAGAAGAAGAAGAAGAGGAGAGGCACTTTTGGCCACACACAAGAATGAGCTTCTCATTCACTTTTCAACTTTATATACAAAACCCTAAATCCCTTTTGGGCGGTCATCCCCTTATCCCCTTTTTTACATGGCCGGCCGTGGCCTAGGCCCTTTTTCCCATTGTCCTTCTATCTTCCTAGCTTCCTTTCCATTGCCCGTCTACATTTACAAATTGTACGGGTGAGAGCCCGACGCTCCTTGAATTAAACCATGATGTGCTTGCGCTCTTTTACAAAAGTATTGACTTTCGCTTTTCCTTGCTCGCTTTTCTCCCTTATTTAGGACTTTTCTCCTTGTGCATCTTTGTCTTCCGTTTCACTTTGCCTTGGCCTTTGTCTTTTGCTTTAGCTTTTCTGGATTTTCCACCTTCGTTCGTTTGAGGGTTAACAGATGTTATTGGTGCTGGTTTTTCCAACATAAATCTTTACTTAAAGAAGACATTATATTCATAATTCTAGATGTGGAAATTTTCAAAATAAAAAATAGAATAACAATTATTCTATTTTTTACTTAAAGAATACATTATATTCATAATTCTAGATAACTATTTACCATAATCCATGTTTGTGGGATTGATCACCCCAAAAAATTTGGAGTGAATCACCTATGCATAAATTGGATTGAAGTACACAATGTCTAGAGTGCAAGGAAGGGAATTATGTCCAAAACACACACACACACACACATACAGAGAGAGAGAGAGAGAGAGAGAGAGAGAGAGAGAGAGAGAGAGAGAGAGAGAGAGAGAGAGAGAGAGAGAGAGAGAGAGAGAGAGAGAGAGAGAGAGAGAGAGAGAGAGAGAGAGAGAGAGAGAGAGAGAGAGTCAAGAGTGAGCAAGAGAGTTAGAGAGAGAGAGAGAGAGAGAGAGAGAGAGTGAGTGAGTGAGAGAGAGAGGGAGGGAGGGAGGGAGGGAAGGAGGGAAGGAGGGAGAGGGGGAGTAAGAGAGTCAAGAGTGAGCAAGAGAGTTAGAGAGAGAGAGAGAGAGAGAGAGAGAGAGAGAGAGAGAGAGAGAGAGAGAGAGAGAGAGAGAGAGAGAGAGAGAGAGAGAGAGAGAGAGAGAGAGAGAGAGAGAGTTTATCATCGTATAAACGACGTACAATTGCGAGGCTATTTGTGACGTGCTCATGTATCGCCTATGCAAGGATAATTCCTCACTTTTTGCCTCGCTATAGGGGGGTCATTGTAGTAGTGACTTGCTATTCAATGCCTTGCATTGGTACTTGCTACACTGTAGGGTGAGTTGTTGATTCGTTGACTAGATCATTTTGTCATTATGATGTGTCAATATGCGGATGATCTTACACATCGCACTGTTTGTTGCACATATGGTGAGGTCAATGTTCTTAGTTATCATTGTAGTCGCGCAACTGCCATCTCGTTTATCTCATAGAAGTTATTGTCATGTAGCCAGGTTTGCAATGTTGGCTCGTCGATTGCATTCATCTGAACTTTGACAACAGTCTATATCTGTTCGACTATGTAGTATTTGTGTAGAATCTGCTTGTTGTAGTTACAAACATCTTCCTTGTGTATGCATATGATTGTTGTTTTTTGGCCAATGAAATCTAGGATGTCCTTCTCATTGATCATACATTGATGTAAGCATTCATGTATTTCTCGCTTTGTTGGACATGGATGCTTGATCACTTGTAGAAACTGTAGGAATTACAGGTGACATTTGTGCCGAAATGAGGTTTGGAGAGTGTGTTTCTTTTCATGTGCCTAATATGAGGAGAAGATGGATGTGACGTTGTTTGTAAAACTCAATTTGATGGTTGCAAAAATAGACAATAATAGTGCAAGATCACCAAATAATATCATGAGCTTCTTGGTGAATGGATTGAGCAACGAGCCTTGGTAGACACTCACTATTTGACACACTATTATATTGAACATTGTCTTTGTTAACATGGGTATCTCATTGATGATGATTGCATCAGCCTCTCGTATTGCAATGTAGCATTTGTTTGTCTCTTGCAATTGTATTGGATAAGATCTTCCTCTTTGGCCACGAGACCATGGAGTTGGCACTCGATGTAGTATGATTGTGTCGAGTTCTCGACGCTTATTAGTTCAGTCTCTTAGGCCTAAAGCTTGTTTGTTGCAGTAATGTATTCTTGTATATTGCTCCATGGTATTGCCATAAGTGTCATAGAGAGTGGGTTCATGATCAGATGTAGTGGTGGTTTTGGTCATGCTGTATTTTTTGTAGTAGTGATAGAATGTTACATGCTCTAAGCTCGATGGCCAAGCGCACTAAAGATCTAAAGGGGGCATGATGATATTCTCTATCCTTGTGAGCTTGCATTGTCATATTTATGCAAGAGAGATGTTGATGTACTCGACATACTCACTTTGTGTGATTATCAAGATCTGCATGCAATTTAATGCTGCTTTGGTGGTGGCTGACACTAGCTTGCACAATATTGTGACGAAAATTAATTTTTGCCTTTTTGTGTCCAAGTGTTGCAGTCCTCCTAGTCTCTTGGCATCTTCTATCTAGATGTTTTACTTTTTGACAAATCGGCTCTGGCTTCATTGTGTACTTGATCAAGTAGTAAGAGATGGAAGAGTTTGTTACTCGTTTAATATTCATGTGAGCTCCCTAGAGGAGCAATAGCATTGGGTAATATGGCACAACATTTCAGTGCTCATCTCTAGGATAGTAGTAGATGTATTGCTGAGTTTTGGGGTCTATTATTGGTTCCATATTGTCATGTGAGGCATACAGAAATCCATACTTGCATTTACCATGGCTATTACTTTTGCTCATGTAGCAAACATGACAACACCTATGAATTTACTTTGCCATGATGGGGGCTCGTAGTTTTCTTGTTGAACTACACCTATCATCATTGGATGGAATGTATGTGCATATCCCATTTGTCGTATTTGCAACATCTACTTGATGTAACCATAGGATGACATGTGCATGTAAAGAGCCCCTGTGTTGGATCTCGTACCTACTAATGACATGGTGCTAGACGTGTCCAATGCAAGGAGGTCTACCAAGAATGTAATGGTTAAAGAAAATCTTGAACCTAGTGTGGAACAGGATGGTGCACTCAATGGGGAAATCTTTCCATGAAAATTCAGGATTGAACTCCTTTGTAATACATTCCAACTTGTTGATCTTGGCCCACCTTGTACCGGTTGACCTCGTTTGTAGTGAATATAAGGAATAATTGAGGCATGTTCGATACATCGACTGTTGTGATAAGGTCCTTCAAGTTATGTTGGTGACAAAATGGGGATGTCGGTATTGAAGCGAGGACACTATAGAGAAGGATGTGCCTGATGACCTCCTCATTGGAATTGTGCTTGTTTGCATGCCTATAGTTATCGATGTCCCTTTGTAGGCAAGTCGTGCTTGTGATGTTCGTGATCAAGTCAACCTGTTTTAGCTTATATAGAATCATCATGTAAGGCTTATGTAAGGTGCATATAGAGAACAAGGTAGATGCTCGCATCTTGATGTATTCACTAAGATAGATGTTTCCATTGTAGGTGCCATGGCCAAGTGGGAAAAAAAAAACAAAAACATTGCATTTTCTAAGGTGATATATAGGCAGGGTTATATTTAGTCAAATATATTAAAATCTCTCTCTCTATCTCTCTCTCTCTCTCCTTAAAACTGAGGTAATATCTGTTTTGAAAAAATACACAAAATCTCTACTGTTTACCACCTACATTGTATTTAGGTGCATTAAACTACTTGAAATTATACAATGAAGTGCAAAAATAGAAAAAGGGTTTGATCGCCTGGATGTTTGATGGTGTTGAAATGAACAACGAAGGGAAACTCTTAGTTGCACGTATTTTTTATCACACTTAAAAAATGCATTAGTATGTGTACATCAAGTTTGTAAAAAATGTTATTAATATGATCACCCATATTTATCAAGGAGCATACCAACTAGATTATAGTGGTACATTTTTTGACACTTATATTGGCACATATATTGATGCCCCAAACATTTCAAAAACACATCAAACATGATAATTCCCTTCATCTCTTGTAGTAGGAGGATTCATGTTAGATTTATTTTCTCTTACTCTTGACCTTGCGTTTACACCTTGAAATTAGATGTTCTATATTCATTTCTTTTAGGCACAAAACATGTGTTGGAAGCATGATATGTACATAAGTTTGAGGAGAGATTTTTCCCAGGCTTAGTTTGTTAATAACATTTCAAAGTATTGCATTACTCTTTAAGAGATACCATGACTTGGGAACATAATACTATACTATCACATTGAAGATGTTGCCCATGGATTCCTAATAACTCTTAACCTTAGATTGGTTTGAATTTGGGAACTATACGAAGCCTCATTTTTGGATTACCCACACCCTAATTTATGGGTAATCTCTTTATTGTTTATTTGGTTATTGGCCAACCTATTTTGTGGTAGGACAACTCCCTTATTTTTTTTCTATAAGAGGGAGGGTCACCATGGTCAATCATGCATGTAGTTGCATATTCTTGGCCTAGAAAGAGGGAGCATGTGGAGTGTTTGGGTTCGTGCTTAACCATTGTACTCTTGATCTACATAGTGGACTTGTTTTCCCAATTACATCTTATACATTCCCTTTCCTCATCACATATTATGCATCCCTCTTTCATCGATCTTGTGTCTATCATTATTTAGCTACTTGTATTGCTCTTGTAACATAGCCACCTCTTGAAGGACATATTGACAAATACCATTGCACCAACTTGCTCACCATAATAACAACCTTGCCCTTGAACAATATGATCGTGGATGGCCCACTCACTTGTACACACACACACACACACACACTCTCTCTCTCTCTCTCTCTCTCTCTCTCTCTCTCTCTCTCTACCTTTCTCTCTCTCCCCCATGATGGGTGTGGATAGATAATGGGTATGTAGCAAAAGGCAATGAATACCAATAGTTTTCATTTAGTATTACACATAGCAAATGCATATTACAAACTAATAATTGTTGGAAACTTCAATTCTGCAGCAAAAGACAATGAATACCAATAGTTTTCAATTAGTATTACACGTAGCAGATGCATATTACAAATTAGTGATTGTTGGAAACTTCAAATCTCTCTCTCTCTCTCTCTCTCTCTCTCTCTCTCTCTCTCTCTCTAAATACAAAATAGACTAGAAAGAAGACCTAAAAAGCAAGATCATGATATGCATATAGATACAATCTCCCCCCATGCATTGGGAGGGCTCTCCTAAAAAACACACATTTCTTGATTAGAAAAGCTTGTGCCCAAAAATAACCTTACAAAGATAGGAATTAATCCTTGTGAGTGGTTTTTTGGCCACATACTAGTGGCCTTACTTGATCAAACATTGAACCTATATTAAAATGAAAGAATTTACAACATGATGTTATAGATGTGGGAGCAAATCACTAGGACCCATTGCCTCATAGTTCAACTTATTAAGAAATGATGGTGGCTTCTTCCTAAAAGAGGGTTTTGACACTAAATAGGAAAAACACATTAACATTGCAAAACATCAAAGGGTAAATTGACCCTTGTGAAGGTTCATCTCATAAAATGGCATTGGCATTGCCCTGGTTTGGGTCTCATTTACCAATCATGCCTCTTTCAAGGCCCTCTTAAGAGTCCCATCATCTATCTTTCTCGTCCATTCTAATTCATACTTCATATTAACTATCTATTGGCCTTCTGAGTATTAACTTTCTAGAGTGTTCAACATGTTATGCAAAGCTTCACCTATGCAGCTTTAAAGGCCTTCTCAAGCAAATCAACTCAAACTTGTGGGATGAAAGAGTCATTAACCTTAACATTCCTTGCATCAATCCAATAACATCTATCAACTCTATTTGCACACATAAAAAATGCTCTCTCCAAGAGAAGACTGAAAGAATCCCAAAGTGAGACTCCAAGGTGAACTAAGAAGACACAAGGAAATGCAAAACCCACACATGATGCAATTTAGGATCCAACAACACATGATAGACCAAATTGCTTCAAGCTTCCTAAAATTTAAGTGGATGTGGCAAAAATAAGGTTTGTCTTCCCCTTTTCACAAGTGATTTGTCTAGGAAAAGATTCAATAGAAATTATTCATTTAATTATTTAGGCATTCGAGGGATGTAGAAAATGTATTCATATATTTAAAACACCTTAGTTTTCATAAAGTTGAACATAAGTGGAAAAGTCGGGTTAGTGAGGTGATACAAGGAGACAAGATAGGAACTTTGCATTCATTAATAATACTTCCTCCAATATGTGTAACTTTGGTTCTAGACCTAGTTCTTTGGAAAATGTGAGGTAATAAAGACTCCTAAAGCATAAGGAAGTCAAATGACAGAAATTAAAAACAATCCATCCCCATCATATGGTTGATCCCTCTAAGAATAAGACATTTGAAGAAGGTAACTTTGTTGAGGGAATTCAATGTCCCAAGTAAGGAAATTGAAGATTTTCCCAAGAAAAGAGACAAATCAATCTTTATAGTCCCAATGTGTTGATTAAAACACTATTAATGTACAATTTGTGTTGAAAGGAGTACAAAGGTAGATTTAAGTGGAAAAGTTCGCATATGCTAATGTGCCCCTTTAAATTAATAATATGAAATTCTAGATCTATCTAAGGTTATGTTGAGTTTGCAAGGATATGAAGTTAGGTTAACTCATCATAGTAAGTGATATTGTATAGTTCTGATGCATGGACTTGATTAGGCAAGCACAACAATAATCATCATGATAGATCTTAGAACACGAGGAAAAAGCAAAGGAGGTTCAACCATGCATAGCTTATTTTTTAGTTTTTGGCTTTCTTAATGGACTTAGGGCCTTACATGCAAGCTTCTTTCGATTCATTGTGGAGTCCTATTAAAAAATATTGCTAGACTTTTGAGGTTTTGGCCTTTGTGCAATAGATTAATCCATTTGTATTTGGAGCTACTTACAACATATTTACACTAATTTATGTACACTCAATCCAATGTATTATTGTCATATGTATGAGGAATAAAAGAGCAATCTAGAAAAGAAGTGAGGCATTTGTATGTTTATTGTGGATTTTAGACTAATTAGTGTGATAGGATAATGGTTATCCAACAAGAAATGTGTCCTTATTTGACATTTGTTATTTTGTGAAGTTGATATTTGGTAGGCACATGCTCATAGCATGGCATCCACTTTAAATTTAGCAATCTAGGTAAAGGGAAAGGCTTCGCTAAAATGAGAAAATCCACAAATCCTTCCAAACTTTGTGACACAAGTCTTCCAAATTCTAATGCAGATTAAGAGGAAAACACCAACGGTAATAATCTTATGCAAAGAATCAAATTTATGTGAGCACATGGGCACAATTTTGAGAGCCACTATTTCTTCTATGGGTGCAATCTTTTTCACAAGAATGGGGATGTTGCCCTAAGCATCCATAAATAGCTCTTCAATGTGATTTTTAGAAAAATTTTAACATCCTAAGGAGAGGTGGTTTTCAAATCATATTGAATTGGACAAGAATATATTGGATCTCCTTGTATTCTTCAAGATCTTCTAGTTCTCAAACATTTTTGTAGTATTGTTTGGTGTTCCATTGTTCTATCAATTAAAAAAGATAAGACGTCCATCGAACTAGAGTATATTGTTCTAAACTTGTTTTGTCTATACTACCTCACATTGCAAATTCGATGAGTGGGAGATAGATCAATGATAATTTGTTGCCTTGACATTTATGCTTAATTCTAGAGATATCAATAGTTTCCTAGAGTGGCAATGCCTTTAGTTCCAATAGAAGCTAGATTGTCATTCAAGCTATCAATTGAACACACACACACACATACACACGTGTGGTGATCCTTAGGGTAGCTCAATCCAACTAATCACTGAGATCACTCCATACATTTCATGTGGGCTATTTAAAATATATATTATTGGATAATAAGATGTGTAAAAAAAGTGATTTGAAGGCCACATGCAATTGCACAAAAACTCATGCCAACTTTTTTTTTATAGACCTTCTCATTGTTTGCGCTAGTGTATTCTTCTTGTTACATAAGTTGCTCCATCTTTGGCTGTAGCCCCTTAGGAGTTAGATGTTGAGATACGCCTTCTGGCAATGTTGCATGTGATAGGTCGCAAAACTACATTCATCTAACAATCCTAGATGGGGCATCCTCTTTAACAAATCTTTCTATACTCATGTGCTTTCTTACACTATGTAGCGATAAAGTTGACAAGCTTTGTGTCTTTTGACAAAGAGGCTTTCTACCATGCATCTTGTATGATTGTAAAGGCACATGTTAATATAGAGCTTGTCATTGACAAACAAACTACTACTAGTAGGGTGGAAGCACAAAACTCACTCAATCCTTTAAACCCTTAACATTAATATCAATCAACAATGAATTACAAAAAACATCAATTATGATGTGAAGCTTAAAGATCTATTGTTAATAGTAGTTGTAGACACATGTCAACTTAGAGCCAATCTTTGCAAAGACATTAATATGCAATTGTAGAAGTAAGAGCTTCAACCTTGCAGAAATATGGAGTGACAATGAGTAGAGAGAGAGGTAAGCAACCACTCCATAATGCCAAAGTAGTTTGGCTCTTGTTTTTTTTGTTAGCAGCCTTGCGAAGGGAGTAAGATGTAAACAAGACTTTACAAATTGTAAAATTGAGAGAGGTCATGCATAAAAGAGCAAAGAGTGTTCAAGAGGAGCATTTCATTGAAGATGGGGTGAACACGTTAACTTGAGATGTAAATAAGAAATTGAAAAAATTAATGGGACAAATATAATCTAAAACTCAATTAAAAAACACTTATATATATAATATGATATAGATTTGTAAAACTATTTATAAACCTCAAAAGACTTTGAGTGATGCCAAACCACTAATGGACGAAGTAGACTTTCTTGAACTCAGGTGTAGCACAGGCAGATCTTAGGCAATTGACGCACCCTCCCAACCAATCGGGCTGCTACAACAAGTTGGCATCTTATCCTTCAGGCTTATTTGATAAGCCTAGTGGTGGATGTGAGCTTGGGTCTCCAAACATCAAGCTCAAAGTTGAAGCATTAGAAGAGAAAGGTTAGCCTTTTAAAATAAAAAGTTTTAAATTAAAAGGCTCACTTTTACTTTGGAAAGGCTGACTTTAACTGCTACATGTCAAGGGAAAAAGGTAGGTGAGTGGGATAGAGTGGCCACTGGCGAGTGGCACTGGCATATCCTAAGACTTATTTGCAAAATTCAAACAAGATGGAGCTGGCGTATGTCCATCGTATGAGTGAATATGACAACACATGTGAGAGAGAGAGAGAGAGAGAGAGTTGGCTGAGAACTGTTTAGTAGTTGCTATCTAGTATGAGAGTGCATGCCTGCCGACAAGGATACGGGAAACCCAAGTAGCTCTTAATATATATATATATATATATATAGATTGGCAGACTGCCGTCCTAATGATATCATTTGTGGGTCGGGACAATCCCAAACATGACTGCAATGCAATTGAAGCAAGGTATGAACGCATTGACTTCATCTCCTGTTGCTGGCTGGACGGCGGCGCGCCATCCCAAAGTATATAAAAAAAATACTGTGCCGCGGCAGCGCAATACCCGAACATGCATGGCTTATTAAACACTTACAAGTCACTTTATACAGTTTGCTTTCTCGAGTCCTTGACGACACTCTGAAGACTGAGAGTCTTAGAGAGAGAGAGTGTCTCGAGAGAGAGAGAGCAGAAGAAGAAACAGCTGTCGTCGTAGTGACCAACCCCTTGTCATGTGCGGCCCCCTTTTTCTCCCCGGTGTTCACACTCCCGAGTCCTTAGTGCCTTCTGCCATAACCTTTCAAATTTGAGTTTTGGAGGGATATTTGAACTATGCTTGTGTACTCGCTTTCATTTATGTCAACTAACTCTACAGTATTCTTTTTTCAAAAAGTAGAAGTGAATGTGTAGTGTGAAAAGAAAATGGTTCTGTCCATATGGAAGACAACTCTCCTACAGATCCTAGCTTACTTTACGAAGAATGCCTTAAAGCATGGTGCTGCATGTACGTCCTAGTTCACTTGATGAAGAGTCCCTTAAAACATGGAATTTTCTTAGAGCATTAGTGATTCTTCTCATCTAGAAAATTAGGAATGGGAAACGATCTAGAAGCATCCTAGCCTCTAGGACCTTAAGCCTAAACTTAAAGAATAGATTTTGGTGTCTAAGAGAGGACTTGCTAGGAAAATACCTCTAAATACATGTTAAAGTCCATTGAGTATGGTGTGACGTAGGGTGTTTGGATGCTATCCTATTCATTAGCATCTCTTTTATAAGATATGTAGGTACTTTAGTTAGTATTAATCTCAAATCATAAAGTAGTCCTTAGTAACTTTTACAAAAACCAAAACATAGAGAGTTGGGCCAGGCATTTATAGACATATTCTTAAGAGAATGGTCTTACCTAAGACCAAGGGAAGATAGTATTTCATAAGCTCTAGTCATTGGATAGGGTAGGTATGTAGAAGATATCAGACATTACTCTTGCTTTTAGTAGCTACCTTTTCATTTTCAAGGAGGTCCTTCATGCTTTCTGTAGGGTTTTCACATCAGTTTAGTTATTGAGGTTTTCCTAGCTTTGTCAATAGCTTTAGAAATTTGGCTTTGTCATTAGTCACCTATCACAAAATATCCTAAATTAGACTTGAGTAAAGATTAAGTCTTTTACTATTAAACAACACAATATTCACGTTAGTCTAAACACACCAAAGATAAACCCCTTCTAAGATGACCAGTTTGGACACACAACAATTGGGACATTGGACGGACTTCTATTGTTTCAAACAAGTAGCAACTCATTTCATTAACAATCTCTCATCTTTCTCTCAACACTTCACTCTAACTAATCATGCATCCTCCTCTCTATCCCAAGAGAGCAAGAATATAAGACTAGCTTCAAAAGGTGTAGTAAGTTCACGCAAGGTTGTGAGGTTGTGGGAGCTTCCATAGTTGCTACTCAAGTTTGGGAGCTCAAGCATTGGCAGTGCTACTATCCATGAAGGAATTGGAGTGAAGATTGAAGGTTGGAGTTGCCAAACTCATTGAGAAGACAAGAAGGTCACCATCCATCAAGGGGGCTGCTTAAAGGGCTAGCTTAAGGGGACTACTTATGGTAAGCTGAGGGCCTGACAATTCATCAAGCTGAGGGCTTGCTTAGCTAGGGGGATTCTTTTGTGGGAGACTAAGAACGAGAAGAGAAGAAGAAAAAGAACACTAGCTATTGAGCCTTAAGCTCCACAAATGCCATCGTCTCTAATCTAAGAGAACGTTGAAGCTAAAAAATGAATGCTGCCAATACATGTTGTTGTCCTCCATGTTGACACCATTTTTCAGCCACTCTTTGGTCCATTTTTTCTCTTATTCCTTATCCTTCTTATCTTAAAGCTTTGATTAAACCATTAAGGCAAAAATCTCCTTTTACAATTGTTTCCAAAGTAACCTGTTTTTAAACATAAATCCTTGTTCACACATACTCCTTTGAACTAGTTTGTCGAGTCCCAATTCACACGGGTTGACTAGATTGAATTAGAAAATTTGAAAATTGTACTCACATTGCAAATGTACTAAATAGCCTATGTATAAAAGAAATTTCACACTCTCTTAAGGTCTAATCAGAGTAGTGAAACATAAAAGGCTCTTCTTTTGTGGGATTTTCAAAATTGACAAATTGCATCTCTCTTTGTATGGAGTTAGATACTCTTGGGTATCTGTTTATGAGTCCAATAAAAAAGCCTCTCCATTATGTTAGCTCAAGACACCATTGATAAATTGATGGGACTTGGGTTCCACACTTGGCAACAAAAAATTATGTATCTTCTTATGTGGAAGAGCTTATGGGGCATTATCATTAGGAGAGGCATAACAAGTCTAGGAGAGGAATTTGAAGAAAATAATGAGAAAGCATTAGGATATATAATAGCAAGCTTAGATGATGAATGTATATATCACATTGATGGTATTCCAAGTGCAAAGTCAACATGGGAGAAGCTCAACAAAGTTTTTGACATTGAATCTAAGCACTCCAAGGTGAAACTACCCATGCAACTTTATAATCTAAAGTTCAACCCACAAGAACATCTCACAAGTCACTTGGAAAAATACAAGGGCCTTAAATAGCAACTAGTTGCTCTGAAAAGAATGCTATATGAAGATGAGACCAAAGCTATTTTATTAGCAAGCTGTGATGTAAATGGTTATCAAAATCTAGTTGAAACATTATCTAATATGGAAGATTTGAAGCTACATGACATTGAAGCATCCATAGAGAGAGAGAGAGAGAGAGAGAGAGAGAGAGAGAGAGAGAGAGAGAGAGAGAGAGAGAGAGAGAGAGAGAGAGAGAGAGAGAGAGAGAGAGAGAGAGAGAGAGAGAGAGAGAGAGAGAGAGAGAGAGAGAGAGAGAGAGAGAGAGAGAGAGAGAGAGCAGGAGAAATAACTGTCATTGTGGTGACCAACCCCTTGTCATGTGTGGCCCCCTTTTTCTCCCTGGTGTTCACACTCCAGGGTCCTTAGTGCCTTTTGTCTCATAACCTTTCAAATTTGAGTTTTGGAGGGATATTTGAACTATACTTGTGTACTCGCTTTCATTTATGTCAACTAACTCTACAGTATTCTTTTTTCAAAAAGTAGAAGTGAATGTGTAGTGTGAAAAGAAAACGGTTCTATCCATATGGAAGACAACTCTCCTAAGAGATCCTAGCTTACTTTACGAAGAATGCCTTAAAGCATGGTGATTCATGTAAGTCCCAGTTCACTTGATGAAGAGTCCCTTAAAACATGGAATTTTCTTAGACCGCTAGTGATTCTTCTCATCTAGAAAATTAAGATTGGGAAACGATCTAGAAGCATCCTAGCCTCTAGGACCTTAAGCCTAAACTTAAAGAATAGATTTTGGTGTCTAAGAGAGGACTTGCTAGGAAAATACCTCTAAATACAAGTTAAAGTCCATTGAGTATGGTGTGAGGTAGGGTGTTTGGATGTTATCCTATTGATTAGCATCTCTTTTATGAGATATGTAGATACTTTAGTTAGTATTAATCTCAAATCATAAAGTCCCTAGTAACTTTTACAAAAATCAAAACATAGAGAATTGGGCTAGGCATTTATAGACATATTCTTAAGTGAAAGTTCTTACCTAAGACCAATGGAAGATAGTCTTTCATAAGCTATAGTCATTGAAGAGGGTAGGTATGTAGAAGATATCAGACATTACTCTTGCTTTTAGTAGCTACCTTTTCATTTTCAAGGAGGCCCTTCATGCTTTCTGTAGGGTTTTCACATCAGTTTAGTTATTGAGGTTTTCCTAGCTTTGTCAATAGCTTTAGCAAATTTGGCTTTGTCATTAGTCACCTATCACAAAATATCCTAAATTATACTTGAGCAAAGATTAAGTCTTACTATTAAACAACACAATATTCACGTTAGTCTAAACACACCAAAGATAAACCCCTTCCAAGATGACCAGTTTGGACACACAACAATTGGGACATTGGATGGACTTCTATTGTTTCAAACAAGTAGCAACTCATTTCATTAACAATCTCTCATCTTGTCTCTCAACACTTCACTCTAACTATGTCAAGAATCGCGTGGTGGGGGGACTTGCTCAAGATGCTGCGTCGAACACACACAGAATGCACAAGGAGAAGCTCACTCAAGAGACCAGAAGAGAGATGGAGGCCAAAACGTTTTCTTGTTGGTTTCTTCTTCTTCTTCCACACTCTTTACAATGTACACAAAGTATAGATAAGATACAACATAAAGAAAAGTGGCCTACTAAGTCAAACAATGCATAACCGACTACACTAGTCGACTGGCGCTATAACTATGCCAGCTGTAAATAGGTGTAACAACCTGAATATAATAAGTAATGAGTCAGTGGCCATGTGAAAGTTATAATGACTACCGACGTGCTAAGTGTAGACATGTGGACCCATCTAACTAGGCGGTCTATCATCAATGTTCGCATGTGTTGAGCTTGTCATCTCAACACTCCCCCTCAAGCTCAACTGCATCTCTGCAACTCCAAGTAAGCTTCGAAAATTTTGAAGCTTCTCTGTAACCAATGCCTTCGTGAAGATATCACCTATCTGATCATGTGTGCTGACATACACCAAGTCAATCTCACCTGCTAGTACCTTCTCTCTCACAAAGTGGTAATGTACCTCAATATGTTTTGTCCTGGTATGGAACACAGGGTTCCTAGCTAACTGTATACTGCTCATGTTGTCACAATAAATGACAACTGGACCTTCCACCTGCACATTCAAATCAGCCATTAACTTTTGTAGCCATACTACCTCACATGCTGCAATAGCAGCACCTCTATACTCAGCCTCTGTACTTGACAAAGCAAATGTAGATTGCTTTTTGCTGCTCCAAGCAACTGCTGCACTCAACTTTACATTCTGCTCCAATGGGACTGAAAGTGGTTTGTATGCTGTCATACCATACTTGGACAACATATCCAAGCCTGTCTTTGGGACAGCCATATACCATCATCACATCTGATCACCTCAATGCCAAGGAAGTACCTTAGCTCACCTAAATCCTTCATCTCAAACTTCTTCTTCAAAAAATCCTTGACTGCAATAATCCCACTATCACTATCACCTGTAATAATCAAGTCATCCACATAGATGACTATGATGACCAAACCTGCATCTCGCTTTCTCACATAAAGTGAGTGATCAGCATCAGAAACATAAAAGCCATTATTGACAAGATACTCTCTGATCTTGTTTGACCATGCTCTAGGTGTTTGCTTGAGCCCATAGAGCACCTTCTTCAACCTGCACACATACGTGGGATGCTCTAAATCTTCATAACCTATTGTGGCTGATCCATATACACTTCTTCCTGCAAATCACCATGCAAGAAGGCATTCTTCACATCCATTTGTTGCAACCTCCAACCTTTGGCTACTGCCAAAGCAATCACACATCTGACAGTTGCCATCCTAGCAACTGGACTGAAGGTTTCATCATAATCTATGCCATATGTCTGGGCATAGCCTTTTGCAACCAGTCTAGCTTTGTACCTACAAATAGAACCATCTGCATTGTGCTTAATCTTGTAAACCCACTTACATCCAATAGCTTTCTTGCCCTTCGGCAATGATACTAGATCCCAAGTCTTATTGGCCTCTAATGCAGCCATCTTCTCATCCATTGCTGCATCCCAATGAGTATGACCAACAGCATCCTCAAAACAAGTGGGCTCAACATCCTCAACTAGTTTCACCATATAAGCATAATGGTGAGCTGCATAACCTTCAAAACCAAATCTTTTAACCGGGTATCTGACCTTGCTAGATCTGTGTACCACTGGATCACTCAATGGAGCCTTTACATTATTATGAGCTCTCTGTACACCTGGTGTCCTCACTGAAGGAATGCCAAGCTCATCATCCAAGCTCTCTAAGCCATTGGAGTCTCCATCAAGAACTGCATCAATGCCTTCTGACACTTTATTCTTTCCTTTGTCTTTACCTGTAGTGCTACTAGCACCTGAAGATGTAGAGCTACTCCTTAGTCTCCCAGACCAAGGATGTCTCTGGTCCACTAAGAGTCTTTGATTCTTGCTTTTTAGCTTGCATATGAGTGTCATGATCATCATCATCATCTAATGCATCACCACTTGATGCATACCAACTACTCATTTCATCAAAGATGACATCCCTGCTCACTCTGAACTTACATGTGACAGGGTTATAACAACGATACCCTTTCTGCTCTAAAGAGTATCCAATAAAGACACATTTTTCTGCCTTTGGATCAAGCTTCTTCCGTAGCTCATCTGGCACATGAACGTATGCAACACAGCCAAATATCTTAAGGTGCGATACATCAGGCTTCTTGCCAGTAAAACATTCTTTAGGAGTCATCCCATGAACTGCAGCTGTGGGAGTTCTGTTCATAATATAAACAGTAGTATGAATAGCCTCAGACCAAAAATGCTTAGGTATATTCTTTTCAGCCATCAAGGCGCGTGCAACTTCTGTAATATGCCTGTTTTTCCTTTCTGCAACACCATTTTGCTGTGGGGTATACTGCATGTGAACTGTCTCTTTATCCCATGAGACCTCAAAAAATCATTGAACTCATTCGAGAGGTATTCTCCCCCTCCATCTGACCTCAAGTACTTTACTTTCAAGCTTGTTTCTCTTTCAACTACAGCCTTGAAAGTTCTAAAGTGCTCAAACACTTCACTCTTTTCCTTCATAAAATATACCCACAGCTTTCTAGAACAATCATCAATGAATGTGACAAAGTATGAACTGCCTCCAAGAGATACATTTTGTATAGGCCCCCAAATGTCTGTATGCACAACGTCAAGGATATTTCTGCTTACATCTCTATCATGTGAAAAGGGTTGTCTTGCCTGCTTACCAAACTGACATGCTTCACATACCTTATGAAATTCTACAACTCTAAATGTAGGCAAACCTGTAACCAACCCTTTGGACTGCATTAATTTCAACCTTTGTACATTTGCATGTCCAATGCGTTTGTGCCAAATTTCAATATTTGCAACAACACCTTTTCCTTTAGCATATATAGCAGCATTCATAATAGGAATTCCAGCATCCAGAGTGAACATACGTCAAACTCTACTTCCCTTTGCAACTAACTTGCACTTGTCATTGAAGTCTTCTACAAAGCAGCCCTTTGCATTAAATCTGACTTGCAGCCTTTGCTCTACCATCTAACTGACTGACACCAAGTTCTTTGTAATAGATGGCACATGTAATACATCTGAAAGACTCTTTATCTTACCATCATGCAAGGACAAGGGAACTTTTCCAATGTGTGAAATTGGGTGGCATGAATCATCACCCGTCTGCACATAACCTGCATTTTGCAAATCCTGCATCTCTCCAAACCATTCTGCATGGCTGGTCATATGATTGGATGCACCTGAATCAACATACCAAACATCATCATGTGTTTCCTTTCCTGTAACAGCATTCAACATATGCTGCATAACAAACAAACGTTCATTTTTGTCTTCATTCTGTCGTGAAGACGATGCATAGTTTCCTTGCTGCAACTTATCATTGCGAATATCATATTTCTTAGCATAACATTGGGCTGCAATATGACCTGTTTTGCCATAGAAGTGACACACAATACCAGAGTTGTTAGAGTCTCTGTTCTGCCATCCACCTCTTCCTCTAAAGCTCCCCCTGCCTCTAAAGTTACCATGACCTCCTGAAACATGCATATCGCCAAATTGTTGATTCAATCTGTTTTGCTGGTTGTCACTACCACGTCCTGTACCATGGCCTCTTGAAGAGAACCTACCACGTCCCCTTCTTGAACTGGAGTAGAAAGCTTAGACCTGTTCACCATTTCTTTCAGATATCTCACTTTGCATGTTGATCTCTTTAGTGATCATAAGGGACACCAACTCATCGAAATCTGGAAATGGCTTTCTGACATATACGGAAGTTACAAAAGACTTCCAAGCTTTTTCATTGTTGAGTCCACCCAAGGTAGACGATACCAAATCATCATCATCGGGCATTGCATCAATCGCTGCCAATGCATCTGCAATGCTCCTTACCTTCAATGCATACTCATTGATAGACATCTTCCCTTTCTTCAATGTATTCAACTCTTGCTTGAGTTGAATCTTTCATGCCTTTGTATTTACAGAAAACATACTTTCAAGTATGGTCCAAGCTGTATATGAGTTCTCTGCATTTCTAATGTGTCCCAGCATATTATTGTCAATTACTACAGGCAACCAATACATGACCTTCTTGTCTTTTGCATTCCATTCCTTCCGTGCCTTTGTCTCTTTTGCAGTTGGAGGATCACTCATCTCCTGCTCCTTTTCTTCACCTGAAACAAACTCATAGAGGCCTTTTCCAATAAGGAAGTTCGTGACACGGAACTTCCATGAAGGGTAGTTATTCTTGTCGAGCTTCTTAATGATGGGGCTTCCACTGTTCTCTGCCATTATCACAAAACTAATACCAAACAACAAGCAAATCTTTTGCAACCCTTAACCTGTAGTGCACAGCAATACACCAGACAGCCTTTTTCACTGTTTGCTCAACAATACATGCAATCTGCAACCTGTTTGCAGATAAACCTTATATTTGCTTCCTTCAAACACCTCAAGAATTATAGATTCGCAATTTGTAACCTGCGCACCCACTTTCGATCAATATAGCCGAAATCACAGTGTACCCTGAAACTGCTGTCCGCAACCTTGCGGCTCTAAAATGGGGCCTGAAACAGCCTTAGATACCCAAAATAACTGTGGAAATCCCTAAAAGGCTAATCTGTAGAATACACAGCGCTCTTCGTGCACACCAAATCTCATTGCAATCTGAGATTTTTTCTATGCCCTGCTTTCGGTGCCTCCACAGGCACTATCCAAGAGAAAGAGTGGAAGAATGGGGGAGCTTCTTACCCGTGGCTTGCTTGCTCGAACCTTGCTTCTTCTCCTTCACTTCAGCCTTCAAAATCAGCCTCTCTCAGTGGTGCAGCTCTGATACTATGTCAAGAATCGCGTGGTGGGGAGACTTGCTCAAGATGCTGCGCCGAACACACACAAAATGCACAAGGAGAAGCTCACTCAAGAGACCAAAAGAGAGATGGAGGCCAAAACGTTTTCTTGTTGGTTTCTTCTTCTTCTTTTTCCACACTCTTTACAATGTACACAAAGTATAGATAAGATACAATATAAATGAAAGTGGCCTACTAAGTCAAACAATGCATAACCGACTACACTAGTCGACTGGCGCTATAACTATGCCAGCTGTAAATAGGTGTAACAACCTGAATATAATAAGTAATGAGTCAGTGGCCATATGAGAGTCATAATGACCACCGATGTGCTAAGTGTAGACGTGTGGACCCATCTAACTAGGCGGTCCATCATCAATGTCTGCATGTGTTGAGCTTGTCATCTCAAAAAACTAATATTGCATCCTCCTCTCTATCCCAAGAAAGCAAGAATATAAGACTAGCTTCAAAAGGTGTAGTAAGTTCACGCAAGATTGTGAGGTTGTGGGAGCTTCCATAGTTGCTACTCAAGTTTGGGAGCTCAAGCATTGGCAGTGCTACTATCCATGAAGGAATTGGAGTGAAGATTGAAGGTTGGAGTTGCCAAGCTCATTTAGAAGACAATAAGGTCACCATCCATCAAAAGGGCTACTTAAAGGGCTAGCTTAAGGGGACTACTTATGGTAAGCTGACGGCCTGGCAATTCATCAAGCTAAGGGCTTGCTTTGCTAGGGGGATTCTTTTGTGGGAGACTAAGAACGAGTAGAGGAGAAGAAAAAGAACGCTAGCTACTGAGCCTTAAGCTCCACAAATGCCATCGTCTCTAATATAAGAGAACATTGAAGCTAAAAAATGAATGATGCCAATACATGTTGTTGCCCTCCATGTTGACACCATTTTTCAGCCACTCTTTGGTCCATTTTTTCTCTTATTCCCTATCCTTCTTATCTTTAAGCTTTGATAAAACCATTAAGGCAAAAATCTCTTTTTACAATTGTTTCCAAAGTAACCTGTTTAAACATAAATCCTTGTTCACACATACTCCTTTGAACTAGTTTGTTGAGTTCAAATTCACACGGGTTGACTAGATTGAATTAGAAAATTTGAAAATTGTACTCACATTGCAAATGTACTAAAGTAGCCTATGTATAAAAGAAAGTTCACACTCTCCTAAGGTCTAATCAGAGTAGTGAAACAAAAAAGGCTATTCTTTTGTGGGATTTTCGAAATTGACAAATTGCATCTCTCTTTGTATGGAGTTAGATACTCTTGGGTATCTGTTTATGAGTCCAATAAAAAAACCTCTCCATTATGTTAGCTCAAGACACCATTGATAAATTGATGGGACTTGGGTTCCACACTTGGCAACAAAAAATTATGTATCTTCTTATGTGGAAGAGCTTATGGGGCATTATCATTAGGAGAGGCATAACAAGTCTAGGAGAGGAATTTGAAGAAAACAATGGGTTTATAGGCATAGTTCTTGATGTAAATCAATGTAAGGTTTATATGAGTAGCCCTAAATTGTCAATCACTATAGCTTAGGCAAGGAAAAGAAATGGTCATTGTAAATCTTATAGTTGCATAGAAGGAAAAAGTCTATGAATCGCATATTCGCATGGAATGCTATATCTTGAATTTATTTACATCTCTTAGGAAAAGTATTTGCATCTTTAAGGAGAGATCACTTCTTGTCGCAAGACAATTAGATTAGTTAGGTAAATCGCCTGTAATGGCACAACCCACATGGGATTCATAAAAGTATAAATAGTTAGTATGACGAACACCTCAAAGTGCTAGGTAGGGCTTAGTTACGTTAAAAATTTTGCCTAGTATCGCACTTGGGATGCCAAGTCAAGACTTCCAATCCCAAAGATCCTACCCACATTCACGGAATGTTAGGGTTAGTTAAAATGCAAGAACGATCTAGGGTCCTTACCCTAAGGATCATTTGGCCAAATACTAGACTTCCGATTGAATTTAGAAACCCTAGGGCCAAACCTTGTCGGCCTAGTATGGTTAGGGATGGGTTGATTCAAGAGGACTCCCAAACCCTACATCTTGACCAAGGTATCCTTGACCAAGGAATATCGTGTGATGGGAGAAATAATTCCATAATTTAGATGCGACACCTATGCAACAAGTTGCAATGTCGCAGGGTTTTGTGTTTAAATCACAAAGTATAATTACCACTCCTTAGAACAAGGTTGGCGAGTTCTAAGTGCAAGTCTAACTTGCAAGAGGACGAGTGGTCATCCTGCTACATCACCCTTCCTTGAGGTTGATTTTCCAAGTTAGGGAAGTTATGTATTGCCTAGCAAGAAATTGACCAATCAAGATAGGACAACGAGGTTACCGAAGATTTACTGTCTTAATATAAGGAGACCTAAGGTGTTTGTTAATTTGGGTTAACAAGGTATAAACCCTAATCCAAGGAAAGAGGGTAAACTAGCAACACAGCTTACGAAACCCTTGTGATCTTTCCAAGTCGCAATGGATTCCGGATCGAATGCTAGATGCATTCGGAGAGAAGGATTCGTGTTTGTATAGTTAGGAGCACTGTTTGTACTTCTTTGCTCAAGGAACTAAAGCTAGAAAAATAATTAATGCTTCAAGTTGAAGTCCTGGAGGGAGAGGCAGCATCAGTTACCCCCAACTGTCTGCCTGACCCTATCCAAGGGGGTTGTTAGCCGAGGCGGGTACGTGGACTGAACCTGCCGCGAGAGGTCTCTCAGTGGGTGCTACTTGGAGTAGGAGGACACTTGGGTGCTAGGTGGGCTCTGGCCATAAATCCCTTGCCTTCAGGTCCTGCACAAGAGGCCGACGTGACTCGAGATTGGATCTCGAGGCCCGCATACTAGTCTACGGGCGGAAACTTGGAATAGCAATCCCTGAGGATTGTTGGAATTGCCTTTGGGCGGATTATGGAATTGCCTTCAGGCGGATTATGGATTAGCCTTCGGGTTGCATTATATGATGTATTCCAAAGACTTATAAATAAGATCAATTGTTGAAAAGGAACTTGCTTGACATTGTTTTTCTATGTCAGTGCTTAAGTTACGTGAAGGAACCGGTGACTTATTTGGCTAATTAAGGAAGCTATTTTTTCTTGTCAAACTAAATGTGGTAGATAATTAGACAACTAAAGCAACCTTGAGGAAAGTGCGGTGGATGTGACCATGGGTCCGTCCTACGGAAGGGTGGTCCCGGTTGGCCGGGAACTTTTCTCAACGGAATTGACATCAAGGTAACAATGACCTAGAATCTAGGAAGCTAGAGTCCCGATTTATGCTGTTTTAGGGGAATCGAATGGGACTATGCCTTATGGGCAGAGAGGTTGAGCTTCACATCCCTCTCGTTTCCCATTCTCCTTGAACCAAGTGCAGTATAAATCCGCTTCGACCCCGATGTTTTTGCGTAAAGTAGTTTGTCTGGGGCTCGACACTAGTTACCTCCGAGGAACTTGACCATTAGAGAAACCCTGATTCAGGTCGATCCTAAGTGGGAACGACCGGAATGCTTCCGCTTCGTGGCAGACTCGAGAAGACCTAGATTGCAAACCCCATGACATTCCATGGGAGTGTCGGGCGATGCTTTTTGGACTCTCTTCCCGATGGGCTGCTAAGATGTGTCCTACAAGTTGACAGGGGGACACGTTACAGTTGGTATCAGAGCGAACCAACGAGATCTAATATTTACGAGGAAACTTAATGAATGGAAGTAGAGCAATGTTGTTGTTAAGAACATTTCCTTACTTACTTATCAATGTTGACCTGCAGAGTCGCGAAGCATGGAACAAATTCTTGGTGTTCCAGGTTATGTTTATGACTGCGATGCGTGCTTCGGATTATCGACGGAGGCTAGGTATGATGAATATCCTAGATCGCATCTACAATCCTTCACCCTTGTACATGGAACGGAGATGGACGGGTGATTCAGGAATTTATTACATAGCTACCCACTAACTTGCATACCTTTGGACCAACTTGAAGAGAATCAAGTGGATGGAGGACTTAAAGATCGTGAAGCTGTTCATCTTTGTCGAGGCTCACACAAACGCAACCCTACATGTCGGCGGTCGAAAGGTCAAGCAGAATACGTATGTATACGAGGAAGTGACTCGAATAATCCCTGCCGAAAGAATCAAGGTGTTGGGACGTTATGAAAAGAACGGGTATCAAAGGAAAGGATACCCTAATCTTCCTATGACCTATCGATTCCTGAAAATCCATGACCCCAATCCATACTATTACTCAGTTCCCATAGCTGAATGTAACACAACCTTATTCTCCCCAAATTAATGTACCAATCAGCTTGTTCTATCTTCCCAAAAATAATTGTACTCGAAAGGGCTATGCCCATATGAATGAAATAGACTTTTTTTATCAATGACTGTCTTGGCTGTAAGTGTTGGTACGGAGTTAAGTGATTAGGTCACTTGGCTAAAAGCTGAATTGGGCATGTAATGCAATGTGAAAAATGTTTAGCAAGTTTTTAATGTAACGAATTTTAATGCCCAGGCACAACCTCAAGTGCCGATTCCTAGTCCGACCCCTACACCAAGTACAGCCGTGATTCAGGAGAAGAAGCTTCTTCTCAAGCAAATCAAGCCACCAAAATTTGATGGCAAAAGGGAAGGACCGTCCAAACCGATGCTGAGATCTAATGTAACGAATTTTAATGCCCAGGCACAACCTCAAGTGCCGATTCCTAGTCCGACCCCTACACCAAGTACGGCCGTGATTCAAGAGAAGAAGTTTCTTCTCAAGTAAATCAAGCCACCAGAATTTGATGGCAAGGGAAGGACCATCCAAACCGTTGCCGAGATCTGGATCGAATCCATGGAGGATTATTTCAAAGCAGCAGGTACTGCACCCGCCAACCAAGCAATGCTCGCCAAGCTGAAGCTTACTGACGAAGCAAGGCTTTGGTGGAAATAATGGTGCAGAGACCAAGGGATCTCAAAAGGGTCGGTTACTTGGGAGAAGCTTAAAAGTGCTGTGCGAGGGAGATATCTACCACCTGTCTACTGCACACAGAAGATGAACGAATTCTATGAACTGAAGCAGCTTGGTCTATCCCTCGATGCATACTATTCAAAGTTTGTCTCTCTTTTAAAGTACATGCCACAAATGGATATGACACAACATGTATCAAAGTTTTGTGCCAGATTAAACCCATCCATAAACATGCACTTGGAATCAATGCGCCCAACAGATCTACAGGATGCATTCATTCGAGCTGCGCCCATAATAGAGGAGGTGTAGACTAGACCAAGAAATAACAAGAATTGGTCTTACAAGGATCAGAACAAAGGAGTGTATAGGTCCCAGGCGAAGAGAGCGCAGGGCCAAAATCCGGGACAAAGGAAGAAAGCTAGGACCAACACTGTCAATAATTTTGTTCCTACCCAAGGTAATGGCCGCAATTTCCGTTGCTTCCATTGCAATGAGCCTGGTCATTTTAAAAGGCAGTGTCCCAAGCTTAACGGGGGACAACGTCAAGGACCATTCCAAGGAACAGTCCGTGGCCAAGGAGCCGCTGTCATGGCCAGAGGAAGAACCTCCCGTGTTGCCAACAAGGAGCTGTGTGATGAAGAAGACCCATCCATGGAAGTAGACATTGAGAGGGCAACGGTTCATGCCGCTCTCCACAAGAAAAGCCCGAATCACCAGTTCTCGGTGATTCAAACACCATCGGATTATCAAGGTAAAAGCTTCAAAACCTTGATTGATTGTGGTAGTACACATTCCTTCATTTCACCAGTCTGTGCAAGAAGATTAGGAATAGCCACAAAAGATGCACCTACCTTACTTGTGGAATTAGTAAATGGTTGTGAGGTCACTTGTACTAGGCAAACTACTAAGGTGGAATTCCTTCTGGGAGGAAAGTCGACTTCGGTTAGATTCAGGGTTATGAACCTAGGTGTCCACGAGTGTTTGCTTGGAATGGATTGGCGTAAACCTAATGATGCCCACATTCATTGTGTAAAGGGCCAAGTTTCCTTTCGAAATTTTGAAGAGGAATTGGTCACAAGTCAAGGTGAGGCTAGGAAGCCAAAAATTCAACTGGCCAAAGCATCTCGGATAATAAAAGGAGTTAAAAAGGGCTACCTGTCTATTTGATTAAGCTAAATAAGCTAGATCAGAATCAGGAGACTAGGGAAGAACCTTCATGGCTAAAGGATTACGCAGACGTATTTCCTGAAGATCTGACAGAGCTTCCTCCTCAAAGGGAAGTCGACCATGAAATCAAGCTAGCGCCAGGAGCTACACCAACCGCAAAGAGGCCATATAGAATGTCCATCCCAGAAGCGATTGAGCTGAAGGAGCAACTCAAGAAATTGTTAGACCAAGGCTACATCTGTCCTAGTAGTTCACCATGGGGAGCTCCAGTGCTATTCCAGAAGAAGAAAGATGGAACGCTACGGCTATGTATTGACTACAGAGGGTTGAATCAATCAACCATTAAGAACAAATACCCCATTCCAAGAATAGATGAACTTCTTGACCGCCTTCAAGGTGCAAAGATCTTCTCCAAGATTGATCTTAGGTCTGGTTATTATCAGATAAGGATCAAGGAAGAAGATATCCCAAAGACGGCATTCAGCACAAGATATGGACACTTTGAATTCCTAGTCATGTCATTCGGGCTGACAAATGCTCCTACTACCTTCAATAGGCTAATGCAGGATATCTTTAGGCCCTATCTTGATGACTTCATGCTCGTCTTCTTTGATGATACCCTAGTCTACTCCAAACAGGAAGAAGATCATGAACCCCAGCTTTGCATTGTCCTTGAGACAATGAGGGCACACAAGCTTTATGCCAAAAATAAGAAGTGTGCATTTTTCAAGCGACAGATTGAATATCTGGGATTTATTGTATCAGCAGAAGGAATTTTAGTGGATTCGGCCAAGGTCAGAGACATTCTGGAGTGGCCAACACCAACAACTGTCAAAGAAATACGTAGTTTCCTTGGATTGACAGGATGGTACAGGGTCTTTATCAAAAACTATGCTTTGATTGCAGCGCCACTGACCGATCTACTAAAGAAGCAAGAATCAATTGTATGGTCACCTACTGAACAGTCCAGCTTTGATAAACTAAAGCAAAGCTTGGTATCAGCACCTATCTTGAAACTTCCAGATCTTAGTAAGGAGTTTGAAGTGATAACTGATGCTAGCACACTTGCCTTAGGATGTGTGCTTATGCAAGAAGGTCATCCTGTAGCATACTCTTCAAGGAAACTGAAGAGCCATGAAAGAAACTATGCTACCCACGATCTGGAGGTATTAGCTGTCATCCATACTCTCAAGCTTTGGAGACACTACTTGCTGGGTAACAAGTTCACCTTAGTGACGGATCATAAAATTCTTAAATGGATTTTTACCCAGAATGAGCTCAATATGAGGCAACATTGATGGATTGAAGTGCTGGAGGAATATGATTTTGAAATCAAATACCGGCTTGGAAAGGAGAATGTATTTGTCGATGCCCTCAGTCTCGCAAGGCATTTTTGATTTCTCTGATTTTACAAGATCCATCAACGGCCAGATTTCTAGCCACAAAGGTATCCATGCCAAACAACCCAATTCTTGAGCTAGCTAGAGAAGAGGCATGCCATGATCCAACCTATCAGAAGTTGCTAAGGGAGATCCCCATCAAGGATCAAGACCCGAAGCTACAAGCAAAGTATCTAGAATTCTCTATCAATAGTGGACTTGTCTACTATAGAATGAGATTATGTATACTGGCAAGCAAGTCACTCAAGCAGAAGATACTTTGGAGAGCTCATGACTCCCCTTTCTTAGGACATCCTGGCTATGTCAAGTCCCTCAATGCAATCAGAAAGAGCTATTATTGGGAGAGGCTTAAAGGTGACGTTCTCAAATATGTCACAGAATGTTTGTCTTGTCAACGCATTAAGGCCGAACATGTCAAAATGCCAGGAAAATTGCAACCACTTGACATTCCCCAAATGAAATGGGAATTCATTAGTATGGACTTTGTTGTTGGCCTACCCCAAGTTCAGGGAGGATACAACTCCATTATGGTCGTGGTTGATATGCTTACCAAGGTTGCACATCTTATTCCTGTTAAGACAAACTATAAAGCCTCAGTATTGCAAGGTTATTCATCAAGGAAATATTCAAACTGCATGGGTTACCCAGAAGAATCATTAGTGATCGTGACTCATTGTTCACATCACACTTCTGGAGGGCTATCTTCAAGGCCATTGGGACTCAACTCTGTTTCAGTACAACTTACCATCCCCAAACCGATGGTCAAATGGAGCGAGTCAACTAAGTCATTGAGGATATGCTAAGGGCACACTGCTGTCGTGAACCTAAAAAGTAGATTCAATATTTGCCACTAGTTGAGTTTGCTTACAATGCTTCCTACCAACGAAGCATTCAGATGACCCCTTTCCAAGCATTGTATGGGCACGATTGTCGTAGTCCTTTAAACTTTTCGGATCCAACCTTGAGGGTTGAAGCTTCAAGGCAGATGCTGGAAGACATGAATGACCAAATCAAGTCAATAAGATAGGACATCCAAGCCGCCAAGGATAGACAGAAGGCTTATGCAGACTTGAAACGACAAGACAGATCCTTCGTTGAAGGTGATATGGTCTTCATTCGCATTCGTCTAAAGAAGAGTTCCCTATCCTTGGGTGAATGCAAAAAGCTAAGTCCAAGGTATTGTGCACCCTACAAGATCCTCAAGTGCCTAGGGCCTAATGCTTATAGACTGCAACTCCCTGAAAACCTAAAAGTCCATAATGTATTCCATATCAGCCTACTGAAGAAGTATGTGCCTAACCCTAGTCACGTGCTTGATGATCAACAAGTTGTAATGCCTAGCCAAGGAGTCCTTGAGCTACGGCCTGACAGGATCTTAGATGTTAGGGAGAGGCATTTGAGATCCAGGACATTGAGAGAATACCTCGTCCAGTGGAAAGATTATCCTGAAGAGGATGCCACTTGGATGGATGAAAGTACTCTCAACCAACAATACCCCCCGTTTTTCTCGAGATGAGGACATCTCGATTCCTCTAAGGGGGAGAGAATGTAATATTTCCGCATGGAATATTAATGATTTTAGACCTTGCAACACCACCCGCAAAAAGTGGTTCAAAGTAATCTCCCGCATCGTAAAATGTTGGTGGCTAAGTGCTCCCTTCGCGTGAATTAATAAACTCCAGCTCTGTGTCGTGTATGGGAGACCGTGGCTTGAAACCGCAAGCCCACACGGGAACACCCTTCACGGGAAAAGCAAATGGATAATGGTTAAATTTTGTGCAAATTTTTTTACTATTAATCCTCTCCCCTCAGCCGATGCATGGCAGGGAGAGGGAGTATGGAGGGGACCTTGAGTTATGTGTAGGAGAGCATGGGGGGGAGGAGGCATGCTACTGACCACGTGTTTGGCCATTCCCTCCCCCCTCTATCTATATGAACCTCCCCCTTAAGCTTGAGGGGGGAGGAGAGAGGATTGTGAGCTGCTCGTGCCGTGCTGGCCGCCATCGCCATCAACGTCGCCTGCTGCTGCTGCTGTGCCACGTTGCGCCACGCCACACCCCACCATCATCATAATCATCATTCTCATCTCCATTCTCGTCGACATTGTCATATCCTGCTTCCCAATCATTTCCACCCCCCCATGTCATTCTGTCCTGGGCAGAAGTATAGAAGCTTATAATTAGAAGATTCTAAATAAGGCTTCCATAAGCCTTGTTTACACGGCCTCCCCCGGTTTTTTTTAAACCACGTCTTGTAAAGGCAATTTCTACGCGAGGGGGGAGTAGGTAGTTTTTGGGCTGATTTGCCAAAGCCTAGAGGAGTTCGGAAATCAGAGAAAGGCAAGGACAAGTTTGCAGAGTCAAGGATCTACGTCATCGATGGCTCCAAAGCTAAAGACGTGAGGCACACACGCGGGAGCCTCCAACCTGAGTTCACGCGTGGACAACGCTACGAGTCCTCATGCCTAGGTTCCAATTGTATTCTCGCATGAGAGGGATGCATTAAGCACGATGGTTTTTAGGAAAATTTAAAATGCATTTATCCATTCATTTTACAAGGTTTAGTGCATGCCGATTAATTGAAATTGCTCGCACTCCCGTCAACAAGGGTAGTTGTAATCTTCTTGAATGGTAATGCATAAATTAGAAGAGGATATTGTGCTAAGAAGGATAGAGCTTATGTTGCATGTTACACTTATGATTTAAATTCATGGACGTGATTAGTATAGAGGATAATCCTAGACACCCATTGAATGTTGTCCAAAGAATCGCAATGCATGGAAAGTAAACTATGAACTTTGCCAGTTGCATGTGAGGATGCTTGCATTTTAAGTCGCGTTAAGTGCTAAAGGAGGGATTAATTAAATGTTAGACTCATGGTATTCGCTCATGCATGGAGTTCTTTTATCGAAGTTTGTATTTAGAATAGGATGCATTTCATATTAAAGCTTGAATTCAATGCATTAGATGAAGGGTTTATAGGCATAGTTCTTGATGTAAATCAATGTAAGGTTTATACGAGTAGCCCTAAATTGTTAATCATTATAGCTTAGGCAAGGAAAAGAAATGGTCATTGTAAATCTTATAGTTGCATAGAAGGAAAAAGTCTATGAATCACATATTCGCATGGAATGTTGTATCTTGAATTTATTTACATCTCTTAGGAAAAGTATTTGCATCTCTAAGGAGAGATCACTTCTTGTCGCAAGACAATTAGATTAGTTAGGTAAATTGCCTGTAATGGCACAACCCACATGGGATTCATAAAAGCATAAATAGTTAGTACGACGAACACCTCAAAGTGCTAGGTAGGGTTTAGTTAGGTTAAAAATTCTGCCTAGTATCGCACTTGGGATGCCAAGTCAAGACTTCCAATCCCAAAGATCCTACCTACATTCATAGAATGTTAGGGTTAGTTAAAATGCAAGAACGATCTAGGGTTCTTACCCTAAGGATCATTTGGCCAAATACTAGACTTCCGGTTGAATTTAGAAACCCTAGAGCCAAATTTTGTCGGCCTAGTATGGTTAGGGATGGGTTGAGTCAAGAGGACTCCCAAACCCATCTTGACCAAGGTATCCTTGACCAAGGAATACCATGCGATGAGAGAAATAATCCCATAAGTCAGGTGCGACACCTATGCAACAAGTTGCAATGTCGCAGGGTTTTGTGTTTAAATCACAAAGTAGAATTGCCACTCCTTAGAACAAGGTCGGCGAGTTCTAAGTGCAAGTCTAACTTGCAAGAGGATGAGTGGCCATCTTGGTACATTTACCAAGTTAGGGAAGTTATGTATTGCCTAGCAAGAAATTGACCAATCAAGATAGGACAATGAGGTTGCCCAGGATTTACTGTCTTAATATAAGGAGACCTAAGGTGTTTGTTAATTTGGGTTAATAGGGTATAAACCCTAATCGAAGGAAAGAGGGTAAACTAGCAACACAGCTTACGAAAACCTTGGGATCTTGCCAAGTCGCAATGGATCCCGGATCAAATGTTGGATGCATTCGGAGAGAAGGATTCACACCTTAGCAGTTGGCCAAACAAACGACCACTGGATTGATTGTGTTTGTACAGTTAGGAGCACTGTTTGTACTTCTTTGCTCAAGGAACTAAAGCTGGAAAAATAATTAATGCTTCAGGTTGAAGGCCTGGAGGGAGAGGCAGCATCAATTACCCCCGACTGTCTCCCTGACCCTATCCAAGGGGGTTGTTAGCCGTGTCGGGTACGTGGATCAAACCCGCTGCGAGAGGTCTCTTTGTGGGTGCTACTTGGAGCAAGAGGACGCTTGGGTGCCAGGGGGGCTCTGGCTATAAATCCCTTGCCTCCGGGTCTTGCACAAGAAGCCGACGTGACTCAAGATTGGATCTTGAGGCCGCATATTAGTCTACAAGCGGAAACTTGGAATAGCGATCCCTGAGGATTGCTGGAATTGCCTTCGGCCAGATTATGGAATTGCCTTTGGACGGATTATGGATTAGCCTTCGAGCTGGATTATATGATGTATTCCAAAGACTAATAAATAAGATCAATTGTTGAAAAGGAACTTTCTTGATATTGTTTTTCTATGTCAGTGCTTAAGTTACGTGAAGGAACCGGTGATTAATTGGCTAATTAAGGAAGCTGTTTTTTCTTGTCAAACTAAATGTGATAGATAATTAGACAACTAAAGCAACCCTGAGGAAACTGCGGTGGATGTGACCATGGGTCTGTCCTACGGAAGGGTGGTCTTGGTTGGCTGGGAACTTTTCTCAACGGAATTGACAGCAAGGTAACAGTGACCTAGAATCTAGGAAGCTAGAGTCCTGATTTATGCTGTTTTAGGGGAACGGAATGGGACTATGCCTTATAGGCAGAGAGGTCGAGCTTCGCATCCCTCTCGTTTCCCATTCTCCTTGAACCAAGTGCAGTATAAATCGGCTTTGACCCTGATGTTTTTGCGTAAAGTAGTTCGGTTGGGGCTCGACGCTAGTTACCTTCGAGGAACTTGACCATTAGAGAAACCCTGATTTAGGTCGATCCTAAGTTGGAACGGTCGGAATGCTTCCGCTTCATGGCACACTCGAGAAGACCTAGATCGCAAACCTTGTGATATTCCGTGGGAGTGCCGGGCGGCGCTTTCTGGACTCTCTTCCCGATGGGCTGCTAAGATGTGTTGTCCTACAAGTTGACAAGGGGACACGTTACAATGACAGGGGATGCAAGGGGGAAATTTTATTTTGTAATCACATCCCTAATGACAGTTGCAATTGATAATGACCAACCATGCATCAAGAATGGTTTTGTTAGCATCTTTGATACAAACTATGTCTAAGAGAATGGGTAGATATGTGGATGGATAAGGATGGATGAGTTGGCACCCAAAAGAGGCTACCTACAATTTAGGAAATGTATCCCCTAGGCAAAGAGAAGGGAGAGCATATCATCTTAAATATATATATATATATATGTACTTGCTCAACCATAATTCAATCACCTTTCTTGCATACATTCTTAATATGAATGTCTCTCTCTCATAGCCTCCATAATTTCTTTGCCCTAGACCACACTATTCTAATCACATTTCCATGTGCACAATCTATACAATAGTTGCGAGTGTGATAAATACAATAGCGGGGACTAATATGATGTGCATGGGAGTAAGCCTGGCTCCCACAAAATAATACAACCATAATAATAATATGTCCATAAAGTGCAAAAATAATACAAGTGCCCAAGCATAATATACTACAACCAGGATAAATAATAATCCACTAAAAGTAATGTTGCACACTTGTGCTTTGATTATCTTTGACTTTGCCTTTAATTGTAACCTTTCACATTTACTATTAACATCATCCCCCTTTGAGACTGAGATGTGTGCTAGTTCCATGGCAGTCATGGCAAATTTAGATGCAGAATGCTATGATGATCAATGAAGTAGCTTCGAAGAAGTGGTGGTCCTGATGAACAAGTAATACATGCTACTAAGGAAGAACTATAAGTATTGAAGAAGATGTTGTTCCTACTAATGGTATAGATGATATTGTAGATTTTGTGGGAGAGATACTACACGATACGAGTGTTGGTAATACAATTTGTAGAAGATGGTATTGTGGATGGCAATTTACTTAACTTATGGTCCTTCCAATTGAATACGGTGTGAATGGTTAATAAAAGGAATAGGAGACTGCAAAATATGGAAGATTTGATGTGGATGCAAAAGTGATGATTCATGAGTCTCCACAAACTTTTGTACTTGCAAAGTATAACCTCACGTGTAGTCACTTTGTAGGGGAGAGTGCTACTCTTTTTCCTTGTGGGCATGACATAGAATATTATTGATTGGGAGATGGTTCAAACTCCAGATAAGCTTGAAGTGTTGACTTGAGGACCCAAAATTGCATATAGGTTATGGTGCAAATACAATGTCAGCACACGTGCATACGCAACCTAATACTTAGTTAGAAGACTACTTCATGGGTTCTATTGTTGATGATGGCTAATGAAGCAAGGAAATTTGTATTGTTGAAGATTAGAAGATGTAGAATTGCTGAGAGAAAATGAATTTTTGAGAAATATGTTGCAGAGACACCATTAGGGAGATGGACAAAAGGTGAAGTCCAATCCAATAAGCTCTTGAAGCACATGGTTCTTTGCTAGATCAAACACATACAATAGTTAATGCAATTGGTCCATTTTTGCATGAAGTATCCTTTCCTTCTTGCTTCAAAAGTGATTTGCGGGTAGTGGGATGAATGAAGTAGCATCAGTTATCACTTCAAATTCCCTAACAAGGTCCGAAAGTTTCAAGATAGGTGTTGATACCAAGCTTTGTTTTAGTTTGTCAAAGCTAGATTATTCAGCAGTTGACCATACAATCGATGTTCGCTTCTTCAGATTCGTCAGAGAGACACTATAATCAAAGCATAGTTTTTGATAAAGACCTTGTACCATTCTATCAATCCAAGAAAACTACATATTTCTTTGACAGTTGTTGGCATTGGCCACTCCAGAACGTCTCTGACCTTGGTTGGATCCAGTGAGATTCCTTCCACTAATACAATGAATCCCAGATATTCGATCTGTCGCTTGAAGAATGCACACTTCTTCTTTTTGGCATAAAGCTTGTGTGCCCTCATTGTTTCAAGGATGATACGAAGCTAGGATTCATGATCTTCTTCCTGTTTGGAGTAGACTAAGGTATCGTCAAAGAAGACGAGTACAAAGTCATCAAGATATGGCCTAAAGATGTCTTGCATTAGCCTATTAAAGTTGGCAGGAGCATTTGTTAGCCTGAATGACATGACTAGGAACTCAAAATGTCCATATCTTGTGCCGAATGCCGTCTTTGGGATATCTTCTTCCTTGATCCTTATCTGATAATATCTAGACCTGAGATCAATCTTGGAGAATATATTCACACCTTCAAGATGGTCAAGAAGTTAATCTATCCTTGGAATGGGATATTTGTTCTTAATGGTTGATTGATTCAACCCTCTGTAATCAATGCATAATCGAAGCGTTCCATCCTTCTTCTTCTGGAACAGTAAAGGAGCTCCCCATGGTGAACTGCTAGGACGGATGTAGCCTTGATCTAATAGTTGTTTGAGTTGCTCCTTCAACTCAATCGTTTTCGGGATGGACATTCTATAAGGTCTCTTTGCAATTGGTGCAGCTCCTGGCACTAGCTTAATTTCATGATCAACTTCCCTTTGAGGCGGAAGTTCTGTCAGCTCTTCAGGAAATACGTCTACGTACTTCTTTAGCCATGAAGGTTCTTCACTAGACTCTTGATTCTGATCTAGCTTATTTAGTTTAATCAAATAGACAAGTAGCCCCTTTCTAACTCCTTTTATTAATCGAGATGCTTTGGCTAGTTGAATTTTTGGCTTCCCAGCCTCTCCTTGAGTTGTGATCAATTCCGCTTCAGAATTTTGGAAGGAAACTTGACCCTTTCCACAGTAAATGTGGGTATCATTAGGTATAAGCCAATCCATTCCGAGAAAACACTCGTGGATACCTAGGTTCATAACCCTGAATCTGACCGAAATCGACTTTCCTCCTAGTAGGAATTCCACCTTAGCAGTTTGCCTGGCACAAGTGACCTCACGACCATTTGCTAATTCCACAAGCAAGGTGGGTACATCTTTTGTGACTATTCCTAATCTTCTTGCACAAACTGGTGAAATAAAGGAATGTGTACTGCCACATTCAATCAAGGTTTTGAAACCTTTACCTTGATAATCCGATGGAGTCTAAATCATCGAGAATTGGCGATTCGGCCCTCTCTTGTGAAGAGCGGCATGGACTGTTGCCCTCTCAAAGTCTGCTTCCATGGTCGGGTCTTCTTCATCACCGAACTCCTTTTCAGCAATACTGGTGGTCCTCCCTCTAGCCCGGGTGGCGGCTCCTTGGCCACGGATGGTTCCTTGAGATGGTCCTTGACGTTGTCCTCCGTTAAGCTTGGGACATTTCCTTTTGAAATGACCAGGCTCGTCGCAATGGAAGCAACGGAGATTGCAGCCATTTCCTTAGGTAGGAACAAAATTGTTGACATTGTTGGTCCTAGCTTTCTTCCTTTGTCCCTGATTTTGGCCTTGCGTTCTCTTAGCGTGGGACCTATACACTCCTTTGTTCTGATCCTTGTAAGACCAAGTCTTGTTATTTCTTGGCCTGGTCTGCACCTCCTCTATTATGGGTGCAGCTCGAATAAGTGCATCCTGAGGGTCTGTTGGGTGTATTATTCGAGGCAAGTGTTTATGGGTGGGTTTAATCCGACACAAAACTTCGACACCTATTGTGTCATATCCATTCGTGGTGCATACTTCAAAAGAGAGATGAACTTTGAATAGTATGCATCAAGAGATAGACCAAGTTGTTTTAGCTCATAGAACTCATTCATCTTCTACGTGCAGTAGGCAGGTGGTAGATATCTTCCTCACACAGCTCTTTTTATCTTCTCCCAAGTAACTGACCCTTTCGAGATCCCTTGGTCTCTGCACCATTGCTTCCACCAAAGCCTTGCTTCGCCGGTAAGCTTCACCTAAGTGAGCATTGCTTGGTTGGTGGGTGCAGTACCTACCACTTTGAAGTAATCCTCCATGGATTTGATCTAGATCTCGGCATCAGTTTGGACAGTCCTTCCCTTACCATCAAATTCTGGTGGCTTGATTTTCTTGAGAAGAAACTTCTTCTCCTGAATCATGGTCGTACTTGGTGTAGGGGTCGAACTAGGAATCTGCACTTGGGGTTGTGCCTGGGCATTGAAATTCTTAACGTTAAAAACTTGAGAAGAAACTTCTTCTCCTGAATCACGGCCGTGCTTGGTGTAGGGGTCGGACTAGGAATCTGCACTTGGGGTTGTGCCTGGGCATTGAAATTCTTTATGTTAAAAACTTGCTAAGTGTTTTCTTGCATTACATTTCATTACATGCCCAGTTCGGCTTTTAGCCAAGCGACCTAATCACTTAACTCCGTTACCAATACTTACAACCAAGACAATCATTGATAAAAAAAGTCTATTTCATTCATATGGGCATAGCCCTTCGAGTACAATTATTTTTGGGAAGATGGAACAAGTTGATACATTAATTCGGGGAGAATAAGATTGTGTTACATTCAGCTACGAGAACTGAGTAATAGTATGGATTGGGGTCATGGATTTTCAGGAATTGATAGGTCATTGGAAGATTAGGGTATCCTTTCCTTTGATACCCGTTCTTCTCATAACGTCCCAACACCTTGATTTTGTCGGCAGGGATTACTCGAGTCACTTCCTCATACACATACTTGTTTTGCTTAACCTTTCGATCGCCGCCATGTAGGGTTGTGTTTGCGTGAGCCTCAATGAAGATGAACAACTTCACGATCTTTAAGTCCTTCATCCACTTGATTCTCTTCAAGTTGGTTCGAAGGTACGCAAGTCGGTGGGCAGCTATGTAATAGATTCCTGAATCACCCATCCATCTCCATTCCATGTACAGGGGTGAAGGATACCTAGCCTCCATCGGTAGTCCGAAGCACGCATCACAGTTACAAACATAACCTGGAACACCAAGAATCTATTCCATGCTTCGCGACTCTACAAGTCAACATCGATAAGTAAGTAAGGAAATTTTCTTAACAGCAACCTTTGCTCTACTTCTCCTTCATTAAGTTTTCTTGTAAATATTAGTTCTTCATTGGTTTGCTCTGATACCAACTGTAACGTTTCCACCTGTTCACTCGAAAGATATGTCTTAGCAGCCCATCGGGAAGAGAGTCCAGAAAGCACCACCCAGCACTCCCATGGAATGCCACGGGATTTGTGATCTAGGTCTTCCCGAGTCTGCCACGTAGTAGAAGCATTCCAGCCATTCCCACTTAGGACCAACCTGAATCAGGGTTTTCCTAATGGTCAAGTTCCTAGAGAGTAACTAGCGTCGAACCCTAGGTGAGCTACTTTACGCAAAAACGTCAGGGTCGAAGTGGATTCATACTGCACTTGGTTCAAGGAGAATGGGAAACGAGAGGGATGCAAAGCTCAACCTCTTTGCCCATAAGACATAGTCCCATTCCGTTCCCCTAAAACAGCACAAATCGGGATTCTAGCTTCCTAGATTCTAAGTCATCGTTCCTTGCTATCAATTTCCTTTTAGAAAAGTTCTCGGCCAACCGGGACCACCCTTCCATAGGACGGACCCATGGCCACATCCACTGCACTTTCCTCAAGGTTTCTTTAGTTGTCTAATTACCTACCACATTTAGTTTGACATGTAAAAACAGCTTCCTTAATTAGCCAATGATTCACCGGTTCTTTCATGTAATCTTAGCATTGACATAGAAAAACAATGTCAAACAAGTTCCTTTTCAATAATTGATCTTATTTATTAGTCTTTTGAATACATCATATAATCCATCCCGTAGGCTAATCCATAATCTGCCCGAAGGCAATCCATAATCCGCCCGAAGGCTAATCCAGTAATCCTCAGGGATTGCTATTCCAAGTTTTCACCCGTAGACTAGTATGCGGACCTCGAGATCCAATCCTGAGTCACGTTGGCCTCTTGTGCAGGACCCAGAGGCAAGGGATTTACGGCTAGAGCCCCTTGGCACCCAAGCGTCCTCCTGCTCCAAGTAGCACCCATGGAGAGACCTCTCACGGCGGGTTCGGTCCATGTACCTAGCGCGGCTAACAACCCCCTTGGGCAGACAGTTGGTGGTGGTAACTGATGCTGCCTCTCCCTCCAGGCCTTCAACCTGAAGCATTAATTATTTTTCCATCTTTAGTTCTTTGAGAAAAGCAATACAAACAGTACTCCTAAACTGTACAAACACAATCAATCCAGTGGTCGTTTGTTTGGCCAATTGCTAAGGAGTGAATCCTTCTCTCCGAATGCATCCAACATTTGATCCGGGGTCGATTGTGACTTGGAAAGATCCCCAAGGGTTTATTGTTTGTTTACCCTACTATCCTTGGGTAAGGGTTTATACCCTGTTAACCCAAATTAACAAACATCTTAGGTTCCTCAAATTAAGATAGTAAATCTTGGCAACTTTGTCACTCTAACTTGATTTGTCAATTGCTTGCTAGGCAATTCATAGTTACCCTAACTTGGCAACTCAGCCTCATACAAGGGTGATGTAACACGATGACTACTCATCCTCTTGCAAGTTAAACTTGTACTTAGAACCTGCCAACCTTGTTTCAAGGAGTGGCAAATCTATCTTGTGATTTAACACAAAGCCATGCGACGTTGCAACTTGTTGCACGAACAAGTGTCACACCTAACTTGGAGAATCATTTCTCCCATCAAATGGCATTCCTTGGTCAAGAAATATTTTTGGTCAAATGTAGGGTTTGGGATGTCTTTTGATCCAACTCAACCCTAACCATACTAGGCTGTTTGGCCCTAGGGTTTCTAAACTGAATCGGAAGTCTAGTATTAGGCCAATTTACCCTAAAGTAAAAACCCTAGATCGTTATTGTATGGATGACCAATTAACCCTAACATTTCGTGAATGTGGTAGGATCTTGGGATCAAAAGTCTTGACTTGGTGTCCCAAGTGCGATACTAGGTAGAATTTTTAATGTAGCTAAACCCTACCTAGCACTTTGAGGTGTTCGTTGTATCAACTAGTTATGCTTTTAAGAATCCCATGTGGGTTATGTCATAACAAGTGATTTAGCTAAATCAGTCTACTTGTCTTGCCATAAGAAATTATCTTTTCTTAGAGACGCTAATATTTGTCCTAAAAGGTGTAAATAGTTGCAAGACATCACATTACATGCAAATATGTGATTCATTGACATTTTCCTTCTATGCAACTATAAAACGTAAAATGACAAACCTATTCCTTGCCTAATCTATAATGATAGACAATTCATGGCTAACTCATATAAAAGCCTATGTTGAATTGCATCAAGAACTATACGTATAAACCCTTTGTTCGATGCATTGAATTCATGATTTAATATGAAATGCATCTTTTTCTAAAAAACTTCGATAAAGAAGTTCATGAATATCATGAGACCATTATTGATTTTAATTTGTCCTTCGACACTTAATGAACCTAGGATGCAATTAACATCGCATGCAATGTGCATGGTATATAAATCCCTTCCATGTAATGCAATTGCTTGGACAACATTTTTATGGACGTCGATGATTATTTCCTACAAGTCACATCTAGGGAATCATTGCTTAAATGCATTAAGTGCTTGTTCTTTCTTGCGAGGAAAACAAGGATGCATTTAAACGATTCCATCTTTTTTTTAATCTATGCAAAATGTGTTTAGGATTGCAACTTTGGAAACGCAAGCAAAGTGGAACATGCTACTAAAAACTCATGAGACGAATGAATAATTGCATCCATAACTTTCCCCATGAAAATTAAACATGCCCAATGCATTCCTTTTATGCAGAATTAAACTTCTAAGAACCTGGGTATGAGGACTCGCAACGATGTCCACGTGAAGACTTGGGTTGGAGGCTCCCGCATGAGCACCTTGCGTCTTTTGTTTGGGGGCCATCGATGACGTAGACTCTTGACTCCACAACTCGTCCTTGCCTTTATCTGGTCTACGAACTTCCTCCAGCCTTTGGGCAAATCAGTTTGGAAATCTGCCTACTCCATCCCTTGCGCAGAAATTATCCTTTCAAGACATGGTTATAAAAACTGAGGATAAACCGTGTGTACAAGGCTTATGGACGCTTTGTCTTTAGAAGCTTCTGTGTGAAACAAAATGATGTGGAGGGGAAATGATTGGGGAGGAGGGATGAAGGCGACGATTGAGGGAGATGGAGATGACGATAATGATGATGGCGATGGCGATAACGCAGGCGACAGCAGGCCAATGTGGGGTGGTGTGGCCGCTGATGGCGACGGCCTGGGCAGCACGGCGGCTTCATCTGTCCTCTCTCTCCCTTCCACCCTTCCCCCAAGCTTAAGGGGAGTTTATATAGGCTAAGGGGGGGAGAGGTATCCACACACGTGGCTTGTGTGCATGCCTCCTCCCTCATGCTTCCCCACACCACTTAGCTTCTCTCCCTCTCACACTCCTCTCCCCTGCCATGCATTGGCGGAGGGGAGGGGTTATTATTAAAAAAAAATTGCACTAAAGTTATCCATTAACCCCTTTTTCCCCATGAAGTCTGTTCTTGTGCGGCTTGCAGGTTTTAGCCTCGGCCTTATTTGCACAACGCGGTTGGGGTTTATTATCGCGCGCGTAGGGTAAGCACTTAACCACCTCATTTACCGATGTGGGAGATTATGTTAATTTTATTTTTGCACGGATTACATGTCTTCAATATTTCGAGGCGGAAATATTACAAAGCAAGGCACAAGGACAGCCTCAAAAATCAATTCAAAGGCAAAAATTGTGTTTTTAAATGCAAGGCACCCTAAAAACTGTTATAAAAGAGCGCCACGCTCCCTCCTATGCAAAATGTAAAAGGTAAACACGGACATATGCTAAAGAATAGGGCAAGAGAATGGAAATGGAAAAGAGGACCTTGCCACAATGGCTGGTCATGTAAAAAAGGGATGGGTGCCCAAGGGATTTTAGAGCATGTATATAAACTCCAAAAGTGAATGAGAGCTCATTATTTGGTGTGTGGAAAAGTGGACTCTTCTTCTTCTCTCCTTCTCTTCTCATGCTTGCTTGCTTATGAGTGCTTGAGGGAGGGAGTGTGAGTGGGTGAGGGAGTGAGTATGTGAGGGTGAGGGATCTTGGAGGTGAAGCCCTCCACCATCTCCTCTCTTCTTCTTATCTTCTCTTCTCTTCTCTCATCTCACGTGTGGCTATGGAAAGGAGGATGGAGCTTGGAGGAAGAGGCTTGAGGAATCTTGAGCTTGCATCACGAATCGTGGAGCTATCGAAGTGGTTGAGAGAGGAAGAAACTAAATTGGGAATCACGGTAAGCTCACTACACTCATAGAGAGGGATAGCTCATCGGCTATGGGAGAGGTAGCCATTAGTGCTCGCTTGAAATGCTCAAAGGAATAAGCGGTCCATGGGTCTTGGCATTTGAGCAAGAGCTCCCTTTACACCTTGGCAGCTTGAATATCTTGTCTGATAATCTTTATTTGATCATCCATTTCTTCTAACATTTTTCTCGAAGTTTCTACCCTTAGAGTAGGATCAGAAAAATTAAGTGGCATATGGCAATCTTGACCATATAGAGTCTAAAATGGAGTCATCTAAATACTTGGATGATAGGAGGTATTATAAGCAAATTCCACTAAGGGTAGATATTGAATCCACCTTCTTGGTTCCTTGTTGTAATATGCGCGTAGAATATCCTCAATCACCTAGTTAATTAGTTCTATTTTCCCATCGGTTTTTGTGGATGATAAGTAGTGCTGTTGGGTTCCAATGGATTTAAATAAAAATTTTCAAAAATGTGATGTGAAAATAGAATCACGATCACTGATGATGCTTTTAGGGAACCCATGTAACCTAAAAATCTCTTTTACAAAAATTCTTGTAATGCTTGAAGCTTTGTAATTGGTTTTTTTTGGAATAAGATGAGAAACCTTTGTTAGCGTGTTTAGTATCACCATCATTGAGTTATATACTCCTTGTACAGAAGGTAACCCAACTACAAAGTCCATGCTAATAAACTCCCATTTCATATGGGGAATGTTAAGTGGCTATATTTTTCCTAGTAACTTGATACGTTCAGATTTTACCCTTTGGCAATTTAGACATTCAGTGACATACTTAAGTACCTCACTCTTGAGTCTTTGCCAGTAATAGCTTTTCTTGATAGCATTAAGAGTTTTTGCATAACCTAGGTGTCCTGAAGGGAGAGTCATGTGCTTCCTAAAGTAATCTTCTCTTGAGAGTCTAACTTGAAGGAATACATAATCTCATTCTGAAATAAACAAGTCCTTTGTCCTCATCATTTGAGAATTCTTGATACTTAGTCTTGAATTGGGGATCTTGTTCCTTATTCTGAACTTCCCAAAATAATTGTTGATAGTTTGGGTTCTTATTTGCTCATCCTTAATCAACTCAATGATAGGATTAGTCGGCATTGATACCATTATAGCTATAGTTTTTACCCTAGATGGTCCTTTAGCATGATAAGAGCATTAAGGAAGGCTTTATGACGAAGGGCATCTGCCTACTACATTTTCTTTACCATGTCTAAACTTAATTTCAAAGTCATACTCCTGCAAAATTTTGATCCAACGTCGTTGCCTCATATTAAGATTAGGCTGAGTAAAAATCCACTTAATACTTTTATGATCTGTGACTAAGGAAAACTTATTTCCAAGCAAGTAATGTCTCCATAATTTGAGAGCGTGGATAATAGCTAACAACTCCTAGTCATGAGTAGCATAACTCTTTTCATGGGCTTTCAACTTTCTCGAAGAGTAAGCTATAGGCTTCTTGAATTAGTACCCATCCCAATACAAAAGAGTTGGCATTTGTGACAACTTCAAATTCCTTGCTTAAGTTAGTTAGCCTTAAGATAGGAGTAGTTATCAAACTATGCGTTAGTTGCTCAAAGCTAGATTGTTCAATTGGTGTTTAGATTACGGCAACCTGCTTTTTGAGTAGGTCTATAAGAGGTGCTACGATTTGGGCATAGTTTTTTATGAATATCCCATACCATCCTATTAGACCTAGAAAACTTCTCAGTTTCTTGATAGTGGTTGGGAGCGGCCAATCTTGAACATCTTTGACCTTGGCAAGATCTACAGATATACCTTCAGCAGACACTATGAATCCCAAGTATTATCAATCTTCCTTTTGAATAAGGCGCACTTCTTAAACTTGGCATACAACTTGTGTGTTCTCATTGTCTTTAGGACAATGTGAAGATGTGGTTCTTCATCTTTTTCCTCCTTAGAATAAGTTAGGACGTCATCACATAATACATTAAAAAATCATCGTACGTCTTGCATTAACTTGTTGAAGGTGGCTAGGGCATTTGTCAACCCAAATGACCATATCTTGTTTTGAAGGTAGTTTTAAAAATATCTTCATTCTTGATTCTGACGTGATAATATCCTGACCAAATATCGATCTTAGAAAATATCCTTGCTCCTTGTAGACAATCAAGAACCTCATCTATCCTCGGGACCGGGTACTTATTCTTCATCGTTACATGGTTTAGCCCTCGGTAGTCGATACAAAGATGGAGAGTTCCATCTTTCTTCTTTTGGAATAATATTGATGCTCCCCCCATGGTGAACTACTTGGCCGGATATACCCTTGATCTAATAGTTGTTTGAGTTTCTCTTTGTTGAGATGGCAAGCTCAACAGGTGCGGACATTGATTATGGAACGCCTAGCTAGATGGATCCACACGTCTACACTTACCACGTTGGTAGTCATTATGACACTCACATGGCCACACTGACTTATCACTTATTATATTTAGTTTGTTATACCTACCTATAACTGGTAAAGATATAGTGCCAATTGATTAGTGTAGTCGATTATGCACTCTTTGACTTAGAAGGACACTTTCCTTTATGTTGTATCTTATCTATTGTCAAGAATCGCGTGGTGGGGGGATTCGCTCAAGATGTTGCGCCGAACACACATAGAATGCACAAGGAGAAGCTCACTCAAGAGACAAGAAGAGAGATGGAGGCCAAAACGTTTTCTTGCTGGTTTCTTCTTCTTCTTCCACACACTTTTCAATGTACACAAAGTATAGATAAGATACAACATAAAGGAAAGTGGCCTACTAAGTCAAACAATGCATAACTGACTACACCATTCAACTGGCACTATAACTATGCCAGTTGTAAATAGGTGTAACAATCTGAATATAATAAGTAATGAGTCTATGGCCATATGAGAGTCATAATGACCACCGATGTGCTAAGTGTAGATGTGTGGACCCATCTAACCAAGTGGTCCATCATCAATGTCCGCATGTATTGAGCTTGTCATCTCAACATCTATACTTTGTGTACATTGTATAGTGTGTGGAAGAAGAAGAAAAATCAGCAAGAAAAAGTTTTGGCCTCCATCTCTCTTCTTGTGTTCTTGAGTGAGCTTCCTCTTGTGTATACAGTGTGTGTTTGTGGCGTAGTAGCTCAAGCAAATCCCCCCATCACGCAATTCTTGACATGGTATCAGAGTCGCGTCACTATGAGAGGCTAATTTTGAAGGCTGAAGTGAAGGAGAAGAAGCAAGGTTCAAGCAAGCAAGCAACGAGTAAGAAGCTCTCCCATTCTTCCACTCTCTCTCTTGGATAGTGCCTGTGGAGGCACCGAAGGCACGGTAGAGCAAAAATCTTAGATTGCTATGAGATTTGGTGTGAAAGCAAAGCATTGTATATTCTGTAGAAAAAGGCCTTTAGGGATTACCCGTAGTTATTTTGGGTGACTGAGGCCATTTCAGGCCCCATTTTAGAGCTGCAAGGTTGCGGAGAGCAGTTTCAGGGTACACTGTGATTTCGGCTATACTGATCGAAAGTGGGTGCACAGGTTACAGATTTCGAATCTGTAATTTTTGAGGTGTTTGTAGGAAGCAAACATAAGGTTTATCTGCAAATAGGTTGCAGATTACATGTACTATTGAGCAGTCAGTGAAAAAGGTTGATTGGTGTAGTGTTGTGCATGTGTTGTGAAAGATTGCAGAAGACTAGCTTGCTGTGTTGTATCCTTGTTTGTGATAATGGCAGAGAACAGTGGAAATCCCATTATTGAGAAGCTCCACAAGAACAACTACCCTTCATGGAAGTTCTGTGTGACAAACTTCCTCATTGGAAAGGGCCTTTATGAGTTTATTTCAGGTAAAGAAAAGGAGCCAAAGCTAGGTATCCCTCCGACTGGCAGATGAATTAAAAGCATGGAAAGAATGGAATGCAAAAGACAAAAAGGTGATGTACTGGTTATCTGCAGTCATTGATAATATGATGTTGGGACATAGCAGGAATGCAGAAGCTTCACATGCAGCTTGGAAAATTTTTGAGAACATGTTTTCAGTAAATACAAAGGCACGAAAGATTCAACTCAAGCAAGAGTTGAACGCCTTTAAGAAAGGGAAAATGTCTATCAATTAGTATGTGTTGAACATGAGGAGCATTGCAGATGCTTTAGGAGCGATTGATGCAATGCCTAATAATGATGATTTGGTTTCATCCACTTTGAGTGGCCTTAACAATGAGAAGGCATGGAAATCGTTTGTTACTTTAGTATATGTACGAAAGCCATTTCTAGATTTTGATGAGTTGATCTCTCTCATGATTACTGAAGAGATCAATATGTAGGGCGACGCATATGAAAAAAATGGTGAACAAGTTCAAGCATTTTACTCAAGTTCAGGAAGGGGATGTGGCAGATCCTCTTCGAGAGGCTGTGGTATGGGACGTGCTGGCAATAACCAGCAAAACATATTCAATCAGCAATTTGGTCAAATGCACGTTTCAGGAGGCTGAGGAAACTTTCGAGGCAGGGGGAGCTCTAGAGTAAGAGGTGGATGGTAGAATAGAGGTTCTGGAAATTCTGCTATTGTTTAATTCACAATTGACTTTATATTCATGAAGGGAGTGGACTACAATATCCTATTGGGTCAATCCTGGATGTGCAATGCCAGAGCTATCAAAGATTGGGGGAATGGTCTCATCTTCCTAGGCAATAGAACAGAAGCTGTAAGGGTAGAAATGGACTCCTCGAAGATTACACCAGCCAACCTCAATGCCATTTTTGTGATGCTTAAGGGTGATGCTCAGATCAAGATATCCTACGAGCCCCTGACTAAGTATATCCCATGTTCTGAAGATGAGCAAGATTGGATGCATGTCCTTGCTACCATCGACCTATCGTTCTCCAACAATGAGGAGTACAAACATGCCATTAAAATGATCGGCAAGCCCAAGGGTACACCCTTGGTATCGGTCTGCATGATGGCAGGAAATCTTCGCAAAAGATCCAACCCTGTCACTTTCCAAGAGCCAAACAACAAGAGGGAACTCCATGAGATTTTAGAGTATTTGACTGGCTCGCAATCTAGCAACAAATTTCAAGCCACTCCAAGATCTCGTAAATGAACAATGGACCAGGGTGCATGACCTAAACCTCATGTACAATTGGGTCCTAGTCCCCAATCAAAGACACGAGACATACCAAGACCTAGGAGACAACGAGTAGTCAAATGAAGATGCTTCCGATGACAAATACAAAGACTATTGCTCCTTCAGTGACGAGAGTGAGGGTAAGATAGATACCATAGAATATGACATTGAAGGACGAGAGATAGAACAAATACAAGTAGACTCCAAGCCACAGAGAAAGAACACCTTTAGGATAGAGCGAGGAGTCATGCGCGTGGATTGTGACCGTGCTTGGTTGGAACATATAGGAGCCATAGACTTTGAACAAGTAGGCCTAACCCAAACAGGTACCATGCAAGTGCTTAGAATAGAGTCGCCGTCTAAGCTACGACCACCGGGAGAGACTACCTCTTCTAGCGAAGATAGGGATCTTGATTCTAAGTCGGAAGTGAGTTTAGAGAGCAACCCAAAAATACCTAGGCCTTCCAAAACTAGACGTACCAAGGGGGACCTACCTGTCCACATGAGGCGCATACAATTAAAGGAACAAAGGGCAAAACATCCTAAGGATGCACAAGTAGATGAACAACAAAAACCACAAGACCTCCCTAAGAGATTTATGAAGTCCAATATGGGTGATAGTGTAGTGATCCTACTAGGTGCCAAATGTCAAGGGCAAGCAAGTGAACCCATAGAGGGACCTGCCAAAGTTAAGGAGGGTAACCTAGCCCAGGAAGGGGAGACACCCCGACCTATTTTTATTGTTGATGACTTGACAGAGGAAGAGGAGAGAAGTCTTTTTGCTCTCTTGCAAGAGTATATAGACGTATTCTATTGGTACTTAGAAGAGCTTAAGGGGGTAGATCCAAGTGTAGTGACTCATAACATACCCATGACGCCAGACACAATGCCAATCAAGCAGCGAGACTGTACCTTATGAATTCAAAACACGCTCATGCGGCCAAGGAAGAGATTGACAAGTTGATGAGAGTGGGATTCATCTATGAAATTGAGCACACAAATTGGGTGTGTCACCCATAGTCATTGTAATGAAGAAAAATGGAAATATTAGAGTGTGCGTCAATTACAATAAGGTGAATGCTGCCACTAATAGGGACAACTACCCATTGTCGTACACCAAGCACATGCTCAAGAGAGTGGCAGGCAAAGAGGCCTATAGTTTTCTAGACGGCTTCTCTGGATACAATCAGGTGCAACTTCATCCTGACGATAGGCACAAGACTGCATTCGCCAAACTGAGTGGGGTGTCTTTGCCTACATAGTTATGCCCTTTGGATTGACTAACGCTCCAGTCACATTTCAACACCTTATGTGCACTATATTTAAAGACATGCTCAAGAAAGAGTTAGAAGTCTTTGTAGACAACTTGTGTGTTCAATTGACCTAGAGAGAACACTTAGACAAACTCTGAGCAGTCTTTTAACAGTGTCGCCTATATCATCTCTCTCTAAATCCCTTAATGCCAGTTTTGGATAAAGCACGGATGCATCCTAGGGCACGTGGTGTCAAAGAATGGCATTGTCACATACTTTTCGAAATTAGGGTCATTGTTCATCTTCCACCCCCAACCAACTATAAGGGAGTTCAATGCTTCTTAGGGCATACAGGGTATTATCAGCGATTTGTGCTAAATTATAAATTGATTGCTAGACTTCTATACAATTTATTGATTATATTCAAATGGACTTCCAACTCGCATATGAGGAATTGAAAAAGGCTCTGACCACAACACCAACTCTATGAGCCCCAGATCGGACCATTACCTTCCACGTGCATATTGATGCTTCAAAATTCGTTGTGGGGGCAGTGTTGTGCCAACCTCGCAAACACAATCTCAACTATCCAGTGAGCTTTGCTAGCAGTCAACTCACTGAGACCAAGATGAACTACTCAACGGCAAAAAGAGAAGGTTTGGCCATGGTATTTGCCGTGAAGAAATTTTGGCATTATTTATTAGCCACTCCTTTCACTTTCTTTGTCGACCCATCAAGCCTTGCTATATTTAGTAAACAAACCTTGTGCTATAGGATGCATAGCTTGATGGCTCCTTCTACTTTTAGAATTCGACTTCTCCGTGGTTGTATGAAAATGAAAGTAGCACTATATGGCCGATCGCATGTCACGCATCCCCATGGGAGAGGCCGTTAGACAAGGCATTGCTGATGAGTTGCCAGACACACACTTATTTAGCCTATCCAGAGAGAGATTTATTTCAAGCGGACTTGATGCCATATTTGGCAGACGACATAGTCCAAGTGCTTGAGTATGGACTACCTGAATGATTGATGGAGAAAGCCCGACTTAGGTGACTTATCCTCAAGATTCAACCCTATTAGTTGATAGCAGGCCAACTATATAGGCTAGGGCAAGATGGATTGTTGCATAGATGCGTATGCGAGCATGAGATGCATGATGCACTCTCAGAGGTGCACAACGGAATCATTGGAGGACACTTTAGCAAAGATACAATAGCCCGCAAGGTGTTGCAGTCTCAATTGTGGTGGACCACGCTTTTTCGCAATGCGGCACAATTCATGAAGCACTGTGATGAGTATCAGCAGACAAAGGTCCCAATTCACAAGGATTAGATGGAGCTAACCCCAATAATTGCATGATAACCCTTTGAAAAATGGGGAATTGACTTCATAGGACCCATTAGTCCTGCAGCACAATACTTGCAAGCCACGTACATCATTGTAGCCACTAACTATCTAACAAAATGGGCAGAAGCAAGAGCTACAAGAAAGAATGACACTAGAACGACTGCCAAGTTCCTATGGGAGCACGTAATCTTACAACTTGGCTACCCCATCAAACTGGTTAGCGACCAGGGCACACACTTAATTAATGAAGTGATTGAGAATCTTCTATCCACCTTTCTAATTATCCATTAGAAATCCTCGCCATACTACCCTCAAGCAAACGGCAGGGCAAAATCCACAAATAAAATTCTAGTAAATGTCATGACCAAGGTAGTCTCTGTTTTGCGCAGTGACTGGGATAACAAGTTGATGGCAACCTTGTGGGCTTGCCGCACAGCCTATAAAACGGCTGTAGGCCAAATGCCTTTTAGGTTGATCTATGGAACTTAAGCAATTCTACCCGTAGAGTTCTTCATTCCTAGCCTAAGGATCGCAGTTCATGAATGATGGAAAGGGAAGGAGTCATGGAGGGAACATCTAGTTGAACTCAAATGCCTCTCAAAAACTCGACCTCTAGCTACCCATGCGCTGGTTTGACAAGCATGTCAAGAAATGAGAGTTTGAACAGGGAGACTTAGTGATCTTGTACTCCATTAAGGGGCATAAATAGAAAATGAAGTTTAAAGGTCTAGGGCCTTTCAAGGTTCGTGCCATCAACCGAACTGGTAATGTCGAACTCAAGACTCTAGAAGGCAAGGGCATAGGCTTCTTCAATGGTAGTCGCATCAAGAAGTACTACCCTCCCATGCATCCTCTCCATAAATTACCAATGTTAGAAGTAGCCACAATCACGAAGATTGACGATGAAAATGAGGAAGCTGTAGAACTTGCTTACCTCTACATCACGATCACTGCCAAAGTAGACATGCACTTTCAATGCTTTGATTGATGAGGGAGCAGACTTCAATGTCTTAACCCATGATCATTGGACCCACATTGTTAAACCACGATTACACCCTACTACTGCCAAACTAAGCCCATATGGGGGCCGTCAATCATATGTACTCCTAGGGAAGTGCATGGTTGCACTTTCTATCGAGTCTAAGAGCATACCAATTATCTTTTATGTGTTGCAAAACACTAAAGATGCAAGCACGGAGTCGTTGCCAGGTCAAACCATTAAAAAGCAAGCTCACTGCAATGTCAATTATGAGTCGCTGTGTATCCACCTAGCCATTGGCAATGTCTGCATAGTAGCAACCTTCAGCAAAGGGCTGCGCGACTCCTACGAGATCCGCAAAGCCACCAGTAGAAGCACCTACGGCCAAGTCTAAGGAGGGGATTGTAACTTGTTACAACCCACCAAGCCTCTATGCCAGCAACCCACTAAGGCCAAATCCAATGCCCATGAACCTCAGTTCAGAAGGGTACCTACAATCATGCCTTTGCAAGGCTAAGAACACTACCTCAAAACCTAGGAGGTTAAGACAAAGCTACAGATAGCGACGTACGGTCAAGCCGTGATGGGTTCCTAAGACCCTATTGCAAGCACAAGGCTACTATGAGAGTAATGTCTGGATATGGATCCCTAAGGCTAAAGCAACCAAAGGGACTAATCAAACGCCACCCTCACGCTTAACCATACACAGTCATACAACGTGTCAAGGCCTAAAGCCACATAAGTCTCAAGACACCAAGCCCATAGACTCAAAACTGATTATGCCCATGAAGACTGACCAAGTCTATCGGCCCAAATCTCAGCCTGCTACTCCCAAACTAGTACCATGTAACTCTACCAAGACTTAGGAAGCTACATCTGCAAGTAGCAGTGCCCCATTAGTAGTCTAGTCCCAGCTCATGTTGTGCAAGGGACCCAACAGCAATCTCAAGAATAATCAAAACCGTAACCATCTGCTGCCAAACTCTCTAATTCTGTCAAACCCCAACCATCCCCGCAAGACTTAGACCCTCCTATGGGCGGAAATAATTCTTGACATTGGATGAAAATCTAGCTGAAGACACAGGGGATGATGTTATTGCTTGCCTTAGATGCTTAGATGCCACATTCATGTCGATGGCTCTGAGCTATGACTGCTTAGACTTGGACCTGTTGCAAGAGCCCTTAGCAACCAAAGTTCATACGATACCTTCTTCATGGGACACATTCAAATTCGCATTCATCAAAGCACCCAACTTAGATCTGCAGAATTGCTTAGCACTGAGATATCTAAAGATCAAGCCATCAAACAATGTCTCATCACATCATACGATAAGTGAGCTACTTCTGCTATCACTGACCAAGAAATCAAGGAGTTGAAATAGCTTGCCTAAACTGAATCCTTGTTCTTACAGAACTTGTATGCTCTTCAATTGCGATGGAAACTTGAAGGATGCCAAATAATGACCAATGTTGAGCAACGATGTGCAATCATGACATCGGAGTATGACCCAACTTATGTCACTCCAACCTCGTACAGGGTGTTAACAACTATTTGTGGCCGACCCATGGAAGAGCACATCAAAGGGCACCCTTACCTTGATTGCCTCACTCTTGACCAAGGAAGAGTTACATAATGCTAACTGTGTCGACTCCGACGACTTCCTAACATATGTCGTTACTTACATCACACACATAGGCAATCGACCCTTCGATCTGGACCACAAAGCTCAGTTTGAAGTACAATCCAAACTTCTATGCTTGGCTTATGCGAAGGTAAACACTCGACCCGTAGGCTAAATGCCCTTGACCTGCTAACCTTCAATCCTAAGAAGGATTCTTCTCAAATCGGAAAGGGGAGGGGGTAAGGTGAGTCAAATCAAAATAGTCAAATTAGAATCAATCAAAATCAAGCAAACACATAAACACATAAGAAAAAACACACCGTCATGAAAACCTCAGTCTACACTTTAACATAGAAAGGAAAGATACATGTTAACTTGTGATTGAGGAAAACCATCACAAGAATTTTGAAATAAAGGGTGAAAAGCCTGAAAGGAATGTTTATTTTGGAGCTTAAATGTTTTCATTCAACAAACATGAAGTCTTTCTTTTTAGCAAATAATTATTTTGAAAGCATTAATGGGAATCATGGTTCATAACAAGAATTAAAGATGTCACAGCAAGATCGTGCTCATCAAATCCCTTTCACGAAGGATGAGAAGACATAGTATGGCATTAGTGTAGAAAACCATGCTTATAATCAGTTGAAATTCCGCAGTATCCACAATCTCGAGGAGATGGTAGCCAAGGAGGAGGCTGCAAGGAGAGTGGTGGAACAGTGTAACCTCTGAAATTACCTAGAGAAGTTTACACAGGATCCTGTCCACACAAAGTGCGTGGAATTTTTGAGAATGTACAACCCCAATCAAGAATGCGGAACAGTGATTGTGGAAAGAGGGGAGAACGCTAAACAGGTGCAAGTGTCATTGAACCAGGTCTTGGTGGAGAAGGCACTGGGGTTGGAACCTAAGATAGAGAAGAGACATAAGAGAGATGTGTATACTATGCTAAAGATGAAGAGGGAGGATGTCTTGACAAATGACAACATCAGCATACAGGATATCCCTGATGCTAAGGCCCACATGCAGGCAAAATTGGTACACTTACTCTTCTCCAACCAGAGCTATAACTCCCTCATGTACCGAATGAATGTGCTTGTGCTAGAGAATGTGGCAGCCCACACCTTGGATGAGGTAGACTGGAATGGCTACATGCGCAAGACTATAGACCAAGCAGCCAAAGCACTAGCTCTGGGCAGCAGACTGGCAAACAGAGAGTCCCTAGCCTCTAAAAGTACGAGAGAAAGAAACCTTCCTCGAAAGCCTCTTTCATTGGATATGGAAGTGTGCTGACAATCATCATCCAGGAGGTTGTAAAAGAAGCTCAACAAGAAGAAGGAGAGGATGAGACTCCAGATAGGTTGTCGATTCACCAGGAGAAAGAGCCATCGAGTAACATGACAAAAACTTGGATAGAGAGGGAGGATCAAGAGGCTCAATCTAGAAGGAAAAAAGTAAAGAAACCCACTAAAAGGATAGCTTAAAAGGAGAAACAAGATGAGGGCAGGAAGAAGGAAAAAGAAGATCTAGTGTTAACCCTCAGACAAACAAGGTGGAAAATCTAGAAAATCTAAAGTCGAAACGGAAGACGAAGGCACGCCAAGAAAAATATGGAAACACAAAAAGTGTAGAAAAGTCTTAAATAAAGGAAAATGATGCACAAGAAAAAGCGCAAGTCAATACTTTTGTAAAAGAGCACAAACGCATCATGATTTAATTTAAAGAGTGTCGGGCTCTCACCCGTGCAATTTGTAAAGGTATATGGGCGGTAGGAAGGAAGCTAGGAAGATAGAAGGACAATGGAAAAAAGGGCCTAGGCCACGACCGGACATGTAAACAAGAGGGATAAGGGGATCATTGCCCAAAAGGGATTTAGGGTTTTGTATATAAAGTTGAAAAGTGAATGAGAAGCTCATTCTTTTGTGTGTGGCTAACAAGAGTACTCTTGATGGGACCTGAAATGGACCGGCACTGGCTATGGCACTAGCCGAACCTCATGCTCATAACAGACAAACACACCCTCACGGTCTCGTGGACTAGGAGCGTCTATCTATTGCTAAAGGACAAACTGCCCTAAAGCTTAATCTATGCGTTTATAGTTTTATAGTTTTGTAGTCCAACGTTTCCCTTTCTATAAACTCCACAGAGGGAGAACCCATACAGATTGGCAATAAATACCACGATAATCATATACATGGAGGCAACCTCTCGATAGAAACACCGCGGCCCCACTGCAGCTCTCCTACATCGTGGGGATTGGCCCCTTGATGCACTGCTCAACATATAAAACAAACGAACAAATTCCACTCTTCCATTCCGAATCCAGGAGTATCATGTGTCCTTTCCAAATAATCCCCCAAGAAATGAATGTCTATCCTACGGCTTAAGATGCCTCTCCACACTCAACGTGGGTCATTGTCATTGAAAACATGTGCTATGCATCCAAGTTCTTCTTATTTTGATACCATGGTTTCATGCACATGCAAAATGAATGATCCTAAAGTGCTCAAATGTCATTTTCAAATCACCGACGTGCTTGTGCATAAACAAGCTTTTATGCTTATTCATTAACTTGTTGCAGCGATGAAAGGATAGCACCAAGATAACACTCGTGCTACTACCCTCTTAATCAAAATAACACGGACTCTATGATATGAAATGCATCAGAAAATCAGCAACAATCAGCACGCAAATCACACCATTTAAACATCCCAACCCCCTACGTTTAGGTATTGCTTTCGTTGCATAGGTGTAGAGGTTCATTTTATCATGTTTTGATGTAGAAAAAATAATAAATCACAAAATTTGACAAAGAGATAGGGAAAACTAAGGCTAAACCTCATGCTTTACCACTACCACACATCCACAAATAATCCTTATATTTTTCCTTATTTTTCCAAGACATATTTCTATTTTTCTCCTTAATTTTTCTATTTTCTTGATTTATTTGGCAATAAAATATGCTATTTTTTTATTTTTCTTGTCCCAATCACTTCAACATACTAACATTCAATTTATCTTCCATATTTCCCCCATGGAAACACTTTTTTCCCACCCGAAATGGAAAAGCTAAAATTTTGCCACTTAAAAATCGCATTTCGGGTTTATGGAAATTAAATAAAGCATGTAAATCATTGCAAAATCAGAATTTTCTGATACACAACAATTACTCATAATGAAACCAACACACAAACAAATTTTCATCCAATAAGAACATAATGATCATCATAAACTATAAAAAATCCTTCATTTTCTTCATAAAAATGGTCATACCGTGTTTTTACATAACCCAAGACTCCTTGAATGAATGCATAACCAGCAAATGGAGCCTCCATTTCTCTCAATCCAATGTTGTACTTCAATCTTTAGCATCTCCATCAATCTTCACCACCATTTTCTTCATTCTCCTTCCCCGGTTCCTTCATCGAGATGGCACATATGAACAACCCATAGAGAAGAGAGAGAGGGAGGAGAGAGAAATACTAGAATCTATTCTTCCCATCCAGCCAGCCATTGCTTGCGCGAAGGGCGGCAATAAGATCATCCCATAGAGAGAGAAGTCAAGCCCCATTGTGTCAGTTGGATAGGGTCTTCACAGCCAGCAATCACCCTCATGAAGATTCATGGCACAAATTTTGTTGCGTGCTGATAGCACCCTTCTTCACGTTTTCTTCCCACAAAATGTTGCATGAAATGTTGGGGGGGGTTAAAATGTCCCAAAGGGCACCTCCCCTTTTGTCCAAGGTTTGGTCCACCTTTTCAAATCTTGCCCAAATGTTGGCCATTTCCTTGTTCGGACTCCGATACGAGCTCTGAAAAATCTTGGGCGTCCGACTTTACATCGCGCATTGACTAATAGCTCTTGACATCTTGCACGCCAGTTGAAAAAATGATCAAAAATCCACAAGTGTTGCTCAGGCGCCTTTTAAAAGTCATCTTTCACTTGGTACTTAAAATCGTCCTAGCTGCAACTGCCGGCCTTCGATGTTAAATATTTTTCCCCTAAATTCTGGATTTTTTGGCAAATTTTAGGCACATCCCGGGCTCAAAACTCTGCTCTCATTGGCGACCACGGGATAGGGTGACTTAGCCCATCGAATCCCACAACAGATCTGCACAAAACAACGAAAGGAAGCATCAAGCTGATACAAAATAGATACGTATGAAAACACAGCGCAGTGCACACCCTACCCCCTGACAAAACCAAGGCATGAAATCCACAAGGAGTAGGCCTAGCATAATCTGATAAAAGGTCCGAAGCTAGTCACTAACCGACTGCTCCAACATAGCCAAACTAAAAAGAACTATCAAAGAAGTCGCCCTAAGTGGTGGTCTGAACTACCTATCTAACTAAGGACAACACAACCAGGAGCTCCTACTAGGCGAGGACTCCTATAGCCTGATCAAGAAGTATTTACTTTTAGCACATTTCTTTTTGTAGGTTTTATTCCTCCATACTCGGGCATGTAAAAAGGAGGGAGCTGAGCGTAGTGACCCAAGGAGAACATGGCATCGGCCTCAAGTCCTATCTCGATACCCAAGAACCTACCAAGCCCTCGCAAGGCGACACTTAATCCTTTTTTGACACTTGCTTTTATTTTCACTCCAACCTTCCTTACTTTCTTCTTTTTTAGCAAGACGCCACCCCTAGGAAGACAAGGCATCGGCCCTGGGTCTGACTCGTCCCCAGGAACCTACCAGGCATTTGCAAGGCGATGATCAATTGCTTATAAATTTTCCTTTCTTTTCTTTCTAGTTTTATAGGGGTTAGAACCCCTTTTTACACACCTTCATATATATTTATTTTCTTTTGAGATATTCAGGGTTTTTCCCTCTCTATCATTATCATTTTTCCTTCAACAAGCTTCACTAACTGCCTCACAACTAGCAAGATCTCCTAGAACGGCCGCCTAGCAGGCTAGCAGAACAGGGTCAATAGAACTCCCTTCTGAAATAGGTCTTTCAATGCTTGGCAATGTCTTGACAGGAGGCAACGACTACTCGGACCTCCCTCAGACATACCTAACCTGAACGTGGGACTTCATGCCGTGGACATCGGTCCCCAACAAAAAAAAAAAATCCCCTACAAGTAAACAGACACATACAGTATAAAAACACGGTACTCGTAAAGGAGAGATATCACCTGGATAGGGCCATGAGAAGCTTCCGTGCAACAACGGCTCCTTCCAAGCTCTTCTTTAAACCTATCTAGCACAAAACTAAAACAAGAAACCATTAACTGCACCTGCACTGCCCTCTTGGCCTAACGAGATAAAATAGAATAGCACCTACACATCCCTCCCCGAAATAGTACAGATATACAATAATATGCTCCTTTCCAAGGAGGAAAAATAAGGCTCACAGCCCTAGACTAAATGCATAAGATTATGACCCATCCCTCCTACATATATAACAAGAGGCGTATGCATAACATGTTGTCTAATCAACCTATGGGTCTACGATAACAACGGTAGATTGGTCTCAGCTACTCTTTGCATCACCCATATCAACCATCGCGCCTGCCATATATTGCATGTTTTGATAACATTCCCCACAAGCAACCGAGTCCTGGCTCATTATTAATAACAATATCCAAACTAGGACCACAGTTGAAGAAAAGGTCCTCTTCATAAGCAAGATTTACCAATGAATTCACAAACTGATTCCAATAACGTGGAATTAGTTGAAAAGACACTCTCTCAAACTCCTCAAGTAGAGTCATCGTAGTTTGATGATACGTACAAAGAACGGGATTTCGCACCGTGTATGTCCCATCTAGCTGATTCAGGGTCAACTGGGAATCCCCTTTTACTAACAACCGCCGAATACCACCTTGCTTGGCAATATGCAGTCCCATAATCAAGGCTTTATACTCTGCCATATTGTTAGTGAATCCTACCCCGAGATAAGCAACTAACTTCATCATAACTCTACGTCGGGGATCTCAGATTACTACTCCAACACTCCCTTTTTTATTAGGGTCCCTGGACGCTTCGTCAAAATATAATATGTACATCCACAATGGGTTTACACAGCCTGCCATCACGAACTCCTCTATTCGTAATTGTGATAGTCAAAATTTAACATGTTTAGAGGGTGAACCGACAGCTCCATCCCACTTCTTCATTAAACTCAACAAGGATACTTGTCAACATTCGTAAGCAGTGATGGAAGAAGACTTTGATCTCCCACACAAAGGTTCTATCTTCTTGCTCAATCACTTTGTATCCTTTGCTCCACCAGATAAGTTTCCCCTGATGGTATCTCTGCTCTAGATATGGGTGCTCCAAATAAGGAATTAACAGCCTCATCAACCAGCTTTAAGCTCTTTTGGAGGACTCAAATCAGCCCCAGCATGGATCTGCAATGCATTTGTCCGTATTAGCATACTTAGAAATAATAAGGTTTAATCTTATTAAGATTAACCTTATTTTTAAATTCTACTCCCTGCAAATAAACTAGTAGAGCTGTAGACCTATTTTTCCCTATCCTGACAGTCTTGTAGGGGCCATCCCATCTAGGTTCCAGCTTCCCTGGAAACAGCTTCCAATGCGCATCGTAGTACATAACTAATTGCCATTTTTTAAAGGTATACTTCTTCACTTTAAGGTCATGCAACTACTTCATCCGACATTTAGCTACCTCCTGGTGTAATAAGCTCTGCAATTTCAGTTCATCCAGGTGGGCTTTGGTCATAAAATATTCAAAGAGTGAATCCTCATCTCCCAAAGAGTGGTTAATTGCAAACCGTATGGTTGGCAACTCGATTTCGAGGGGTAACACACACTCTTCTCCATAAACTAATTTAAATGGAGTATGGCCATACTGCCACATACAACTTCCTATCCCAATCCCGTTTCTTCTTAGAGACTATTTTAGAAAAAATACCCACAAGATGCTTATTAGTACTTTCGACTTGTCCGTTTGCTTGCAGATTATAAGGGTCATTTTATTGTGCTTGATTTGCCAAGCTTCAATGAAGCTTTTGATCACTTTATTCAAAAAATGGGTTCCACGGTCCGACACTAATTCCTTCGGTGGACCGAAATGACAGATAATCTGCTCTAAAAGAGAAACTTGCAGTCTCTTTTGCATTGTCCTGCCTTGTCGCTCACGCTTCTGACCATTTTGTAAAATAATCAGTTGCTACTATAATGCATCTCTTCTGGGTAGTAGACGACAGGGTGATAGGACCCACAAAGTCAATGCCCCACTTCTCAAATGGAAGGATAGCCATGATAGGTGTAAGTGGGCGCTTCCTATTCTCTCTGCTATCATGTCTTTGACAGGTATCACATCTCTTAACACACTCAAAGGAATCTTGGAAGATGGATGGCCACCAATACCCAACTCTTAAAGCTTTCTGTGCCGTCAACCGTCCCGCGAAGTGCCCTCCACATGCAGTCATGACACTCCTCCAAGATGAAAGGAACCTCGTCAGGCATCACACATCGGTGGTAGATATCATCAACACCCCGCCGATATAGTGTTCTTGCAATCAAGGAAAACTTCAAAGCCTGTTGTCTGATTTTCCTCTTTTTGGATTTTGATAAACCAACTCCCGTCTCTCCCGTTGATAGATAATGCGTGATAGCAGCGTACCAAGATGGGATAGAAGCTGTATCAATTTTAAACATTTCTTCAGTATCACTTCCTTCAGCCAAAGTCTCTTTCGGCTCCCCAAAATCCACAAGGCATTCCACAATCCCTTGCAACCTCAGTGGCTTACTCTTAATATCATAATCGAAGTCCTGCAAAGTGATTAACCACTTTGCCAAACGATCAGGTGGTTGCAGCTTGTTCATAAGCAATCTAAGCCCTTCCGCCTTCCTATAGAAAACTACCTTCTTATAGAGGATATAGTGCCTAAATTTTTTAGTCGAAAAGACCATTGCAAGGCACAAACTTCTCTATGTAAGTGTAGTTAATTTCTGATATGCCCAATTTTCAACTAGCAAAACCTATCGGATGATACCACTTTTCCTCCCAGATTTGGGCTATGATACTATGCATGGTAGCTGCTAAAAATATGTAAAATACTTCACCTCTTTTAGGTGCTTTTAAAACTGGTGCTTTTACTAGCTCATGTTTCACATCCTCGAAAGCTACCTTACAAGGGTCACTCCATACAAATAGACAGCTAAAGGATAATAAGTTCGTTAATGGCAACGTCCTTTCTGCCAAGGCATTTATAAACCTCCGATAGTACCCTACCGATGACAGAAAGCTATGCACCTCTTTCGAAGTGCGTGGTCGAATCATAACGACTATGACCTTGATCTTTTCAGAGTCAGTTGCTATTCCTACTAAACTGACCACATGGCCTAGCAATAGCCCATAAGGCACTCCAAAGACACACTTCCGTGGGTTAAGAGCGATGCAAAACTGTCTGCAGTGCTCAAAGTACTTTCTTAAAATAATCAACATCATTTCCCTTAGAGTGGCTGCCCCCAGGTCATCAATAAATACTTTCAACTCGTCTGGGGAGATGTCACCAAAGGTCTTTTCTACTATTCGTTGCCATGATCCAGGTGCATTGCACAAACCAAAGGCCATCACATGGTACGCAAAAGTACTAAAGACAGTAATAAAAATGTTTTCAACTTGTCCTCTTCTGCAATTGCCATCTGGTTATATCCTGCAAAGCAATCCATAAACAAATATATTTTCCTACCCGCTAATTGATCCAAAATCTGGTCAATAAATGGCAACGGGTAGTAATTCTTAACCGTCTGCTTATTCATCTCTCTAAAATCTACACATAGTCGGATCTGGTTGTTTTTCTTCTTCCTCATAACAACTGGTGAACACCATTCTGTGTGCTGTACCGGGAATATTAAACTAGCTTTCCGCAACTTCTGTAACTCCTCAAACAGCCCATCCCTCAATTCAAAAGGCGTACGCCTTACTTTCTGATGCACAGGACGATTGCCTTCTTTTATAGGAATAGTATGAACAGCCAGGCTGGGAGGAATGCCTCTCAGCTCACCATAACTCCAAGCAAAGATATCGTGGAATTCTTGAATCAAGGACACATAGTCCTCCCTTTCTGCTGAACTGAGCATGTAAACTAATTTAATTGGCCACGAATCATTCGGCATGCCAAAGTCTACTCAATCACATCCGCATCTCTTATCCTATATTGTGGCTCTATCAGCTCATTTAGAGTTATCTAATAAATATCCTCTGTAGTGGACCCCTCTTTAGATTCATCACTAGATTATGTCTCACTGCCAGATGGATCATCCTGCTGTCTCTAATTCAGTAGAGGATAAAGGAGCTCTCTCACTCTGAGGAGACTCAGGGTAAGCATTGACTATTACTCGATTAGCACCTCTACCTAGAACCACTCGACTAGTGGGTATATCGACTTAACAGTCTATTCGTAAGATCCAAGGCCTACCTAGCAAGACTCGATAGCTAGGACATCCTGCAAATCTTATCACCCTAAAGTCCAAGAAGCATTCTACACTTGCAACTGTAACATGGACTCTAGTAATGCAACCTTCTAGTTGTCTCAGGCTATCATCAGTCATTCTAAGAAGGGTGGAGCCATCTTTTTGAATGCCTAGACCCAACCTCTCCATCAACTCTGAACTCATGATATTGACGAAGGACCCAGTATCTATGATAGCATGCTCCACTAATATTCCATCCACGTATGTTGGAACCCTAGAGCAATTCTTTTCAGCATGATCAAACCAATCTTCCCCTACTCATGCTATGCCCAAAGGTTCTACAATATACCCAATATGCATGATCTTCTTGAATTCCTTGTGTACTCTTGGAGATAATTTAATCAACTGTAAAAGGTTTACATCTAGTTTGACTTCGTAAAGAGAACTTTCTAAATCAAAATCATGATAGGTAGCCAAAGCTCCCTTTTCTCGCCAGACCATTCTCTCTTTTGGTCTCGGGAACTTTGGTGCTTCTTTTTTAGCTCTTGCCTTCTTTCTTGGCACTTCCTCATCCTTCTTAGGATCGACTTGCTTCCCCTTATCCCCTTGCTTAATCTATGAGTTTATAGTTTTATAGTTTTGTAGTCCAACGTTTCCCTTTCTATAAACTCCACAGAGGGAAAACCCATACACATTGGCAATAAATACCACGATAATCACATACATGGAGGCAACCTCTCGGTAGAAACACCACGGCCCCACTGCAGCTCTCCTACATTGCAGGGATTGACCCCTTAATGCACTACTCAACATATAAAACAAATCGATAAACTCCACTCTTCCGTTCCGAATCTAGGAGATACCATGTGTCCTTTCCAAATAATCCCCCAAGAAACGAACGCCTATCCTATGGCTTAGGATGCCTCTCCACACTCAACGTGGGTCATTGTCATTGAAAACAGGTGCTATGCATCGAGGTTCTTCTTATTTTGATACCATGGTTTCATGCACATGCAAAGTGAATGATCCTAAAGTGCTCAAACATCATTTTCAAATCATCGACGTGCTTGTGCATAAACAGCCTTTTATGCTTATTCATTAACCCGTTGCACCAATCAAAGGATAGCACCAAGATAACACTCATGCTACTACCCTCTTAATCAAAATAACATGGACTCTATGATATGAAATGCATCAGAAAATCAACAACAATCAGTACGCAAATCACACCATTCAAACATCCCAACCCCCTACGTTTAGGTATTGCTTTCGTTGCACAGGTGTAGAGGTTCATTTTATCATGTTTTGATGTAGAAAAAACAATAAATCACAAACTTTGACAAAGAGATAGGGCAAACTGAGGCTAAACCTCATGCTTTACCACTACCACACATCCACAAATAATCCTTATATTTTTCCTTATTTTTCCAAGACGTATTTCTATTTTTTCCTTTTTTTAATTTTCTTGATTTATTTGGTAATAAAATATGCTATTTTTTGGTTTTTCTTGTTCGAATCACTTCAGCATACTAACATGCAATTTATCTTCCATATTCTCCCCATGGGAACACTTTTTTCCCACCCGAAACGGAAAAACTACAATTTTGCCACTTAAAAATCGCATTTCGGGTTTACAAGAATTAAATAAAGCATGTAAATCATTGCAAAATCAGAATTTTTTGATACACAGCAATTACTCATAATGAAACTAGCACACAAACAAATTTTCATCCAATAAGAACATAATTATCATCATAAACTATCAAAAATCCTTCATTTTCTTCATAAAAATGTTCATACCGTGTTTTTACGTAACCCCAAATGCCTTGAATGAATGCATAACCAGCAAATAGAGCCTCCATTGCTCTCAATCCAATGCTATACTTCAATCTTCAACATGTCCATCAATCTCCACCACCATTTTCTTCATTCTCCTTCCCCGGTTCCTTCATCAAGATGGCACACATGAATAGCCCATAGAGAAGAGGGAGAGGGAGGAGAGAGAAAGACTAGAATATGTTCTTCCCATCCAGGCAGCCATTGCTTGCGTGAAGGGCGGCGATAAGATCAGCCCATAGAGAGAGAAGTCAAGCCCCATTATCAGTTGGATAGGGTCTTCACAGCCAGTAATCACCATCATGAAGATTCATGCCACAAATTTTGATGCGTGCTGATGGCACCCTTCTTCACGTTTTCTTCCCACGGGATGTTGCATGAAATGTTGGGAGGGTTAAAATGTCCCAAACGGCACCCCTCCTTTTGTCCAAGGTTTGGTCCATCTTTTCAAATCTTGCCCAAATGTTGGGCTTTTCCTCGTCCGGACTCCGATACGAGCTCTGAAAAATCCTGGGCGTCCGGCTTTACATCCTCTATTGACTGGAAGCTCCTGACATCCCACACACCAGTTGAAAAAATGATCAAAAATCCACAAGTGTCGCTCTCGGGTGCCTTTTAAAAGTTGTCTTTCACTTGGTGCTTAAAATCGCCCTAGCTACAACCGCCGCCTTCGATGTTAAATATTTTTCCCCTAAATTTTGGATTTTTTTGCAAATTTTAGGCACATCTCGGGCTCAAAACTCCGCTCTCACCTCTCTTCTTCTCCTCATCTTGCTAGTGTGTGTGCTCTTGAGGGAGGGAGTGTGAGAGTGAGGGAGTGAGTGAGTGTGTGGAAGTGAGGGATCAAGAGGGTGAAGTTGTTCACCATCTCCTCTTCTCTTTTCCTCTCTCCTCCCTTCCCTTCTTTTACCTTGCACATGGCTATGGAGAATGGAGCTTGGAGATGGAGGAGGCTTAAGGATGCTTGAGCTAGCATCTAGGATCATGGGGCTACCGGCTTGTGTGAGAGAGGAGGAAACTCATTTCGGCATCAAGGTAACTCACTACACCCCAAGAGGATCGACAACGCATCGGCTAGGTGAGAGATAGCCATGAGATCTCGCTTGGAGCGCTTGAAGCAATAAGCGGTCCCTGGGTCTTGGCGGTTGAGAAGAAGTAACAACATGTGGATGAGGCAAAGTTGTCCATGATGAGAAGAAGTACATGTGAAGGTGTATGAGACATCCTTTGTATTGTGACTGCACGACGTAGCATAATTGAACACAGGGACACCGCACTTTTGGTAGCTGGTAGCTATTGGACTTGCTCGATAATTACGGTGTACTTTTCACGGCCATTCACACTGTGCTTACCATGATTGATTGCAATGGTATTAAGGCAGAGTGCAAGAGGGAATCGTGAAAATGATTAGGGTGACAGGTCTAACCATAGGCGAGACAAGCTCCCTAGGTATGTTCTGCCCTTGATGTGCCTTGAAAAATTTTGGGTGATACTAAAGGGCTAGGGGACTAGGGACAGAGCCAGCCGACCAAGGTCGCTGGACGTACCTAATTTGAGGACCCTTAGGTGTTGTACTGTGATTGTGGGTGATTCTTATCTTTTCATTCTTTTCTTTTTTCCTTTTTTATTTTCTTTTTATTTTTTTTTCTTGTTCTTTTTTTTTTTTTTTTTTTTTTGGACTTGCATGAGTACAACCATTGCAATATGTTGAGGCTATCAACCTTTCAATGGGTTGGGAAATGTCAAGCTTCGAAGGCTCAAGAAATGGATATTACAGCGATGATTGTGTCTTAGCCTCGTTGTTGGAGAAAGCATTTGTTGAGATGGGGAGATACACTTGAGATTTTGCAACCCTCTTTGGAACGTGCAGTGTTGGTACAATTGAGATAATAGTTGCCGTGAGTGCCCGATGTAGATTGTAACCCAGAAAGAGAAAGTGGTTATGATCATGCTTTAGGCCATGCGATGTGGGCGATCGACAAGGGTAATTTTCGTTTTCAGCATCGTGGCTTTGTCGCAGGTCTTCGTGGGGCTGGTGGTCTTGCGGTGTCTTGGGTATTGAACACTTTTGCACAAAGACCTACGTCATCCTGCATCCACTTGTCACTTCATGAGAGTACATGCACGACATATGCCGCAACTATAATAAACCAATGCAACACAAGGAGACATCACTTATCTGAATTCCAGGGTGTTGACTTAGATACTTATCACCTGTGCTTGATTATCTTTTTCTTTTGCTAAAGCCATGAAATATATTAAACGCAATATGAAAAGTTTGTACAATTGGGAAACCTGTCAGCACTTAACCATTTAGAGACAAAAAGTCATGGTTAGGTAGCATTTGATAAGCCTTTATACAACATGGGGCTACTCTATTTGTATGAGGCAGGGCGAGTTCGGGTGGTCGGGCGACTGAGGCTCTGCTAGTGAGGGGCTCTTGTGAGGCTGGGCAGGGAAAATGACAGCCGAGACCTGAATGGTGTAGTCCCTGGCCGCGACTGTTTCCAGAATGCTTTTGAACAATGCATCAAATTCCTACTTGTCTCGAGCTTCCCTCTCCTCTTTCGAGCACCTAGGGCCCGAGCTTTTGGGGAGGGCCTGCACGGTTGTGGTTGCCACTCCCCGGACATTCCCTTGAGCTTCTATTCCCTTGGCTTGTGGAGTTTTTGAACTACATTCGCAATGGTGTCGCTTGGGGCCTCATTTCTTTGCATACCTTTAAGGGTAGGTACGTAGCATTCCGATGGAGGAGCTTGTGTTGCATGCTCCCTCCAACAGCAGATAGCGTCCTTGCAAGCCAGCTGCACTAGGTGCTCCATGTCGGCTACCGTAGGGGGACCTACAAAATGTGAACCAAGGATTAGGCCCTGAGTCAGGATAAAACTATTCGCATGGAAGGGATTATACTGTGGGTTATCCAGCGCATATGACGAGGGGGGTGAGGTGAGGCATACAGTGTTTGTTATAGAGGGACGGCCCCCGTGATGATGTTTGTTTTGCCTCCATCCATTAGCAGATCTTGGCTTATGCTAAGCGTCACGGACTAGTTGTCATGAAGTGGATCAGGGCTCATCCTTGAAAGGATCGACCGGAAAGGGAAAAGGTGTATAGAAAGGGACGGTGCCTCATCTACACCATCAGAGATGTTGGTTAGGGCTTCCTATGGTGGTAATGGGGGTTGCATCCCCTCCACCTGGAAGCGAGAATGGTCACATGACTTCTAAATGTGTGGTGAGAGGAGAACTTGAAGAGCTCATTTTGTCAAATCCAACTTTTCTCCTTGCACTTGACCATCATCGCTTGTGTGTATTGATATTATCTATACAGGGTCACAAAATTCATTGTTCATTTATGTACATATTTACGAATCCATGTCACTTCACGAGGATAAAAACCAATTGTAGAACTCCAAATTATACTGGAGTGTGGCACACGCATCCAGTACTCGTGGCAGCTTACTCAATAACGATAGATATTTTGCAACATCAGTGAGAAACTTATCAGCCAAAGAGTTCTCTTGGCTAGTTCTAGCTAAGTCTGTGCCTCGAATGGTAGTCAGCACTCAAAAGGAAGTTGGTGCCACATAGGTTGGGTCTCTTTGAGACTGCCATTTGGCCAATCGCTCCTCTGAGAGTGTCATAATTTGGGCTCCTAGTTTGGCCATTACAACACGGTTTTCAACCCAACATTTTTTGAATTGACTTTGACCCTCTGATTATCACTTTAGATTCTCTATCTCTAAGAGATTTGGTTGGCAGAGCACATCATTGAATGTTAAAGTTAAGTATAGTTCGTTGACTTCCTCGTCAAAGGTGAGTCGCATGCGTTCATGCAGGAGCCTATCATAGTGCTCGTCAAGATGCTCTTGCTCTTGCTAGGGTAGGGAAAATGACAAGTATTCTTCAAGCTGCTCCTTACGGAATACTCCCATGTCCGCAACGATGTAGACACATGCAAATACTTTGAATTTAGTATCCAACTCAGTTAAGCATTCTGAGACACTTCTACGTTCAATGAGGGCTTGCTCGGTTGCTATCTCATGCAAGGTTCTAGGAGTTTTCCTAGGCTTTAGCATAGCTGGGGGCTCATGCCTAGATGAGAAAGATTGGTCAATGCTAGGATTGCTTATGCTCTCAAGGTTTGGGCATTTTTCTTGAGGTTTTGTTGCTATTGTGTCATCGTTCTCCTCAGATGTGACTGCTATAGATTTGTCACCCTGTTGTGATAGTGTTGTATCCACTCTTGATTGGTCAATGTGACTTCTGTGTCAATGGATTGAGTGTTGCAAGCAACTGCTGATAATGATGGTTGCTTTGACTTATCAGAACACACAAATGTGTCTGAGGTTTCACTGCTGTTAGGGGAGATGGCACTCTGTTCCTTAGTGGGTGGACTCAATGTTTTATTCCCAAGTTCTTTCGTGCTCTTGGTCTCGATTGTCTTGCCGTCTACCACCACTTGCAACTGCCATTGTTTCCATTGTTTTGTCCTCTTTTTCTTGGACAATTATGCTGTCTCCTGTAAGGACTTAGGACCCTGAACTAGGTCAATCATTGATGTGCTTGGTTGGGCCTTAGTACTCTCTTTCTCTAGTGTTCTCTCATGAGATTTAGCTGTGACTTGATGAACAACCTTGCTAGGTTGATTGGTCAGATGCATCCTCTCCTCTGTCACCTCTTTGAGAGATTTCTCCTCAAGCCTAGGCTTTAGGTGATTTGAAAGTGCTGGAGGTGTCAAGGATGTTGGTTGTGATGCCTCTTCCATGTGTGAATTGCTAAGGATGTATTCAGCAAGGGGTGTCGTCACGGCCAAAGGTTGTGACTGCTATGATCCCTAATTGGAAGTAGTAGCAGCTAGTTCAGTGGACCGGCTATTGTTAATAGATTGCAGTGTTAGGTCCTCAAGTAGCTCTGAAGTGGTTGTGTCTTTTGTTGCCCTTTGAACATTCACTAGTGCAAATCGAGCCTCGGTTGACCTAGCCACGATGGGTTGCACAGGCATGTCTTTGGGTCAAGAGCTATGGGTGGTGTCATGTTCCACCTCTTGGACATTTGGAAGCTTAGCTGGAGATAGAGATTGGGATTGATAAGCTGCCCTTGACGACTGCTATTGTGCTTCCTGTGTCCGTTTAGGAAAAGAGGGTGCAGGAGACTTGGGAGTCCTAAGTGGCTTTGACACTGGTCGGAAGATTTCCTCGTGGCTGTTAGATGCTTTTGCCATTTGCTTTGTTGAGCATTTAACCTTGCCATGAGCAATGTTGTGCCTATGATGCCCATTATCCTCTTGGGAAGTCAACTCCTTGAGCACTAGTGGCTTTTTCTTACCCTCAATGATTACATCTAATATCTGCTTGTCGTGCACGCTAGGTTGAGGTTCTACCCTTCGAATAGTCCCAGTTGGTTTCTTGATTCCGACCATGAGGAGCTCAGTCACTCCCATGTCTTTGACTCGAGACTTGATTTTTCATTTAGACCTCCTCCTACGCTTCTTTGCTCTTGATATGATCTGGTCTTCAGTCAACAGCGGAGGTTTAGCAGGGGTTTTGGCACCCAAATCCGTCGGTTACCTGCGTAATACCCTTGAGCACATAGCAATGCTTTGGATATCCATTGCGGCATTGTGTTGACCCTCCATCGATACCTTCGTCTATAAAGCTTGGGATTCTTTTAGGGTCTTCTACAATATTTGTAAGTTCAAAGCTCGTCTTTGGCATTATCTCCTAACCTTCTTGTTTTAAGCATGGCCTCACTCACTGGTTCTCATTGTTCGACCTATGCTTGTATTAACTCTTCCAACAAGTCCTTGCTCTCGTTAGCACGCTTGACTATTATGTTAGCACCTTCCTTGCCTTTCCCTTGAATTTCAATGAGGTCACCCTTGCTAAAGGTTGTGACTGTTGAGATATCGAGCTCCACTCGTGATACGCCAGGGTAACCGTTGTGTATTTATGTCACCGACTTGTCAGTTGTAGATGCGGTTGGTACACCGCCCCTGAATAATAGCTACATGATAGCTATCCTTATCTACTCTAGTTCGTGGCTCAGTTAGTATGCCACCTTAGTTAGTTGAGTTTGGTTTTGAGACCCATATCTAGGGTTCTTCTATTTCTTTGTACTGGAGTTCTTTTGGTTTACACAACTAAGAAGAGGAAAACTGCTTTCAGCCTCCACCCTTGTGTGTCTTCCCCCATTGTGCAAGCAAGAAAGCTTCAAGCGAGACTCCTTCCTTCTCTCCCACAATCTTGACATGGTATCAGAGCCTTGTTCGTGGTAAGGAGCTCAAGAAAGCAAGCCAAGCTCGCAGTGTTTGGGTAAGAGGAGCAGTGTTGCTTTCATTTTCTGTTTCGGGAGCAGATCTCTGCAGGTAGCACAGCGGAAAAGTGCAAGAGTGCATTGTCTCAGGTTGAGACGCCCTTCGCGGTGAAGCAAAAGGGCAGTATATGCTGCGGGAGAGGGCTTTAGCCCTTGGCGATCCTTGTTTTTTTTATTTGAGGCCATTTCGGGGCCTGTTTTGGAGGCGGAAGTTTTCTGCACGCACTCAGAAAAAGGCCCAGTTTTATGCTATGCAGCCACTGTTCTACAGGTCGGTGAATAGTTATTGTAAAAATTGCATTGTATGCTTGTGTGCAGAGACATTTGGAGTTACAGAATCATCCCTGTTTCCTGTTGATGTAAAATCGTCACTAGGAAGTGACTGTGTGGTCAAATACCACTTTCGCCAGTTTTGCAGATTTTCCCTTGTGAGGGTGAAGCTGTGGTTTTTGCAGTGACAGAATTTTTTGCAGTCTTCTGTAATGGCATCTGATTCTCTTTCACAGATTGTCACTGAAAAGCTTGACAAGAACAACTTCCAAGCATGGAAGTTTAGAATGACGAATTTCCTTATGGGAAAAGGATATTGGGAATTTGTTGCAGGAAATAAAGAAGAACCAGTTCTTCCTGATGTTCCCAATCAACAACAAATGCAAGCATTTAAAGCATGGCATGAGAGAGCCAGGAAAGTTATGTATTGGCTGTCTATCAGCATTTCAGACTCTATGATTGTGCATATTCAGGATGCAAGTATGCCAAAGGAGGCATGGGATACTTTGTCAAAAATGTATAGCACAAATACGCAAGCCAGGAAAATGCAGCTCAAGCAAGAGTTGCACAATGTGCAAAGAGAAAATATGAGCATCAACGACTACCACATGAAGGTGAAGAAGATTGCAGATGCACTTGCTTCCATTGGGTCACCAGTGGAAGATGATGATTTAGTTTCTGTGACCTTGAATGGTCTAGGAAAGGATTATGCATAGTTTCGGACATCCATTTCAGTTTGTGAAAGATTTCTTGATTTTGAGGAGTTGATTGCTCTTCTAATTTCTGAGGAACAGAGAAATGGTGGTGCATCTTCTTCAGGAGGAACTTCAAAAGAAGCTGTCTTCTACTCAAATGCTGGAAGAGGTAGAGGCAGAGGTAGAGGAGGCCGATTTGCAGGCCGTGGTAGAAATCAGAATATGCAGCAAACTCAAGAAAACCAGTCCTATGGAGGAGGACGTGGTAACTCTAGAGGCAGGGGGAGCCAAAGGGGTCATGGTGGATGGCAAAGAGGCCAAAATGCAAACAGTAATGTTGAATGCTACTATTGTGGTAAAATGGGTCATATGGCTAAAGACTGCTATAAAAAGCAGAATGACATCATGAATGGAAAACTGCAACAAGGAAATTATGTATCCTCTAGTAGACAGGGTGATGACAGAAATGAGCATCTGTTTATGGTGCAGCACATGAATAATTCTGTGACAAGTGCAGAAGAAAGCAACGATGTATGGTATGTTGACTCAGGTGCATCAAACCACATGACAGGTCATGCAGAATGGATGGAGGATGCAAGGAAAATGGAAAAACCAGCATTTGTGGAGACTGGTGATGATACTGCACATCCTATTGTGCAGATTGGAAAAATTCCCTTGTCTATGCAGGATGGGAAAAAGAAATACCTGTCCGATGTATTTCATGTCCCGAATATCACCAAGAATCTGGTTTCTATTGGTCAAATGGTTGAACAGGGCTTGCAGGTCAGATTTAATCCTCATGGATGCTTTGTTGAGGATATGAAAAATAAAGGTCGCTTGATAGCAAAAGGAAAGAAGAAGGGTAGAATGTTTACATTGGATGCAGACATATCTGAATTGAGTGTAGCAATGTTTGCACATGGGACCGGTGTAGTTGCAGATATTGATATCTGGCATAAACACATTGGTCATGTTAATGTACAGCGACTTAAATCAATGCAGGCCCAAAATATTGTTGCAGGTTTGCCGAAATTCAAGGTTGCAGAAATGCATAAGGTATGTGAAGCCTGTCAATTTGGAAAACAGGCAAGGAAACCATTTCCTAGACATGTTCAAGAGAGTAAGAAGCCATTGGAATTAATCCACTCTGATGTGTGGAAAACTAAAGCTGCATCTCTTGGAGGCTGTCATTATTTTGTCAGTTTTATTGATGACTATAGTAGAAAAGTTTGGGTGTATTTTATGAAAAAGAAAAGTGAAGTTTTTGGGCATTTCAAAACTCTTAAAGCGATGGTTGAAAAAGAAACAGGCCTGCAAATAAAATGCCTAAGGTCAGATGGAGGGGGAGAGTACATCTCAAATGAGTTTGCAAGGTTCCTGCAGGAGCATGGCATAAAGCAGCAATATTCATGCAGTCATACCCCACAACAAAATGGAATTGCAGAAAGGAAAAACAGGCATATTGGAGAGGTATCTCGTGCCATGCTCAATGAAAAAGACTTGCCAGATTTTTATTGGGCTGAAGCAGTTGCTACAGCAGTCTACATAATGAACAGGACTCCCACTGTAGCAATACATGGAATGACTCCAGAGGAGAGGTATACTGGTAGGAAACCAGATATTTCTCATTTGAAAATTTTTGGTTGCATTGCCTATGTACATGTCCCAGATGAGTTGAGATCCAAGTTGGATCCAAAAGCTGAGAAGTGCATCTTTATTGGTTACTCTCTACAGCAAAAAGGGTATAGATGCTATACCCTTCTACTCGTAAGTTTACAGTGAGCAGAGATGTTGTTTTTGATGAGATGAGTAGCTGGTATAAACCAGTAAATGTGATTGATGATGTAGATGCACAAAATGGTAATGCTGCACAAAATTCACAACAGCAGTCACAAAATATTAGTGGACCTGGAGCGTCCTCTAGTAGTGGTTCACATTCTTCGCCATGGACAGGCAGATTGAGATCAGGAGAATCTTCTCAAAGTAATGCAGATAGTGGTATGCAGGTATCACGAAAAGGAAAAGAGAAGGTTGATCAGCCCATGTTTGATGTGAATGCAGGTCACTCTTATGTGGATGGTGAATCCAGTGGCTCAGAATAGAGCATTGATGATGAGTTGGGTATTCCTTCTATTGTTACACCTGGAGTAAGGAAGACCAGGGATGTTTTGAGAGCACCTGAGAGTGAACCTACTTTGCGCAGGTCTACGAGAGCTAGGTATCTTGTGGATAGGCTGAAATATGATGGATTTACAGCCATTCACTATGCATATATGGTTAAAGTGATACAGGAACCAGAACCCACTTCTTTTGAGGAAGCCATGGGAAAAGAAAAATGGGAGAAAGCCATGGATGAAGAAATGGATGCCTTGGAAGCAAATGCTACATGGGAATTGGTACCTTTGCCTAAAGGTAAAAATGCAATTGGCTGTAAGTGGGTTTATAAGGTGAAGCACAATGCAGATGGTTCTGTGAATAGATACAAGGCAAGATTAGTAGTCAAGGGGTATGCACAAACATATGGCATTGACTATGAAGAAACATTCAGTCCAGTTGCAAGGATGGCAACCGTAAGAGCAGTCATTGCTATGGGTGCATCAAAGGGATGGTCTTTACATCAGATGGATGTAAAGAATGCCTTCTTGCATGGTGATTTGCAAGAAGAGGTCTATATGGAGCAGCCACCAGGTTATGTGCATGCTGTTCATCCTGAGTTTGTTTGTCGGTTGAAGAAAGCCTTGTATGGCTTGAAGCAAGCACCTAGAGCATGGTCTGACAAGATAGGACAGTATCTTGTCACTATTGGCTTTCAGATTTCCAAGGCAGATTTCTCTCTTTATGTGAGAAAAACAGAGAAAGGTATTATGCTACTTGTCATTTATGTTGATGATTTGATTATGACAGGTGACAGTGATGAAGATATCCTTCATGTGAAAATGCTATTGAAGCAGAAGTTTGAGATGAAGGATTTGGGAGAGCTACGTTATTTCTTGGGCATTGAGGTGATTAGATCACCAAGTGGGATACAGCTCTTGCAGAGGCAGTATGGATTGGACATGCTTTCCAAATATGGGATGACAGGCTATAAGCCTATTTCAGTTCCTTTGGAGCAGAATGTGAAGCTGAACACAGATGCAGGTGAGCTTCTAGAAGACCCTACTATGTACAGACACATAGTAGGAAGTTTGATTTATATGACTATTACCAGGCCAGATTTGAGCTATGCTGTTGGATTGGTAAGTCAGTTTATGCAGGCTCCAAGGAAACCACATTTGGATGCGGCTAGACGCATACTCAGGTATGTGAAGTCCACATTGCAGTATGGACTATTTTATGAGACTGGGGTTCAGATACAGTTGCATGGATACACTGATGCTGATTGGGCTGGTAGTATTTCTGATAGACGATCTACCAGTGGATATGTGTTCTCTTTTGGGAGTGCTGCAGTCACTTGGAGCAGCAAGAAACAGCCTACAGTTGCCTTGTCGAGCACAGAGGCTGAGTACAGGGGTGCAGCAATGGCTGCATGTGAGGTAGCTTGGTTGCATAAGCTACTTTATGATATGCATCAATCTACAAATGGACCAGTTGTCATTTATTGTGACAACATGAGTAGTATACACTTGGCAAATAACCCAGTCTATCATGCTAGAACAAAGCACATTGAGGTGCATTATCACTATGTGTGAGAGAGGGTTTTACTAGGTCTTATTGATCTAGTTTATGTCAGCACAGAGGATCAGGTAGCTGACATATTCACGAAGGCATTGGGCGCAGAGAAGCTGCTCAAGTTCAGAGACCTGCTTGGTGTGCAGGAATTGGGATTGAGCTCGAGGGGAAGTGTTGAGATATCGAGCTCCACTCGTGATACGCCAGGGTGACCGTTGTGTATTTATGTCACCGACTTGTCAGTTGCAGATGCGATTGGTACACCGCCCCTGAATAATAGCTACATGATAGCTATCCTTATCTACTCTAGTTCGTGGCTCAGTTAGTATGCCACCTTAGTTAGTTGAGTTTGGTTTTGAGAACCATATCTAGGGTTCTTCTATTTCTTTGTACTGGAGTTCTTTTGGCTTACACAACTAAGAAGAGGAAAACTGCTTTCAGCCTCCACCCTTGTGTGTCTTCCCCCATTGTGCAAGCAAGAAAGCTTCAAGCGAGACTCCTTCCTTCTCTCCCACAATCTTGACAGTGACAATCCTCACACCTGGTAGTATCAGGTGTATCCTCTGTGCTACAACATGAAATAGGATAGGCAAGCTCTCAGTTTCAATTGTCGTGAGGATTTTGCACTTTCCTATAAGTGCTTGTGGGTGTCCCCCGTGAGTTGCATTAGTCGGTGTGAGCTCTGGTTGGCCTAGTAGGGTCCATACCTCAGAGGTCAAGATATTAAAATCTGCTCCTTCATTGATCAGAGCATCGATAGTGTGCTCTCTTTTCGCAGTGAGTTTGACCCTAAGATAAGCAGGTGGTACTCTGTCTTCATCTTTGGGTCTTGGCTTGTAAATTTAAGCCTTCTGACAAATGCCTTTGAGTCCCCAACTGCACCACCAGATGTGGATTCTCCACTGATGTCTTCGATCGTCTATGCAATGCCATTCAAGGAGCATCTATCGTTAGGACTGTCATATCTAGTCATCCTCACAGTTGTAGCTTGATGTTGTTGATTTTCACTTTAACTAGATGCAGTTTGAATGCAACACATATGTGTTTTTGCAATGTGGCCTCTTTGCCCTTGTTGGCTAGATTGGCCCCTTGAGGTTCTAGGATCTCTATTTGTCTTTGTTCGAGTATGGGCTTTTGGTTGCTCCTTTGCAAGTGAGAATCCATGCTTGTGTAGAGCCATTACTACACTAGGATCTAATTTGGAGGACCTATCACGGTGCACATTATCTCTCCAACCTACTTAGGGGAGTCTCCCCTAGCCCGCAGGGCCGTTACAGTTAAACACCATGCGTAATTTGAAGTATCCTTTGTAGCCGAGTTTTGAACTACTTGCTCTAGATTTCAGGCTAGTGATAGGTCTATGATGTGCTTTCGACTCTATATGGTCTCTCAGTCAATTTCAGGGTCTATAGGTTAAGATTTGAAAAAATCCAAATTCGGCCCAACAGGTCTGAATTGCAGGGGCCGAATGCCCAATTCGGCCCGTCGAGGGCTGAGGGTCGAATGTAATTGTTCCGAATGTCAAATTTGGCCAGTCCGAGTGTGGTTGTCTAAGGGCCGAGTGGCCGAGTGGGCCGAGGGTCGACTCAGGTGGGCCGAGTCAAGTGGGCCGAGTGGTGAATTCGGCAGGCCGAATGTCAACTTGTCCGAGTGGGGTTGGGCCGAGTCGGTAGGGCCAAGGGCCGAATATCAAGTTGGTCCAAATACTTCACTCAGATGGGCCGAGTGAAAGGCGTCCGAATGTGGTGGGCCGAACAGACAAATGGTCCGAGGGCCAATTGGCCGAGTGGTCCGAGGGCCGATTCTAGGATGGCCCAGAATTTCCATCACTCGAACGGGCCGAGCGTGACGCGATTTTTGCCAAACTTCAAAGAATTCTTCGCGTTGAGAAATCCAGTTCTTCCTACCTGCTGCTGAGCACCTCCAAATCCAAGCTACTCATGTAGGGGAAGGTGTGGAATTACCTAGGTTAGGCAAATAACTCCTAAACGGCTAGATTGAAGCAAATCCACGCGACGAAGCTCTCTCCCTCTCTCTTGCTCTCCTGAAACCCTGTAATGCAAAATGTGGCCTTTCTTGCCACTCGGTGCCCCTTATCACCCTGCCCAAGCCTGCACTCACCTTAGTCTTGCTCCCTTCACCAACATTTCACCCAAAATTTCTTTTTTTTCCCTTCTTTTCCCTGTTTTGGCCTGGTATATAGCAAACAAAAAACCCTACTGTTTGCTCTAATGTTTTGCTCCTATCCTTCCTAAATGCAAGAAAAAATCATAAGGGAAATACCAACACTACTCCATCATGCTTTTCCAAGTCCAAAAACCAAAAACCTACTTGGTAAGGAGATCGAATACCTCTTCAAACTCCATCACTTCCTACCTATCTACCTCAAGCACCAGTTTGGGGAAAACCCTACTTCGATGCTCGATTCGAAGCGTGCAAGCGCTCAAGGCTTGAATCCATTGGTCCCGACAACAGAACCAAAATATGGGAGCTTTCGCTCAACTGCCAAGATCCACGGACCGCTTATTGCTTCAAGCATTCCAAGCCGAGCACTAATGGCTACCTCTCATATAGCCAACATGCCATCCATATCTACGGGTGTAGTGACCTTACCTCCATGCCAATTGAGTTACCTCCTCTCTCGCTCACTTCAGTAGCTCCACGATCTAAGTGCAACCTACAAGCTCCATCCTCAAGCTCCATGCTCCAAGCTCCATTGTCACGAGCAAGACAAGACAAGAGAAGAGAAGAGAAGAAGAGAGGAGAAGATGGAGAGCTTCTCCTCCCCAGCCCCTCACCCTCACACACTCACTCCCTCACACTCTCACACTCCCTCTCTCAAGCACAAGCTCAAGCAAGCAAGAAGAAGAAGAAGAAGAAGAAGAAGAGGAGGAGGAGGAGGAGGAGGAGGAGGAGAGCCACTTTTAGCCACACACAAGAATGAGCTTCTCATTCACTTTTCAACTTTATATACAAAACCCTACATCCCTTTTGGGTGGTCACCCCTTATCCCCCTTTTTTACATGGTTGACGCCGTTTCCTAGGCCCTTTTTCCCATTGTCCTTCTATCTTCCTAGCTTCCTTCCTACCGCCCATCTACCTTTACAAATTGCATGGGTGAGAGCCCAAAATTAAATCATGATGTGCTTGCGCTCTTTTACAAAAGTATTGACTTGTGCTTTTTCTTGTGCTTCTTTTTCCTTTATTTAGGACTTTTCTGCACTTCTTGTATTTCCATATTTTTCTTGGCACACCTTTGTCTTCCATTTTGACTTTAGATTTTCTGGATTTTCCACCTTGTTTGTCTGAGAGTTAACATCTAGAGAGAGCCAAAATGGAATCCCTAAGAGAGGCTGAAGAGAGGAAGAAGAAAGAGAAGGAAGAAGCTGAAAAGCTGGTAGAAGAATCAAGGAAAATAAAGGAAGAGAGAGAGAGAAGAGCTACGGAAAAGGAGGCAGAGTTGAGGAGAAAGGAGGAGGAATACATGGCCGAAGAAACTCGCTGTCCATAGAACAACAAAGTCAACTCGATGACTTAGGGGCTTTAAGTCCACCCAGGGATGAGGGACCTGGTTCAAGCACTCATGTACCCAAAGTTATACCACTTGTGGTCATTGAAGGCAAGGGCAAGGCTCCCATCCATCCCATCTTGCCCCTCTTGGTGCCAACTAGTGAAGCAACCACTCTCACTCCAAGCATCCCGACCAGCACCGATGTAAACAATTTTGTGGCCTGGATGCAGTACTTCATTAATAAGGAACTAGCCCAAGGAAAAAGTGTGGAGACTATAGCCACTGGGTAGAAAAGACTGGCCAACAGATGTCGAGTCTAGGCAAGATCCAAAACGCCAAAAGATGGAAGCTTCAACCACTCCAATCCCTACTATTATGATGCCACCAGCAAACTATGATGAATATGTTGCTAAACTACTCTCTTAGCTAGAGAAGGCAAAGGAGGAAAGAAAGATAGCGGTGGCTGAGTTGGAAGCGGAAAAGGAGTTGGTGGCAACCTTCTAGCTTGAAAAGATGAGACAAATAGCTATGCAACAAAAGGAGATCTTTGATCTAAAAAAGGAACTAAAGGCCAAAGATGACAAGGAGGAAAGCTGGCAGCAACGGCTCGAAGATGAAAATCAAGAGCTAGTGAAAATGCAAAGAGAATATAAACTTTTAATCATGCAATATGAGGATTTGGCAGCAAAAATAGATCAAATCAAACAAGGCATGGAAGAGCTTGTCGCAAGGGAAGAAGAAAGGAAGCAAGAAGAGGAGCAATACCATAGAGAGATGGAAACCATGACCAAAAAGTTGAGCCTTGAAAGAAAAGAGCAGGAGAGAATGAGTAAGGAATTGGAAGACTAGGAGTAGAGACTCATGCCCCTAGTACAAAGATAATGAGAAAGTATGGAGGAGATGAAAAAGAGAGCCGAAGAGTGGACAGGTCAAAATGAATGAAGAGTGAAGACCTTGCTGCGTCACCGGCTCCCGTGAAAAAAGAGAAAGTCCTAGCAAAAAGCAGAGCAAAGGTAGCCCAAGTGGGCCTCAATATACTCAACAACGAGCTTTCCTGAATACTCTAATGGATGCCACTCACACGGAGGAAGGGAAGTCCCTTGAGGTGTCAAGAATCGCGTGGTGGGGGGAGATGCTCAAGATGCTGCGCCGAACACACACAGAATGCACAAGGAGAAGCTCACTCAAGAGACAAGAAGAGAGATGGAGGCCAAAACGTTTTCTTGCTGATTTCTACTTCTTCTTCCACACTCTTTACAATGTACACAAAGTATAGATAAGATACAACATAAAAGGAAAGTGGCCTACTAAGTCAAACAATGCATAACCGACTACACTAGTCGACTGGCGCTATAACTATGCCAGTTGTAAATAGGTGTAACAACCTGAATATAATAAGTAATGAGTCAGTGGCCATGTGAGATGCATAATGACCACCGACGTGCTAAGTGTAGACGTGTGGACCCATCTAACCAGGCGGTCCATCATCAATGTCCGCATGTGTTGAGCTTGTCATCTCAACACTCCCCCTCAAGCTCAACTACATCTCTGCAACTCCAAGTAAGCTTCGAAACTTTTGAAGCTTCTTTATACCCAATGCCTTCGTGAAGATGTCAGCTATCTGATCCTGTGTGCTGACATACACCAAGTCAATCTCACCTGCTAGTACCTTCTCTCTCACAAAGTGGTAGTGTACCTCAATATGTTTTGTCCTGGCATGGAACACAGGGTTCCTAGCCAACTATATGCTGCTCATGTTGTCACAATAAATGACAACTGGACCTTCCACCTGCACATCCAAATCAGCCAATAACTTTTGCAGCCATACTACCTCACATGCTGCAATAGCACCACCTCTATACTCAGCCTCTGTACTCGACAAAGCAACTGTAGATTGCTTTTTGCTGCTCCATGCAACTGCTGCACTACCAAGAGAGAACATGTATCTGCTGGTAGATCTTCTATCAGACATACTACCAGCCCAATCTGCATCTGTGTATCCAAACACCTGTACCTCTGTACCTGCCTCATAGAAAAGTCCATAATGTAATGTGGACTTCACATATCTCAATATGCATCTGACTGCATCCAAATGTGGCTTTCTAGGTACTTGCATAAACTGACTCACAAGACCAACAACGTAGCTCAAGTCTGGCCTTGTAATGGTCATGTAGATCAAACTCCCCACTATCCTCCTGAACATAGTAGGGTCTTCTATCTCATCCCCAACATCAGCACTCAACTTTACATTCTGCTCCAACGGGACTGAAAGTGGTTTGCATGCTGTCATACCATACTTGGACAACATATCCAAGCCATACTGTCTTTGGGACAGCCATATACCATCATCACATCTGATCACCTCAATGCCAAGGAAGTACCTTAGCTCACCTAAGTCCTTCATCTCAAACTTCATCTTCAAACAGCCCTTGACTTCAGCAATTCCACTATCACTATCACCTGTAATAATCAAGTCATCCACATAGATGACTATGATGACCAAACCTGCATCTCCCTTTCTCACATAAAGTGAGTGATCAGCATCAGAAACATAAAAGCCAATATTGACAATATACTCTCTAATCTTGTCAGACCATGCTCTAGGTGCCTGCTTGAGCCCATAGAGTGCCTTCTTCAACCTGCACACATACGTGGGATGCTCTAAATCTTCATAACCTGCTGGCTGATCCATATACACTTCTTCCTGCAAATCACCATGCAAGAAGGCATTCTTTACATCCATTTGCTGCAACCTCCAACCTTTGGCTACTGCCAAAGCAATCACACATCTGACATTTGCCATCCTAGCAACTGGACTGAAGGTTTCATCATAATCTATGCCATATGTCTGGGCATAGCCTTTTGCAACCAGCCTAGCTTTGTACCTGCTAATAGAACCATCTGCATTGTGCTTAATCTTATAAACCCACTTACATCCAATAGCTTTCTTTCCCTTTGGCAATGATACTAGATCCCAAGTCTTATTGGCCTCTAATGCAGCCATCTCCTCATCCATTGCTGCATCCCAATGAGCATGACCAACAGCCTCCTCAAAACATGTGGGCTCAACATCCTCAACTAGTTTCACCATATAAGCATAATGGTGAGCTGCATAACTTTCAAAACCAAATCTTTTAACAGGGTATCTCACCCTGCTAGACCTGCGTACCACTGGATCACTCAATGGAGTCTTTGCATTAACGCGTGCTCTCTGCACACCTGGAGTCCTCACTGAAGGAATGCCAAGCTCATCATCCAAGCTCTCTGAGCCACTGGAGTCTCCATCAAGAACTGCATCAATGCTTTCTGACACCTTATTCTTTCCTTTGTCTTTACCTGTAGTGCTACTAGATGCACCCGAAGATGTAGAGGTACTCCTTAGTCTCCCAGACCAAGGACTACCAGATGATGTCTCTGGTCCACTAAGAGTCCGTGATTCTTGCCTTTCAGCCTGCACATGAGTGTCATGATCATCATCAACATCCAATGCATCACCACTAGATGCATACCAACTGCTCATTTCATCAAAGATGACATCCCTGCTCACTCTGAACTTACATGTGACAGGGTTGTAACAATGATACCCTTTCTGCTCTAAAGAGTATCCAATAAAGACACATTTTTCAGCCTTTGGATCCAGTTTCTTCCGCAACTCATCTGGCACATGAACATACGCAATGCAGCCAAATACTTTCAAGTGTGAAACATCAGGCTTCTTACCTGTAAAACATTCTTCGGGGGTCATACCATGAACTGCAACTGTGGGAGTTCTGTTCATAATATAAACAGCAGTATGAACAGCCTCAGACCAAAAATGCTTAGGCATATTCTTTTCAGCCATCAAGGCGCGTGCAACTTCTGCAATATGCCTGTTTTTCCTTTCTGCAACCCCATTTTGCTGTGGGGTATACCTGCATGTGAACTGTCTCTTTATCCCATGAGACTTCAGAAAATCACTGAACTCATTTGAGAGGTACTCTCCCCCTCCATCTGACCTCAGGCACTTTACTTTCAAGCCTGTTTCTCTTTCAACTGCAGCCTTGAAAGTTCTAAAGTGCTCAAACGCTTCACTCTTTTCCTTCATAAAATATACCCACAGCTTTCTAGAACAATCATCAATGAATGTGACGAAGTATGAACTACCTCCAAGAGATACATTTTGTGTAGGCCCCCAAATGTCTGTATGCACAACATCAAGGATATTTCTGCTTACATCTCTGTCATGTGAAAAGGGTTGTCTTGCCTGCTTACCAAACTGACATGCTTCACAAACCTTCTGAAATTCTGCAACTTTAAATGTAGGCAAACCTGTAACCAACCCTTTGGACTGCATTAATTTCAGCCTTTGTACATTTGCATGTCCAATGCGTTTGTGCCAAATTTCAATGTCTGCAACAACACCTTTTCCTTTGGCATACATAGCAGCATTCATAGTAGGAATTCCAGCATCTAGAGTGAACATACGTCCAACTCTACTTCCCTTTGCTACCAGCCTGCACTTGTCATTGAAGTCTTCTACAAAGCAGCCCTTTGCATTAAATCTGACTTGCAGCCCTTGCTCTACCATTTGATCGACTGACACCAAGTTCTTTGTAATAGATGGCACATGTAATACATCTGAAAGACTCTTTGTCTTACCATCATGCAAGGACAAGGGAACTTTTCCAATGTGTGAAATTGGGTGGCATGAGTCATCACCCGTCTGCACATAACCTGCATTCTGCAAATCCTGCATCTCTCCAAACCATTCTGCATGGCTAGTCATATGATTGGATGCACCTGAATCAACATACCAAACATCTTCATGTGTTCCCTTTCCTGTAACAGCATTCAGCATATGCTGCATAATGAACAAACGTTCATTTTTGTCTTCATTCTGTCGTGAAGACGATGCATAGTTTCCTTGCTGCAACTTACCACTGTGGATATCATCTCTCTTAGCATAACATTGGGCTGCAATATGACCTGTTTTGCCACAGTAGTGGCACACAATACCAGAGTTGTTAGAACCTCTGTTCTGCCATCCACCTCTTCCTCTAAAGCTCCCCCTGCCTCTAAAGTTACCACGACCTCCTGAACCTGCATATCGCCAAATTGCTGATTCAATCTATTTTGCTGGTTGTCACTACCACGTCCTGTACCACGGCCTCTTGAAGAGAACCTCCCACGTCCCCTTCCTGAACTGGAGTAGAAAGCTTGGACCTGTTCACCGCTTCTTTCAGATGTCTCACTCTGCATGTTGATCTCTTCAGTGATCATAAGGGAGACCAACTCATCGAAATCTGGAAATGGCTTTCTGACATATACGGAAGTTACAAAAGACTTCCAAGCCTTTTCATTATTAAGTCCACCGAAGGTAGACGACACCAAATCATCATTATCGGGCATTGCATCAATTGCTGCCAAGGCATCTGCAATGCTCCTTACCTTCAATGCATACTCATTGATAGACATCTTCCCTTTCTTCAATGTATTCAACTCTTGCTTGAGTTGAATCTTTCGTGCCTTTGTATTTACAGAAAACATACTTTCAAGTATGGTCCAAGCTGCATATGCATTCTCTGCATTTCTAATGTGTCCCAACATATTATTGTCAATTACTGTAGACAACCAATACATGACCTTCTTGTCTTTTGCATTCCATTCCTTTCGTGCCTTTGTCTCTTCTGCAGTTGGAGGATCACTCACCTCCGGCTCCTTTTCTTCACCTGAAACGAACTCGTAGAGGCCTTTTCCAATAAGAAAGTTCGTGACACGGAACTTCCATGAAGGGTAGTTGTTCTTGTCGAGCTTCTCAATGATGGGGCTTCCACTATTCTCTGCCATTATCACAAGAATAATACCAAACAGCAAGCAAATCTTCTGCAACCCTCGACCTGTAGTGCACAGCAATACACCAGACAGCCTTTTTCACTGTCTGCTCAACAATACATGCAATCTGCAACCAGTTTGCAGATAAACCTTGTGTTTACTCACTGGTAAACACCTTTGAACTTACGGATCTGAAATCTGTAACCTGCGCACCCACGTTCGGTCGATATAGTCGAAGTCACAGTGTACCCCGAAACTGTTGTCCGCAACCTTGCGGCTCTAAAACGGGCCCTGAAACGGCCTCAAATGCCCAAAATAACTGCGGGAAAGCCCTAAAGGGCCTATTTGCAGAATATACAGCGCTCTTCGCGCACACCAAATCTCACTGCAATCTGAGATTTTTGCTCTGCCCTGCTTTCGGTGCCTCCACAGGCACTATCCAAGAGAAGGAGTGGAAGAATGGGAGAGATTCTTACCCATAGCTTGCTTGCTCAAACCTTGCTTCTTCTCCTTCACTTCAACCTTCGAAATTAGCCTCTCTCAGTGGTGTGGCTCTGATACCATGTCAAGAATCGCGTGGTGGGGGGAGATGCTCAAGATGCTGCGCCGAACACACACAGAATGCACAAGGAGAAGCTCACTCAAGAGACAAGAAGAGAGATGGAGGCCAAAACGTTTTCTTGCTGATTTCTACTTCTTCTTCCACACTCTTTACAATGTACACAAAGTATAGATAAGATACAACATAAAAGGAAAGTGGCCTACTAAGTCAAACAATGCATACCGACTACACTAGTCGACTGGCGCTATAACTATGCCAGTTGTAAATAGGTGTAACAACCTGAATATAATAAGTAATGAGTCAGTGGCCATGTGAGATGCATAATGACCACCGACGTGCTAAGTGTAGACGTGTGGACCCATCTAACCAGGCGGTCCATCATCAATGTCCGCATGTGTTGAGCTTGTCATCTCAACATGAGGTGGTAAAGAACAAGCTGAGCATAGCATGAGAGCTCTGCAAGCAAGGCTACATATGCCACCACAACCCATTACAATTGGGTTGAGCCTTGATGAACAACGCAAGTACTTGTTGTTGACTGACCTAGCCCCCTGGGAGATTAATTAACTCAGGTTTGTAGGGAAGGTACATCAAGAAAATTGCCAAAGGGGTGAAGCTGAACTGCAATTTGACATGGGCAGATTCAAAGAAGAAGTGATCCCACAACCCCTTCACTCCACTCTGAAGAACAGCAGTAGTTAACAAACACATCCGCAAAAAGAAAAACTGCCCTAAGGGAAAAGAGAAAGAAAATGGTGGAAGAAGCTAGACAGAGATTGAGGGCCAAACCTATGGCACATCCGTCCGCACCTCTTCCACCATGCCTAGGTGACTTACCAGGCCAGCTTCCATGTAGAACTCGTAGTCTAGGAGAGACAAGAAAAAGAGAAGTAGCATTTTAACTTTAGCTTCCTCCTACCCAATGGCCTGCGCAGAGTCCTTCCCCTTAAAGTAGTGGAAGAGGTGATCAGCACTAGAAGTCGGCTAGGCCAACAATGGCTGGAAGAAAGAGAGAAGAATCCCACCCTCTGGGGCACAGAGAATACAAAGTATTGGCAAAATATGGTTTTTGAAGTGCCTCGGTTTGTGCCCAGATACGAGTGCTAGCCACTGTGCTAGAGACACATTTATGATGACAATGTATTCTCTTGGATGGCTTTTTGTAATACCCTCCCCTCTGAGGAAAAAAACCCCACCTTCATGGCATATCCTCGTACGGTAGGATTAGATTTTGATACAAACATCCATGGTTGCTATGACTTCCCCATCATATATAACCCCCATACTACTACCTTAGCACAAGCCCTCACTTTCACCTCGGACAGCCTAGATGCTACCATGCATATGAGTGACAACCAATTCACCCGCTCGAACCACCCATTTCTCTCCACCACCTCTCTCCATGTCCGCTTGAACCTTAAGGGTTACATGTAGAGCTGGAAATTTTCGAGTCACTCTACTAAATCCCCTTCCCCACCACATTCTGATGATGATAACTAGCAATTAGCCACTGTCGGAATCATGTAACTCAACAAGTTTTTTTTTAAAAACAAACAAACAAACAAAAGAAATGAAATGAAAAGTAAAGGAGCACACCACACATCCAAACACAAGTCGTGGCACAGGCACGTTTGGTGGCCTCAGTCGGTCAGCTATAACCCCTAGCCCTTTTCGACTCCCCACTTCATGCTTAGGGCACCTCAAGGGCAAGACATACCTAGGGAGATAACACTCGCCTATGGTTAGACATGTCACCCTAAGCTACATACACCACACCTCCCTTTGCATGAATGGCATCCTCAAGTGTGGGACATCACCCAGGCTTGCCTATGGTTAGACCCAGCTCCTCATTCCACCAACACAAGCACAGAGCACTGCACGGTGAGGTAGACACTCCCCTTAGATAGAGCACTTTCTCCTTTCAAGTGCAACAAGATGCTGCAAACCACCAACATTGGAGGCCCCATGATCCACTCAACATACATTGGGTTCTCCATCCAAATCATTACCAAAGCTTCCCAATCAACGGAGTCCACATGTGGCCCTATCATCACCCCACCATCCACTTGCCAAGAGCCCACCCTTCCACAACAAAGAGCTCGAAGTGCCATGGGACTGGCACCTCTCGGAGGGGGGTAATGTTAACTTCAATTGGAAATGGCAGAAATATAAAGCAAAGAGCACAAAAATGATAGAAAAAGAGCAAAGGCGTAGAGCATCCCCTAAAGCTAAGATGAGGAAAAAAGCGCAATTTTAAATGGAAGGCACCTCAAAAAGCTCTAAAAACTCTTGTAAAAGAGCACCACGCTCCCTCCTGTGCCATTTGTAAAAGAATGGACAAGTGTAGGCTTAAGGCACAAGTCAAGAAGAGGAAAATAGGAAAAATGACCTTGCCACAATGGCCAGTCATGTAAAAAGGGATGGGTGCCCATGGGATTTTAGGGTTTGAATATAAAGTTCAAAAAGTGAATGGAAGCACATTCTTTGGTGTGTGGCTAACAAGAGTCCTCTCTTATTCTCTTCTTCTCTTCACCTTGCTTGTGTGTGTGCTCTTGAGAGAGGGATTGTGAGAGTGTGAGGGAGTGAGTGTGTGGGAGTGAGGGATCAAGAGGGTGAAGCTCCTCACCATCCCCTCTTCTCTTCTATTCTCTTCTCTTTTCTCACACGCACGTGGCTATTGTGGATGGAGCTCAATGGAGGAGGCTTAAGGATACTATTGAGATGACAAGCTCAACATATGCAGACATTGATGATGGACCGCCTGATTAGATGGGTCCACATGTCTAAACTTAGCACGTCGGTGGTTATTATGACTCTCACATGGCCACTGACTCATTACTTATTATATTCAGGTTGCTACACCTATTTACAGCTGGCATAGTTATAGCGCCAGTCGACTAGTGTAGTCGGTTATGCATTGTTTGACTTAGTAGGCCACTTTCCTTTATGTTGTATCTTATCTATACTTTGTGTACATTGTAAAGAGTGTGGAAGAAGAAGAAGAAACCAGCAAGAAAACATTTCGGCATCCATCTCTCTTCTTGTCACTTGAGTGAGCTTCTCCTTGTGCATTCTGTGTGTGTTCGGTGCAGCATCTTGAGCAAGTCCCCCTACCACGTGATTCTTGATATGGTATCAGAGCCACGCCACTGAGAGAGGCTGATTTCAAAGGCTGAAGTGAAGGAGAAGAAGCAAGGTTCAAGCAAGCAAGCCACGAGTAAGAAGCTCTCCCATCCTTCAACTCTTTCTCTTGGATAGTGCCTGTGGAGGCACCAGAAGCAGGGCAGAGTAAAAAATCTCATGTGCGCAAAGAGCGCTGTGTATTCTACAAATAGGCCCTTTAGGGCTTTCCCGCAGTTATTTTGGGCATCTGAGGCCGTTTCAGGCCCCGTTTTAGAGCCGCAAGATTGCGGACAGTAGTCTCAAGGTACACTGTGATTTCGGCTGTTTTGACCGAAAGTGGGTGCACAAGTTACTAATTGCGAATCTGTAATTCTTGAGGTGTTTGCAGGAAGTAAACATAAGGTTTATCTGTAAACATGTTGCAGATTGCATGTATTGTTGACCAGACAGTGAAAAAGGCTATCTGGTGTATTGCTGTGTACTACAGGTCGAGGGTTGTAGAAGATTTGCTTGCTGTTTGGTATTAGTTTTGTGATAATGGCAGAGAACACTGGAAACCCCATCATTGAGAAGCTCGACAAGAATAACTACCCTTCATGGAAGTTCCGTGTCACGAACTTCCTTATTGGAAAAGGCCTCTACAAGTTTGTTTCAGGTGAAGAAAAGGAGCCGAAGGTGAGTGATCCTCCAACTGCAGAAGAGACAAAGGCACGGAAGGAATGGAATGCAAAAGACAAGAAGGTCATGTATTGGCTATCTGCAGTAATTGACAATAATATGCTGGGACATATTAGAAATGTAGAGAATTCATATGCAGCTTGGACCATACTTAAAAGTATGTTTTCCGTAAATACAAAGGCACGAAAGATTCAACTCAAGCAAGAGTTGAATACATTGAAGAAAGGAAGATGTCTATCAATGAGTATGCACTGAAGGTAAGGAGCATTGCAAATGCATTGGCAGCGATTGATGCAATGCCCGATGATGATGATTTGGTGTCGTCTACCCTGGGTGGACTTAACAATGAAAAGGCTTGGAAGTCTTTTGTAACTTCCGTATATGTCAGAAAGCCATTTCCAGATTTCGATGAGTTGGTCTCCCTTATGATCACTGAAGAGATCAACATGCAGAGTGAGACATCTAAAAGAAGTGGTAAATAGGTCCAAGCTTTCTACTCTCGTTTAGGAAGGGGACGTGGCAGGTTCTCTTCAAGAGGCCGTGGTACAGGACGTGGTAGTGACAACCAGCAAAACAAATTGAATCAACAATTTGGCGATATGCAGGTTTCAGGAGGTTGTGATAACTTTAAAGGCAGGGGGAGATTTAGAGGAAGAGGTGGATGGCAAAACAGAGGTTCTAACAACTCTGGTATTGTATGTCACTACTGTGGCAAAACAGGTCATATTGCAGCCCAATGTTATGCTAAGAAAGATTATATTCACAGTGGTAAGTTGCAGCAAGGAAACTATGCATCGTCTTCACGACAGAATGAAGATAAAAATGAACGTCTGTTTGTTATGCAGTATATGCTGAATGCTGTTACAGGAAATGGAACACATGATGATGTTTGGTATGTTGATTCAGGTGCATCCAATCATATGACCAACCATGCAGAATGGTTTGGAGAGATTCAAGATTTGCAAAATGTAGGTCATGTGCAGACGGGTGATGATTCATGCCACCCAATTTCACACATTGAAAAAGTTCCCTTGTTCTTGCATGATGGTAAGACAAAGAGTCTTTCAGATGTATTACATGTGCCATCTATTACAAAAAACTTGGTGTCAGCCGGTCAAATGGTAGAGCAAGGGTTGCAAGTCAGATTTAATGCAAAGGGCTACTTTGTAGAAGACTTCAATGACAAGTGCAGGTTGGTAGCAAAAGGAAGTAGAGTTGGATGTATGTTTACTCTAGATGCTGGAATTCCTACTATGAATGCTGCTATGTATGCTAAAGGAAAAGGTGTTGTTGCAGATATTAAATTTTGGCACAAATGCATTAGACATGCAAATGTGCAAAGGCTGAAATTAATGTAGTCCAAAGGGTTGGTTACACGTTTATCTACATTTAGAGTTGCAGAATTTCATAAGGTATGCGAAGCATGTCAGTTTGGTAAGTAGACAAGGCAACCCTTTTCACATGACAGAGATGTAAGCAGAAATATCCTTGATGTTGTGCATATAGACATTTGGGGGCCTACACAAAATGTATCTCTTGGAGGCAGTTCATACTTTGTCACATTCATTGATGATTGTTCTAGAAAGCTGTGGGTATATTTTATGAAGGAAAAGAGTGAAGCATTTGAGCACTTTAGAACTTTCAAGGCTGCTGTTGAAAGAGAAACAGGCTTGAAAGTAAAGTGCTTGAGGTCAGATGGAGGGGGAGAGTACCTCTTGAATGAGTTCAATGATTTTCTGAGGTCTCATGGGATAAAGAGACAGTTCACATGCAGGTATATCCCACAACAAAATGGGGTTGCAGAAAGGAAAAACAGGAATATTGCAAAAGTTGCACGTGCCTTGATGGCTGAAAAGAATATGCCTAAGCATTTTTTGTCTGAGGCTGTTCATACTGCTATTTATATTATGAATAGAACTCCCACAGCTGCAGTTCATGGTATGATCCCCGAAGAATGTTTTACAGGTAAGAAGCCTGATGTCTCACACTTGAAAGTGTTTGGCCGCATTGCGTATGTTCATGTGCCAAATGAGTTGCGAAAGAAACTAGATCCAAAGGCTGAAAAGTGTGTCTTTATTGGATACTCTTTAGATCAGAAAGGGTATCGCTGTTATAACCCTGTCACATGTAAGTTCAAAGTGAGCAGGGATGTCATCTTTGATGAAATGAGCAGTTGGTATGCATCTAGTGGTGATGCATTGGATGATGATGATGATCATGCCACTCATGTGTAGGTTAAAAAGCAAGAATCACAGACTCTTAGTGGACCAGAGACATCATCTGGTAGTCCTTGGTCTGGGAGACTAAGGAGTAGCTCTACATCTTCAGGTGCATCTAGTAGCATTGCAGGTAAAGACAAAGGAAAGAGTAAAGTGTTAGAAGGCATTGATGCAGTTCTTGATGGAGACTCCAGTGGCTCAAAGAGCTTGGATGATGAGCTTGGTATTCCTTCTATCAGGACACCATGTGTACAGAGAGCTCATAGTAATGTAAAGGCTCCATTGAGTGATCCGGTGGTACGCAGATCTACCAGGGTCAGATACCCTATTAAAAGATTTGGTTTTGAAGGTTATGCAGCTCACCATTGTGCTTATATGGTGAAACTAGTTAAGGATGTTGAGCCCACATGTTTTGAGGAGGCTGTTGGTCATGCTCATTGGGATGTAGCAATAGATGAGGAGATGGCTGCATTAGAGGCCAATAAGACTTGGGATCTAGTATCATTGCCGAAGGCAAGAAAGCTATTGGATGTAAGTGGATTTATAAGATTAAGCACAATGCAAATGGTTCTATTAGAAGGTACAAAGCTAGGTTGGTTGCAAAAGATTATGCCTAGACATATGGCATAGATTATGAAGAAACTTTCAGTCCAATTGCTAGGATGGCAACTGTCAGATGTGTGATTGCTTTGGTAGTAGCCAAAGGTTGGAGGTTGCAGCAAATGGATGTGAAGAATGCCTTCTTGCATGGTGATTTGTAGGAAGAAGTGTATATGGATCAACCAGCAGGTTATGAAGATTTAGAACATCCCACATATGTGTGCAGGTTGAAGAAGGCGCTCTATGGACTCAAGCAAGCACCTAGAGCATGGTCTGACAAGATCAGAGAGTATCTTGTCAATATTGGCTTTTATTTTTCTGATGCTGATCACTCACTTTATGTGAGAAAGGGAGATGTAGGTTTGGTCATCATAGTCATCTATGTGGATGACTTGATTATTACAGGTGATAGTGATAGTGGGATTGCTGAAGTCAAGGATTTTTTGAAGAAGAAGTTTGAGATGAAGGATTTAGGTGAGCTAAGGTACTTCCTTGGCATTGAGGTGATCAGATGTGATGATGGTATATGGCTGTCCCAAAGACAGTATGGCTTGGATATGTTGTCCAAGTATGGTATGACAGCATGCAAACCACTTTCAGTCCAGTTGGAGCAGAATGTAAAGTTAAGTGCTGATGTTGGGGATGAGATAGAAGACTCTACTATGTTCAGGAGGATAGTGGGGAGTTTGATCTACATGACCATTACAAGGCCAAACTTGAGCTACGTTGTTGGTCTTGTGAGTCAGTTTATGCAAGTACCTAGAAAGCCACATTTGGATGCAGTTAGATGCATATTGAGATATGTGAAGTCCACATTACATTATGGACTTTTCTATGAGGCAGGTACAAATGTACAGGTGTTTGGATACAGAGATGCAGATTGGGCTGGTAGTATGTCTGATAGAAGATCTACCAGCGATACATGTTCTCTCTTGGTAGTACAGCAGTTGCTTGGAACAGCAAAAAGCAATCTACAGTTGCTTTGTTGAGTACAGAGGCTGAGTATAGAGGTGCTGCTGTTGCAACATGTGAGGTAGTATGGCTACAAAAGTTAATGGCTGATTTGGATGTGCAGGTGGAAGGTCTAGTTTCATTTATTGTGACAACATGAGCAGTATACAGTTGGCTAGGAACCCTGTGTTCCATGCCAGGACAAAACATATTGAGGTACACTACCACTTTGTGAGAGAGAAGGTACTAGTAGGTAAGATTGACTTGGTGTATGTCAGCACACAAGATCAGATAGCTGCTATCTTCACAAAGGCATTGGATACAGAGAAGCTTCAAAAGTTTCGAAGCTTACTTGGAGTTGCAGAGATGCAATTGAGCTTGAGGGGGAGTGTTGAGATGACAAGCTCAACACATGCGGACATTGATGATGGACCACCTGATTAGATGGGTCCACACATCTACACTTAGCACGTCAGTGGTTATTATAACTCTCACATGGCCACTAACTCATTACTTATTATATTCAGGTTGTCACACCTATTTACAGCAAGCATAGTTATAGCGCCAGTCGACTAGTGTAGTCGGTTATGCATTGTTTGACTTAATAGGCCACTTTCCTTTATGTTGTATCTTATCTATACTTTGTGTACATTGTAAAGAGTGTGGAAGAAGAAGAAGAAACCAGCAAGAAAACGTTTTGGCCTCCATCTCTCTTCTTGTCTCTTGAGTGAGCTTCTCCTTGTGCATTCTATGTGTGTTCGGCGTAGCATCTTGAGCAAGTCCCCCCACCACGCGATACTTGAGCTAGCATCTAGAATCATGGAGCTACCAGTGTGTGTGAGGGAGGAGGAAAATCATTTCGGCATCAAGGTAAGCTCACTACACTCTTAGGCTCAAAGGCGCGTCAGCTAGCTGAGAGATAGCCATTAGATTTTGCTTGAAACACTTGAAATAATAAGTGGTCCATGGGTCTTGGGGGTTGAGCGTGAGCTCCCTCCACACAAGGGACCAAGTAGCTCCTAGGTGCATAAAGGATTTACTAGCCAGAGCCCCCTTGGCAACCTATCCACCTCCTACTTATTAATACGATCCCTGTCACGAGACCTCTCGCCATCGGAGTCAGTCCATGCTTCCACGATGGTAAAAACATCCACTCTTGGTATAGGGATTTAGCATCTATCCTTGGGGGAGGTATAGGGCTCCTCAATTTTTATTTGTTCTAGTACTTAATTCAATCAAGATCTAATCTAGAAAATCACAAATAATATTGATGTCTTCAACTTGCAGTCATGACTTCAATCAATCATGCAGCTTTCAAGTGATGATTAATCTAGTAGCAATCGATACTTGAATTTCACATAATGAACTCTTCCCCTTGGAATTTAACTAAGGGTATCTAGATTTTGGGGTCTCTAACTTCCTAGTTTAAGGTTTATTCTTGTAGCCAATTTTCTTGGTCTTAAGTCAGTTTCTTTAACTTAGAGTTATTTTTGGGTTTTTTTTTAAATCTTCTATCAGAGCTTCTAGATTAAAACTATATCCTTGGCTAGTTTCTTCAGGGTTTCATTATTAGTAAATTCATCGTAAATTCATTAGTCTTCTTTTCTATGGGATTAACATTAAATTTCTCATGATTTCTCTTGAGTTCTAGGTTTTCATTGTTTCCCTAACAGTTTCTAGCCTATAAGATGTTCTAATAATTTACCAAGTGAATACTCTAATATTGTAGTATTTCTCAAGAGACTTATCTTATTTCTATTGAATCCAAATAGAAATTTTTAGAAAAATGTGTGATATCGTGATTGCTAAAGGGTTGTTATCTGCGCTCATGACTCCGTTAGTGACTCTTGTGCTTGCAACTCCAACCATTGCTTCCACGTTAGTAGGGTCATTCACGATTTCTACTTTTGAATTCTTTTTCTTAGGGGCCATGATGGAAATATGATTCGTAGAAGAAGAACAACATGGCAATAATACTGATTGAAAAGGGTGTAAGGCTCTCGATGATGATGATGGTTATTACGGGATTCAATTATGTAGGCCTCGTGGATGGTTCTTTTTTCCTCGTGGAGAGCAATACTTCTCTCTCTCTAGTAGAGAGTAGAGGTATGACTTTTAACCGGATTGATAAAATAGGATAAAGTTCTTTATTAGTGTCTTCTCTTCTCGAATTAGAGTAGAAGAGGATGAGAGACCTTCAATGTATCCCCTTTCTTGGGTTGAATGGAATCATGTCTCTTTGTCTTACGAAATAGAGTCTCCTCCTTCCTGATCGGCATCTCGTCCTCCTCAAGATTGCTCGTCTCCCTTTCTGGTCATCCCCAAGCCCTCAATTTTACATTTTGCAGGGGGGTAAAAGGGAGGATGCTTGCTTTTTTAGTGTTTTTTGATGACATCATCGATGAAAAAAGAGAACACTTTCTTTAAGTGTTTTTGATGATATCATTGATGACGTCAAAGCCGGTGCTCCATTTTTGTAGTGAAAATATAAAAATTTACTAATATATGGGCGAGCACTGCGTGGTGTGTCATGGGGGATGGCTGTCACTCCAAGGATTACAACTAAGGTAGCAACCAAGGTATAGACCTTGGCATACTTGGCAACGGGCTACGAAGGGTTCATTAGCGTCGTTGGCTGCACACAAGAAGCTCCCACTAGCTTGTAGAAAAATCTTCCCGAGAGGTCTCCCATCCCAATAGTGTCATCATTCTAAGTACATTTAACTGCCAAGTAACTATCCACTAGGCTAGTTCTTTTGGTTCTACAAACATAGTTTTAATAAGCTAGTCTTGGGAGGGTCTCCCAAGTCTTTCTTCCATAAACTGGCATATAATACCTCATTAATAATAATAATTATCTTCATAATGAGAGATAGTTTTTATTTTTAAATGTGCAACATAAATCAATTTTCTTTGGAATGTATATGCACATTAAAATAAACTAAGTAATGGAGACATTACATTCTTCCCTCCTTAGAGAAATCAAGATGTCCTCATCTCGAGAGAAACTGGGGGTATTCTTTCATAAGGGTTACCTCATCGATCCAAGTGGCATCCTCTTTAGGATAATCCTCCCATTGGATGAGATATTCTGTAAGGGTCATATTCCTATGGATTCTTTCTTTTACATCCAAGATTCTATCAAGTTGAAGTTCAAGTAAACCTTTGCTCAGCATTACAACTTGTTGATAATCAAGAATATGATCAAGATTCAGTTCATAGGGATTCAAGAAACTGGTGACATGGAATACATCATGAACTTTTAAGATTTCAGGAAGTTGTGGCCTATAAGAATTAGGTCCAAGATCTATCATGACTTTGTAAGGTCCAGAGTGTCTTAGGCTTAGCTTCTTGAATTTTCCCAAGGATAAAGAACTCCTCTTTGGGCGTACACAGATAAAAACCTTATTTCCTTCTTGGAAGATTTGCTCTTTTCTCCCTAGGTCAGCATAGGCTTTCTATTTATCCTTGGTAGCTTGTATATCTTGCCCGATGGTTTTGACTTGTTTCATCCATCTCTTCAAGCATCTTCTTAGAAGCTTCAACCTTCAATATAGGTTCGGATAAGTTTAGCAAAGTTAGAACACAATATTAGTGAGTTTGGGAATCTCCCAATTCCCATTTTTTGAATACTAAAAAGGTGACACATGGATAACATGCCCATAAGTTTCTCAAAACTATATGATGTGACCTATCATTGGAAAGAACTTGGAAAATGGAATCTATTGAGCTATAGAGTGCTTGATTTGGAGTTATAGTGTTCAAGTTATGACAAATCCAAAGATTTGACCATGTGTCCCAAACTTATGGGAAATTCCCATATTCTCCAATATGGTGTTTTAGGCATTCTTGCCCATATAGAGCTTGAAATGGGGTCATCTGAATGCTATAGTGATAGGACGTATTATAAGCTAATTCCACCAAAGGTAGATATTGTATCCACTGTCTAGGTTCTTTGCAACAATATGCCCTAAGTATGTCTTCAATGATGTGATTTACATGCTTTGTCTGTCCATCAATTTGAGGGTGATAAGTTGTATTAAAACAAAGCTGTGTACTGAGAGCTTCAAATAATCCCTTCCAAAAATGTGAAGTGAATAGAAAATCACGATCACTAATAATTCTTTTTGGCAGTCCACGAAGTCTAAATATTTCTTTGACAAATAGCCTCGCAACATCTAAGGCTTTGTAGCTGGTTTTGATCGGAATAAGGTGGGTAACCTTAGTCAACATATCCACAATTACCATCATCGCGAGTTGTATCCTCCTTGAACTAAGGGTAATCCAACTACAAAATCCATACTAATGAATTCCCATTTCATTTGAGGAATATCAAGTGGTTGCAACTTTCATGGCAGCTTAACTAATTCGGCTTTTATTCATTGGCAACTCAAGCATTTGGTTACATATTTAAGTACATCACTTTTGAGCTTTTCCCAATGATAGCTTTTTCTAATTGCATAAAGAATTTTGGCATAGCTAGGATGTCCTGAAAATGGGGAATCATGAGGTTCCCATAGTACCTTCTTCTTAAGTTCTTGACTTGAAGGAATACATAATCTTGTCTTGAAGTAGACAAGCCCTTCGTCAACAAAAAAGTTAAGATATTTTGTCCTAAGCTTGGGATTTTGCTCTTTATTCTAAATTTCCTTTAGCATTTGCTGATATTTGGAATCATTATTCACCTTCTCCTTGGCTAGCTCGATGATGGGATTGCTAGGTATTGATATCATTGTAGCTAGTGTTTTAGCTCTAAGAAATTCTTTTGAGATAAGTGCATTGAGAAATGATTTGCCGCTTAAAGCATCTGCAGTTACATTATCTTTGCCCGGTCTATATTTGATCTCAAAATCATACTCTTGCAAGACTTCAATCCACCGACGTTGCCTCGTATTTTGATCTGGTTGAGTGAAGATCCATTTAAGACTTTTATGGTCGGTTATTATGAGAATTTCTTCCAGAGGAGATAATGTCTCCATAACTTAAGAGCATGGATAATTGCAAGTAATTCCACATCATGAGTAGCATAATTTCTCTTGTGAGTCTTCAATTTTCTGGAGGAATATGCTACTAGATGTCCTTCCTTCATGAGTACACATCCCAAAGTAAGAGATCTCGCATCAATCAACCACTTTGAATTCTTTGCTAAGATCAAGTAGTTTGAGGATTGGGACTATGACTACTTGAGCCTGCCAAAGCTAGACTATTCAATTTGGGTCCATTTAATGGCAATCTGCTTCTTGAGTAGGTCTGTGAGGGGTGCAACAATCAAGGCATAATTATTGATAAAGACTCGATACCATCATGTTAAACTCAAAAAGCTACGAGCTTAACTTATGGTGGTTGGAGGCGGCCAGTCTTGTACATCCTTGGCTTAGCATACAACTTGTGAGTCCGCATTATCACAAGAACTGTCCGTAGTTGTGACTCATGACTTCCTTCATCCTTAGAATATGTTAAGATGTCATCAAAGAATACAAGGAAAAAATCATCAAGATAAGGGCTGAATATATCTTGCATTAATCTGTTGAAGGTAGTAGGGGTGTTTATTAATCCAAATGACATTACGATAAACTCGTAATGATCGTACCTTGTGTTAAAATGAGTTTTTGGGATATCTTCTTACTTGATTTTGATTTGGTAATACCCTAATCTGAGATCAATCTTGCACAAAATCTTCACTCCTGGTAGTTGATCAAGTAGTTTGTCGATCCTTGAAGTTTGATACTTATTCTTGATAGTTACTTGATTTAGCCCTTGATAATCAATGCACAGACAAAGAGTCCCATCCTTTTTTTTTTTGAAATAACACTAGAGCTCCCCATGGTAAGTTACCAAGTCTAATGTATCCCTAATCTAAGATTTTTTTGAGTTGTTCCTTTAGTTCTATGGCTTCTAGAATGCACATTCAATATGGTCACTTTTGCAACTAGTGCAAATCTTGGTACTAGCTTGATTTTGTGGTCGACTTCTCTCTGTGTTGGAAGTTTAATTCATTCTTCAAGAAATGCGTCAACATATTTTCGAAGCCACGATGGTTCATCTTTAGCTTCTTTATCTTGTTCAGTCTTATTTAATTTGATTAGGTATACAGTTGAGCCTTTTCTTAAACTTTTAGCAATTCGAGAAGATTTCACTAATTGAATCTTTGGTTTCCCTGCTTCTCCCTATGTGGTCGCTTGTTGTCCTACAAGATTCAAGAATGTGACTTGGCCCTTTTCACAATGAATATGAGTGTCATTGGGAATTAACCAATCCATTCCTAATAGGCACTCATAGGTTCCTAGGTTCATCACTCTGAATTCCATGTTGGTCTGATTGCCACCCAGATTAAACTCAACCTTACTTGTCTATTTTATTGAGGAAACTTCTTTTCCATCAGCTAACTCAACTATCAGCCCAGGTGCATGCATTGTGTCTATGCCTAGTTTTTTAGCACACCTTGGTGATATGAATGAATGTGTGCTTCCACAATCAATCAAAATTTTAAAGGGTTTATCGTTATAGGTTGATGGTTTTTGAATCACTGAGAACTATTGATTTGGTCCCTTCTTATTGAGAGAGGCATGAATTCTCACTCTCTCCATGCCGGTTTCCAAGGTGGGATCTTCATCATCTTCTACTTCCTTCAGGACTATGCCGGCAACTCTTCCTCTAGCTATGGCTATCAGCTCTGGTCATTACGAAACTTGCTTTGGCATTCATTCTATCCGACTTTTGGGCATTGCCTTTGGATGTGTCAAGGTTCGTTACAATAATAGCATCTGACAGTATCCTTATTACCACCACTAAAGTTCTCCACCGGCGACGTCTTAGCCTTCTTGTTATTAGCAGATTGGAATTGACCTTGGGCTCTTTTTTCATAGCCCCCAGTTATATTTCTATTTTGGAACTTATTATTCCAAGGCTTATTGTTTCTTGGTTTGGATTGGAATTCCTATACAATTGGTCTTTCTCTTATCAATGTGTCTTGGAGGTTGGATGGATGCATTACTTCAAGCCATGTGTTCAAGGAATCATCCAATCCATGGCAAAACTTGGATACTTGCTGCACAATATCCATAGACAGTGCATACTTGAGAAGTGTTACAAACTTCGAGTAATAGGCTTCCATCCAAGTTGCTTTAGACCGAAGAATTCACTCATCTTTTGCGTGCGGTATGTTGGCAGAAGATACTGGCCTCGCACTGCATCCTTTAATATGTCCCAACTAATAGATGCTTCGGAGATTACTTGGTCTTTACACCATTGTTTCCACCAAATTGAGGCTTCTCCCATTAGCTTTAACTTGTTGATCATTGCTTGATTAGCTGTGGTAATTCCAACAGCAATGAAATAATCTTCCATGGACTCGACCCATATTTCTACCGCAACCTTGACATTTTTGCCTTGGCCATCAAACTCAAGTGGTTTGATTTGCTTAAGCAGAAACTTCTTTTCTTGGATCTCAGTAGCATTAAGTGTAGGAATAGCTTCATGTGGTATTGTAAGATTTTCTCTATTCAGCTCTACAAATGTTATCATACAATTTGCTCATATCTTTTCAAAAAGAGAAATCGTTTCAAAAGGATAGAAATACTTTATATTAAATTTTCAAAGAAGGTTACATCATGATAGAGTTTTTTGAATTAACTTAAGGAATCTAACCATGGATTTCAGATATGTCTACTGACTCGTAATTCTTAATTGCTAGAATGGTAATCAATTTCATATTTAATGGATAGACAAAATAATTTCTTTTGTTGGAGGGAAAAAATACATGGTTTATTTTGGGATGGCTAGTTATTTGGGAGAGAAAATTTCCTGAATGCAATCTAAGCATGGCATTTGGATACATCCATTAAGTAATAATCGGGCTTTGAAGAATGGATATCTAAAAAACTGTAACGTGTCCCCCTTGTCCACTTGCAGGACACGTCTTAGTAGCCTATCGGGAAGAGAGTCTAGAAAGCGCCGCCCGGCACTCCCAAGGAATGTCACGGGGCTTGCAATCTAGGTCTTCTTGAGTCTGCCATGAAGCGGAAGCATTCGGGCCGTTCCCACTTAGGATCGACCTAAATCAGGGTTTTCCTAATGGTCAAGTTCCTAGAATGGTAGTTAGCGTATGACGAACTACTTTACGCAGAAACATTAGGGTCGAAGTAGATTTATACTGCACTTGGTTCAAGGAGAACGGGAAATGAGAGGGATGCGAAGCTCGAACTCTCTGCCCGTAAGGCATAGTCCCATTCTGTTCCCCTAAAATAGCATAAATTGGGAGTCTAGCTCTATAGATTCTAGGTCATTGTTACCTCGCTATCAATGCCTTTGAGAAAAGTTCCTTGCCAATCGAGACCACCCTTCTGTAGGACGGATCCAGGATCACATCCACCGCACTTTCCTTGGGTTGCTTTAGTTATCTAATTACCTACCACATTTAGTCTGACAAGCAAAAACAACTTCCTTAATTAACCAATTACACACTAGTTCCTTCACGTAACTTAGGCACTGACAAAGAAAAACAATGTCAAGCAAGTCCCTTTTCAACATTTGATCTTTATTTATCAATCTTTGGAATACATCATATAATCCACCCGAAGGCTATTCCAGCAATCCTCAGGGATCGCTATTCCAAGTTCCGCCCGTTGACTAGTATGTGGGCCTCGAGATCCCATCTCGAGTCACATCGGCCTCTTGTGCAGGATCCGGAGGCAAGAGATTTATGGCCAAAGCCTCCCCTAGCACCCAAGCATCTTCTTGCTCCAAGTAGCACCCACGGAGAGACCTCTCGTGGCGGGTTTGGTCCATGTACTTAGCACGGCTAACAACCCCCTTGGATAGGGTCAGGCAGACAATCAGAGGTAACTGATACTGCCTCTACCTCCAGGCTTTCAACCTGAAGCATTAGTTATTTTTTCGACATTAGTTCCTTGATCAAAGAAGTACAAACAGTGCTCCTAAGTGTACAAACACAAGCACTCCAGTGGTCGTTTATACGGCCAAGTGCTAAGGTGTAATTCCTTCTCCTCAAATACTTCCAGCATTCGATCCAAGATCAATCTCAACTTGGCAAGATCCCAAGGGTTTTGTAAGCTAAGCTGCTTGTTTACCCTTTATCCTTGGGTTAGGGTTTATACCCTGTTAACCCAATTTGTCACTACTTTAGGTTTCCATATATTATGGTCAATAAATCCTGGGCAATCTCATTGTCCTCACTTGATTGGTCAATTGCTTACTAGGCAATTCATAATTACCCTAACTTGGCAAATCAGCCCCAAGGAAGGGTGATGTAGCAGAATGACTACTCATCCTCTAGAAAATTAGACTTGTACTTAGAACTCGCCAACCTTGTTCTAAGGAGTGGCAATACTATTTTGTGATTTAGACACAAAACCATGCAACATTGCAACTTGTTGCACGAGATAGGTGTCACACCTAACTTGTGGGATTATTTCTCCCATCACACGGTATTCCTTGGTCAAGATGTAGGGTTTGGGAGTCCTCTTGACCCAATCCAACCCCTAACCCTACTAGGCCCATAACGCTTTGGCCCTAGGGTTCCTAAAATTCATACCGAAGTCTAGTATTTGGTCAATTGATCCTTAGGGTGAGAACCCTAGATCATTCTTGCATGGGCGTTTAGTTAATCCTGACATTCTGTGAATGTGTGTAGGACCCTTAAGATTGGAAGTATTAAGTCGGCAACCCAAGTGTGATACTAGGCAGAATTTTATCATAACTTAGCCCTACCTGGCACACTGAGGTGATTGTCATATGCTAACTAATCATACCTTTATGATTTTCATGTCAGTTATTCAGTTATACACGAATTACTTAGTTGATCTAACCAATCCACAATTTAAGATGATCTTTCCTCTTAAGGATGCAAGTAACTGCAAGATATATGCGATGTATCATTCTATGCAAATATGTGATTTCAAGACCATAGACCTTTTCCTTCTATGCAGCTATAAGATCTACAATGATCTTTCTTTGCCTTGCCCTAAACTGTATTAGTTGACATTCAGAACTACTTCTTGTAAATCCCATGTATATGCATCAAATTCAAGGCTTTAGTCTTTTAATGAAAATGCATCCTTTCTCAATATCGAACTTTGATAAAAGAGCTTCTATGCATGGATGCATCATTCTTTCGTGACGAGATGCTAATGAATACATGGTTGATTTAATCTTTCTTCTACCGCTTATCGCAACCTAAATTGTAACTAACGTTGCATGCGAATTGCATAATATCAAGTTCATAAATCTTTTCCTTTGGGAGATGCACAATTTCTTCTTTTAACTTATGCATCATATGTTTAGAATTGTAGCTACCCTTGACCATGGAAGTGCAAGAAATTGCAAATACATGTCATGCAACTAACTTATAGATCGAATGAGTAAATAAATTTCCCAATGTGTTTAAACTTGCCCACGAGAATTAAATACATGCTTAATTGACAAGATTGTGGGAGAGAAGGAAGGAGTCTCGCTTGAAGCTTTCTTGCTTGCACAATGGGGGAAGACACACAAGGGTGGAGGCTGAAAACAATTTTCCTCTTCTTAGTTGTGTAAGCCAAAAGAACTCAAGTACAAGGAAATAGAAGAACCCTATATATGGGTCTCAAACCAAACTCAACTAACTAAGGTGGCATACTAACTGAGCCACGAACTAGAGTAGATAAGGATAGCTATCATGTAGCTATTATTCATGGGTGGTGTACCAACCGCGTCTGCAACTGACAAGTCGGTGACATAAATATACAACGGTCAACCTGGCGTATCACGAGTGGAGCTTGATATCTCAACACTCCCCCTCGAGCTCAATCCCAATTCCTGCACACCAAGCAGGTCTCTGAACTTGCGCAGCTTCTCTGCACCCAATGCCTTCGTGAATATGTCAGCTACCTGATCCTCTGTGCTGACATAAACTAGATCAATAAGACCTAGTAAAACCCTCTCTCGCACATAGTGATAATGCACCTCAATGTGCTTTGTTCTAGCATGATAGACTGGGTTATTTGCCAAGTGTATACTACTCATGTTGTCACAATAAATGACAACTGGCCCATCTGTAGACTGATGCATATCATAAAGTCGCTTATGCAACCAAGCTACCTCACATGCAGCCATTGCTGCACCCCTGTACTCAGCCTCTGTGCTCGACAAGGCAACTGTAGGCTGTTTCTTGCTGCTCCAAGTGACTGCAGCACTCCCAAAAGAGAATACATATCCACTGGTAGATCGTCTATCAGAAATACTACCAGCCCAATCAGCATCAGTGTATCCATGCAACTGTATCTGAACCCCAGTCTCATAAAATAGTCCATACTGCAATGTGGACTTCACATACCTAAGTATGCGTCTAGCCGCATCCAAATGTGGTTTCCTTGGAGCCTGCATAAACTGACTTACCAATCCAACATCATAGCTCAAATCTGGCCTGGTAATAGTCATATAAATCAAACTTCCTACTATGCGTCTGTACATAGTAGGGTCTTCTAGAAGCTCACCTGCATCTGTGCTCAGCTTCACATTTTGCTCCAAAGGAACTGAAATAGGCTTACAGCCTGTCATCCCATATTTGGACAGCATGTCCAATCCATACTGCCTCTGCAAGAGCTGTATCCCACTTGGTGATCTAATCACCTCAATGCCCAAGAAATAACGCAGCTCTCCCAAATCCTTCATCTCAAACTTCTGCTTCAATAGCATTTTCACATGAAGGATATCTTCATCACTGTCACCTGTCATAATCAAATCATCAACATAAATGACAAGCAGCATAATACCTTTCTCTGTTTTTCTCACATAAAGTGAGAAATCTGCCTTGGAAATCTGAAAGCCAATAGTGACAAGATACTGTCCTATCTTGTCAGACCATGCTCTAGGTGCTTGCTTCAAGCCATACAAGGCTTTCTTCAACCTGCAAACAAACTCAGGATGAACAGCATGCACATAACCTGGTGGCTGCTCCATATAGACCTCTTCTTGCAAATCACCATGCAAGAAGGCATTCTTTACATCCATCTGATGTAAAGACCATCCCTTTGATGCAGCCATAGCAATGACTGCTCTTACGGTTGCCATCCTTGCAACCGGACTAAATGTTTCTTCATAGTCAATGCCATATGTTTGTGCATACCCCTTGACTACTAATCTTGCCTTGTATCTGTTCACAGAACCATCAGCATTGTGCTTCACCTTATAAACCCACTTACAGCCAATTGCATTCTTACCTTTAGGCAAAGGTACTAACTCCCATGTAGCATTTGCTTCCAAGGCATCCATTTCTTCATCCATGGCTTTCTCCCATTTTTCTTTTCCCATGGCTTGCTCAAAAGATGTGGGTTCTGGTTCCTGTATCACTTTGACCATATATGCATAGTGAATGGCGGTAAATCCATCATATTTCAGCCTATCCACAGGATACCTAGCTCTTGTAGACCTGCGCAAAGTAGGTTCACTCCCAGGTGCTCTCAAAACATCCCTGGTCTTCCTTACTCCAGGTGTAACAATAGAAGGAATACCCAACTCATCATCAATGCTCTGTTCTGAGCCACTGGATTCACCATCCACATAAGAGTGACCTGCATTCACATCAAACATGGGCTGATCAACCTTCTCTTTTCCTTTTCGTGATACCTGCATACCACTATCTGCATTGCTTTGAGAAGATTCTCCTGATCTCAATCTGCCTGTCCATGGCGAAGAATGTGAACCACTGCTAGAGGACGCTCCAGGTCCACTAATATTTTGTGACTGCTGCTGTGAATTCTGTGTAGCATTACCATTTTGTGCATCTTCATCATCAATCACATTTACTGGTTTATACCAGCTACTCATCTCATCAAAAACAACATCTCTGCTCACTGTAAACTTACGAGTAGAAGGGTTATAGCATCTATACCCTTTTTGCTGCAGAGAGTAACCAATAAAGATGCACTTCTCAGCTTTTGGATCCAACTTGGATCTCAGCTCATCTGGCACATGTACATAGGCAATGCAACCAAAAATTTTCAAATGAGAAATATCTGGTTTCCTACCAGTATACCTCTCCTCTGGAGTCATTCCATGTATTGCTGCAGTGGGAGTCCTGTTCATTATGTAGACTGCTGTAGCAACTGCTTCAGCCCAATAAAAATCTGGCAAGTCTTTTTCATTGAGCATGGCACGAGATACCTCTCCAATATGCCTGTTTTTCCTTTCTGCAATTCCATTTTGTTGTGGGGTATAACTGCATGAATATTGCTGCTTTATGCCATGCTCCTGCAAGAACTTTGCAAACTCATTTGAGAGGTACTCTCCCCCTCCATCTGACCTTAGGCATTTTATCTGCAAGCCTGTTTCTTTTTCAACCATAGCTTTAAGAGTTTTGAAATGCCCAAAAACTTCACTTTTCTTTTTCATAAAATACACCCAAACTTTTCTGCTATAGTCATCAATAAAACTGACAAAATAATGACAGCCTCCAAGAGATGCAGCTTTAGTTGTCCACACATCAGAGTGAATTAATTCCAATGGCTTCTCACTCTCTTGAACATGTCTAGGAAATGGTTTCCTTGCCTGTTTTCCAAACTGACAGGCTTCACATACCTTATGCATTTCTGCAACCTTGAATTTGGGCAATCCTGCAACAATATTTTGGGCCTGCATTGATTTAAGTCGCTGTACATTAACATGACCAATGCGTTTATGCCAGATATCAATATCTGCAACTACACCGGTCCCATGTGCAAACATTGCTGCACTCAATTCAGACATGTCTGCATCCAATGTAAACATTCTGCCCTTCTTCTTTCCTTTTGCTATCAAGCGACCTTTATTTTTCATATCCTCAACAAAGCATCCATGAGGATTAAATCTGACCTGCAAGCCCTGTTCAACCATTTGACCAACTGAAACCAGATTCTTGGTGATATTCGGGACATGAAATACATCGGACAGGTATTTCTTTTTCCCACCCTGCATAGACAAGGGAATTTTTCCAATCTGCACAATAGGATGTGCAGTATCATCACCAGTCTCCACAAATCCTGGTTTTTCCATTTTCCTTGCATCCTCCATCCATTCTGCATGACCTGTCATGTGGTTTGATGCACCTGAGTCAACATACCATACATCATTGCTTTCTTCTGCACTTGTCATAGAATTGTTCATGTGCTGCACCATGAACAAATGCTCATTTCTGTCATCACCCTGTCTACTAGAAGATGCATAATTCCCTTGTTGCAGTTTTCCATTCATGATGTCATTCTGCTTTTTATAGCAGTCTTTAGCCATATGACCCATTTTACCACAGTAGTAGCATTCAACATTACTGTTTGCATTTTGGCCTCTTTGCCATCCACCACGACCTCTTTGGCTCCCCCTGCCTCTAGAGTTACCACGTCCTCCTCCATAGGACTGGTTTTCTTGAGTTTGCTGCATATTCTGATTTCTGCCACGGCCTCCAAATCGGCCTCCTCTACCTCTGCCTCTACCTCTTCCAGCATTTGAGTAGAAGACAGCTTCTTTTGAAGTTCCTCCTGAAGAAGATGCACCACCATTTCTCTGTTCCTCAGAAATTAGAAGAGCAATCAACTCCTCAAAATCAGGAAATCTTTCACGAACTGAAATGGATGTCCGAAACTGTGCATAATCCTTTCCTAGACCATTCAAGGTCACGGAAACTAAATCATCATCTTCCACTGGCGACCCAATGGAAGCAAGTGCATCTGCAATCTTCTTCACCTTCATGTGGTAGTCGTTGATGCTCATACTTTCTCTTTGCACATTATGCAACTCTTGCTTGAGCTGCATTTTCCTGGCTTGCGTATTTGTGCTATACATTTTTGACAAAGTATCCCATGCCTCCTTTGGCGTACTTGCATCCTGAATATGCACAATCATAGAGTCTGAAATACTGATAGACAGCCAATACATAACTTTCCTGGCTCTCTCATGCCATGTTTTAAATGCCTGCATTTGTTGTTGATTGGGAACATCAGGAAGAACTGGTTCTTCTTCATTTCCTGCAACAAATTCCCAATATCCTTTTCCCATAAGGAAATTCGTCATTCTAAACTTCCATGCCTGGAAGTTGTTCTTGTCAAGCTTTTCAGTGACAATCTGTGAAAGAGAATCAGACGCCATTACAGAATACTGCAAGAAATTCTGTCACTGCAAAAAACACAGCTTCACCCTCACAAGGGCAAATCTGCAAAACTGGCGAAAGTGGTATTTGACCACACAGTCACTTCCTAGTGACGATTTTGCATAAACAAGAACCAAGGATGGTTCTGAAACTCCCAATGTCTCTGCGCACAAGCATACGATGCAATTTCTACAGTAACTTTTCACCGACCTGTAGAACAGTGGTCGCACAGCATAAAACTGAGCCTTTTCTTGAGTGCGTGCAGAAAACTTCCGTCTGCAAAACAGGCCCCGAAATGGCCTCAAATCAAAAAAACAAGGTCGCCTCTTGCTTCACCGCGAAGGGCGTCTCAACCTGAGACAATGCACTCCTGCAATTTCCGACTGTGCTACCTGCAGAGATCTGCTCCCAAAACAGGAAATGAAAGCAACACTGCTCCTCTTACCAGACCACCGCGAGCTTGGCTTGCTTTCTTGAGCTCCTTACCACGAACAAGGCTCTGATACCATGACAAGATTGTGGGAGAGAAGGAAGGAGTCTCGCTTGAAGCTTTCTTGCTTGCACAATGGGGGAAGACACACAAGGGTGGAGGCTGAAAACAGTTTTCCTCTTCTTAGTTGTGTAAGCCAAAAGAACTCAAGTACAAGGAAATAGAAGAACCCTATATATGGGTCTCAAACCAAACTCAACTAACTAAGGTGGCATACTAACTGAGCCACGAACTAGAGTAGATAAGGATAGCTATCATGTAGCTATTATTCATGGGCGGTGTACCAACCGCGTCTGCAACTGACAAGTCGGTGACATAAATATACAACGGTCACCCTGGCGTATCACGAGTGGAGCTCGATATCTCAACATTAATGCATCCTTTTCATGCGAGACTATTATCAGAACCTGGGCATTAAGAGTCGGGCCATTGTCCACTTGCGTACTCGGGGTGGAAGCTCCCGTGTGTGCTCCTCTCGTCTTTTGCTTGGGAGCCATTGACGCAGCAGATTTTGATTCAACGAACTTCCTCTTGGCTCTCTTACGCATTACGAAATCACTTCTATTTGATATCTCCTCCTCCGCGCAGGACACAAGCCTTGCAAGACACGGTTTTAAAAACGCAGGGAAGCACGGGAGAATAAGGCCTAGAGAAGCTTTAGTTAGAAGCTTCCAATAGAAGCTTTCAATTCTGGATACAAAGGATGATGTGGAGAGAGAGTGATGATTGGGGAGATGGAGATGATGACGACGACGATGATGACGACAACGACGATGATGATGATGATGATGTTGATGATGTTGGCGACGTGGCGCAACAACACAATGATGGCGGCAGGCAGCTCCACAGGGCGGCAGCAGCAGCAGGCGGGCAGCACAATGTCCTCTCTCCTCCTTCCCTCAAGCTTAGGAGGGGAGGGTTATTATAGGTTGTGAAGGCCACACAAGTGGCAATCTGCATGCTCCCCTCCCCCATGCTCTTCCAACACCACTCATACTTCCACACATACTCCCTCTCCCCGCCATGCAATGGCTGAAGGGGAGGGAGTTTATCCAAAAAAAATTGCAAAAATTATCCCTTTTTGTCCCTTGAAGTGTTCCCGTGTGAGCTTGTGGTTTCGAGCCACAGCTTTCTATACGCAACGCGGAGTTGGTGTTTGTTGATGCACGCGGAGGGAGCACTTAGCCCAAGGTTTTTCCGTTGCGGGAGATTACTTTGGGTTGCTTTTTGCACGGGGTGTGCGGGGTCTAGGGTCCTTTAATATTTCATTGCGGAAATATTACAAAATCAGTACTTTAAAGGAAGATCATGAATTCCATCTTTGACGTAGTTGTGACATTTAGAGCGACCAACAACTATAATTTGGTCCATTATGATAACCTTTGTCGCTTCCTCATAAATATATCGATTTAGTTTAACCTCCCTGCCTCTAGTGAATAAAGTTGAATTCCCTCTGGCTTCATGGAATAAATAAACCTTCACGACTTTAAGGTTTTCCATCCATCTTATCCTCTTCAAATTGGTTTGAAGGAAGGCAAGACAGCTAGCGTCGATATAACAATATCCACCTCTGTGAGGTGCCCGCCCATCGTCGTTCCAGGCACTCTTTTAGCGGTCTATCGAGAAACAAATCTAAGCGTCGCTGCCCGGCACTCCCAAGGAATGTTCCGAGTTTTGTCACCTAGGGTTTTTCGAATCCGCCTCGCAACGGAACGTTCACGACCGAACCCACTAGGATCGACCTAAAATTCGGGTTCCTAGTTGTCAAGGTCTCCTATTAGCATTCTAGCATCGGGTTTTGGACATCCTACTTTACGCAGAGATACCCAACCCGAAGCAGATCTATGCCGCACTTGGTTCAAAGAGATTGGGAAACGAGAGGGATGTGTTGCTCAACCTCTCTGCCCATAAGGCATAGTCCCATTCCGATCCCCTAAAACAGCATGAATCGGGTTCTAACCTATCAATATCTAAAGGTCGAATGACGATAAAAACTTGTGAGAAGCCTCCTAGTTCTCTGGGACCACCCTGCCATAGGACGGACCCGTCGGGGGTTCCGCCCACCCGCTTCCCTTAATAGCTTTAGTTTTCTAATTAGGTCTTACCACATTTATGTGTGACACTTAAAATCAGCTTCATTAATTAAGCCTTTTAGGGAACAAGATTCGTTCGCGTAAATTATAGCACAGACACGAAAACAGAGCAAAGCAATCTATTGACAAACAAGATCAAACAAGTTCCTTAACTTATCTTCAAGTTAATCTTTGTCTCCCGCCCATACAGGAGAAATTATGTTTCGCTTCTGTCCAACAGAAGTATCCCTTCTGCCCTACAGAAGTAACTGGTCCAATTCACATGGCACCAAAACTCAATCCTTTATCTAGAATAGGATCTCCCAACATGCCCAGATGTTGGGGGCCACGGAGGTCTTCAACTCCATTCTTGACCTAGCAAGGGGTGTCCAGAGCTCCAACTGACCCACAAGCTGTCTAGGAGCGAAACATCATTCCCGTGGTTGGCCTTTTCACCACTCGACCTTCGGCCCATGAATCGAGCAGTGCCCTCTCCGGTTACTACGCGGTGCAACCATGGAGGTGATCCACCCGTACAATATATCCTTCCTTAATTAAATCCTTTAAGAATCAAGCACAAACAAGGCATTCAGCCTAATATCATTTTCCAAGAAAACATTCATTTATTTCCATGGCGTCTTGTCATCACAGACCCTTGCCATGCATTTACCATAAATCACAAGCACTGGGAATAATCATCCAAACAATAACTAACAACCAGTTGAATGTAAAAGCATTTAGGATCTTGTTTGATCAATCAACAAAACCAATTGCATTCTTTCCAAACAATGCAAGAATAGATGATATAACATTTCCATCGTATATTTGCTCTCTCCCTTGGGATCTAAGAGCAATACCATGCAAACATGTTCTTAATACTTCCTTCCTTCGGCTAGGGCATATATTAAGGGTTCAAACACTATTCATGATGTAAGTTCTATAGGTCACTTACCTTAATTGATAACCCAACCCTGAATTTGGATTGGCAAAAGTCATCCTTATCCAACGGATCTCAAGACATCCTAGTTTTAACCCTTATGATCAATTTCTTGTACTAGCTCTTAGTCAAGTCATGAAGCAAATAGAAATTTATCCTCATATATCAAACATGTTATAGGCATAACATATAAATACTTGATAAGATAAGTGTGAGATGATCTCAAGTAATTAGACTCCAATAGGCCTCGCATTGACCTAGAATCTAGTTTTTCTTAATATTTGGCCTGTTAGGCTAAGTACTTTTGAAGTATCTAAACTTTAAACTAGTAATTCTCTATTCATGATTCTTAATGTCATATTCTCTTAGCAATCATGCTAGTTATAACCCTTGACTATACTTTAATCTAGCGCTTGCATGCCCAATCTTTTAATGTCGTTCTTTTGACGACTATGCCATTCATAACGCTTGACTGATTCTTCCTTGTAATTGCTCTACTAGCAAATACATCATATGTAACTGGATGCAATTATCTATCCTTGTTATATGCACTTCGCAAACTCCATCTTCCGAATAGGTGAGATGAAATTTATCATTTCCCATTACCTATACTCGTGCAATAGTATGGGGCCTAACGTATCTCATACGAGAATCAAAGCAAGCATCAATTGATTTGAAAATACATTACTTACGACCGGAACCGCAGTTGGATTGTCGGTGATGCCTTTGCCCGAAGCCTTGTTGTTGGTTGCAGGATTGTCATCCACACGCGACATTCTTTGCTTGGAGGCCATCATCCGCAAATAGACTCAAGAGATTAAGAAGGTAGAATAGATTCAAGATGGAAGATCGTAAGAGAAGATGGTTAAGTCGAGGATCGAGATAGAGGGAATTGAGCTAATTCTCTTCCTTGCAGCCTCTCGGGGTGACTATTCTCTCTCTCTCTCTCTCTCAAGCTCTCTTTCAAGCTCTTCCTCACAATCTCTTGGAGGGGTATCCTTCTCTCTACCTCTCTCTCGCAGCCTCTCGGTGTCTCCTTATGCTTCCTATGCCTCTCCCATGCCCCGTATTTATAGTGACTTAGAGAAGAGGGCTTGTGGTTGAGAAGTGGAGCTCTTTGTGGAGGGGGATCTTGGAAAGATCAGTGATCTGATGCTCAGATCATAAATCTGATGGTTCCATTGGCTCCGAAAGGTGGGTAAAACCCCAATCCAAGACACTTGGTTAGAAAGCTCTTAGTTCACTCCTTCTTCTTTTCTCTGTTCGAAGTGCTGTCTACTGCCTGTAAACTGCGATCGCGGCGTGCGCAATTTCGCCAGTCACTTTTCTTTATTTTTCTTTTTATAAAATCTTCAAACTAACTAAAATATCACTTGTCTTTTCTTTTAAATGACATCCAGTTCCATATCGTTTTTTTAGGATAATATCTAAAATATCTAAAATATACTAGCTTTGCCCAAAATCTAATATTTTTAGACTATCCAAACTATGCATATTATCCTAGTGATTAATATAACTCATAAGTTTTGTTCACGTTGTAATTTATGTGAAGGGTGACTACGGTCCTTGCCAATTTGAGAAAAATATCGAATTTACGACTCTTGATTTTTTAAATAAAATATTTTAAATTAAATAAAAATTATCAATAATTAATGTTAGTTAGTTTTTACCTTAGTTAGTCTTTAGTTAGTAATCTTACTAACTTATTAATTGACTAACTAACTTACGAACCAACCAACTAACTTTTATTGTGCGGAGATATTACAACCTCTTATCATCCAGCGTATTTCCCGATATAGTTGAGAAGGATCATAGATGCAATCCATAATCCGCATTACTTGCATTCTCCATCCATAATCCCATAGAATGCATTGCCGATGTAAACATTGCTCGGAAGTCTAGAAATTTCTTCCAATCTTCGTCTCTCTAGGTTTTTTTTTTAACACACATTAGCAAGGGAAGCCAAAAAACAACTCATATATCAGGCTACAATTACCAAGTTTTTTATTTATTTTGGCTCTGATACCATTTGTAATCTACCCGCCCTTGATTATGTGATGGATAACATTTTAGTAGTTGCTTAGAGTTTACTTTCTAGTCGTCGCCATCCATACTCTAACCAAAATGATCGGATTTTGTCCAGGTAGTTAACCCTAGGTCTACCCCGCAGGGGAAGTATCCTGCCATTACCCACAAAGGACCGACCTAAAGGTTCCTAATTGACCTAACAGTCATCTATCAACAACTAGCTCACATCCGAAGGTGTCCTTTCAGAGGCTTCTTCTCCAGAAGGAGTGACTACCATTACCCTTAGTTCATGGAGTGCAACTCTTTGTTCTAGTAGCAAACTAAGGATTTATGAAATCCCTTGCAGTGCTCTGGCACAACCACTGTACCTTTCCCCTAAGATAATTTACACTTCGGGTTTTGAGACCAAACCCTAGGTAAGTCAACAAATTGACCCTTCCTAGAGTTTCTTCCTAGCATTTGTTTTTGGGGAAACCTCTTGGCTAACCGAGACCACCTTGCCATAGGACTAGATTCGTTGGAAATCCATCCACTCGCTTCCCTCTATGGAAGTTCTTAGTTATCTAATTACCTACCACATTACGTGAAACATATAAAAACAACTTCGTTAATTAAAAAGAATCCTTTTGTGCACAGTTGTTCATTTGTGTAATTTACTCATGGACATACAATCAAAATAAAATAAATTAATTGATTATGTTCCATAATGTATGTTCTCCCTCCCATACAAGAGAAAAATTACAATTTCACGTGATGCCTCATCCAATGCATCTGCACGTCATCAAGATCAAATCCACCTATAACTAGCATTTTTAGGTGTCCCAAGTAGAATTTGGGCCATACAGGGGACCAATTAGTTCCTAGATATGTAAAGAATTTACTAGCCACACCCTATCCACCTCCTACTTAATATGATCCCTGTTGGGAGACCTCTCGCCATCGAAGATAGTCCATGCTTCCACGGCAATAAAAACATCCCCTCTTGGCATGGGGATTTAGCACCTATGCTTGGGGGAGGTATAAGGCTCCTCAATTTTTATATGTTCCAGTACTTAATTCAATTAAGATCTAATCTAGAAAATCACAAACAAGATTGATGTCTTCAAGCAATTATGACTTCAATCAATCATGCAACTTTCAAGTGATGATTAATCTAGTAGCAATCGATACTTGAATTTCACATAATGAACTCTTCCCCTTGGAATTTAACTAAGGGTATCTAGATTTTGGGGTCTCTAACTTCCTAGTTTAAGGTTTATTCTTGTAGCCAATTTTCTTGGTCTTAAGTTAGTTTCTTTAACTTAGAGTTTTTTTTGGGTTTTTTTTTTTAATCTTCTATCAGAGCTTCTAGATTAAAACTATATCCTTGGCTAGTTTCTTCAGGGTTTCATTCTTAATAAATTTTTCTTGAATTCATTAGTCTTCTTTTCTATGGGATTAACATTAAATTTCTCATGATTTCTCTTGAGTTCTAGGTTTTCATAGTTCTCCTAACAGTTTCTAGCCTATAAGATGTTCTAATAATTTACCAAGTGAATGCTCTAAGATTGCAATATTTCTCAAGAGGCTTATCTTATTTTTATTGAATCCAAATAGAAATTTTTAGAAAAACATGTGCTATCGCGATTGGTAAAGGGTCATTATCCGCCCCCATGACTCCGTTAGTGACTTCCATGGAAGCAACTCCAACTGTTGCTTCCACGTTAGTAGGGTCATTTGTGATTTTTGCTTTTGAATTCTTTTTCTTCGAGGCCATGATGGAAATATGATTCATAGAAGAAGAAGAACACGCAATAATACTAATTGGAAAGGGTGTAAGACTCTCAATGATGATGATGGTTATTGCGGGATTCAATTACATAGGCCTCACGGATGGTTCTTCTTTCCTCGTGGAGAGCAATACTTCTCTCTCTCTAGTAGAGAGTAGAGGTATGACTTCTAACCAAATTGATAGAATAGGATAAAGTTCTTTAGTGTCTTCTCTTCTCGGATTAGAGTAGAAGAGGATGAAAGACCTTCAGCGTATCCCCTTCCTTGGGTTGAATGGAATGATATTTCTTCGTCTCACAGAATAGAGTCACCTCCTTCCCGATTGGCATCTCGTCCTCATCAAGATTGCTCTTGTCCCCCTTTCTGTCATCCCCAAGCCCTCAATGTATAGTTTTGTAGGGGGGATAAAAGAGAGTATGCTTGCTTTTTTAGCGTTTTTCGATGACATCATCGATGACAAAGAGAGAACGCTTTCTTTTAGTGTTTATGATGACATCATTGATGACATCAAAGAGGGAGCTCCATTTTTGTAGTGCCAAGCACTATGTGGTATGTCATCGGGCGGCCATCACTCCAAGGCTTATGACTAAGGTGGTGAAGAAGGCATAGACCTTGGCATCTTGGCAACGAGCTACGGAGGGTTTGGTGGCATCGTTGGCTGTGCACGAGCTCCCACTAGCTTGTAGGAAAATCTTTCCGAGAGGTCACCCATCCCGGCAATGTCGTCACCCAAGTGCACTTAACTGCCAAGTGACTATTCACTAGGCTAGCTCTTTTTGTTGTTCTATACTACAAACAGAGTTTTAATAAGCTAGTCTTGGGAGGGTCTCCCAAGTCTTTCTTCCATGAATTGGTATATAATAGCTCATTAATAATTATTATTATCTTCATAATGAGAGTCCATTTCATCATTAGAGCTTTTTTTTTTAAATGTGCACAATTTTGTTTGGAATGTATACGCACAGTAAAATAAACTAAGTAATGGGGGCATTACACCTCCATAGGTGTAGCTATCTCCTTACACTTGATCATGCATAATGCTTTTAAGATCTCCCATGCATACTTTTTTTAAGAGATGAAGACTTTGCCAAGCACTTCAATCCCCAAACAATAGTGCAATTAGCCCAAGTTTGTCATTTCAAACTTAGAGCTCAAAGCCTTTCGAGTCTAATGGATCATATCTTCATAATAGTCACCTATAATAAGAAGGTTATCCACATATAGGACAATCACTACAAACTTTTCACTATTCTTGTAAACATACAAGAGCATCTAAGGCACATCTTTTAAATGCAAGCCTAAAAAGAATTTATCTATCCATTGGTACCATGCTCTTGGGGCTTATTTCATCCCATAGAATGCCTTCTTCAGCTTACAAACTTTGTTCTCAAAATGGGGGGTCTCAAACCCTGGTGGCTGAGCCATGTATACCTCCTCCTTGATGTTATCATTCAAGAATGATGATTTGATATCCATTTAGTAAATTCGCCACTTCTGATGAGTAGCCACTCCAAGTATTGTGCGAATAGTGGTCATTCTAAAAATTGGAGCAAATGATTCTTGAAAATCAAATCCTCCAACCTGTAAAAATCTCTCTGCAAATAATCTATCTTTATACTTTTCTAAGCTGCCACATCAGCTTTGTGCTTTACCTTCTAGACCTACTTGGTGCCAATAATCTTCCTTTTTCTAGTTTATCCACTAGCTCCCAAGTATCATTCTTCATTATGCTTGCATAGCTACTCTCCATGCTGGATTGGCAAGTACTTCTTCCAAGTCTAGTAGCTCCCGGTTTACTTCTGTTAAAATCTCAGCCATCTCAAGGCTATATTGACTATGTGAGAAAAAACCTTTATTTTCTTCTCTATTCTTAATGACCTCCTTGGTACATCTTCATTTTCCTCAGTTGTGGTAGGCATAGGATTGCTATGATCATAGAGGTACTTCACCCATCATGGCAATGGCTTTTCCAATGGCGTGATTGTAGGTTGGTGAACTTTGTCCTCATCATCTAAAGACAATGCTTCCTCCTCCTTGAGAGTAGTGATAGTTATTGGGATAGGTTCATAGTGGACTACTTCTTTGTTGGATGATAAAGTGGAAGAACTTATATTCTCCTCCTCCACTATATGTGGTTGCTCCTTAAATAGCACATCACAACTTGCTATGATCTTCTTTGCCTCTTGATCATACAATTTGTAAGCCTTTTGTTCATCACTATAACTCAAGAAGATACATTATGTGCTTTTTGGATTTAACTTATTTCTCTTATCCTTTAGAACATGTGCATAACATTCACATCCAAAAGTTCTAAAATGTGAGACAAATAGCTTCTTACCTGAATAGGCCTCATGAGGAGTTCTGCCCTTAAGAGCCTTTATGTAACTTCGATGAGAATCTAGACTACAATATTAATCGCTTCTTCCCAAAATTGATTAGGCAATCCCTTTCCCTTAAGCATGCACCTTGCCATTTCAACTTTGTGCATGATGGCAAGGAGCTCAAGCAAACAACCAATTCTTATGGCATACCATGTCCCAATAAGAAAGTTGGAATTTTATAGAATCCTTGATTATCTAATAAGGAAGCTAGCTGATGACCTTGCAACCAACATGAAACCTCTCAAAGATGTCATGGAATATTCAAAATGGAAATGGACTAGAGTGCACAACCTGAATCTCTTATACAATTGGGCTCTGCTCTTAAGGATTATGAAAACTTGAGAGATGATGAATAAAAAAAGGATGAGCCCTCTGAATGACAGGATCTTGATGACAAATATGTAGGTTGCGGATGCTAGAAGTGGAATGATGAAGAAGTAGAAAACATCAACTATAATATGAATGGGTGTACAATCAATCAGATAATTATGTACTCCAAGCTCAAGGAAACTAACATTTTTAGGATAAAGAGGGGAGTCATCAAGGTGGATTAGGACCTGGTTGGAACACCTAAACATGGTTGACTACGAGCAAGCCAAATTGACCAACCAGAATATACGCCACTGTTTGAAATAGGGTCAACATCAAAACTCTGATCACCCAGTGAAATCCTCTCTTCCAATGAAGTCTATGACTTCAACTTAGAGTCTAAGGTAAGCTTTAATAGCTACCCTAAGAGACCACGAGTCTTTAGGGCTCAATGCACCAAACCAAAGGAGATCTTCCAATCTACCTAAGGTGTAGAAGGTTGAAGGAGGAGAGGAAAGAGCAACCCAAGGACTTAGAAGTAGAACGACAAAAGAAACCACACAATCTACCTAAACATTTCACAAAATTCAAAAAAGGTGATTGAATAGTGATGCTAGTGTGATCCAAAAGGAAAGGCTATGCCGATGAGCCCATTGAGGGACTTTCTAAGGTCAAAGAGGTCAACATGGCAAGGGAAAGGGACATGCCCTAACCTATATATATAGCTGATGATTCGACTAAGGAGGAAGAGACCAACCTCATTCATTTCTTAAAATAATTCAATGATATATTTGCATGGTCCATGGAGGAGTTGAAAGGCATTGATCCAAATATAGTGACTCAAAATATCCTTATGGTTTTCAATGAAGAGCGATCAAGCAAAGGCCTTATGCCATGAATCCTAAGCATGCTCATGATGTAAAGAAAGAATTTAACAAGTTGTTAAGCACTAGATTCATATATGAGATCAAGTATATAGAGATCCATTGTGATTGCACTAAAAAAGAATGGAAAGATCCAAGTGCGCATGGATAATAAAAATGCCAATGCCGCGTAGCAACAAAGAGACAAATATCCTTTACTTTACACCAAGCACATACTTGAAAGAGTAGCAAGGAAGAAAGCATACAACTTCCTACATTGATTTTTAGGCTATAACCAAGTGTAATTCCACCTAGATGATAGGCACAAAATGGAATTTGCTATAGAATGGGGAGTGTTTGCCTATATAGTCATGCCATTTGGACTAACTAATGCCCTTACTACCTTCCAATGCCTCATGTATGCAATTTTCAAGGACATGCCTAGGAAATGGTTGAAAGTATTTTTCGATGACTTGTGCGTTCATACCAACTAGGAGAAACACCTGGAGAAAGTTCTCACTATCTTTGAGAGGTATAGATAGTATGATCTTTTGTTGAACCCATTGAAGTGCCACTTTTGGGTTAAACATGGCTATATAATAGGGCATGTTATGTTGAGGAATGGGATTGCTACCAACTTTTGGAAGGTGTTGTGGACCTTCCCCCTCCTCCGACCAACTACAAGGGAGTTCAGTGATTGGTCGGTCATCTTGGATATTACTAATAGCTCATGTTGAACTATGCATTAGTTGCTAGGCCTCTATAGAAACGGTTAATTGTGTTCCAGTGGATAGAGGAGTGTTAATAAGTCTATGAATGCTTTAAGCAGTCTCTAACTTGAGCACCCATTTTTTTAGCCCCATATTGGTCAATCACTTTCCATGTGCACATTGACACTTCAAAATTCACTATGGGAGTGATGTTGTCTCAACTTGGTGAGCATAATATGGATTTTCCAATGAGCTTTGCAAGCAAGAAAACCATCCATGCAAAAATGAATTACTCAATAATAGAGCGAGAAGGTTTAGATATGGTGTTTGCAATAAAGAAATTGAGATATTATATTTTATCGATGCCCTTCACTTTTTTGGTAGATCATTAGGCATTGTTATACGTTGTGAAAAGCCATGCTACAAAGTGCATTGCCAAAAGATTACTTCTTCTACTAGATTTTGACTTCTCCATGGTGGTGCATGAGGGCAAATAACGTAAAAACATGGATCTAGGACATGGCAATGCAGAAGCTATGGAGGTTGGAAGACGAAGACCAAACTCATGAAGACATGGACATAGACAAGACTAATTGTCACACAAGTGAATTAGGTTCCAAGATTTAGACTTGGACTCATAAACACAATCTTGTGTGTGGATTATGACATAGAAACTTTTTAGAAAGGAAAAGAGCACGTTCATATATCAAAGAAAAGGAAGCAATTACAATGCTTTATAGGAAAGTCTAGGTAGCACATCCTCCTAATGTGCTTATGGGATTCTTGTCATGAGCCCTCACTGCTCCTTCCAAAGAGACTGAAGTAGGTGTGATTGCAAACATCTCAACAAATAATACTCTTGAATAAAGCATTATGGACAATTAACCTGATGCTTATCCACAAGAGACACTAGTGAACAAGGCATTATGGACAATCTGCCTTATGCTTATCTTTTCAAATTATCCTATGAAAAAGATCTTTATAAAATAGACCTTACACCTTACTGGGTAGATGATATAGTTCAAATTTTAGAAAACAAAATTCCAAATTTCCCGATTGAGAAGGCTAGAGTGAGGTGACCCATTCTCAAAGTTCAACCTTATTAATTGATCACGAATCAGCTTTATCGGTTAAGATAGGATGGACCACTCAAAAGATGTATCTGTAAAAACAAGATGCATGATGTACTCACCAAGGCATGTGCCTGGGGACACTTCAATGGAGACACAATTGCATGCAAAGTTCTTTAGCCTCAATTATGGTGGCCTACATTGTTTGATGATACTACTAAATTTGTTAAACATTGTGATAAGTGCCAATGCACGAAAGTCCCTATATGGAAGGGCAAAATGACACTAGTGATAACATGCCAACCATTCAAAAAATAGGGTATTGACTCCATTGGTCCAATTAGCCCTACAATGTAGTATTCTCAAGCAAAATACATAATTGTAACTACAAATTATATTATTAAATGTGCTGAAAGCACAAACGACCATAAAGAATGACACGAGAATAACTGCCAAATTTCTCCAAGAGTAGGTGATCTCAAGGTTTGGTTGCCCCATCAAATTAGTTGGCGATCAAGGTACGCATTGCACTAATGAAGTAATTACCCATTTTTTATCCACCTTCCTAGTGGTAATCCTTTGAAAATCATCACCATATTATCCACATGACAATGGTCAATTCTACTCTCCTCACTTGAGTTGGTGCAAGGCTTGGATATCAGTGGCACTGCAGGCATTGTAGGAGCTTGAATACCCTTGTTGAAAGTCGTAATTATCCTAACATTTCCTAGAGCAAGGTAGTGCATTGGGTTTCATAGTCAACATTGTACAGAGATTGCTTTTTAAAGGCTCATCCCAACAATGTTTCTTTGTCCGCTCCTTCAAAGTTTAGTAGAACATCGAAATATTATTAAAAGGCTTTAAATCTCGATGGAAACCATGACTTTGCACTTTCTATTAGTAGTAGGGTTTACCCCATATGGGTTCATTTTAGCAACGATAGGGATCAACTAGGTTTGTCCTATAATCATCATGAGTGAGTATGTTGTTGTAAGCCCCTTCATTGATGATTAGTGCATCATCATGAGTGAGTATGTTGTTGTAAGCCCCTTCATTGATGATTAGTGCATTGAGAACATGGCTTTTCTTAGTGGTAATATTTAGCTCTAAATAGGCAAGTGCTGTAGTTTCCTCATCCTTAGGGTCAATCTTGATAATGGAGACTACACATATGTTTATAGGCAATAACAACATAGGGGGCTCATGCAAGCAGTGGATGTGCTGGTGGGTAGTATCTCTTAATGCATGGGGATATACCCATTAGGAATGTCCCCACTTATATGGGCTAGTAAATTAAGTTTATAGATAGATTTTATGGACATCACATGGCATCTTCATGTAGCAAGAATTGTCAAAATATTCATGAGACTTGAGTATAGTTGCTATGAATGGAGGATCATGCACCAATGTGGGGTCATGACATTGATAAGACTCATGTGAAATAGTTAAAAGATATGTTCATGCTACTATTGGAGCACCAATTTTGAATAATGGGGAGAGTTTGTGACCTTTGAAGTACAAATGCATAATCATTTGAGTCAAGGAGAAGTCATGCTCAAGATTGACTAGATTAAGTGCCCAAAAATACTCTTGTAATTGCAAACCCCAAGAGACTAACAAGGAGGTTTGATTGACTATGCTTGGAGGGCTTGATCTTAGAAGTGAGTCTAGATCCCTACAACAAATACTCTTGCAATTATATAACCCCAAGAGACTCATTATTCTTGGAGGTCTTGATCCTAGATATGAGTCTATAACCCTATAACATTATGCAACCCTAAGAGTGCCAGATCCAAGTGATAGACTCAGTTCAAGGAAACAATATGTAGACTTTGCTAGGAGACAAAGGGCCACACCCATTTGCTTGGGACTAAGGAGATAGCGGTCTCATCCATTTGTTGCACAACATTTGATCTAGTGGGGAAGCTTTAAATCCTATGTAGTGATCCTTGGTTTGGTTGGGACCAAGAGAGATGCAGAGTAATGAACCATAATACTAACCAATTTTGGGGGTTATGATCTCTTGATTCACTACCCTTTGATGCATACTACCCTACTAAAAACACTTCATATATGGTACCTTTCATGGATGAGATCTACAGGGTCTGTAGTGAGTCAGATATAATCATAAGGCCTTTTATGGCACTAGGGATGGCCTTGGATAATCTTAAGGATCTCTTAATGTGTAAAGGTTTCCAAGACACCTAAACTAACATGCTATGTTATTTGTATATTTAGATGACTCCACAATAGTTAGTTCAATGTAGCTATATGATTTCTCTTGTGTGGGAGATAGCCCACATTCCCACACCCAAGACACATGTCTCCTAACTAGCAAAAGTTAGTAAAGACCAAAAAATTTGAATCCATAGCAAATAATAGAATCCAACACTTACTTAGATCCAACCTCATAAAGTGTTTCCATAGTCACCTCAACTCACCAAGTCAAGGAAAAGCATCCCAACTAGACTAGCCTAATAAAGACTCCCTCCACAAACATTTGGTTTTTTTCTTAAGCACTCCACCTCCTCTCCAAGGGTGTGAATAGCCACATTGATGACCTAAAGTTATCAACATGTTTGCACATCCTCCCCTCCAAACTCATCTACTCTACTACTGGTTTCAATATCAACTTTTTGTTGCCTCTTTCTTTGATCTCCTTTCATATCAATCATTCACTATCTTTATGTCTATACCATCTACTCTTGCTCCATCTCCTTGACTTTATTAATGAATTTATATTACTTCTAGTATCTACCCCTCTCCTTGGATAATGCATTATCCACCAAAAAATGCAAGAAGCATGGGTACTCAAGTACCAAGTATCATTCATTAATTAGTGAAGCTTTCTCTTTTTTCTCCTAGAGCTAAGCTCTCTTTATCTTCTTGGTCCTTGTCCCCTCCCCTCCCACAACTTAGCATATCCCACCTTCCACTTATACTAGCTCTACCCGAGTTAAATCCTTATCATCTCCATAACACTAATCCTTATCTCATCTCAATTACACCACATATAAATGATCAAGAAATTGTCAAGAATCGCATGGTGGGGGGACTTGCTTGAGTTGCGACGCTAAACACACATTGTATACACAAGAGGAAGCTCACTCAAGAACACAAGAAGAGAGGTGGAGGCCAAAACGTTTTTCTTGCTGGTTTTTTTCTTCTTCTTCCACACACTATACAATGTACACAAAGTATAGATAAGATACGACATAAAGGAAAGTGGCCTACTAAGTCAAACATTGCATAACCGACTACACTAATCGACTGGCGCTATGTCTTTGCCAGCTGTAGGTAGGTGTAACAAACTAAATATAATAAGTGATAAGTCAGTGGGTGGCCATGTGAGTATCATAATGAGCACCAACATGCTAAGTGTAGATGTGCGGACCCATCTAGCCAGGCGGTCCATCATCAATGTCCGCACATGTTGAGCTTGCCATCTCAACACTCCCCCTCAAGCTCTCTTCTATCTCTACAACTCCAAGTAAGCTTCGGAACTTTCGAAGCTTCTCTGCACCCAATGCCTTTGTGAAAATATCAGCTATCTGATCTTGTGTGTTGACATATACCAAGTCAATCTCTCCTGTAAGTACCTTCTCTCTCACAAAATGGTAGTGCACCTCAATGTGTTTTGTCCTAGCATGGAACACTGGATTCCTAGCTATCTGTTTGTTGCTCACGTTGTCACAATGAATGACAATTGGACCATCTCCCTGCACGTCGTCCAAATCATTCTCTAACTTTTCCAGCCATACCACCTCACATGCTGCCATAGCAACACCTCTATACTTAACCTCTGTACTCGATAAAGCAACTGTAGGTTGCTTTTTGTTGCTCCATGTAACTGCTGCACTACTAAGGGAAAACATGAATCCACTTGTACATCTTCTGTCTGACATGCTACCAACCCAATCTGTATCTATGTATCCAAAGACCTGTACGTCCTTACCTGCCTCATAAAAAAGTCCATAGTGTAAAGTGGACTTCACATACCTCAATATACGTATAGCTGCATCTAAATGAGACTTTCTAGGCATCTGCATAAACTAACTAACAAGGCCAACAGCATAGCTTAAGTCTGGCCTTATGATAGTTATGTAAATCAAACTCCCTACTATCCTCCTAAACATAGTAGGGTCTTCTATCACATCCCCAACATCAGCACTCAACTTCACATTTGCTCCAATGGTACTGAAAGGGGCTTACATGCTGTCATACCATACTTGGATAACATATCCAAGCCATACTGCCTTTGGGATAGCCATATACCATCATCACATCTGATCACCTCAATACCAAGAAAGTGTATTAGCTCACCCAAATCTTTCATCTCGAACTTCTTCTTCAAGAAATCCTTAACTTTAGCAATCCCATTGTCACTGTCACCTGTAATAATCAAGTCATCCACATAGATGACTATGATGACCAACCATGCATCTCCCTTTGTCACATAAAGTGAGTGATCAACATCAGAAATAAAAAACCCAATATTGACAAGATACTCTCCAACCTTGTTAGACCATGCTCTAGGTGCTTGCTTCAGCCCATAGAGCACCTTCTTTAACCTGCACACATATGTGGGATGCTCTAAATCCTCATAACCTACTGGCTGCTCCATATACACTTCTTCTTGCAATTCACCATGCAAGAAGGCATTAACATCCATTTGCCGCAAACTCCAACCTTTGGCTCTACTGCCAAGGCAATCACACATCTAACAGTTGCCATCCTAGCAACTGGACTAAATGTCTCTTCATAATCTATGCTATTTGTTTGAGCATAGCCTTTTGCAACTAACCTAGCTTTATACCTTCTAACTGAACCATCTGCATTATGCTTGACTTTGTAAACCCACTTGCAACCAATAGCTTTCTTACCCTTAGGTAAGGGTACCAAATCCCAAGTCTTATTGACTTCTAATGCAGCCATCTCCTCATCCATTGCTACATCCCAATGAGCATGACCAATAGCATCCTCAAAACAAGTGGGCTCAACATCCTCAACTAGTTTCACCATATAAGCATAATGATGAGCTGCATAGCCTTCAAAACCAAATCTTTTAATAGGGTATTTGACCCTGCTAGATCTGCGTACCACTGGATCACTCAATGGATCCTTTACATTACTATGAGCTCTCTGTACACCTAGTGTCCTGACAGAAGGAATACCAAGCTCATCATCCAAGCTCTCTGAACCACTAGAATCTCCATCCAATCCCAAATGAGTGGTAGATGCATCATTACCATCTAGCACTTTCTTCTTTCCTTTGTCCTTCCCTGCAACACTTATAGATCCACCTAAGATGTGGGGCTACTCCTTAGTCTCCCAGACCAAGGGCTCACTGTAGGTGTAGTACCAGATGATGTTTCTAGTCGACTAAGACTTCGTGATTCTTGTTTATCTTTCTGCACATAGCTGTTCTGATCATTATCATCATCCAAAACATCACCAGCAGGTGTAAACCAACTTCCCATCTCATCAAACATAACATCCCTACTCACTCTAAACTCACCTGTGACAGGGTTATAACAGCAATATCCTTTCTGCTCTAAAGAGTATCCAATAAAAACACATTTTTCTGCCTTTGGATCAAGCTTCTTCCGTAGCTCATATGGCACATGAACGTATGCAGCACAGCCAAATACCTTCAAGTGCGATACATCCGACTTCTTGCCAGTAAAGCATTCTTCAGGAGTCATCCCATGAACTGCAGTTGTGGGAGTTCTATTCATAATGTAAACAGGAGTATGGACAGTCTCAGACCAAAAATGTTTGGGCATATTCTTTTCAGCCATTAATGCCCATGCAACTTCTGCAATATGCCTGTTTTTTCTTTCTGCAACACCATTTTGTTGTGGGGTATACCTGCAAAGTAAATTGCCTCTTTATCCCATGAGTCCTCAAGAAGCCACTAAACTCATTAGAGAGTTACTCTCCCCCTCCATCTGATCTCAAGCAATTTACTTTTAAGCATGTTTCTATTTCAACAGTTGCCTTAAAAGATTTGAAGTGCTCAAACACATCACTTTTTTCCTTCATGAAGTATACCCATAACTTCCTTGAACAATCATCGATAAATGTGACAAAGTATTTGCTGCCACCAAGAGATACATTCTGTGTAGGCCCCCAAACATCTGTATGCACTACATCAAGTATTTTTCTACTCACTTCTCTATCATGCGAGAAGGGTTGTCTTGCCTGCTTACCAAACTGGCATGCTTCACAAACTTTATGCAATTCTGCAACTCTAAAAGAAGGTAACCCTATAACCAATCCTCTGGGCTGCATTAATTTCAGCCTTTGCACATTTGCATGTCCAATACATTTATGCCATATTTCAATATCTGCAACTACTCCTTTTCCTTTAGCATACATAGCAGCATCCATTGCAGGAATTCCAACATCCAAAGTGAACATTCGGCCAACTCTACTTCCTTTTGTGACCAACTTGCACTTATCATTAAAGTCTTCTACAAAACAACCTTTTGCATTGAATCGGACCTGCAACCCCTACTCTACCATTTGGCCAACAGATACTACATTCTTTGTAATTGATGGCACATGTAATACATCTGTCAGAATCTTTATCTGGCCATCATACAAGGACAAGGGAACCTTTCCCCAATGTGTGAAATTGGGTGGCATGAAACATCACCCCTCTGCACATAACCTAGGTTTTGTAAGTCCTGCATCTCTCTAAACCATTCAACATGACTGGTCATATGATTAGATGCACCTGAATTGACATACCATACATCATCATGTGTCCCCTTTCCTGTAACTGCATTCATCATATGCTGCATAACAAACAGACGCTCATTTTTGTCTTCATTCTGTTGTGAAGACGATGCATAGTTTCCTTACTGCAATTCTTTGCATAGCAATGGGTTCCAATATGGCATGTTTTGCCACAATAACAGTGTTGGTTGAACCTGTTTTGCTAGTTATCGCAAGCATGTCCCATACCACGGCCTCTCGAAGAGGATCCACCATGTCCCCTTCCTGAACTCGAGTAAAATGCTTGGACTTGTTCACCATTTCTTTCAGACGAATCACCCTGCATAATGATCTCTTCAGTAATCATGAGAGAGATCAGCTCATCAAAATCTGGAAATGGCTTCCATACATATACTGAAGTAACAAATGATTTCCATGCTTCATTGTTAAGGCCACTCAGAGTGGATGAAACCAAATCATCATCATCCGGCATTACATCAATCGCTGCTCAATCATCTGCAATGCTTGTTACCTTCAACACATACTCATTGACAGACATTTTCCCTTTCTTCAAGGCATTCAACTCTTGCTTGAGTTGAATCTTTTGTGCCTTTGTATTTACTGAAAACATGCTCTCAAAAATTGTCCAAGTTGCACATGAAGTTTCTGCATTCCTGATATGTCCCAGCATAGTATTATCAATGACTGCAGATAACCAGTACATGACCTTTTTATCTTTCGCATTCCACTCTTTCCATGCTTTTAATTCATCTGCAGTCGGAGGGATACCCAGCTCTGGCTCATTTTCTTCACCTGAGACAAACTCATAAAGGCCCTTTCCAATGAGGAAATTCGTCACATAGAACTTCCATGAAGGGTAGTTGTTCTTGTCGAGCTTCTCAATAATGGGATTTCCAATGTTCTCTGCCATTATCACAAACAAGGATACAGCACAGCAAGCTAGTCTTCTACAATCTTTCACAACACGTGCACAGCACTATGCCAAGCAACCTTTTTCGCCGATTGCTCAATAGTACATGTAATTTGCAACATGTTTGCAAATAAACCTTATGTTTCCTTCCTGCAAACACCTCAAAAATTATAGATTCACAATCTGTAACTTGTGTATCCACTTTCAGTCAATACTGCCAAAATCATAGTGTACCCTCCTGAAACTGTTGTCCGCAACCTTGCGGCTCTAAAACGGGGCCCGAAACAGCCTCAGACGCCCAAAATAATTGCGAGCAAGCCTTAAAGGGCTTATTTGTAGAATATACAGTGATCTGCTCGCACACCAAATCTCACAGCAATCTGAGATTTTTGCTCGACCCTGCTTTCGGTGCCTCCACAGGCACTATCCAAGAGAGAGAGTGGAAGAATGGGAGAGCTTCTTACCCGTGGCTTGCTTGCTCGAACCTTGCTTCTTCTCCTTCACTTTAGCCTTTGAAATCAGCCTCTCTCAGTGGCACGGCTATTATACCATGTCAAGAATCGTGTGGTGGGGGAACTTGCTTGAGTTGCGATGCCAAACATACACTGTATACACAAGAGGAAGCTCACTCAAGAATATAAGAAGAGAGATGGAGGCCAAAACGTTTTCTTGCTAGTTTTTTTCTTCTTTTTCCATACACTATACAATGTACACAAAGTATAGATAAGGTACAACATGTGAGGTGTTCGCTAGTCCCAATCCACGGCACACCTTTTAGTAGTCCATCAGTACGTTTTTCCATAAATGATACCGCCCGGTGCTCCCTTGGAACATCACAGGATTGTCACTTAGTCCCTACCAAGTCTACTTCGCAACATGAGAGTTCTCGCCGTGTTAGATATGATCAATGCCCCACCCTCATTAGGTGCTACCAATGATCCATGGTGCTCAAAGTTGTAAGGCCCCCATTATGAGGAGAAGCCAAGTGTGAGCCCGGACATTGGTGGAGTCCTGACTTGTATATCAGATGAGGTCTATGTGGATGGCAAAAAGGTGACCATTGTGGGTCTAATCTTTGGGTTAGACGGAGTGGTTAAGCTGGTAGCAACTCGAGGCGCATTGTATCGAGTTGTGGTATAAGGGAGTTAAAAGGGGCCCCTATTGTGGGGTCCAGGGGCCGTGGAAGCGGCCCCTGGCTGGGGGGTCCCAGGGGGGCCAGCGGCCCCCCTGGCGGGGGTCTGGGGGCAGCGCCCCCGGCCCGATGGTAAAGGGAATATTCCCTGGCCGACTAGTGGAGGCTCATATGGTAGGTCAGTCAGCAAGCCGACCTAACGACCTTCGCAAGCTATAAAAGCCAAACCCCTTCGCAGTCATCACACACTCATCTTTCACCCAGTCAGAGTTGTTATTCCAGCTAGCCTTAAGCTCTTCACCTATCTTCTGTCTAGATCGCCATCTAAGCTTCACACAGTGGAAGCGCACGGGTGGACAGAGCCATCTTTGTATCAGTTGTTTGGAGTTAAAGAATTTACTGATTCTCCTCTTATCTGTTGTGTACTCTCTATCTCTTTCTCAGATTCTATTCACTGCGCCGTGTAATATTTTACATGGTATCAGAGCCCAGGGGGCTCTAGAGATCGGAGAGCATGCAAGAGGCAAAGGCTTCAACAGCAAAGAGAAACTATGTCGACTCCGGGAAGCGGTTCTAGCGCATCAGGAAGCGGTGCAGGAGGTGGTGCTGCTGTACCGGCTATTCAAACACTGAGGATTCGTCCACCAACCTTCAGCGAAGGCAAGTTAGATGGTACAAACTACACCTTGTGGAAGTTCAAAATTACAACTATCCTTGATTCTTATGAGCTTCTGGAGACTGTGCTGGGGACTGACGCAGAACCACATCCTACCCCCGACCCATCAAATCCTAGTGTGATGATTCCTCCGAATGCAGATCTTCTACAAGCTTGGAAACGAAGGAATGCATATGCATTGTGTGCCTTAGTTACAAGCTGCTCTGACAGTGTTTTGACTTTTATTCAGCATACAACCAAAGCGTCAGAAGCTTGGAATGTACTAAGGAGTCAGTATGAAACACGAAACCAAACAAGGATTCAAAACTTGGAGAATCAACTAGCAGCAGAGAAGTTTGCTGAAGGAGAGACGGTTGAAGCATTCATCACTCGGATTAAGAATCTGTGCGACCAGATGGCTGGTGTTGGGATACAAAAGACTAGCGAAGAGCTAGCTCGGAGGTGTCTTCGGATTTGTCCACAAAAGTTTGATGGACTAGTAACTGCCCTTAATACTCAGGTGAGACCTCAAGCTTTGACTTTTGAGGAGTTTTGTGCATTATTAATGGAGGAGGAGTTGAGGCTGAAAGCCCGAGAAGGAAGCAACAATGGAGATGCTGCATTCTCTGCCAATGCAAAAGGCAAAGGTGTTTCCTCCACCAAAAATGATGGTGACAAAAAGAAGAAGGGCGGCAAGAAGAAGTTTCAAGGAGAGTGCTTCTACTGTAAGAAGAAAGGACATGCAATTGCAGATTGTCGTGTCAAGAAGGCAGATGAAAAGAATGGTACTCTTAAAAGTAAAGGGAAAGAGATAGCCAATACGGCTGAAGCAGAGTTGGAATTATTCATGGCGACCATTGAGGAAGTGTGCTCCTCAGCGCAAGAAGAATCTACCACTGACTCATGGGTGTTGGATAGTGGGGCCTCCCGTCACATGACCAACAAGAAAGGTCTATACAGTTCTATGCAGCCTCTACAAGAATCCATCACTCTGACGGTTGGAAATGATGCTAAATGCCCTGCTGCGGGCACAGGTACTATTTATTTTGTTGCTGCAAATGGTGAAGTCAAAAAGCTTTCAAATGTGTTGTATGTTCCCGAAATCAGGAGAAATCTCTTATCAGTTGCTGCCATAACTGATCTTGGTCATGAAGTGAGGTTCAAGAAGACAGGTGCAGAAATTATTGATAGTGCTGGCACAATTGTTGGCAAAGGAGAAAGAAGGAACAACCTGTATGAGCTAAGTGCTCTTACAGCCACCGCTGGAGTGGGCACAAGTAAGCTTTGGCATGAAAGGTTTGGACACATCGGATTTGCAGTATTGAAGGAGATGCAAAAGCAAGGTATGGTTGCTCACCTACCTACAATAACTGAATTGAAGGAACCATGTGAAGCTTGTATGATGGGCAAGCAACAGAGAAAGGCATTTCCACAAGAAAGCAAGAATAGAGCACAGGCTCCTCTAGAGTTGGTGCATGCTGACTTGTGTGGTAAGATGCCTACACAGGCCTTGGGGGGATCTTCTTATTTTATGTTGATTGTCGACGACTACAGTAGGAAGATGTGGGTGTACTTCCTTCGTGATAAGGCTCAAGCTTTTGGTAAGTTTAAAGAATGGCTAATACTTGTTGAGAATGAAACAGGGAAAAGGGTGAAGAAATTTAGAACAGATGGTGGTGGTGAGTTCAATTCAAAGGAGTTTGAAGGCTTTTGCAAGAGCAAAGGTATCAAGCGTCAATTGACGACGCCTCACACACCTCAGCAGAACGGTGTTGTGGAACACAGGAATCGCACCATTGTGGAGATGGCAAGATGCATGCTAAAGGGCAAGGGATTGCCTAACCATTTTTGGGCTAAAGCTGTTAATACTGCAGTCTACATTCTAAATCGGAGCTATACAAAGGCTCTCAAGGGAAAAACACCTCATGAGGCTTACACTGGTAAGAAACCATCTGTCTCACATTTCAGAATTTTTGGATGTGAATGTTATGCACATGTTCCAGATGAGAAGAGAAACAAGTTACAACCAAAAAGCAGAAAATGTATCTTCTTGGGTTATAGTGATGAGCAGAAGGCTTACAAATTATATGATCAAGAGGCAAAGAAGATCATCGCAAGCCGTGATGTGGTGTTCAAGGAGGAGCCGCATACAGTGGAGGAGGAGAAGGCAAGTTCTTCCACTTTATCATCAAGCGAAGAAGTAGTCCACTATGAACCTGTCCCGAGAGCTATCCCTATCCTTAAGGAGGAGGAAGCATCATCTTCAGATGATGAGGAAAAAGTTCACCAACCTGACACCACCCCGTCGGAAAATCCGTTGCCGCGCTGGGTGAAGCAGCTCTATGACCACAATAATCCTATGCCTGCATCTGTTGAGGAGAAGGCAGATGGACCAAGGAGGTCTCAGAGAATAGAGGAGCAAAGGAGGGCTTCTGCTCACATAGTCAATATGACCTTGATGGTTGAGATTATGAGAGAAGTAAAGGAGCCAACTGATTTAGAAGAAGCACTTGCAGATCCATCATGGAAGGCTGCTATGCAGGCGGAGTATGACAGCATAATGAAGAATGACACTTGGGAGCTAGTGGATTGACCATCAAAGTGGAAGGTTATTGGCACCAAGTGGATCTGGAAGGTAAAGTACAAGGCTGATGGTACCTTAGAAAAGTACAAAGCTAGACTGGTTGCCCAAGGATTTTCACAAGTTGAAGGGTTTGATTTTCAAGAGTCATTTACCCCAACTGCCAGAATGACCACTATTCGCACAGTACTTGCAGTGGCTGCCCACAAGAAGTGGCCAGTGTACCAAATGGATGTTAAGTCAGCGTTCTTAAATGGTGACCTCAAGGAGGAGGTGTACGTGGCTCAACCACTAGGGTTTGAGGCCCCCCATTCTAAGAACAAAGTGTGTAAACTGAAGAAGGCATTGTATGGGCTGAAACAAGCCCCCAGAGCATGGTACCAGCGGATAGATAGGTTCTTTTTAAACCTAAACTTCAAAAGATGTGCCTCAGATGCTAATTTGTATGTTTACAGGGATGGTAAAAAGTCTGTAGTGATTGTCCTATATGTGGACGACCTTCTTATTACAGGTGACTATGAAGATATGATCAACCAAACTCGAAAGGCTTTGAGCTCTGAGTTTGAAATGACAAACTTAGGCTTGCTGCACTATTGTTTGGGGATTGAAGTCTGGCAAGAGCCAGGAAAGATCTTCATCTCTCAGAAGAAGTATGCATGGGAGATCTTGAAGGCATTTGGCATGACCGAGTGCAAGGAGATAGCTACACCTATGGAGGTGAATGCAAAGTTATCCGTCAAGGATACATCAGCATTAGCAGACATTGGGAGGTATAGGAGGTTGGTCGGAAGTCTGATCTACTTGTGTAACACCAGACCAGATATCAGTTTTGCTGTTGGTGTTTTGAGAAGGTTCTCAAACAAACCTCATGAGAGTCATTGGAAGGCTGGGATGCGGGTGCTCAGATACTTGAAGAAAACTCTTGACTATGGTATCACATACAGTTTTGAAACTTCTCTTGTGGGAAACTGTGACTCAGATTGGGCAGGAGACATTGATTCCAGGAAGTCAGTTTTTGGTTATTGTTTCTCTTTGGGTTCAGGAATTTTCTCTTGGATTAGTAAGAAGCAACCAACAGTGGCATTGTCTTCTACCGAAGCAGAGTACAAGGCAGCTTGTTTTGCTGCATGTGAGGCCGTATGGTTGAGAAGGATTCTATGGCATATGGGAGTGCAGGATGAAGAACCAACTGTGCTGAGATGTGACAATCAAAGTTGCATCGCCATTGCCAAAAATCCAGTGTTTCATGCACGCACCAAACATATAGAGATCCAGTATCACTATGTGCGTGATTTGATGGAGGATGGGATAGTGGAACTGGTCTACTATCCAACAGAGGAGAATGGAGCAGATATCTTCACCAAAGCACTTACGAAGGATCTGCTTCAAGTTCATCTTCAGAGACTCGGCATTGGGCCGAGGAGATAGTTCACCTATGGGTGGACATTGAGGGGGGGTGTTAGATATGATCAATGCCCCACCCTCATTAGGTGCTACCAATGATCCATGGTGCTCAAAGTTGTAAGGCCCCCATTATGAGGAGAAGCCAAGTGTGAGCCCGGACATTGGTGGAGTCCTGATTTGTATATCAAATGAGGTCTATGTGACCGGATGGCAAAAAGGTGACCATTGTGGGTCTAATCTTTGGGTTAGACGGAGTGGTTAAGCTGGTAGCAACTCGAGGCGCATTGCATCGAGTTGCGATATAAGGGAGTTAAAAGGGGCCCCTATTGTGGGGTCCGAGGAATATTCCCTGGCCGACTAGTGGAGGCTCATATGGTAGGTCGGTCAGCAGGCCGACCTAACGACCTTCGCAGGCTATAAAAGCCAAACCCCTTTGCAGCCATCACACACTCATCTTTCACCCAGTCAGAGTTGTTATTCCAGCTAGCCTTAAGCTCTTCACCTATCTTCTGTCTAGATCGCCATCTAAGCTTCACACAGTGGAAGCGCACGGGTGGACAGAGCCATCTTTGTATCAGTTTTTTGGAGTTAAAGAATTTACTGATTCTCCTCTTATCTGTTGTGTACTCTCTATCTCTTTCTCAGATTCTGTTCGCTGTGCCGTGTAATATTTTACAGGCCGAACCCACTAGGATCGACCTGAAGACTTGGGTTCCTAAAATCGGATGGGTCTCCTAGCAGCCAGCTAGCATCAGTAATTTCGAGTTCCACTTTTTAGAGAATTACTCAATCTGAAGCGGACTTGCCATTGCACTTGGTTCAAAGAGAATGGGAGATGGAGGGGAGTGTGGTACGTCAACCCTCCTGCCCATAAGGCAAAATCCCATTCCGGTCCACTAAAACAATGCAAGTCGGTTCTACCTAATACCTACTTGGTCAACTTATTGTCTTCCTATTTCTATATCCGATGTAGAAAAGCTCCCAACTAACCGGGACCACCCTACCATTGGACGGACCCGTCAGGGGTTACGCCCACCCGCTTTCCTTTGATGGGTCATCTTTAGTTTTTTAATTACCTACAACACATTTATTGAAACATATACAACCAGCTTCCTTAATTAGTCCATTTAGTCACACCTTCCTTCACATAATTTATCTCACTAACACTCATACAATTCGAACAGTAAAGCAAACTTCTTTATTATATTGGAAGTCTATTACAATTTCCATCATTCCGTCCCTGCGGAAGATACACAGAATTCCATAAGGACATTCTGTCCACCAAGATTCCACCCTCATAACTAGTATTTAGGGTTCCAGGATCCCATCCTGGGTCACGAAGGGGCTCGTCGGATTCTTGGAACAATGCAGGATTTACAGCCAGAGCCCCCTCTGGCACCTACAATTCCTACTACCCGAGACTATCCCTACTGACAGACCTTTCGCCTACGGAGCCGGTCCAAGCCTCTCGTAGCGATAATCATGACCCCCTTGGAGTAGAGTCTCGCCGCTAGCTTGGGGGTAGCCTAGTTCGATCCTTCCTTTTATTCTCTTGGCAATAATTTCAATCAAAATCTAGATTCTAGTAAACACAAACAGTTCTTTCAAATATGTATCAAATAGTGCAATGACAATCATCCCAACATGTAAATCATAGTTTCACATAGCCAAGGTAGACCTTATCCTAAGGTAACCTTTCATTCTAATGAGGATTCTTCTCCCCATAAAGAAGTGTTGAGTACACCTCTTAAAACATGTTAAGCAGGGCATGAGTTTTCCATTTGGATTCACTTATCTAACATAAGCAAAATCCCTTAAGGAAATATATTGTGTCAATAAACTCAACGAGATGATCTTTAGGATTCCTAAATAGATAACCAGTTTCTATAACCTTCACTAATCAATTCTTAACCTTGTCGCATTTGATCATAACTATATTGAATGCGCATAAAGACATATGTACAATAACCTTTGGCAATCAATTCTATCATGATTCTATGCCTTAGTATCCCAACTATTCTAGCTAGAAATCATAGTGACTAATCGTTTTATGCTTGAACTAATATGTCTTTCTAGATGAGTTATCAGTTTAATGTGTAAGCGGAGAATATGAAAGCTAATATCCTATATAATTTATCTTATATTGTAAATTTGATAATCTAGTAATGAATAACCTGGTTTGGCGGCATGACGACATTAGGAACTTCATCTTTACTCGCGCTCGCATTAGCCACACCCGATGTTCCAATTGTGGTGGCAATTCCCGCAACCTCGGGCACTCCTGTATCATTGGCAATACCCGTTGCTTGACCGGTTGCATTGATTTCCATGGTTTTTCCACTTCATCGCCTTGGAGCCATCGTCCACGAGGAGTTTGAGAGATAGGGAAGGTGGGATAGATTTTAGATGAGAGAGGGTAGAGAATATGGCTTAGTTAAAGATCGAGACAAGGGATTTGAGCTAACTCTCTTCCTCTCTCTCTCTCTCTCTCTCTCTCTCTCTCTCTCTCTCTCTCTCTCTCTCTCTCTCTCTCTCTCTCTCTCTCTAGCTTCTTGCAGCCTCCTTGAAGGAGTATTCTTCCTTCTCTCTTCTTCTCTCTCGTAGCCTCTCGGGGTCTCCTTATGTCCCTTATGCCTCTCCCATGTCTCATATTTATAGTGAATTGGGGAAGAGGGCTTGTGGTTGAGAAGTGGAGCTCTTTGTGGAGGGGGATCTTGGAAAGATCAGTGATCTAATGCTCAGATCATAAATCTGATGGTTCCATTGGCTCCGAAAGGGGGGTAAGACCCGAAGACACTTGATTAGAAAGCTCTCAGTTTACTCCTTCTTCTTTTCTCTGTTCGAAGTGCTGTCTACTGCCTGTAAACTGCGATCGCGGCGCACGCGATTTCGCCAGTCACTTTTCTTTATTTTTATTTTTATAAAATCTTCAAACTAACTAACACATCACTTGTTTTTTTCTTTTAAATGACATCTAGTTCTAGAAATCTCCATATCTCTTTTTTTTTATAAATTAAGATCATCTCTAAAATATCTAAAATATTCTAGTCTTGTCCAAAAGTCTAATATTTTTAGACCATCCAAACTATACACATTATCCTAGTGATTAATATAACTCATAAGTTTCGTTCACGTTGTAATTTACGTGAAGGATGGCCACGGTCCTTGCCAATTCGAAAAAAATATCGAATTTACGACTCTTGATTTTTCTAAATAAAATATTTTAAATTAAATAAAAATTATTAATAATTAATGTTAGTTAGTTTTTATCTTAGTTAGTCTTTAGTTAGTAATCTTACTAACTTATTAATTAACTAACTAACTTTTGAACTAACCAACTAACTTTTATTGTGTGGAAATATTACATCCTTCTCCCCTTAGAGAAATCGAGATGTCCTCATCTCGAGAGAAACTGTGGGTATTGTTGATGAAGAGCATCCTCATCTATCCATGAAGCATCTTCTTCAGGGTAATCCTTCCATTGGACAAGGTATTCTCTAAGGGTTCTACTCCTCAATTTTCTCTCCCTTACATCAATTACTCTGTCAGGTTGTAGCTCAAGGACTCCTTGGCTAGGTATTACAACTTGTTCATCATCAAGGATATGGTTAGGGTTAGCTACGTATGATTTCAATAAGCTAACATGAAATACATTGTGGATTTTTATATTCTCAGGGAGTTGTATCTTGTAAGCGCTTGGTCCTAGGCACTTGAGAATCTTATAGGGTCCACAATATCTTGGACTTAGCTTCTTAAACTCACCTAAAGACAAAGAACTCTTCTTTGGATGGACACGGATAAAGACCATGTCTCCGTCTTTGAAGATTCATTCTTGCCTTTTTAGATCAGCATACGCCTTTTGTCGATCCTTGGCAGCTTGAATATCCTGTCTGATGATCTTGATTTGATCATCCATTTCTTCTAACATTTTTCTCAAGGCTTCTACCCTTAGAGTAGGGTCGGAAAAATTAAGTGGCATATGACAATCTTGACTATATAGTGCCTGAAATGGAGTCATCTGAATACTTCGATGATAGGAGGCATTATAGGCAAATTCCACTAAGGATAGATACTGAATCCACCTTTTAGGTTCCTTGCTGCAATATGCACGCAGAATATCCTCAATTACTTGATTAACTCGTTCTGTCTGCCCATCAGTTTATGGATGATAAGCAGTACTGAAACAAAGTTGGGTTCCAATGGCTTCAAATAAACTCTTCCAGAAGTGTGATGTGAAAAGAGAATCACGATCACTAATGATCCTTTTGTTGAGATATCGAGCTCCACTCGTGATACGCCAGGGTGACCGTTGTGTATTTATGTCACCGACTTGTCAGTTGCAGATGCGGTTGGTACACCGCCCCTGAATAATAGCTACATGATAGCTATCCTTATCTACTCTAGTTCATGGCTCAGTTAGTATGCCACCTTAGTTAGTTGAGTTTGGTTTTGAGACCCATATCTAGGGTTCTTCTATTTCTTTGTACTTGAGTTCTTTTGGCTTCCACAACTAAGAAGAGGAAAACTGTTTTCAGCCTCCACCTCTGTGTGTATTTTCTCCATTGTGCAAGCAAGAAAGCTACAAGTGAGACTCCTTCCTTCTCTCCCACAATCCTGACATGGTATCAGAGCCTTGTTCGTGGTAAGGAGCTCAAGAAAGCAAGCCAAGCTCGCGGTGTTCTGGTAAGAGGAGCAGTGTTGCTTTCATTTTCTGTTTTGGGAGCAGATCTTTGCAGGTAGCACAGCCAGAAGGTGCAGGAGTGCATTGTCTCAGGTTGAGACGCCCTTTGCGGTGAAGCAAGAGGGCAGTATATGCTGCGGGAAAGGGATTTAGCCCTTGACGACCTTGTTTTTTTTATTTGAGGCCATTTCGGGGCCTATTTTGGAGGCGGAAGTTTTCTGCACGCACTCAGGAAAAGGCCCAGTTTTATGCTGTGCAGCCACTGTTCTATAGGTCGGTAAAAAGTTACTGTAGAAATTGCATCGTATGCTTGTGCGCAGAGACATTGGGAGTTACAGAATCATCCCTGTTGCCTGTTGATGCAAAATCGTCACTAGGAAGTGACTGTGTGGTCAAATACCACTTTCGCCAGTTTTGCAGATTTGCCTTTGTGAGGCTGAAGCTGTGTTCTTTGCAGTGACAGAATTTTTTGCAGTGTTTTGTAATGGCGTCTGATTCTCTCTCACAGATTGTCACTGAAAAGCTTGACAAGAACAACTTCCAAGCATGGAAGTTTAGAATGACGAATTTCCTTATGGGAAAAGGATATTGGGAATTTGTTGCAGGAAATGAAGAAGAACCAGTTCTTCCTGATGTTCCCAATCAACAGCAAATGCAGGCATTTAAAGCATGGCATGAGAGAGCCAGGAAAGTTATGTACTGGCTGTCTATCAGCATTTCAGACTCTATGATTGTGCATATTCAAGATGCAAGTACGCCAAAGGAGGCATGGGATACTTTGTCAAAAATGTATAGCACAAATACGCAAGCCAGGAAAATGCAGCTCAAGCAGGAGTTGCATAATGTGCAGAGAGAAAATATGAGCATCAATGACTACCACATGAAGGTTAAGAAGATTGCAGATGCACTTGCTTCCATTGGGTCGCCAGTGAAAGATGATGATTTAGTTTCTGTGACCTTGAATGGTCTAGGAAAGGATTATGCACAGTTTCGGACATCCATTTCAGTTCGTGAAAGATTTCCTGACTTTGAGGAGTTGATTGCTCTTTTAATTTCTGAGGAGCAGAGAAATGGTGGTGCATCTTCTTCAGGAGGAACTTCAAAAGAAGCTGTCTTCTACTCAAATGCTGGAAGAGGTAGAGGCAGAGGTAGAGGAGGCCGATTTGGAGGCCGTGGTAGAAATCAGAATATGCAGCAAACTCAAGAAAACCAGTCCTATGGAGGAGGACGTGGTAACTCTAGAGGCAGGGGGAGCCAAAGAGGTCGTGGTGGATGGCAAAGAGGTCAAAATGCAAACAGTAATGTTGAATGCTACTACTGTGGTAAAATGGGTCATATGGCTAAAGACTGCTATAAAAAGCAGAATGACATCATGAATGGAAAACTGCAACAAGGGAATTATGCATCTTCTAGCAGACAGGGTGATGACAGAAATGAGCATTTGTTCATGGTGCAGCACATGAACAATTCTGTGACAAGTGCAGAAGAAAGCAATGATGTATGGTATGTTGACTCAGGTGCATCAAACCACATGACAGGTCATGCAGAATGGATGGAGGATGCAAGGAAAATGGAAAAACCAGGATTTGTGGAGACTGGTGATGATACTGCACATCCTATTGTGCAGATTGGAAAAATTCCCTTGTCTATGCAAGATGGAAAAAAGAAATACCTGTCCGATGTATTTCATGTCCCGAATATCACCAAGAATCTGGTTTCTGTCGGTCAAATGGTTGAGCAGGGCTTGCAGGTCAGATTTAATCCTCATGGATGCTTTGTTGAGGATATGAAAAATAAAGGTCGCTTGATAGCAAAAGGAAAGAAGAAGGGCAGAATGTTTACGTTGGATGCAGATATGTCTGAATTGAGTGCAGCAATGTTTGCACATGGGACCGGTGTAGTTGCAGATATTGATATCTGGCATAAACGCATTGGTCATGTTAATGTACAGCGACTTAAATCAATGCAGGCCCAAAATATTGTTGCAGGATTGCCAAAATTCAAGGTTGCAGAAATGCATAAGGTATGTGAAGCCTGTCAGTTTGGAAAACAAGCAAGGAAACCATTTCCTAGACATGTTCAAGAGAGCGAGAAGCCATTGGAATTAATCCACTCTGATGTGTGGACTACTAAAGCTGCATCTCTTGGAGGCTGTCATTATTTTGTCACTTTTATTTATGACTATAGCAGAAAAGTTTGGGTGTATTTTATGAAAAAGAAAAGTGAAGTTTTTGGGCATTTCAAAACCCTTAAAGCTATGGCTGAAAAAGAAACAGGTCTGCAAATAAAATGCCTAAGGTCAGATGGAGGGGGAGAGTACCTCTCAAATGAGTTTGCAAAGTTCTTGCAGGAGCATGGCATAAAGCAGCAATATTCATGCAGTTATACCCCACAACAAAATGGAATTGCAGAAAGGAAAAACAGGCATATTGGAGAGGTATCTCGTGCCATGCTCAATGAAAAAGACTTGCCAGATTTTTATTGGGCTGAAGCAGTTGCTACAGCAGTCTACATAATGAACAGGACTCCCACTGCAGCAATACATGGAATGACTCCAGAGGAGAGGTATACTGGTAGGAAACCAGATATTTCTCATTTGAAAATTTTTGGTTGCATTGCCTATGTACATGTGCTAGATGAGCTGAGATCCAAGTTGGATCCAAAAGCTGAGAAGTGCATCTTTATTGGTTACTCTCTGCAGCAAAAAGGGTATAGATGCTATAACCCTTCTACTCGTAAGTTTACAGTGAGCAGAGATGTTGTTTTTGATGAGATGAGTAGCTGGTATAAACCAGTAAATGTGATTGATGATGTAGATGCACAAAATGGTAATGCTGCACAGAATTCACAGCAGCAGTCACAAAATATTAGTGGACCTGGAGCGTCCTCTAGTAGTGGTTCACATTCTTCGCCATGGACAGGCAGATTGAGATCAGGAGAATCTTCTCAAAGTAATGCAGATAGTGGTATGCAGGTATCACGAAAAGAAAAAGAGAAGGTTGATCAGCCCATGTTTGATGTGAATGCAGGTCACTCTTATGTGGATGGTGAATCCAGTGGCTCAGAACAGAGCATTGATGATGAGTTGGGTATTCCCTCTATTGTTACACCTGGAGTAAGGAAGACCAGGGATGTTTATAGGGCACCTGGGAGTGAACCCACTTTGCGCAGGTCTACCAGAGTTAGGTATCCTGTGGATAGGCTGAAATATGATGGATTTACAGCCATTCACTATGCATATATGGTCAAGGTGATACAGGAACCAGAACCCACTTCTTTTGAGCAAGCCATGGGAAAAGAAAAATGGGAGAAAGCCATGGATGAAGAAATGGATGCCTTGGAAGCAAATGCTACATGGGAATTGGTACCTTTGCCTAAAGGTAAGAATGCAATTGGCTGTAAGTGGGTTTATAAGGTGAAGCACAATGCAGATGGTTCTGTGAACAGATACAAGGCAAGATTAGTAGTCAAGGGGTATGCACAAACATATGGCATTGACTATGAAGAAACATTCAGTCCGGTTGCAAGGATGGCAACTATAAGAGCAGTCATTGCTATGGCTGCATCAAAGGGATGGTCTTTACATCAGATGGATGTAAAGAATGCCTTCTTGCATGGTGATTTGCAAGAAGAGGTCTATATGGAGCAGCCACCAGGTTATGTGCATGCTGTTCATCCTGAGTTTGTTTGCAGGTTGAAGAAAGCCTTGTATGGCTTGAAACAAGCACCTAGAGCATGGTCTGACAAGATAGGACAGTATCTTGTCACTATTGGCTTTCACATTTCCAAGGCAGATTTCTCACTTTATGTGAGAAAAACAGAGAAAGGTATTATGCTACTTGTCATTTATGTTGATGATTTGATTATGACAGGTGACAGTGATGAAGATATCCTTCATGTGAAAATGCTATTGAAGCAGAAGTTTGAGATGAAGGATTTGGGAGAGCTGCGTTATTTCTTGGGCATTGAGGTGATCAGATCACCAAGTGGGATACAGCTCTTGCAGAGGCAGTATGGATTGGACATGCTGTCCAAATATGGGATGACAGGCTGTAAGCCTATTTCAGTTCCTTTGGAGCAGAATGTGAAGCTGAGCACAGATACAGGTGAGCTTCTAGAAGACCCTACTATGTACAGACGCATAGTAGGAAGTTTGATTTATATGACTATTACCAGGCCAGATTTGAGCTATGCTGTTGGATTGGTAAGTCAGTTTATGCAGGCTCCAAGGAAACCACATTTGGATGCGGCTAGACGCATACTCAGGTATGTGAAGTCCACATTGCAGTATGGACTATTTTATGAGACTGGGGTTCAGATACAGTTGCATGGATACACTTATGCTGATTGGGCTGGTAGTATTTTTGATAGACGATCTACCAGTGGATATGTGTTCTCTTTTGGGAGTGCTGCAGTCACTTGGAGCAGCAAGAAACAGCCTACAGTTGCCTTGTCTAGCACAGAGGCTGAGTACAGGGGTGCAGCAATGGCTGCATGTGAGGTAGCTTGGTTGCATAAGCTACTTTATGATATGCATCAGTCTATAGATGGGCCAGTTGTCATTTATTGTGACAACATGAGTAGTATACACTTGGCAAATAACCCAGTCTATCATGCTAGAACAAAGCACATTGAGGTGCATTATCACTATGTGCGAGAGAGGGTTTTACTAGGTCTTATTGATCTAGTTTATGTCAGCACAGAGGATCAGGTAGCTGACATATTTACGAAGGCATTGGGCGCAGAGAAGCTGCGCAAGTTCAGAGACCTGCTCGGTGTGCAGGAATTGGGATTGAGCTCGAGGGGGAGTGTTGAGATATCGAGCTCCACTCGTGATACGCCAGGGTGACCGTTGTGTATTTATGTCACCGACTTGTCAGTTGCAGATGCGGTTGGTATACCGCCCCTGAATAATAGCTACATGATAGCTATCCTTATCTACTCTAGTTCGTGGCTCAGTTAGTATGCCACCTTAGTTAGCTGAGTTTGGTTTTGAGACCCATATCTAGGGTTCTTCTATTTCTTTGTATTTGAGTTCTTTTGGCTTCCACAACTAAGAAGAGAAAAACTATTTTCAGCCTCCACCTCTATGTGTATTTTCTCCATTGTGCAAGCAAGAAAGCTACAAGTGAGACTCCTTCCTTCTCTCCCACAATCCTGACACCTTTTAGGTAACCCATGTAACCTAAAAATCTCTTTTACAAAAATTCTAGCAATATCTGAAGCCTTGTAATTGGTTTTTGTTGGGAGAAGATGAGTGACCTTTGTTAGCATGTCTACTATTACCATTATTGAGTTATATCCTCCTTGTACAGAAGGTAACCCAACTACAAAGTCCATGCTAATAAATTCCCATTTCATCTGGGGAATGTCAAGTGGCTGGAGTTTTCCTGGTAACTTGACAAGTTCAGATTTTACCCTTTGGCAATCTAGACATTCAGTGACATACTTAAGTACATCACCCTTGAGTTTTTGCCAGTAATAACTTTTCCTGACAGCATTAAGAGTTTTTGCATATCCTGGGTGTCCTGAAAAAGGAGAATCATGTGCTTCCCAAAGTATCCTTTTCTTGAGAGTCTGACTTAAAGGAATGCATAGTCTCATTCTGAAATAAACAAGTCCTTCATCTTCATCTATAGAGAATTCCTGATACTTAGTCTTGAGTTTGGGATCTTGTTCCTTATTCTAAACTTTGCAAAACAATTGTTGATAGTCTGGGTCCCTATTTGCTTCATCCTTGGTCAACTCGATGATAGGATTAGTCGGCATCGATACCATTGTAGCCAGAGTTTCTGACCTAGATGGTTCTTCAGTGATAAGAGCATTAAGGAAGGCTTTACGGCTAAGGGCATCTGCTACTACATTTTCTTTACCGGGTCTAACCTTAATTTCAAAGTCATATTCCTGTAGAACCTCGATCCAACATCGTTGCCTCATATTAAGATCAGGTTGAGTAAAAATCCACTTAAGATTTTTATGATCTGTGACTAAGAAAAACTTATTTCCAAGCAAGTAATGTCTCCATAATTTGAGAGCATGAATCACAGCTAATAACTCCAGGTCATGAGTAGCATATTTCTGCTCACGGATTTTCAATTTTCTTGAAGAGTAAGCTATAGGATGTCCTTCCTGCATTAGTACACATCCCAATGCAAGAGAGCTGGCATCTGTGACAACTTTAAATTCCTTGCTTAAGTCAGGTAGCCTTAAGATAAGTGCAGTTACCAGACTATGCTTTAGTTGCTGAAAGCTAGATTGTTCGATTGGCGTCCAATTAATGGCAACTTGCTTCTTAAGTAAATTTGTAAGAGGTGCTGCAATTTGAGCATAGTTTCTGATGAATACCCTATACCATCCTGTTAGGCCAAGGAAACTTCTCACTTCCTTGATAGTGGTTGGGGGTGGCCAATCTTGAACATCCTTGACCTTGGTAGGATCTACTGATATACCCTCAATAGACATTGTGAATCCCAAGTATTCAATCTTTCTTTTGAAGAATGCACACTTCTTCTTCTTGGCATACAACTTGTGTGTTCTCATTGTCTCTAGGACAATGCGAAGATGTGGTTCATGATCCTCTTCCTCCTTAGAATAAGTTAGGACGTCATCAAAGAATACAAGGACAAAGTCATCAAGGTGGGGTCTAAAAATGTCTTGCATTAACCTGTTGAAGGTAGCTAGAGCATTTGTCAATCCAAATGACATCACGATGAATTCGAAATGTCCGTATCTTGTGTTGAAGGTGGTCTTTGGAATATCTTCATTCTTGACTCTAATCTGGTAATATCCTGACCGAAGATCAATCTTAGAAAATATCTTTGCTCCTTGTAGACGATCAAGAAGCTCATCAATCCTTGGGATGGGGTACTTATTCTTTACTGTCACCTGGTTTAGCCCTCGGTAGTCTATACAAAGACGGAGAGTTCCATCTTTCTTCTTTTGGAATAATACTGGGGCTCCCCATGGTGAATTACTTGGCCAGATATACCCTTGTTCTAGCAGTTGCTTGAGTTGCTCTTTTAGTTCGATGGCTTCAGGAATAGACATTTTGTAAGGTCTTTTTGCCACTGGAGCGGCTCCTGGAACAAGTTTGATCTCATGATCAACTTCTCTTTCCGGAGGTAACTCAGTTAGCTCTTCAGGAAATATGTCAGCATACTCTTTTAACCAGGATGGTTCTTCTTCTGCATGATCATCTTGATTTACCTTGTTAAGCTTGATCAAGTAAACGGGTAATCCTTTCTTCAAGCCTTTCACAATTCGAGAAGCTTTTGCCAATTGAACTTTAGGTTTCCCTGTTTCACCTTGTGTAGTTGCTATTTCACCATTCAAATCTTGAAATGTGACTTGACCTTTTCCACAATGGATATGAGCATCATTGGAAATCAACCAATCCATTCCTAGTAAACATTCATAGGCTCCTAGGTGTTGAGATGGCAAGCTCAACACATGTGGACATGGATGATGGACCGCCTGGTTAGATGGGTCCACACGTCTACACTTAGCACGTCGGTGGTCATTATGCATCTCACATGGCCACTGACTCATTACTTATTATATTCAAGACGTTACACCTATTTACAGTTGGCATAGTTATAGCGCCAATCGACTAGTGTAGTCGGTTATGAATTGTTTGACTTAGTAGGCCACTTTCCTTTTATGTTGTATCTTATCTATATTTTGTGTACATTGTAAAGTGTGTGGTAGAAGAAGAAGAAACCAGCAAGAAAACGTTTTGGCCTCCATCTCTCTTCTTGTCTCTTGAGTGAGCTTCTCCTTGTGCATTCTGTGTGTGTTCGGCGCAGCATCTTGAGCAACCCCCTCCACCATGTGATTCTTGACATGGTATCAGAGCCACACCATTGAGAGAGGCTGATTTCGAAGGTTGAAGTGAAGGAGAAGAAGCAAGGTTTGAGCAAGCAAGCTACGGGTAAGAATCTCTCCCATTCTTCCACTCCTTCTCTTGGATAGTGCCTGTGGAGGCACCGAAAGCAGGGCAGAGCAAAAATCTCAGATTGCAGTGAGATTTGGTGTGCATGAAGAACGTTGTATATTCTGCAGATAAGCGCCCTTTAGGGCTTTCCCGCAGTTATTTTGGGCATCTGAGGCCGTTTCAGGGCCCGTTTTAGAGCCGCAAGGTTGTGGACAGTAGTTTCAGGGTACACTGTGACTTCGACTGTATTGACCGAACGTGGGTGCGCAGGTTACAGATTTCAGATCTGTAAGTTCAAAGGTGTTTACCAGTAGTAAACACAAGGTTTATCTGCAAACTGGTTGCAGATTGCATGTATTGTTAAGCAAACAAGAAAAAGGCTGTCTGGTGTATTGCTATGCACTACAGGTCAAGGATTGCAGAAGATTTGCTTGATGTTTGGTATTAGTTTTGTGATAATGGCAGAGAACAGTGGAAGCCCCATCATTAAGAAGCTCGACAAGAACAACTACCCATCATGGAAGTTTCGTGTCACGAACTTCCTTATTGGAAAAGGCCTCTACGAGTTCGTTTCAGGTGAAGAAAAGGAGCCGGAGGTGAGTGATCCTCCAACTGCAGAAGAGACAAAGGCACGAAAGGAATGGAATGCAAAAGACAAGAAGGTCATGTATTGGTTGTCTGCAGTAATTGACAATAATATGCTGGGACACATTAGAAATGCAGAGAATGCATATGCAGGTTGGACCATACTTGAAAGTATGTTTTCTGTAAATACAAAGGCACGAAAGATTCAACTCAAGCAAGAGTTGAATACATTGAAGAAAGGAAAGATGTCTATCAATGAGTATGCACTGAAAGTAAGAAGCATTGTAGATGCATTGGCAGCAATTGATGCAATGCCCGATGATGATGATTTGGTGTCGTCTACCTTGGGTGGACTTAACAATGAAAAGGCTTGGAAGTCTTTTGTAACTTTCGTATATGTCAGAAAGCCATTTCCAGATTTCGATGAATTGGTCTCCCTTATGATCACTGAAAATATCAACATGCAGAGTGAGACATCTAAAAGAAGTGGTGAACAGGTCCAAGCTTTCTACTCCAGTTCTGGAAGGGGACGTGGTAGGTTCTCTTCAAGAGGCCGTGGTACAGGACGTGGTAGTGATAACCAGCAAAATAGATTAAATCAGCAATTTGGCGATATGCAGGTTTCAGGAGGTCGTGGTAACTTTAGAGGCAGGGGGAGCTTTAGAGGAAGAGGTGGATGGCAGAACAGAGGTTCTAACAACTCTGGTATTGTGTGCCACTACTATGGCAAAACAAGTCATATTGCAACCCAATGTTATGCTAAGAAAGATGATATCCGCAGTGGTAAGTTGCAGCAAGGAAACTATGCATTGTCTTCACGACAGAATGAAGACAAAAATGAACGTTTGTTCGTTATGCAGCATATGCTGAATGCTGTTCCAGGAAAGGGAACACATGAAGATGTTTGGTATGTTGATTCAGGTGCATCCAATCATATGACCAGCCATGCAGAATGGTTTGGAGAGATGCAGGATTTGCAGAATGTAGGTTATGTGCAGACGGGTGATGACTCATGCTACCCAATTTCACACATTGGAAAATTTCCCTTGTCCTTGCATGATGGTAAGCAAAGAGTCTTTCAGATGTATTGCATATGCCATCTATTACAAAGAACTTGGTGTCAGTCGATCAAATGGTAGAGCAAGGGCTGCAAGTCAGATTTAATGCAAAGGGCTGCTTTGTAGAGGACTTCAATGACAAGTGCAGGTTGGTAGCAAAGGGAAGTAGAGTTGGACGTATGTTCACTCTAGATGCTGGAATTCCTACTATGAATGCTGCTATGTATGCCAAAGGAAAAGGTGTTGTTGCAGACATTGAAATTTGGCACAAACGCATTGGACATGCAAATGTACAGAGGCTGAAATTAATCCAGTCCAAAGGGTTGGTTACAGGTTTGCCTACATTTAAAGTTGCAGAATTTCAGAAGGTATGTGAAGCATGTCAGTTTGGTAAGAAGGCAAGACAACCCTTTTCACATGACAGAGATGTAAGCAGAAATATCCTTGATGTTGTTCATACAGACATTTGGGGGCCTACACAAAATGTATCTCTTGGAGGTAGTTCATACTTTGTCACATTCATTGATGATTGTTCTAGAAAGCTGTGGGTATATTTTATGAAGGAAAAGAGTGAAGCTTTTGAGCACTTTAGAACTTTCAAGGCTGCAGTTGAAAGAGAAACAGGCTTGAAAGTAAAGTGCTTGAGGTCAGATGGAGGGGGAGAGTACCTCTCCAATGAGTTCAGTGATTTTCTGAGGTCTCATGGAATAAAGAGACAGTTCACATGCAGGTATACCCCACAGCAAAATGGGGTTGCAGAAATGAAAAATAGGCATATTGCAGAAGTTGCACGTGCCTTGATGGCTGAAAAGAATATGCCTAAGCATTTTTGGTCTGAGGCTGTACATACTGTTGTTTATATTATGAACAGAACTCCCACAGCTGCAGTTCATGGTATGACCCCCAAAGAATGTTTTACAGGTAAGAAGCCTGATGTTTCACACTTGAAAGTGTTTGGCTGCATTGCGTATGTTCATGTGCCAGATGAGTTGCGGAAGAAACTGGATCCAAAGGCTGAAAAGTGTGTCTTTATTGGATACTCTTTAGAGCAGAAAGGGTATCGTTGTTACAACCCTATCACATGTAAGTTCAGAGTGAGCAGGGATATCATCTTTGATGAAATGAGCAGTTGGTATGCATCTAGTGGTGATGCATTGGATGATGATGATGATCATGACACTCATGTGCAGGCTGAAAAGCAAGAATCACGAACTCTTAGCGGACCAGAGACATCATCTGGTAGTCCTTGGTCTGGGAGACTAAGGAGTAGCTCTACATCTTCAGGTGCATCTAGTAGCACTACAGGTAAAGACAAAGGAAAGAATAAAGTGTCAGAAGGCATTGATGCAGTTCTTGATGGAGACTCCAGTGGCTCAGAGAGCTTGGATGATGAGCTTGGCATTCCTTCAGTGAGGACTCCAGGTGTGCAGAGAGCACGCGTTAATGCAAAGACTCCATTGAGTGATCCAGTGGTACGCAGGTCTAGCAGGGTGAGATACCCTGTTAAAAGATTTGGTTTTGAAGGTTATGCAGCTCACCATTATGCTTATATGGTGAAACTAGTTGAGGATGTTGAGCCCACATGTTTTGAGGAGGCTGTTGGTCATGCTCATTGGGATGCAGCAATGGATGAGGAGATGGCTGCATTAGAGGCCAATAAGACTTGGGATATAGTATCATTGCCGAAGGGAAAGAAAGCTATTGGATGTAAGTGGGTTTATAAGATTAAGCACAATGCAGATGGTTCTATTAGTAGGTACAAAGCTAGGCTGGTTGCAAAAGGCTATGCCCAGACATATGGCATAGATTATGATGAAACCTTCAATCCAGTTGCTAGGATGGCAACTGTCAGATATGTGATTGCTTTGGTAGCAGCCAAAGGCTCGAGGTTGCAGCAAATGGATGTAAAGAATGCCTTCTTGCATGGTGATTTGCAGGAAGAAGTGTATATGGATCAGCCAGCAAGTTATGAAGATTTAGAGCATCCCACGTATGCGTGCAAGTTGAAGAAGGCACTCTATGGGCTCAAGCAAGCACCTAGAGCATGGTCTGACAAGATTAGAGAGTATCTTGTCAATATTGGCTTTTATGTTTCTGATGCTGATCACTCACTTTATGTGAGAAAGGGAGATGCAGGTTTGGTCATCATAGTCATCTATGTGGATGACTTGATTATTACAGGTGATAGTGATAGTGGGATTGCTGAAGTCAAGGGCTGTTTGAAGATGAAGTTTGAGATGAAGGATTTAGGTGAGCTAAGGTACTTCCTTGGCATTGAGGTGATCAAATGTGATGATGGTATATGGCTGTCCCAAAGACAGTATGGCTTGGATATGTTGTCTAAGTATGGTATGACAACATGCAAACCACTTTCAGTCCCGTTGGAGCATAATGTAAAGCTGAGTGCTGATGTTGGGGATGAGATAGAAGACCCTACTATGTTCAGGAGGATAGTGGGGAGTTTGATCTACATGACCATTACAAGGCCAGACTTGAGCTACGTTGTTGGTCTTGTGAGTCAGTTTATGCATGTACCTAGAAAGCCACATTTGGATGCAATCAGACACATATTGAGATATGTGAAGTCTACATTACATTATGGACTTTTCTATGAGGCAGGTACAGATGTACAGGTATTTGGATACACAAATGAACATGTTCTCTCTTGGTAGTGCAACAGTTGCATGGAGCAGCAAAAAGCAATCTACAGTTGCTTTGTCGAGTACAGAGGCTGAGTATAGAGGTGTTGCTGTTGCAACATGTGAGGTAGTATGGCTGCAAAAGTTATTGGCTGATTTGGATGTCCAGGTGGAAGATCCAGTTGTCATTTATTGTGACAACATGAGCAGTATACAGTTGGCTAGGAACCCTGTGTTCCATGCCAGGACAAAACATATTGAGGTACACTACCACTTTGTGAGAGAGAAGGTACTAGCAGGTGAGATTGACTTGGTGTATGTCAGCACACAGGATCAGATAGCTGACATCTTCATGAAGGCATTGGGTACAGAGAAGCTTCAAAAGTTTCGAAGCTTACTTGGAGTTGCAGAGATGCAGTTGAGCTTGAGGGGGAGTGTTGAGATGGCAAGCTCAACACATGTGGACATGGATGATGGACCGCCTGGTTAGATGGGTCCACACGTCTACACTTAGCACATCGGTGGTCATTATGTATCTCACATGGCCACTGACTCATTACTTATTATATTCAGGTCGTTACACCTATTTACAGCTAGCATAGTTATAGCGCCAGTCGACTAGTGTAGTCGGTTATGAATTGTTTAACTTAGTAGGCCACTTTCCTTTTATGTTGTATCTTATCTATATTTTGTGTACATTGTAAAGTGTGTGGTAGAAGAAGAAGAAACCAGCAAGAAAACGTTTTGGCCTCCATCTCTCTTCTTGTCTCTTGAGTGAGCTTCTCCTTGTGCATTCTGTGTGTGTTCGGCGCAGCATCTTGAGCAACCCCCTCCACCACACGATTCTTGACACTAGGTTCATTACCCTGAACCTCATACTTGAAAGGTTTTCCCCTAGGTTAAACTCTACCTTGGCAGTTTGCTGTGTAGAAAGTACTTCCTTTCCATTTGCTAATTCCACAAGCAGCTTTGATGCATTTACAGTATCTATACCTATCTTCTTAGCACACTTGGGTGAAATAAATGAGTGTGTACTTCCACAATCAATCAAAACTTTAAATGATTTACCTTGGTGACTAGCCGGTGTCTGTATTACCGAATATTGATAATTTGGTCATTTCCTGTGGAATGCAGCATGAACAGTTGCTCTTTCAATATCTTCTTCCATAGTAGGGTCTTCCTTCTTATTAGTCTCTTTTAGGGTAATATTTGACGTTCTTCCTCTTGCCATAGCTACATGACCACGACCTTGGGCAGCTCTGCCTTGACCTTGAAATTTCCCTTGGTGATGTTTTCTACCAAGCTTTGGACAATCTCTCCTGAAATGTCCTGTCTCATTACAGTGGAAGCACCTAAGACCATCCCTGTTTCCTTGGGTAGGAATAAAATTTCCAACTGCATTGGATTTTTCCTTCTTCTTTTGTCCTTGGAAAAATTGTCCTTGGGTTCTTTTTGCTTGACCTTTGAATCCTCCTTTGTTCTGGTAATTGTAGCTCCAGAACTTATTGTTATTAGGCTTTGATTATACTTCCCGCACAATAGGAGCAGCTCGAATCAAAGCATCCTAGAGGTCTATGGGGCGCATTGATTCTAAACGAGTGTTCAGAGGATAATTTAGCCCATTGCAAAACTTGGACACTTGTTGAACAGTATCCATGGGGGGTGCATATTTAAGAAGAGAAACAAACTTGGAGTAGTATGCTTCCAAGGTCAGTCCCATTTGCTTCAAATTGAAGAACTCGTTCATCTTTTGGGTGCGATAATCTGGAGGTAAATACCTTCCTCTTACAGCTTCTTTCAGCAAGTCCCAAGTAATGGTATTTTTAGGGACACCTTGATCTCGGCACCACTGCTTCCACCAAAGTCGAGCTTCGCCACTTAATTTTAGCTTAGCTATCATGGCTTGGTTGGCTGGGATAGTTCCAGCAGCAGTAAAATAATCTTCCATCGATTCGATCCAAATTTCTGCATCAGCTTCCACATTTTCGCCTTTCCCATTAAACTCTGGAGGTTTGACTTGCTTCAAAAGATTCATTTTCTCTTGAGCTTCGTTGGGAATTGTTGTGGGTGCGAGATTCTGGGAAATTTTTAGCAATTCGTAAGTTAAATTTTACAACTCTATGTAGCGTCAATAATAGAGTTCAGTATTCAAAATATCTCTCGCTTAGTTTACTGAAATAACTCTCAAATCAACTTTCTTCCCATAAAATTAAATTGCAATTTCAGAGGTTTCAAGACAAAAATAATAAAATAGGATTGCATTCTTTCTTTGATTGATAAAGTATCAATCAATATTTTATTACAATGGATGTACAAGGTAATCAGATGGAAGGAAATACATTGTTCAGATGGCTCGCAGGCTCATCTTATTTTCTCTCAGGAAAGGATTCCCTACCACAATCTAAGTATGACACTCTGATACATCCTTTATGAAGTAACTTGGATTCGGAGAGTAAATATCTAGGAATCTATATTTTTGAGGGAGTTCATGAAATCCGTCTTTTTTGTAGCTGCGGCGGCTAGAGCGACCTATGACTTTTATTCTGTGAGCCGGAAGGATCTTCGTAACTTCCCCATAGATATATTGGTTTAGTTTGATCTTCTTGCCTCTAGTATACAGGGTTGAGTTTACAGTGGCCTCATGAAATAGATAGATCTTAACAACTTTAAGATCTTCCATCCATTTTACCCTTTTCAGATTATTTTGAAGATAAGCTAGACGGCTTGCATCAATATAGCAATATCCTCCACTAATCATCCACCGTCTTTCACGATATAGAGGCGACGGGTTGTACAACTGATCTAGTACTCGCATCATCTGAATTCTCCAGGAAAAACTGGATGAATACATAGCTGACATAAACATTACTTGAAAGATCAAGAATCGCTTCCAAGATTCATTACTCTGCCATAATTCAAAAAACATACGTTAATAAAGAGAAGAAAACATGTCCTAGGCTATGCTTAGAAAAAAATAATATTTTTCTTGAGCTTACGTCGTAATCTATACTAATGTGTGCTCTGATACCAACTGTGAGGTGTCCGCTAGTCCCAATCCACGGCACACCTTTTAGTAGTCCATCAGTAGGTTTTTCCATAAATGATGCCGCCCGGTGCTCCCTTGGAACATCACGGGATTGTCACTTAGGCCCTACCGAGTCTACTTCGCAACGGGAGAGTTCTGGCCCAACCCACTGGGATCGACCTGAAGACTTGGATTCCTAAAATCGGATGGGTCTCCTAGCAGCCAACTAGCGTCAGTAATTTCGAGTTCCACTTTTTAGAGGATTACTCAATCTGAAGCGGACTTTCCATTGCACTTGGTTCAAAGAGAATGGGAGACGGAGGGGAGTGTGGTACGTCAACCCTCCTGCCCATAAGGCAAAATCCCATTCCGGTCCCCTAAAACAATGCAAGTCGGTTCTACCTAATACCTACTTGGTCAATTTATCATCTTCCTATTTCTATATCCGATGTAGAAAAGCTCCCAGCTAACCGGGACCACCCTACCATTGGACGGACCCGTCGGGGGTTACGCCCACCCGCTTTCCTTTGATGATGGGTCATCTTTAGTTTTTTAATTACCTACAACACATTTATTGAAACATATACAACCAGCTTCCTTAATTAGTCCATTTAGTCACACCTTCCTTCACATAATTTATCTCACTAACACTCATACAATTCGAACAGTAAAGCAAACTTCTTTATTATATTGGAAGTCTATTACAATTTCCATCATTCCGTCCTAGTGGAAGATACACAAAATTCCATAAGGACATTCTGTCCACCAAGATTCCACCCTCATAACTAGTATTTAGGGTTCCAGGATCCCATCCTGGGTCACGAAGGGGCTCGTCAGATTCTTGGAACAATGCAGGATTTACAGCCAGAGCCCCCTCTGGCACCTACAATTCCTACTACCCGAGACTATCCCTACTGACAGACCTTTTGCCTATGGAGCCGGTCCAAGCCTCTTGTAGCGATAATCATGACCCCCTTGGAGTAGGGTCTCGCCGCTAGCTTGGGGGTAGCCTAGCGCGATCCTTCCTTTTATTCTCTTGGCAATAATTTCAATCAAAATCTAGATTCTAGCAAACACAAACAGTTCTTTCAAATATATATCAAATAGTGCAATGACAATCATCCCAACATGTAAATCACAGTTTCACATAGCCAAGGTAGACCTTATCCTAAGGTAACCTTTCATTGTAATGAGGATTCTTCTCTCCATAAAGAAGTGTTGAGTACACCTCTTAAAACATGTTAAGCAGGGCATGAGTTTTCCATTTGGATTCACTTATCTAACATAAGCAAAATCCCTTAAGGAAATATATTGTGTCAATAAACTCAACGAGATGATCTTTAGGATTCCTAAATAGATAACCAGTTTCTATAACCTTCATAATCAATTCTTAACCTTGTCGCATTTGATCATAACTATATTGAATGCGCATAAAGACATATGTACAATAACCTTTGGCAATCAATTCTATCATGATTCTATGCCTTAGTATCCCAACTATTCTAGCTAGAAATCATAGTGACTAATCGTTTTATGCTTGAACTAATATGTCTTTCTAGATGAGTTATCAGTTTAATGTGTAAGCGGAGAATATGAAAGCTAATATCCTATGTAATTTATCTTATATTGTAAAATTGATAATCTAGTAATGAATAACCTGGTTTGGCGGCATGACGACATTAGGAACTTCATCTTTACTCGCGCTCGCATTAGCCCCACCCGATGTTCCAATTGTGGTGGCAATTCCGGCAACCTCGGACACTCCCGTATCATTGGCAATACCCGTTGCTTGACCAGTTGCGTTGATTTCCATGGTTTTTCCACTTCGTCGCCTTGGAGCCATCGTCCACGAGGAGTTTGAGAGATAGGGAAGGTGGGATAGATTTTAGATGAGAGAGGGTAGAGAATATGGCTTAGTTAAAGATCGAGACAAGGGATTTGAGCTAACTCTCTTCCTCTTTCTCCCCTCTCTCTCTCTCTCTCTCTCTCTCTCTCTCTCTCTCTCTCTCTCTCTAGCTTCTGCCTCCTTGAAGGAGTATTCTTCCTTCTCTCTTCTTCTCTCTCGCAGCCTCTCGGGGTCTCCTTATGTCCCTTATGCCTCTCCCATGCCTCATATTTATAGTGAATTGGGGAAGAGGGCTTGTGGTTGAGAAGTGGAGCTCTTTGTGGAGGGGGATCTTGGAAAGATCAGTGATCTGATGCTCAGATCATAAATCTGATGGTTCCATTGGCTCCGAAAGGGGGGTAAAACTCCAAGACACTTGCTTAGAAAGCTCTCAGTTCACTCCTTCTTCTTTTCTCTGTTCAAAGTGTTGTCTACTGCCTGTAAACTGCGATCGCGGCGCGTGCGATTTCGCCAGTCACTTTTCTTTATTTTTCTTTTTATAAAATCTTCAAACTAACTAACACATCACTTGTTTTTTTCTTTTAAATGACATCTAGTTCTAGAAATCTCCATATCTCTTTTTTTTTTATAAATTAAGATCATCTCTAAAATATCTAAAATATTCTAGTCTTGTCCAAAAGTCTAATATTTTTAGACCATCCAAACTATACACATTATCCTAGTGATTAATATAACTCATAAGTTTCGTTCACGTTGTAATTTACGTGAAGGATGGCCACGGTCCTTGCCAATTCGAAAAAAATATCGAATTTACGACTCTTGATTTTTCTAAATAAAATATTTTAAATTAAATAAAAATTATTAATAATTAATGTTAGTTAGTTTTTACCTTAGTTAGTCTTTAGTTAGTAATCTTACTAACTTATTAATTAACTAACTAACTTTTGAACTAACCAACTAACTTTTATTGTGTGGAAATAATACACAACATAAAGGAAAGTGGCCTACTAAGGCAAACAGTGCATAGCCGACTACACTAATCGACTGGTGCTATGTCTTTGCCAGTTGTAGGTAGGTGTAACAAACTAAATATAATAAATGATAAGTTAGTGGCCATGTGAGTATCATAATGACCATCAATATGCTAAGTGTAGATGTGCGGACCCATCTAGCCAAGCGATCCATCATCAATGTCTGCGCATATTGAGCTTGCCATCTCAACAGAAATGTGTGAATTACACATCTAATAACTCCTTGTTTTTGTGTTTTCTAGTTAACTCATTTTCCTAAGATTTTCCTATTAACTTTATTTTCCTAGTAGCCATTAAAATGAAATACAAAATGGTAGTATCTCTTTAAAAGTAAACCTTCATTCTAAAAGAAAGGGAAAATAATTTACATAAAAGAGAGAATAATGGATTCCAAAGAGTAGCTAATGATATCCGTTAAGATTTTGTAGCTAGGTAGCAATTCATTCAATGAATCACTAAAGTATATAGGCTCTATGGAGTTGCCATTTTCATCTAATAAATCTCATTATTTCACTTACAATCATGTAATGTATATCTACTAGTGGCTCTCACATATCCCTTATTGGCCACATAGATAACTTGTCCATTTCATTTTCTTACTCCCTTCTCTCTAGAAAATGAATAAATATGCTTATCAATGCTTAGGGCTTACCAACTACATTGTAGTAGGTCATGAACTCTTTCAAATATTGCTTGGAAACAAAATGTCTATAGAGTATCATCCACCTTCCTTAAACGATCATAATTTTGGCTCCTTACTTCTCACCCTCTGTTATCCTAATTGAAGGTTCCTATTACTTTCAATTAAAGGGTACAAGTGAACAATCATATATCATCAAATTGACAAGGAGGGATCATGTGAACAACTAGGTTAACATTATTGGTACTCTACAAGGAGTGGTCATATTAACAACCTAGAAAACATATTTTCTATGCTATAATTAGTCAAATGAATTAGGAAATCACATGCAAGTGAAAATATGCATGGGCATATGCCACTTAATGTTTTAACTATGGGAAATTTTAATATTATAAAAGAAAGGAATTCTATTAAAAGGCTTTATGTATCTATTAATTATCTCATCTTGTACAACATTTGAGTAGGTGGTCAATTATTGGGTATCCCCAATGAAGGATTGAACCTCCCTTCAAGAGCTTCGCAAGCATAACATGGAAGAGAGAGAGAGAGAGAGAGAGAGAGAGAGAGAGAGAGAGAGAGGGAGGGAGGGAGGGAGGGAGGGAGGGAGATACAAGAACAAGAACAAGAACAAGAAGAAAAGTTGGATTGGAGAGAGAGAGAGAGAGAGAGAGAGAGAGAGAGAGAGAGAGAGAGAGAGAGAGAATCTAGGGAGAGGTAGAGGGAGGAACAAATTTAGGGGGGAGAGAGATAGAGAGAGAGGAGAAAAAATCTAGGGGGAGAGAGATAGAAGGAGAGAAAAAAATAGTGGGAATTAAAAAATGTGGAGAGAGAGGGCAAGAAAGAATAAAGTTGAAAGAAATATAAGAGAAAGATAGGGAAAGTGAAATACAATATATGGGGAAGAATTGAGAAAAGCAAAGTTGCCACACGGTAGCACAACAACTTTACTTTCCTTACGAGGTTGCTTCATGATAGCTTCTCACGATAGCGCAAAGCTATCATGAAGCAACCTAGCATCCGCAAGGAACACTAGTTCATATTTAAGGAACTACAAATCTATAAAAATAACTAGGCATTTTTTCCATCCCATTGTTGCTCTTATTGATTTAGCAAACCTTATTCACACACTCAAAAAGTGGTACAATAACTCTTTTGCTTAGACTTCTTTGGTTGGCTTCTTCCAAACATTCATGAATCTCTCCTTTATTCCTTCACTCTTATCTATACTTGCTCTCCGTACTCCACATAATAACAAATTGTCTTACTCTTCTTTTGGCCAAGTTTGCTTCAAGCATCCAAATCAATATACCTCTATTTATCCTCACACATCACTCTAGCACATCGATACTAATTCCAAGTGTGCTCTACTCCACTTGCACACTCTTTGCCTGTGAGTTAATATTCAACTCATTAGAAACTTTCAACTTCTAATGATAATTTGTACATTGCCAATGATAACTTGACATTGCCATGACTTTTATTTGCATTATATTTTTAACTATTAACCCACTTACAATTTATTTAAAATGGAATTCAATTCCCTAATGGAAACTCCTTTCTTTTAAAACTACTAACACACTTAGTGGAAAGTAAATAATGTGCAAAAAAAATTTAAGCCTAAAGCAAAGAAGCTATTTTAAAAAATATTTTAACGTGAAGAAAATGTTACTCAAGTAGCATCAAGTGAGAAAGTAGGTCATTATGGTCAATTAAATGACAATGTCTCCTTCCAAACTGCAATTCTAAGTAATAGAGCATGGCTTGATGAAGAATCTAACAAGCTACAAAACATGATCAGAGGTTAATTCCCAAAGTAATTTAGAAATCTAGAAATCAGTTGATTCATCGATGCATGTTTTGCCAAGTTTTGGGTGAATAAAAAGCATGGTCTATAAAGAATATTTGGGTCTTCTTAGGAATCTTAGAAACAAGGAACATGTATTCATTCTTGCTTACAAAAGTTAGCAAGTGTGTGAAGTACCATGCTTTCTAGACGTTTCAGCTCTCTTTTTTAAATGTTGAATAGCTTTTTTTTGTATTTGGGTAGCTTTAGATCTAACAAAAAGGTGGCAATGTCTATAATTGGTAGCTTTGCAATCTATTTGTTGCTTAATTATGTGGCTACCCTTTCTCTAGTACTATGATGTCAACTTGTTGGGCCAATTATAATATTGCTTTATTGAAAGCTTTTTAGATCTATCCTTTACATGGCTTGGCCTCATGATTGAAGTCACTCTTATCTTTCGACAACCAACATTGTCCCCTTGATATGTCCACTTTTATAAAGACAAAAATATTTGGTTAGACCTTTACATTTGACCTAGATGTAACATATTATCTTTCAATGAATATTGTACAATGCAGCCTTCCCAAAGCTATTAAATATATTTGCTTTTTATTCTAACAACGTGTAGAATGATTGCTACATTAATACCAAATGATGAATGGTGTTCACATTTTTCCATTGACAATACTTTTTCTTTTACACTCCCCATGCAAGTTCACCCTTTTACAATAAAATAATTTACCTTGCATTTCATGAACTTGACAAATAGACACATTAATTCTTTAACTCTATTTTTGTAGCTATCCTTTACGATCGTGGCTTAGAGCTAGTGTCTAACAATAATTCTTCCACACATAAATGGTATTATATTTTGAGGATCTCAAGTTCATGCCTTTGGATACCCTTGGAAGCTAGTAATATATGCTACAAAAAATACACTCGACCTATGCAATGAGTTCAACAGCATGTCCATGTCAAAGTAATCAAGTTTAGTTGTGGTTGAAAATAGTACCAATGTTTAAAAGTCTATTGGTACCTAGATTACATCACCCAAAAGTTGATACAAACCTTAATGCCTTTTTATATAAACTTACAAAGAACAAGTCTTTTGAACATTGGGCTAATAATGGGCCAAGGTGTTGAGTTATGAGTAAATATCACAAAGAAAACTCAAGGGCATAAAGGAGGAATGATGAGGATGCAACCATGGGAGAATGCTCAAATGGACATTTATCTACTTTATCGATGATTTGAAGAGGTCACTCCATTATCTTTCACAAAAATTGACTACTACATATCACACAAAATTGTGAAACAGTATTCTACTTGTTTGGGTTTTTTAGTAAACATTATCATAAAGGATGTACATGGAGTAGCATGAGATTGATAAAAATAAATGTTAACAAATAATATAAGGACATGGGATCCTTTGGAAGAAAGAAGATTATGTTAGAGGTTTGATTGGGCATGTTTGTTTCAAGAACATAAAATGGTATTATGCGTAAGAACTAATGTTAATTCTTAGTGAAACAAGATGTGAGTAATTATGAGGCAATTCTAAGATAAAAGTATTGAGTATTAGAGTAGATTAGTTTTTCACACATATGATCATAGATTTCTTGTCAAATCATTGGTAGTTAACAAAATAATGTTTTAATGGGTCTTGAAGAACGTTATGTGTGGTGTTTTGAATTGTGCTTACTTTTAATAATATTTACACATAATAGTAGAGTGCATGTTTTAATGGGGAAACATTGAATGAATCTTGGTTATAAGAATACCATTGTTGAAGGATGTTATTGTTCCTTAAGAATCTAATATGAAAAGTAAAGTCTTTTTATGAGTGATGAAGGTACTTAAAAATAGTATCCTATTGGTAACCTCAAATATCTATTGTAGTTAATTAGCATTAATAAACTTTAAAACAAGGTGATGACTGAGCAACCTTACCCAAATGGAAAATTTCAAGTCAATTAAGACATAGGTCATTAGAAAAAGTTATATAGGTTCCATTTGATAGCTCTTAGATTTTGGAAGGCATGTAAGTAGGTCACTATTATACTTTTTTTGTGTCACTCTCATTATAAAACCACTTTTACTATTAAGCACAAGTAAAAGCTTGTAATAAGATGAGTGAGAATCCAGACACAAACCAAAAAAGTTATGTAAATACATCTCTCACTACTAAAAGTGCATGAGTTTCGTTCGGTGGCTCACGGATTTTAAAAGTCATGGATTAGTTCACTAGCATTGAAACAACTTTCACTTACTATTAATTAGGTGAACTCCTTGAGTTTAGTAAAACCAAATGTCTAAGAGAAATAATTCATGATATATTATTAGCAAGAAACATTCTCTTAACCTTCAATACATCACATATTTGGGTCATTAAGGAGAGGCAATGACATGACTATGCATCTTTGGGGGAGTTTATGTGAGCTAAAAAGTAATATACATAATCTCAATACTTTTATAGAAGTAAAATCACAATAATGTAATGTATATATGGAATAGTCTATTTTTGGTTTTGTAGTAGCATTACTAAATGGAGGAAACATTAACCTAAGCGATTGGTCACACCGGTGTAGTTCTAGGCCACACAATGACCCAAGGATGGCATTTTCTTAACTTTTTCAAAAGAGAAATGTGAGAACATGCATCCTTGTGTTTGTCCTCAAACAAAATGTATGTCAATTTTTATCAAGTAATGTGATGTGTACCAAGAAGTAAAAGAAAATGGAGGTTGGTATGAAGGTAGCACTTTGGGCTCATCCCTTTGAGACTTGCCCCCATCATGCCCCCTCAATAACACTCAGCCCCTTCCTATGTCACTCTCCCTCCTGAACAATGGAGAGGGAGATGACCATTTGACCATCCGCCCTCCCCCACATGTTGTTTCCCCACACCTTGCTTATCCCATTTCCCTCACTGATGGGACCCCCCCTAGTGGCCCTCCTCTAGCCCATACCATCAAACCCCTCTCTCTCCATGTCATGTAGTTTTGTGCCTTTATGACCTCCCAAACCCCCATGCTAGTGGCCCTCCCATGGCCCACACATCAAGCCCCTCTCTCTCCATGTCATGTACTTCTATGCCTTCATGACTTCCCATACCCCCATGCTAGTGGCCCTCCCATGGCCCACACAATCAAGCCCCTCTATGTCCATGTCATGTACTTCTATGCCTTCATGATTTCCCATACCCCCCCCCCCCCCCCTTTTCCATGTACCCCCTCAACCCTCACCATGCCAATCATCCCCCCAACCACCACCACCACCATGTATCCCTCACGCCTCCCCCCCTCCCTATGGGTCCTCCTCACATCACCACCTCATTCCCCCACTCCTACTATTGATACATTATTCCCTAATCACTCTCATGCTACCACTTCACTCCCCCCTCACTTTCCTCCCCAAAGTGTAATGTGCTAAGTGGTAATCAGTGATATATAATGCAAAGAGATGTGTAAAGTGATGTACAATACAATGTCCATGTAGGGATACAAAAAGGGATAGCAAGCAAATGGAGCACTATCTAACTATGTGACTAAATATGGTTTGCTATGTGTGTCAATGATATAATGATTACCATCATGTCTAACTCCATCCAGTCAAGATCAATGGGTGTAATAAGTCATGCATCCCTAATAAGATGGTGTACCACTAACATTTGGACTGGTCTCTTAGATTTGCCAAGTGTTGCATGTGCCACACCCACAAATCTTCGACATCTCATGCCAATGTCTACTATCCCCTATGTCTATTATTCTTGCACCCTCAATCAAAATGCAATTGTGATCTCCTTAATTATTTGGACGCTCACCTCTCTCTATGTAGGTGTAATGTGTGTGGTCACTTTGTGGAAAAAATCAATGAGTTATTCTATGTGGTGCCTAACTAGAGTAATGATGTGCAAAGCTTGTGGATCTCAAGTAGAAGCTAGCTCAAGCATACTAATCTAGGGCCTCCATGACTAGTTTGACAGAAATTGTTAAGATAGAGAGAGGCAGAGACGGAGTGAGGAGCAAGCATGCTCTCATCTTCTTCATTCATTCATTCTCTCATAACCACACACAAAAGGTAAGTGTATACAATAGTACTAAGGTCCGTAGGACCATTCACACTGGGTCTAAGACCACCGACTTATTTAATGTCCCACACTTGCTGATACAGCTGGACAAGACTGATGTCGATCATACATACTAGCAGGAGAATAGTATGAGCTTGATATTCTAACACTCCCCCTCAAGCTCAAATCATCTGATGAACTCCAAGTAGCTGTCTAAAACTACTAAACTTATCTTTACCCAAATACTTGTTAAAGATATCTGCAACCTATTCATCAGTCTTCACATGCATAAGATCTACTCTCCCTGCAAGAACCATCTCTCTGATAAAATGGTAGTGTACCTCTATGTGTTTTGTCCTGGCATGGTATACTGGATTCGTTGCCAGGAGTATACTACTAATATTGTCACATAGTAAGGTCACTGGAGCATCCACCTGAATATCCAAATCAGTCATAAGCTTGAACAGCCATGAAATCTCACATGCTGCCAATGCAGCACCCATGTACTCTACCTCAGTGCTAGACAATGCAACCGTTGGTTGCTTCTTGTTGCTCCAGCTGATCATGCCACTTCCAAGGCCAAAAGCATAACCACTCGTAGATCTACGATCATATGAGCATCCTGCCCAATCCGCATCTGTGTATCCAACTAGTTTCAAGGGCTTATCTCTCATATAGAACAGCCCATAATCTACGATGGACTTAACATATCTCATAATCCACCTAACAACATCCAAATGTGGCTTCCTGGGCTTCTGCATAAACTGACTTATGAGCCCAACTTCATCACTCAAATCCAGCCTAGTGATGGTCAAGTAGATTAGACTTCCAACCATCTGTCTGTACATAGTCACATCCTGAATATCAGCTCTAGTGCTAATGTCCAGCTTGACATTCTGATCAAGGGGTGTATCCAATGGTTTGCATTCAACCATGCCATACTTCTTCAGCATTTCTGTGGCATAATGTTTTTGCATCAGCCATAAACCATTTTCAGCCTTGATTACCTCAATACCCAAAAAGTATTTCAATTCACCTAGATCTTTCATGTCAAATTCAAATTTCGGCATCTTCATTACATGCTGTATGCCCAAGTCATCATCACCAGTGATTATCAAATCATCAACATATATGACTAGCACTACCAAGCCACTGTCGGTCTTCTTTGTAAATAGGCTGTGAACAGCCCTACCAACAGTAAAACCCAACCTCTGCAAGTAGTTACTGATCCTAGCATGCCAAGCTCTTGGAGCCTGCTTCAGCCCATACAGTGCCTTTTTCAACTTGCATACATAATGCTGAAAATCAGGGTGAACATACCCTTCTGGCTGAACCATATAGACATCCTCTGCTAAGTCACCATTAAGAAATGCATTCTTAACGTCCATTTGCTGTAATTTCCATCCTCTAGCAGCAACCAAAGCAATCACAGTGCATATGGTTGCCATTTTGGCAACGGGGCTGAATGTTTCCTCATAATCAAGTCCATACTGTTGGGCATACCCCTTAGCAACCAGCTTGGCTTTGTACCTTTCCACACTGCCATCTGACTTGCATTTGATTTTGTAGATCCATTTGCAGCCAATGGTCTTTTTTCCTTCAAGCAGTGGCACAAGATCCCTTGTCTTATTTTCAGCCAAGGCATTAATTTCTTCATCCATAGCTGCACACTAGTTCTCATTCTCCACTGCTTTAACATATGTACCTGGTTCTTTGATCTCCATCACTTTTTTCATGTAAGCATAATGCTTTGCAGTGTAGCCACTATATTTCAACCTGTCAACAGGGTATCTAACCCTCTGTGAGTGTCTAAGCTGTGGTGCACTGCTCAATTCCCCTCTCTCATGAGGCGGAATGTACTTGCTCTGCCTTGCGCTAAGCATATAGACAGTCGGATAACCAAGTTCACTGTCTAAAGTGTCAATAGACTCATATCCAGAAGTCATCCTACCAGGTGTCATCATCCCAGATACATCCTCAGTAACTTTCTCTTTTCCTTTGTCTGCGACATCATATCTCCCCCTCACTGACATACTGGTGTCAGTGGACAGTAAGTTCCTCAATCTCCCTATCCATGGAGATACTGTCTGACTACTAGGTCCTGTCATAACAGTGCTCTGCTGCATATCAACTGTAGATACATGAGTGGAAGGCATATTCAATAGCACTGTTGCTGGTGATACATACCAAGAACCCATCTCATCAAAAATAACATCCTTGCTCACCAAGGTCTCCCTGGTAGAGGGATCATAGCATTTGTATGCCTTCTTCTCTTGTGAATATCCAATGAAGATACACTTATGTGCTTTTGGATCTAGCTTCTTCCTTTTTTCATCTGGAATATGCACATAAGCAAGATAGCCAAAAACTTTCATGTGACTTACATCCGGCTTATAGCCATATAGCTTCTCAAACGGTGTCATCTCATGAATACCTGCAATGGGAGTCTGATTCAAGATATACATGGTTGTCATAACAGCCTCAGCCCAATAATAGAGTGGCATCTTCTTCTCATTCATCATGGCATGAGCAGCTTCCATCAAGACCTTGTTCTTCCTTTCAACTACCCCATTTTGCTGAGGAGTGTAGCTGCAGGTAAGCTACCTACGTATGCCATTTTCAGCCAGAAAGCTCATTTGACACATACTCCCCACCTCTATCTAGCCTCAAACAAGAGATATAACAGTCAAATTCCTTTTCAACCTACTTTTTAAACTGTTGAAAAATAGCAAACACTTCATCCTTTGTCTTCAAAATGTAAACCCAAGTATAGCAACTATAATCATCAATGAATGTAACATAATACTTCAAGCCTCCCATGGATGCATTATGGGCTGGCCCCCAAATATCAGAGTGCACTAACTGCAACGAACGTGTACTCTGCCTTACATGCTTGACAAATGGAAACCTTGGATGCTTACCAAACTAGCAAGCATCACATACATGACCAATATCTGAATATTGGAACTTGGGTAAACCTGTAACAAGCTGTTTTTTCTGCATAATTTGCAACCTTTGCAAATTTACATGCCCCACTCTCTTGTGCCAAATTTCCAAGTCTCTGATAGTGCCAGAACCATGGGCAAACATGGTTGAATTCAGCTCTGGCAAGGTAGCATCAAGAGTAAACATTCTGCCATTCGTGTGACCACGAGCTATTAACTGGCATCCATTACCAAACTCTTCAATAAAGCAACCATGCTTGTTGAATCTAACCTGCAAGGTCTGCTCTGTCATCTGACCAACAGACAGTAGGTTCTTCGTAATCGAAGGAACATGCAATACATCATGCAAATTTTCCTTTTTGCCATCATGAACCACAAGAGGCACTTTGCCTTTATGCTCAATGCTATGCTGCGTGTCATCACCTATACAGACATAGCCATTTTTTTCAGCCACCATATCAGTGAACCAATCACCATGAGGAGTCATATGGTTTGATGCCCTTGAATCAATATACCAAACTGCATCATCAGTGGATTTTTCAGCAACTCTGTCTTTTACATACTGCATGGCAAACAATCTATCTCCTGAAGTATCATCTGCCTGACTAGATGTAGCAAAATGTCCATGTTGTTTGCCTTTCTGACTGCCCTGCTTCTTCCAGCAGCCCTTGGCAATATGCCCATACTTTCCGCAGTAATGACAATCCTTATCCTTGTTCGGATTGTCAGATGGACGCTGTTGTTGCCAGGAGCCTCTACCTCTAGGGCTAGATCTCCCCCTGCCTCTAAAGTTTCCACCACCTCTTGCATTCAATATCTACTGATTGTCATTGCCATAGGATGCATTTTGCTGGCCTCCTCTGCCAAATCCGTAGCCCCTACCATGGTTTTCACGGCCATGTTGATTGGAATAGAAAACTGCATCCTTGTTTTTAGAACTACTAAATCCTGCAGCCAAACCAAGCTTAACCTCTTCATGGATAAGCAATGCAACTAGCTCATTGAAATCAGGCATTTCAGCCTGCACAGACACAGAAGTGTCAAAAGACTTATACTCAGGCCCCAAGCCGTTCAAGGTCACAGCAACCATGTCTTCATCTTCAACCCGTGAACCAACAGATGCCAACTAATCCACAATGGTCTTAACCTCCGTGACATAATCCTGTATAGATCTGCTCTTCCTCTCCATGTTGTTGAACTTCTGCTTCAATTGTATCTTCCTGGCACTTGTGGTTGTGCCATAATACTTGACCAAAATGTCCCATGCATCCTTAAGAGAGTTGCCGTTTATTATCTGCATTACCATGGCATCTGAGATACATAAAGAGAGCCAGTACAAGACTCTATGAGCTCTTTATGTCCAAGCTCACTGTAATCTTCTTTGATCAGCCGTAGATCGATCTGGGAGCTCAGGTTCAGCTTCCGCTCCAGTCACCAACTCCCAATAGCCTTTCCCTATTAAGAAGTTCTCCATGCGAAACTTCCATATGGCATAATTGTTACTATCAAGCTTTTCCCCCGCTATCTGGGTTATGTTGTCAGTCCTTTCTGCATTTGCCATGTTGTATCAAACACTATTTAGTCATTGCCTGACTTCCTACAAGCCAACAAGTCACTCTGACCAACCTCGGTCCTTGACTATTTATGACAGTTTTCTGCAACTATTCTCTACAAAAAACCAGGGTATTTCATCCCTTTATAGCCTCAAAAAAATCCACAAACATGTGATATAACCCGTAGGTACATCAGTCAGTACATAGACTTTGCAAGTATTGTAACTCTGTGTCATGCAAGCTTATTGCAGTAAAGAGAATACGTAGTCTGAAACCTGTAATTTTTCAATAACCAGCAGTGAATTTACTATCAAAAACCACTTTAAAACATGTCATACATGCTCCAAACTTTCCCAGACATTTGCTAGTATATGTAGGCAACTAGACATAGTCATACGGGCACAAAACAATGCATATCCAACAAGTACAAGTGACATAAATCTGCTCATAGATTATATACAGCCAATAAACTATCAAACCAAGATGTATTTCAGCCCAAGAGATCCTCAAGCCACTTCATACATATGCCACTGTGTGTAGGGATCAATACATAACCGTACGAGCATTTGCAAACTCTCTGTCTTCAAGAAGTAATGTCAAAAAGTACATGGATTGTTTATGACCAGCCAATACACTATCAAAGAATTTGTTCTCTGATTCAGATTTCAGTTTTTAAGAGCCTTCAATGCTCATCTCAATGCTCATAGCATTCAACAATCATATCCTGTACCATACAACTCCCTGTAGCTAACAAAAGGCATGTATTTCTTCAAGTCAATGAGTGTATGATGATGATAGTTTTATGATAGTTTTCAGCCTGTCATCAAATTTCAGATCTGAATATTTTATCAGTAAAATGCAATCCAAATGCATCAAACTCAGTACATATGCTTCCTGAATGAACCCTCACTTCAGTAGAGCTCAAAATGCTCATCAAATGGCTTCAATGCTTCAAAGAGTGATCAGTGTATGCTACCCTGTTTCAGTTTACAACAACCTGTCTTCAATTTCAGATTTGTACTTCAGTATTCCAGCTCATTTATCAACTCCAGGCCAAGCATTGACATGTCAGATCATTAATATGTCTTCCCAAGCAAGCATACAAGCTCTGGATCACTCAAGTAGTGATTTATGTCTTCAATAGCAATAGGAGAGCCTTCATTTACAACAGGTGCAAACACACCATCAGCATGATAGTTTATAGTAGCAGGTCATCTCCTTCTACATGCTCAACCAAGTCTCCTGAAGGCTCTAATCAAGCCTCAAACACTGCCATGAACCATAGAACCCAAAATGGCAAAAAGCATACCTTCACAGATACAATGACAGCCTGCTTCTCTTCAACCACTGCCCTGAGTCTTCAGGCTATAGGTCTTTCTCACAGCTTCATGCCTTCAAGAGCCCATCCATGATGGCTCTGATACCATGTTAAGATAGAGAGAGGCAGAGAGGAGTGAGGAGCAAGCATGCTCTCATCTTCTTCATTCATTCATTCTCTCATAACCACACACAAAAGGTAAGTGTATACAATAGTACTAAGGTCCATAGGACCATTCACACTGGGTCTAAGACCACCGACTTATTTAATGTCCCACACTTATTGATACAGTTGGACAAGACTAATGTCGGTCATACATACTAGCAGGAGAATAGTATGAGCTTGATATTCTAACAGAAATCCCACATGAATAGTGTGGGGTATCTCACTTGAACTATATTATAGGCCATGCATCTACATGTGTAGTGCTCCTCTCTCTCCACCTCCTCCTAGCATAGTTTGCAAAAACTATCAAGTGTAGTAGCAATATGGGCTACTCTCCCTATCTCAATCTCCAACATGTGAGAAGAGTCCCTGAGGTACCCGATGGCTTCTCGCATCTCATGTGGCATGTATATATCTAGGTATCCACATCTCTCAACAAAACCATTTTTTGTGTTTCTTAGAAAGTGGTCCTTGAAGTATGCCATCTTTAGGTGGAGGAGCTACTAAGAGATCCACTTATGCTGTGTGTGTAGTTGATAGAGATCTTTTCACATGGCTAAGTTTCTCTCAATGCAAGAGAGGTGTAAGAAGGAGAGCCAAGTTCATATTTGTTAGAAATATAGCATGTGAACCCTATGTAAGCAAGGGTGCATGAGGGAAGGTGAGGTGTGAATGGACTAGAGGACAAGGGAAACCCTAATCCTAGCTTCCAGTGGCGGCTATGTAAATAGCCCTAAGGGTCACTCTCAGGGCAGAAGAGAGAGTGTACCAATTGTACCTCTTGATCAAATGAATAAGCAAGATCTTCTTCTTGCACTTTGTGAGCAACTACAACATGGGGAAGTGCACGCAAGGGGGAGAGGTCACAAAGTACAAGAAGAAGATCTTGCTTATTCAATTGCTCAAGAAGTACAACTAGTACACTCTCTCTTCTGCCCTGAGATTTACCCTTAGGGCTATTTATATAGCCACTAGAAGCAAGGGTTAGGGTTTTTCCTGCCCTCTAGTCCATTCACACCTCACATTCCCTGGCATGCACCCTTGCTTACATAGGGTTCGCATGCTATACTTCTAACAAAGTCAAGTCTTTTCAAGACAAGAGGATAGGCTCAAATGAGTATTGAATTTGGTTAAGTAAGAATAAAGTATCAGCTTATGGAGGATTGAGTTAGTAGCATGATAAAAGAGAAGATATGGCAAATTTGAATGGTTTTTTAATATTCTTGGGTAAATCTATGATGTAAAATAGGAGATATGGTAAGGCCACCACCACCATGGAAGCAATCTTTGGCCCCATTTTCAACCAGGAGTACCGACTAACTAACTTGGTTGATTTGACCCACAAGAGCAAGCTCAATGCCCTTAGATTCTTGCATGAGGCCCTCAACCTATAGGCCAAGGCATTCAACATGTCTAGAAATGTAGTGGCCCTTTTCTTCTCCCCTCCTAATACTTTTGTTTCTCAAATGCATGTACTTTGAAGAGAAACTAAGGATCTTATTTATATGAAGCTTCAACATCAATCTAAGTGGCATCCTCTTTAAGATAGTCCTTCCACTAGATGAGGTATTCCCTTGAGGTCCTATTTCTAAAGATTCTCTATATTACATCGAGTATTCTCTCAAGCTAGAGCTCAAGGACTCATTGGCTTAGCATTACAATCTATTGATTGTCTAGTACATCATCAAGATTGGGCACATAAGATTTTAACAAGCTAACATGAAGAACATTGTGAATATTTAAAAATTCTAGAAGTTACAACTTGTAGGTGTTGGTCCCTAGGCACTTAGGGATCTTGTAAGGTCCACAATAACTTGGGCTTAGTTTCTTAAAATCTACCCAATGAATGTAGAAACAATCAAGAAGGAGACCATGGAGAAGAGAGAAGAGTGCAGAAGAGAGAGAAAAGAGGGGAGACAAAGACTAGAATGAGAGGAAAAAGGTGAGAGAAGCCATGAAATATTGGAAAAAGAGTTTAAATGAAGAGATTTGTTCTTATGTATTTCTAAATAATGAAAATATTACAAGCCTTGACATCTTAATACCTATGTCAGTATGGCATGGCATTATTTCTCAAACTCGCTAGAAATATAACTCTTTCTAGTTTCTTGCATTCCATCCCTGCCCTGAGGCTTTTGGCCACAAAAATAAAATTAGGAAAGTTATTACAATGGCTAAAATATGGATATGACAGAGTACTACTTTGTTATGCAACCTTATAAATGATACAAATCATGTAAGAAAAATGAAGTCTTTAGCTAAGATCAAGACTAGGGTAGAAGCATTTGCAATGTACATCATCCTAATGTCTTCGAGCAAAATTTTGAGCCATAAAATCTTCATGGAAAGACACTTGCAATAGTAGACAACTCATTGTAATAATAACAAATCCTATTGGACAAAAACTTCCATAACTCTTCAAGGGATAGTCCAAATAGGGCATGCCACACATCAATACAAAGCTCTCAAAGTGTACTTTCACCTATGAGTGGCACTTTGCTAAAAATAGGATAGAATAAAATATATTCAAAAATAGACTACTGTCTAGATGTTATCTATAGCAAATTTAGTCTAATTGTGACTAGGCTTTAGCCAATAAATCGTCCCAACAATAAGAAAATACATCCATGATAGATGTAAGCCTCCAAGAAGCTTCCTCAAGTGGTAGTCATTTCCACTTAATTAAATACTCAATGATGGACCTGGAGCAAAGCTTCTTTTCACATTGTTCTATGATCTTCTCAGGGACATGCTGTATAAGACCTTTATCAAAATGACAAGTACCCCTTCCATTGTGTCAACCTAGGTGCCAAAGGAGCGGAGTGACATGAAATACATTGCCTAGCATATATCTTCATCTGCTCTTTAGCTTTCCTAAAATTCACTTTACACTACTAAAGAAGGGTCTACATCTATTCTAACACCTCTTTCCCATGAGGATTAATCAAAACACTAAAGAAAACTGTAGGAAGGGGCACTTTATAGCCATGCAAGGCTTCAAAGAGAGAAACTCCAATATTGACATGGGTAGAATTATTGTAGACAAACTTATTGTAGCCAAGGGTCCCAAGCATGTTGCGCATTATGACAAAAGTATCTAAGGTAGGTATCCAACCACTCGTTGACCCTTTCTATCTGGTCATTAGTTTACATATGATAGACTATAGAGGGAGCCAACTTAGTACTTATGGATCTGAATACATCCTTCCAAAAGTTACTCATGAACTTAGAGTCCATGTCATGTATAATAACCTACCGTGATCCATACAGCTTGAAGATATGCTCCATGAACTAATTAGCCATCTAGATGTAGTAAATTACATCTTCACTAGAATAAAATGGGTTTCCCATTAGGGCCGAAAACGCTTCAAAAAATGCACTTTTGTTAATCACGGGATTAAGAAAAGGGCCAAAGAGAGTTTGCCATGTGTGCAAGAATATGGTATTCTTGTCTCCTCTTTTTTGGAGATAGTAGAGTCCAATTCATGATTCTCTCCTCCTTTTTAGCCAAAATCTCCAATGTCTGACATGTTTTGGTAGTCCCGAAGTCCTTATTTACTTATAAAATCTGACAAATGACATAATAAAGTTGTTGTGAAGTTAATGATGATGTTTTTGAAAGTCTAAAACTTTTTGGCGCCCAATATATTTTCATTAGTCTTCTTAATATTCATTTTTAGTTCATTCACCTTTTTCAGTGAGCTTCTTTCTCTGCTTTTTAGTTCATTCATCTTTCTCGATGAGCTTCTTTCTCTGCAAATTTAATTTAAGTATGGCATCCAGAAGGAGCTCTTCTCGTTTAGTAAACTCTTGCATTGTCTATAGCCACAGAGTTGATGAAAATTGGGAGCCAAAGATCTTTAGTATAAATGATTAGGTTTCCATGCTGCCCTCTTCTTGAAAAATGAGACAACGGAAGAAATGGAAGGCACGCAAAAGTGAATGAAATTATTCGAAGAGAGAGTCATAATATATATAGATAAGAGAGAAACATCATTGATGACTCCATGATTCTCTGCTCTAATTTCTCCATGATTCTCTCCTAGATTCTAATCTACACACACATGGGCATACTGCCTTACATCATAGATTAGGTCACTCACACTCTTAAGCACACATCTAGTCCTATGTTCACCATGTGAACTGACGCTATCCCCCTTTACATTTAGTCTTCTTGAGTTTGATTTACCAACACCCCCTCTCAAACTCAAGATGTACAATAGTTTAGGCATGACATGACTTGGTCATCCATGACCAATGCAGGGACGTAGTTTCTCAGTGGTGTGGAAGGTGTAGGAGACTTGGGTCAGAGGTTTAGCCATGACTTATAATGAGTTTACCTTTGGAATTGGTATACAATATCAAGACAAGGTTAATGTGCCAGGGTTACATCTTTATTCAAAATAAACGGTCATCAAACGAAGTTGAAGGAGTTTTAGAGGCCCCCTTCTTCTTCACTTCCATGCTGAGATTCTTGTGTTCTTCCTCTAGATGCTCTTGGTCTTCTTCTTCATCATGCTCTTCTTTGTCGGTGATGCTCATGAGATAGGCTCTTTGTGCTTTCTTCCTCGAAAAATAGTCCCTCTCTTTGTGGCCCGGCTTGTGGCAAAAATCACAAATGATGGTGTCATTGTACTTGTATTTCCCTTTGCCAAAAAATCCCCTATGTATCTTTGGTCTAATAATTATTTGAGTTGTTCTTCTAGCTCAATGGCTTTAGGAATTGACATCCGCTAGGGTCGCTTAGCTACAGTTGGCTACAAACAACTACAGACACAGTGCCACCTAGAATGAATTGGATCTCATGATCTACCTCTCTTGTCAGTGGAAGCTCTATGAGCTCTTCCAAAAAAACATCTGCATAATCTTTTAGCCAAGAAGGTTGATCTTTGGCTTCATTATCTTAGTCGGTCTTGTTGAGTTTAATTAAATAGACGAGTAATCCTTTATTCAATCCTTTCACTATTCGTGAAGCTTTAGCTAGCTGAACTTTAGGGTTTCCCACTTCTCCCTGTGAGTGGTTACTTGTTCTCCTTCTAAGTTTTGAAATGTAATTTGGTCCTTTCCACAATGAATATGGGCATTGTTTTGAATTAACCAATCTATACCCAACAAACATTCATAAGCCCCAAGATTCATAATCTGGAAGCCCATTTTGGAAGAATTGCCAACCAAACTAAATTCTACCTCACTAGTTTGTTGTTGTTGAAAGAACTTCTTTACCATTTGCTAGCTCCACAAGCAATTTAGGTGTAGGAATAGTGTTTATGCCTAGCTTTTTTGCACATCTTGGTGTTATAAAAGAATGGGTACTACCATAGTCAATTAAAATTTGAAAGGGTTTACCTTTATAATTTGTTGGTGTCTGGATCACCAAGAACTAGTGATTCGAATCCTTCTTGTTGAGAGTGGGGTGTACTCCAGTAACTTTGACATATCACTTTCCATCATAGGATCTTTATCATCACTAATCTACTTCATGGTTACTCTAGTAACTTTGCCCCTAGAAACTTGATTCTACCCTTGAAACTACCCTTAGTGGTTGTTTTAGCTTTTGCACGTGTCAATCAAGAACCATTTGTACTTGCCATAATAGATCATTTGTAAATGAAACAACGACCTTATAGCTTCTAAGGTCATGATGTGTAATCCAAAATAGAGTACTTCTAAAGTAAACTATGAATTTGCCCTTATATACCAAGACTTTTGAAGCATTTGCATAAGGTCAATTTTGTAAGCCATCCACCCTCGAACCTCTATGTTTCAAATGCTTTGTATTTACATTTACTTATATTCTAAGAGTAGTTTACACTTTATCTCACTTTACTTTCAAGCATCGGTGACTATGTAAAGTGACAAAGTCGCGGTTCCATGGTCTTAGCAACTCACTTAAGGTTCCATGGTCTTAGCAACTCACTAAATAAGACCTTAGGTGTCAAAGGTTTGTACCACTCAAACATGTGATGTACGTAATAAACTTAATTTCCTTGACATCAACTCATGAACTCAACGTTGCACATGTTATTCATGTCTTTTAGAAATGATTCACATTGTCTCTCATGGCATAATTCATACAAGGTCCACCCTACGCCATGAGAGCAACTAACTACACATAAAATGTGACTTGGAATGTGCATTAAAGTAAGAATACTTGTTCTTAGCCTATGGAAAAGATGTCTTTAGAGAGAGTGTGTGATTTGAATTAGAAACATTTTATCAAAGTCCACCCTCATATGTACTTTTTCTCACTAGAAAAATGTTAGCACAACATTTTTAATGAGAAATAATATTAAATAATCACTATTTACATCATATCAAGACCCAAAGCTGATTACATGGAATTTGGATGTTAGCACAACATATTGCAAGTATAGTGTCATTAACTTGAAATGTAAGGGCTTATGGGTAACATATTCAAATGATGCTATAATATAGCAAAGAGTAAAATAACTAAAGTTGATATCCTTATATTATGCAGTCATTTCTTATAGAAAATATTTGGATGATGTCACTTCATAATTTGATGTTGAAAGAGTGTCAACATAGAGCAATCCTTATGTCTTTCTTTTTAAAAAAGTGGCTTTACCCTCATGTATATAATTAGCTTTTCTAGATTTCATATATGCATGTTTATGTGTTTACTACGATCTTAGCCTTATGAGATTTATTTTAGTTTTGAAGTTCTTCAAGCTCCCTCTCTCTCTCTCTCTCTCTCTCTCTCTCTCTCTCTCTCTCTCTCTCTCTCTCTCTCTCTCTCTCTCTCTCTCTCTCTCTCTCTCTCTCTCTCTCTCTCTCTCTCTCTCTCTCTCTCTCTCTCTCTCTCTCTCTGTGTGTGCGCGCGCGCGCGTGCGTGCACATGCTGCACCCACATATGTACTTTCATTCCTACATATATGTATATAAACATATATACTCACTAGATGTGTATATGTCTTTATATGACATGCATGTATGCATTGACCATTAGTAGAAACTTTATGCAATATCACTTCCTAGCCAATAAGAAAATGTCCTCATCATTCTAGAAGCTATTTGAATGTCAATGATTACATATTGCATTAGTTTGTGCCTTTAATACGTAGAAGTAGATGCCTCTCTAGCCAATGGGTCTGTTGTTGAAAGAGAGAACATAACTTTGAAAAACATTACTTTGTACCTATGAATATCTCATAACATGTGGGAAAGTATGTGTAACCATGCTATACAATAGAAATCCTACTTTGTCTTATTTAGGACAATGCTATGCTTGTATTCTCTCTTTTGAGATTTCGTAAATACACTTTAATGTAATGGTTTTATGTACATTACATAATATGATCATAGATGATAGAAAAACTTTGTCATTTTTGTTGTTATATATTGGAAATTTGTGTTTCAAGCTTCTAAAGGAAAGCTAAAGGATGGTTTCTATATCAGCATTCAAAGTAAATTAACGTTGGTTAATTTGCGTCATTGGAATTAGGAAATAGATATACTATCCCTTAAGAACTATGCAATATTATGGAGATGAAAGTTATTAGCTTTCACTCCAAAAGGGCATATAATGATAGTCTAAAAAGGGTCTTATCTAGACCTAGAACTTAGCAAATAACAAGACATTTTGTGAAATATAACTTGTAAAAATATGGGTGTTCAAGCATACCCAATTTAGTATTTAACTTTATCAATGGAACAAGCATTATACAACTCATGAAATATCATTGTAAGTTTTCTAGTGATTTCAACCTTCCCTTATGATATTATATTAAAATTTTCATGAAAATTTTATTTTCAAAAAGTGCATTCATGCCTAACTTTCTAATTAACCATGATAAGACTTACTTTCACTCAAAGTTTTTGCTTGACTATATCAGGGACAACCTTTTATTGCTCAAAGGGCTAGAATTAAAATCTTCCTAATAAGAGAAGGTGGGGGAATCCATGAAGGAATAAGTAGCTACACATATTATGCACCTAGAAAATGGGAAATACTTAACTTACCAAAAGGGAGGAGACCCATAACTTGCAAATGGATTGTTAAGGTCAAAATGAAGGTGCATAATACCATAATTAGGTACAAGAATGCCTATGGAATTTGTTTCTAAACCAAATAAAAGGAAATTATTATGTAGAGACATGTGCCCTAATGGCACAACGCATAGCATCTAAACCATCAAGGCTAAGATAGCATCAAGGAAGGTTTATCAACTCACAAAAAAAAACTATGTTTAGAATAGACATCAAAGTTTGTATTTGAGGCCTTTGGCAACAAAGCATCACTGTTATCTAAGTTGCTTCCTTCCGCGTATATACGAGCAACAACATTCCAAAGAAATGCCACAAATCTCAACATGTAAGTTCACAAAGAGAAGGTGTGATGATGGCAATATATATGGATGTTGTAATTATCATAGGGAAAATATTCTACACAATATAAGGTTCCTCATGGAGGAGTTGAGATGAGTGATGCATAAGAAATCTAGAAGAGGGGACACGCTAGTCTTCAATCAATGGGAAACATATCAAAAAGATGCTTGACATGTACCTACATGTCATTGCTTGAGGAGCTCATGTATATTTCAAAATCAAGATGTTGCAATCACTCCCTAGAATATCCGACAAGCAATTGGCAAGAGAAAATAGACCATTTCAATACATTAGAGGACCGTCAATAATGTTTCAGTTTATGAAATAGGAAAGCAAATTAATGCTTACTTTCTAGCAACTATGTTTTGCATGTAAGTTCTTTTCAAAGACATAACCAAAAAAAAAAACTAGATAGCTTTGAATATAACTTAAATGGTCTTCCAAACATGAATGCATACTTATTCTTATTATAGTTAAGGACCTATCTACATCTTACTAGTTCATTGTATCAAGAGGGATTGCACTCATTTGCAAGAAGCCATGTGGCATTGCTTCATGGAGGGAAGACTCTTAAATCGTTTAAGAAATAGAGTTCTTTTGTTTACCTATCTACTAGATTAGTGAATGATCGTCCCCACCTCTTTTGTTTATAGTAAAACATAGCCTAGCAAGAGTATCTTTCATGTTCCTTATTGGGCTATTGGTTTAATACACCCTTATTCATTGTCTATAACATGGCTTGGAAAGGACTTTGACTTCTTTTATGCTTGAAAAATGAAGGTTTGAGGGGTGGTGATTAACAACCTTATGAAAGGTTGGGACCATTGTATGTTTACCCAATCATTGGCCAAAAACACCTTGGTCTCCTTTGAGTGGATGCTGAGATATTTGAGTAATAAATAAAGATTCGCTTGTTCCACTCTTCAAAAGCACTACCCACTCTCCAAAACCTACGTAATGAAGTATGTGCATACTCTTTTGTATGGCTACATTTTGGGCCTTATGGACCATTTGGATAAGTTGACAAAAGCTTCCATTGCTTCCTTTTCTTGTTAGGATGTTTTAACAATATTCATGTGTTTTTATTTTATTTTGGAGGTGCAAGGAACTCTATCATATTTGTGTTTTCCCAATTATTCTACACACTTCACCCCATAACCATAACATTGGTTTCATACAAAAAGAGTGCGTGTGACAATTCATGTTGACTAGAAGTATTTAGGCATGGTCCATACTAAAATGTAGCAAATATCCTACATTATACTATAAGAATCTTCCAAAAAGTAACAAATTATGTCTAAATGAAGTATTTTAGGAGTTTATACATAAGTTCACCTAAGTCTAACAAGCATTGACTTTCTTTACCTTGCCATAAGATATGGAACATGTACTTTAAAAATCATTCTACAACAAGTACATGAAGCAAACATTATCATGCTTATTACAATTTCTTTTTTCATAGTTAACCAAAGATGAGCTTAGAAGGATCCAATTAGTAGCCCTATTTGATGATTTCAAATGGCAACACAAATGGAAGGCCTAAATTGTGAAAGTAACTTGTATGCAAAGAAGCCTCAAAATGCATTAACTTACTAGGCTTTGGTAAAAGTGAAGGCATAACGATCATCATCAATCACATTATCAACTTGTTTTTGGCATGATGCTAAATTGTAAATTCTAATTGGTTTCACCTCTTTTAGTGGTTAATGGATAATCTCTTTAAATTCACACTTTCAAGGTGCAAAGATGCTCCATTTAAACCTTGTTTGCTTTCAATTCATCAATAAATGAATATAGTCCACTATCCATGGCCCCTATACTTGCATTTTCATTGCATGCCAATGAATAATGCCACAAACTTGAGTGTCTAGGTTTGCTTCTAAATATAATAAAACTAAAATAATCTAACCATTCCCTTATGGCGTGCAAGTGTATCTATTCTGGATAAGGAAGGCCTCAAACCTTTGGAGGCCTGCCTCTCAAACCTACATTATGTCTCAAACCTTATTTCATTTCAAAGCTCTCTCTCTCTCTCTCTCTCTCTCTCTCTCTCTCTCTCTCTCTCTCTCTCTCTCTCTCTCTCTCTCTCTCTCTCTCTCTCTCTCTCTCACAGACACACACACACATTGGCAAATAATTGGCGAGGTTATCAAGATTTCTTACATTTTTTAAGCAACTTATCTTCCAAGAATGGAGCTCAAATATGATAAATTGCACACACAAGTATGAATAAATAAGAGCTTTATATTTGTAGTCAGACATGCCCTATGTGAGCTCTCTACTTGTTGCTTGAGGACTCAAAATACATTAAATCATTTGTTCACAAATGGCATCCTTTTCACGCAATCCCAACCCATTAAGAATATGAATAATTTTTTACTTGAGTTGTGAGCATGGATGATAATGCAATAGCAAAGAAATTTTCAATAATAAACAATAAGAGACACATCATATTAAATGCTAGTTTGGACAATCTAAAGAATAAAGAGCATGTGTGAGCTAGAGTACAATGGCATAAGTATTGCAAAGATTGTTGAAGTTTAGTAAGCAATTATTTCTTACAATGCAACATCTCCCTCAATCCCCCCATAATTTCTCATGCCAAATTGTACAACTCGATATTGCTCTCACATTAGTTTCAAAAGTCACCTAGAGTCATAGGAGAAAGTGACCATCAAAGTGGCTTGAAAGTTTAACGTCATTGAGAGTCGTAGAATAAAGTGACCATCAATAAGTGGTTGATAAAAATAGCTTTTTCCATTGTAAAAAGTTTTGAAAAATGTTACATTGTTAAAATGTCTTATTTCTTGGCAATTCATGGCATTATAGCTTTAGTCATCTAAGTAATTTTACTACAAGTGTATTGTCTCCTAGTATTTATCCTTGTAGCCATATTGTCATGGTAGTAGTTTTTATGTAGAGAGAAATCTAACTTTCACCTAATAAAGAATCCAATGGGATTGAGGATAAATATGAGTCCAAACATGGAAATTTCCTACCATAACATGGATATGCAAATAAACAAAAAATGTTGTATGAGGCTTGCATTAATGCTAATTTGACAAAGGCAATGAGCTTTCTGAGGGAAAAATGCACTAAAAATGTCCCAAGCCTACAAATGCTCATAGAAAGGATCCTATGAATAAAACTCATGTAATGTATCTATCTTTTTAATGTAAAACACCACTTTCAACTTTTACTCATCGCTTTAAATTCGAAGACTCAAATAATCAATGAGGGATTAAAAAATACAAAGACTCAAAAAATCTATGAAGGATTACAAGACAAAAGTTGTCAAATTTGTTGATACCATATGTGACTTTATGGATCATGCATGGGATAAAACACTAAGCATACCTGAGTTATTTTTTGCATATAGCACCCCCTTTCCCACTACTACAATGCATAAGCATGAAAAAAAAAAGTCACTCAAAAATTCTATAAATGAATCTCTCTCTCATAGTCTCATATTCTCCTCCATAGAAGCATGTTAAGATGCTCATTTAAACCTTATTGATGTGTTATTATTAATTTATTCAAAATATGTGGTGAGTATCATTGGTAGTATTGAGATTTTCCACTCCTTGTCCCCCCAACTCCCTTAGTCCACGACCACCAAGGCAACACCTCTAGGGGAGTGGCTATGTAAGCCACCCCAAACCCCTAAGACGAACACTATGGACACTCCCTAATTTCTTACACATGCACTCTGTGTGCGTGTGTGCGTGTGTGTTAGATAGATATCTTATCAATTGATCAAGGATGTGCTTAAGGACAAGTCCATACACCTTGTCAAGATACACATGGATGAGAACCTTGCAAATCTTCTTACAAAGAGCCTAGCCTTTGAGTAGTTTACATGTTATTATGGCTAATGTGTGTTGGGTGAGGTTAACCTCATATCTTGTTCTCCCTTAAAAGTGCATTGACCTTTAAGGTTGTTTGTCTAAGGGCCTTGTGCTCACATGCCCATTTAAATTAGTAGTCACCCATCAATGCACATACATAGATGTATAATTCTTTATTTCTCATGTATGGAGAATAATGAATGCAGTAATTTGTGCATTTCACCAAGATTATGTGTGATATGTCTCACTCTTTTCCTCTAATTGTTTGTTGCTTCCATTGCTTTAAGAAAATTAGGGTTGAATTTCTTTTGACTAGCCTACATTAGCTATTAACTTAGGTGACCTACTTTAAGTCCTTACAAGTTTTCTTTACTAATCAATTTAGCTAATGAGTGTTTAATCCTAGTAATTAAAATTTTCCAAGTTTTCTTAAGCTTATATATTGGAGTTACTAGTATTGGCTGAAGACTTGGCTATTTATATGCCTTTGTTCCTAAGGTTTTTCTCTTTGTGTAATGATTTCGACCCATTTGTCATCTCTTATAGGTATATTACTTCCATCCCTAGACTTTTAAGGATGTTTAATCTTCTTATTGTTGATTATTCCAATGTTATATTGTTTTGTATTCATTTTTGGAAGGATCCAATGGATTTCTAATTCATGATTCCTACCAGTGATTATGATTTATCTTACACTCCTATTGTTGCTTGACTAATTAGATCCCATTTGAAAATTATTGATCGCTCCTATGACTAGTTAAGATAAATTCAAGACCAATTTCTTACATCTAGCAAATTGAACAATGAATAAATTGCTAGAAAGGATTGACATATTATTCTAAACTAGACATATTGAATTACATGAGGATGTTTGAGGTGTTGTTGGTGATTGACGATAGTTAGGTGAAGTCCACCAATCTCTTTGATGCCATATTGTACTTCATTGGTCTTGATGTCTTCTAAGAGATATGGCTTGCTCCTTTGCACCTTCTTTTGTTTTTATCCCACTATTGGGTGGAAGGTTTATAAATGTGGAGAGAAAATAGACAATGAAGACCCATGCAAATGGGGATTAGGGAGGATTAATAAGGAAATATGTTGGGGAAACTTGAGGGTGAGAATGGGGCCTAAGAGATGGGTTTTATGATGATTACAATGGTGAAACTACCTTGAGGGAAGAGGGATGGAGTAAGGTTTAATTAGTGTTGGTCGTGACAATCATGACATATGGATGAGGTGGCAATTGATGTCTTTACTACTAATGCAATACTTATAAGTGATAAGCATGGAGAGCGACATCAAGGATGAAGGGAGTGAGCCCTAAACTGGAAGCACAAAGCAAAAGCAAGAGCTATGGTGGAAGGAGCAAGAGCAAAAGAGAGAGACACACAAGATGTGGGAACTCCAACAATCACAATGTGTGATCGGCTTTCCCTTTATTCAAATGTCACTAAAAGAGTAAAGAATGAAGTGACAATGATGGGCGCCCACCACCTACAGTGTATAGGTGTGCGGGTATGCGGGTACTGTTAGTGTAACTAATACACAAGCGGCTAGGTATAGGAACCTTTAACCCCAACAACCTCCCACTTAAAGGAGAATGTGCCCTAGTGAAAAGAGAACAAGAAAAAAGTGACAAAGTACAAATGTATGTAAGTAAAATAGAATGAGGAAAAATGTCATCTCATCCTATGCCTATCAATTTCTTAAGGACGGCAAAATGCTCTACGGAGAGACTTTTAGTGAGCAAATCGGTAGAATTTCCATTAGTTTTGAGATCTTGACAAGGTCAATGAACTTATCCTCAATTACCTCTCAAATAAAGTGGTAACGCACCTCAATGTGCTTCATCTTCATATGGAAGATCAGATTCTTAACCAACTATATAGCACTCATAGAATCCAAATGTAGTGTATGGACCACATCAATAATGCCAAGGTTTATGGGTCTAACCAGTGAGCCTCTTTGCAAGCCTCAATGGCATGCAACATACTCTAGCTTTGTAATAGATAGGACTATGCATTTGTGCACCCTAGCTATCCAAGAAGTAGCAGCTCTAGTAAAGGTGAAGACATAACCAAAGGTGGACTTCCTACTGTGTGCATATCCTACATAATCAGAGTTAGTGTATCCAATGGCTCTTGTATCCTAGCCACTATAACATATGCACATAGCTGTTGTGCCCTTCAGGCATTGCATGATACCCTTGACAATATCCTAATGCCATTTGCCAGGTGTAGCCATATAGTGTGCCACAACTCCCACTACAAATGTTATATTAGGACCAGTAACTATCATGGCATACATCAAACTGCCCACTATGGATGCATAAGGAATCTGGGTCATCTCAGCCTTCTGCTCATCAGACTGCAGACAATTGGCCTAACTAACCTTCACATGAGAAGGTAAAGGACAACCAATAGGCTTAACATCCTGCAAATAAAACTCCTCGAGGATCTTCTGGATACACTCCTTATATGACAAGTAGAGAAGCCCCTTAGAGCGATCATGTGTAGTGCATATCCCAAGAATATGTGAGGCATTACACATGATCGCTCTAAGGGGCTTCTCTACTTGGGATCCCAAGGACATGTGTAGTGCATATCCCAAGAATATGTGAGGCATTACACATGATCGCTCTAAGATGCCTCACATATTCTTGGGATCGCTCTTCTTGACAATATCCTAATGCAATTTGCCAGGTGTAGCCATATAGTGTGCCACAACTCCCACTGTAAATGTTATATTAGGACCAGTAGCTATCATGGCATATATCCTTCATCTTAAAGCTCTTCTTGAGCTGACCTTTCAAGGCATCCAACTCATCATGAGCACTCCCAGCAATCAACATATCATCCCCATGTAGAGGATCAAAATCATAAGGCTACCATCACAAGCCTTCTTTGGGTATAAATATGGATCCAAATCATTGCATAAATATCCTTGTGAATGCACAAAGGCATTAAACTTGTGATACCATTTCCTAGGTACATGCTTAAGGCCATAAAGACTCTTTCACAATCTGCACACTAGGTGTTCCCTGCTAGGGTTTGCAAAGCCCTTAGGCTACTCCAAGTAAATCTCATCATGTAAGTCCTTGTGAAGAAAAGTTGTCTTGACATCCATTTGATAAAGATCTAAGTCAAGCTGAGCAAACAAAGCCAGTACCAAGTGTACGATAGTCATCTTCACAATAGGGGAGAAAACTTTATCAAAGTTCACACTATGTTCCTACTTGAAGCCCTTAGCAACCAATCTTACCTTGTATGCTAGCTTGGGGTGTCCAAGGTACTTTTCAACTTGTAGATCCACTTGCATGGCACAACATCACGCTTACTACTAGGCAAAGGAACCAAATCCCATGTATGATTTTTTTTGAAGCGAGTCATATTCTAACTACATGGCCCTCTCACAAGAGTGACTATCACCTCTATGCAAAGCCTTGTCATAGGTAAAAGGCTTATCAGCATCTATCACCATAACATAATCCATAGAGGGCTCAAATATCATGCAGGCTGTCGTCTATCTCTAGAAGATTTCCTTAAAGCTAGCTATGGGACTTGTAGATCCTATAGAGCACTAGGGATGTGGGCCATTCAGGCATTAGCTACTACTACAACAGGCTATCTAGATGGTTGTACAGTAGCAAGAGGCTCCTCATGAAATATCACCCTGTGTACCTCGACATGCTCAAGATGCTTATGCATTTTCTCCTCATGGAAAACAACATCATGGCTAGGGATAACTTTTTAAGCTTGCGGATCCACTAGGCAATATAACCCATCTCACCTACATCTCCATAACCAAGAAGGATGCATTTCCTAAACTTAAGATCCAACTTATTATGTTTGTCCTTGGGTACATGGCAAAAAACCTGGCAACCTAAGACACACAAATGAGTATATGAGGGAGGTTTTCTAGACCATACCTCCTTTGCAACCTGATAGTCAAGAGCAATACATGGGGATCAATTTATCAAGTGTACATCAGTAGTAATTACCTCAATCCAAATATGTTGTGATGAGCCTGCCTAGCTAACAGTACTGTGAACTTGCTCCTGAATTGTCCTATTTATGCAGCTAGTGCTATACCATTCTGGGGTCGGGTGTACAGGGCGGTCAACTGATGCTTACCATCCCTTTCATCACAATATTGCTCAAAGGCTTTAGAGACATACTCCCCATTATCTGACCTTAGACATTTCAACCTATACCCAACTAAAGCAAGCCAATGCTGAAATGTAGTCAAGACTTCCAATTTCTACTTAATAGAATATGTCCAAACCTTATGCATATAGTCATCAATGAAGGTAATGAAATAATTTGCACCACCCAATGACTAGCAGGTCATGGGATGACATATATCCGAATGAATAAGAGCCAATGGCTCACCCATGCATGTCATACCAGACTTTTTATGCATATTTCATGTCTACCTATTGTGTAAACAATGATCACAAGACTTAAAGCACTTATAATCAAAGGGTGGAAGATATTGTAAATGGGTAAGCATTTTCATTCCTTTCAAGGATATATGCCTAAGGCGACGATGCCACAGAGATACATGTAGAACTGCATCCATTGCCAAAACATGGTCAACTAACCCAAATACAAGCAAGGGGTAGAAAGTATTGGACTTAGCATCACGTGCAATGATAAGATTCCCACATGTAATATTCCATGAGGAATCACCAAAAGAAACTACATAACCTGCATCATCCAAAGTGCCTACAGAGATAAGGCTCTTTGTGAGATCTGGTACATGATATACATCATGAAGAGTAAACATATAACTTGAACTAACTATAGCTAAATATCACCAATGCTAGGTCATTATCCAAATGGACAGATCCAGTCATACTACAATAAGAGTGAAACTATTCTTTGTGAGGGGTTGCATGAAAGGAAGCCCATGATACTATCAACCAACACTGAGTATACCCTATGTGAAAAAGCATCAATTAGGTGTGAAGTATCAAGAGAAGAAGTTGCAAGTATGAAACCTTCATCAAAATCAGTCTCGACAACATTAATCTCTTCAATCTTAACACCTAAGTGGCTAGGGACAATGCTGCGATAATCATTTTATCCTTGCCCTTTTCCTTGTGCTTGTTTTCGTGCATTTTATAGTAATACAGCCAAATATGCCTTGTTTTTTCCCAGTAATAACAAGTCAATGAGGATTGTCAACCACGAGACTTACTACAAGACTATCCATGTGACTAAGAGTGAGACTATTGAGAGTCTCTCCCATTGTGGGCATCAGAGCTCCTACCATTATTGCCTCTAACTGTCAAAGCATGAGAGGTGTGAGAACCGTTGACATTCTTTTTGCTAACCTCTTTAGTCGAGAGTGTAGCCTTTGCTTCCTGCAACTACATCCCATCAGTAGGTATGCTGACACATATAGCAGTACAAAATGTATCCCATGATTCAAGCAATATAACTAAGAGAAACAAGGGGAGTAGAGTACCCGTGAATTCAATCCCCTACAAAGACAAATGACTAATACTGGAATGAAACTCATTTAAGTGAGCTGACATAGAATTTTCCTCCTTCAATGAGAAGGTCCATGAGTTGCTTCCAGCCAATACATTTGAGAACTGAGGCTCTGCTAGTCACAGACATTGCAAATCTTTTCCCATTAGTCCCATACGGACTACCCATTTGAGACAACATTATAGAACACCTGCTTAGAGAGGGACAATATGATGGTGGACTTGCGTAGCTCATCTAATTCAACCCAATCCTCTACATCAATAAGCTTGGGCTTGACATCCTTATGTTTCAAAGGCCTAACCTAGATTTTTTGCACTAAAACTTGCCAAATTTGGGCCCTCTAGTAGTTATAGTTGGTGACATCCATCTTTTCAATGTTAAAGATAGCACTATCACTCAAGCCACTAGCCATAATAAAGGCAAACAAGTCTACAAACTATCAAATCATGCTACTATAATTACTAAAAAGTTGAAAACAAGGGGTAATGACCAAGGAATGAATTGTCCACAAACTCAGTGCAAAGAATTGTCAAATGGAGGTGATTGCTCACATAAACAGTGTAAAAAATTACAATTACAACATGTTGAAAGTGAAGTATAATAATAAGAAATCTATGCCAAAGATGGGCAATCATTGATATAAGACAAACTACAACTACCAGGAAATAGCTCCAACTAGCATTCAGTGAATATGTGACTGGCACCAAGAGTTGTCAAAGTATCAGTGTATTAGACTTGAGATACATCCCATAGGCATAACCATCATACATAGAGTGGATCTCACGGGTGTAAAATATTGAGGATGCATGCTAAGGTGGATCACTAATGAGCAAATAGATAATCATAATGAGGCATAAGTAATGACAAAGAAGAACAATTGATATCATCCAAGCATAATGCAAGTACAACTAAATGATAATGATGATACGAGAGTGGGGATGAGTGCCTTTTATAGGCTTACAGTAGGTGGTTTTGGGATGTGGAAAAAGGTGGAAAGGGACCATGGTATTCACCAATTGTGGTTTTAATAAACCATGCATGCATGACCTAGTCTAAGGCTTTATTTGCAATGTGATTCTTTGCCTTGTTGTTCCTTTACAAAGAGGCTATATTGGATGTGATTGCACATTTCTCAACACCCCTCCTCAATCACAACCAAGAAGGACACTGAGTATACAGAGAGTGTTATCAGTAGAACCTTGCTAAGTGTAGACATGGAAAGAAGCAACCATACAAAGGTAGAGGCTGTCACAAGGCCTCACTAAGCATGTAGAGGCTATAGTGTGCAAAGGTTACATAAGGAGTACAAATGCTTATGGTAAGAACATTAGGCAAGTACACATTTAAAACTTTAAAAAGTCTATCAAAAAATGAGCTACAAAAGAGGGACTGTTGAGTCCTATCCTTTTTTTCTTAGGTGTCTTCTTCTTCTTCTTCTCCATTGTTGTCTTCATCTTCTTTGACTGTTGCAAGATATGCTCTTTGAGATCTTTTCTTAGCATGGAAAAACTTCTCAATATGCCCAATTTTCTTACAAAAATCACAGACTATGCTCTTCTTCCCTTTCACATAGAGGAGTTGTTGGTCTCCTCTTGGGGTGCTTGTTTTTCCCTTGCTCTTGATCTTATTTTCCTATCCCAGGAGAGAGGTGTTGATATCCACAAGCTTTGGCTTTGGCATGTTGATTAATGTGGTAGACACATTATCAAACTTAGGTGGAAGACTCTTGAGAAGCACTCCTATGCAAATGTCTTCATCCATCTTCAAGTTAATTCCTACAAGTTGTGTCAACAAGATTTCCATGTAATTCAAATGGGTTGCAAGTGAGGTACTACTTTTCATGTCAAGCCTAAAAAATTCAATCAGTAAGCCATATTTGGAGGATTTTGAGTGAGCTCCAACAAACAGGGTTTCTAATCGATCCCATGTTGCTTGAGAGGTTTCACAATCATCAACATGATGAATGTAGTTGTCATCAAGTTTGAGCTTGATAATAGCTTGAGCCCTATCATCATTTTTATCCCATATGATTGAGAGTGTAGCTTCCCTTGGTTTCTTCTCTTGACCATGTGTGATTGACCACAAGCCTTTCTTCATGAGGATCAGTTTTATCCTAGTTTTTCATGTATGGAATCCAACACTGTTGAATCGGGATGAGGGTGAATCTTTGCCCATTTTGTTGGCAAGAGTAGAAGCAAAGAACTGAGAATAGACTAGCACAAGAGTTGAATTTGAGTGTGTCAAAGAACACAAGAAGAGTAGTGTTAATCAACACTAGGTAGTACAAGAGATACTATGTAGTTGAAGCACTTGATGTTGATCTTGATGTTGAATCTTCTTCTTTCTGATTTGAAGTGGTAACTTTGCTGAGGATTGAGTTTTTAGCAGATTAGAGAGTTATGATATCATTGACCCAAAGGAAGTGAGAAAATGAAGTAAAATATGAGCTTGGAGATTAATGGCTATGGCTACCCTTTAGGGTTTGTAGACAGGGGCCTGATATTTCCCTAATTGCAGCTATAGAGGTGACCATTTGGAAAACCCTTTGAGAAAGAGAAAGCCTAGGTATGGATCTTCAAAATCCCCATGAAGATCATCAGCATCGCGGCTTCTCACTCGCAACAATAGTACGACCAAAAATGGCGCAATAAATGGCAGTGATAGAGAAAAGGTATAGTGTTGGAGAGGAGGGACACCAATGTTGGGTTTTGAAGTGATGGGCGGCAAGAGCACCCTGAGTCAAGAATGAGTTCTTCAAGAGAGAGCAAGAGCTGATAATGCTTGGGAAGAGAGATTCAAGCCCTCCAATGAAGGTGGGTGGCTATGCAGGTAGGTGAGAGATTCATGGAAAAGTGGAGGGAGCCAAAAATTCAAACTGGAATTACCCAATCAGTGACCTATTTACTCATTAGCCTAAAACCTATTCTGATACCATGTAAAATATTGAGGATGCATGCTAAGGTGGATCACTGGTGAGGAAATAGACAATCATAATGAGGCATAGTAGTGACAAAGAAGAACAATTGATATTATCCAAACATAATGCAAGTACAACTAAATGATAATGACTGATGATATAAGTGTGGGGATGAGTGCCTTTTATAGGCTTATAGTAGGTGGTATTGGTAGGTGGAAAAAGGTGGAAAGGAATCATGGTATTCACCAACTGTGGTTTTAATAAACCATGCATACATGACCTAGTCTAAGTCTTTATTTGCAATGTGATTCTTTGCCTTGCCATTCCTTAAAAGAGTATATAGTGGATGTGATTGCATGTTTCTCAACAATGGGTAATAGAAGAGACCAACTAAAGGCACAACAGACTAAGCAATGTAACAAAAGCTCAATACATTACCAACCAAGATGCTTACATCATGGACAAGTTCATGGTAGAGACAAGTGTCGACCCAAGAGGAATGTCAAATCAATGCACTAAGCATCAATTGCATACATAAAACATGACAAAAGCATGCACATGTCACCAAGTCCCATGGTCTCACTAGAAGACGCTCAAGCTCAACTTCATAACCAAATGCTCAATGTAAAATCCAAGTGTCAAGTAGTGGCTCCCACTGGAACAAAGTTCAAATGCCAAACAAGCAAACAAAGGTCAAAACATCATGTGGAAGGCATCCATACATCAAAGATTCAGGTAGCATATATCCAACAGCATCCAACCCAAGTAACTTGCAAAGCTCTTATTGGAGTATCAGATATTCATACATAACACTAAATGATAGCTAATGTTAAGATTCAAATCTCCAATCTCAACTTAGAAGCAATCTAGAAGCATAACCAAGCATGTAAGTTCAATGGTATACTCTACTATAGCATCCAAAATGCTCGAGAAGCATCCAAGAACAAGATCTCTGATAAAATAGTATGTTGCTCTATTATTCTAGCAATGAAATAACATTTCCAAACTAATCCAAATGAGCTCGATAGAAGCCCAAGGCATACCCCAAGCATCAAGCTAACATACGGGCATTCATGTCAAGTCATAAGAGCATCAAATAGGTAGAGATAAGCTCAATACTTGTTGTCCACAAGTAGTATACAATAGACTTCTATGAGGAACACTCAAGAACTAAAATGGGAAGGCTCAAATCCAACTCCACGAGCTAGTAACCAATGTCAGGGTGCCAAAGTGTGAATGCCCAAGAGTTAGCCAAGTAGTAGAGACCAAAGGGGAGGTGGGAGAGGTGCCATGTGAGGTAGGAAGAGGGGCAGGGATAGCAGGTGCAAACACATTATACCTACAGCTCCTCTTATTAGAGCTAATGTTGCCCACAATGGGGCCCAAGGCAATGATTACTAGAGCCTTGTTGAGTCTTGGAGCAAGCCTCAACAAGTCTTTTATCATAGAAAAGGAGAAGAGCATTAAATCATACCACTCCAAGCTGAGTCATGGCTGCCATTAAAATTGTGAAACTAAAGCTCTTATCCACAAGCTGAGAGCTGAACTCCTCAATTCTTATGAAATGGCTTTGATACTAGTTGTAGAGGGAGCTCACGCTCAACCACCAAGACCCACGGACTGCTTATTGCTTCAAGCGTTTCAAGCGAGCTCTAATGGCTATCTCTCACCTAGCCAACGTGCCGTCGATCCTACGAGTGTAGTGAGCTTACCTTGATGTCAATGTGAGTAGCCTCCTCCCTCACACACCTTGTTAGCTCCACGATTCTTGATGCAAGCTCAAGCATCCTCAAGCCTCCTCCATTGCCAAGCTCCATCCTCCATAGCCGTGCACATGAGAAAAGAGAAGAGAAGAGGGGATAGTGAAGAGCTTCACCCTCTTGATCCCTCACTCCCACACACTCACTCCCTCACACTCCCACACTCCCTCTCTCAAGAGCACACACAAGAAAGAAGGAAGAGAAGAAGATAAGAAGATAAGAGCTCTTGTTAGCCACACACCAAAGAATGAGCTTCCATTCATTTTTTTGAACTTTATATACAAGCCCTAAAATCCCATAGGCACCCATCCTTGTTTTTACATGACCGGCCATTGTGGCAAGGTCATTTTTCCATTTTACTCTTCTAGCATTATGCCTTTAGTCTACACCCGTCTAATATTTTACAATTGGCACAGGAGGGAGCCTGGCGCTCTTTTACAAGAGTTTTCCAAGTTTTTGAGGTGCCTTTCATTTAAAATTGCGCTTTTTGTCCCGGCTTAGCTTTAGCGGTCGCCTACATGTCTTTGCTCTTTTTCTGTGCTTTTTCTGCTTTTTCCTTCATTTTTCGCCATCTTGACTCAAGGTTAACATTACCCCCCTCCTAGATGGGTGCCATTCCCATGGCACTTCTGTGTTGTTGCAGAGTGGTGGGCAGTTGGACAAATGATGATGTAAAGGGGAGGGCCATGTGGAGATTCAGGTGCTCATGGAAGCTAAGGAATGATGGTTGTCAGAGAAGTTAAATGGATAGCGAGTGGTTGACGAGGCCTCCAAAGTTGGTGGTTTATTGCTTTCTGTGATGCCTGACAGGAGAAGGTGCTGTGCTCTACCTAAGGGGACTGTCTACCGTACCGTGTTAGTGTACTGTGCTCGTGCTAGTGGAATGGGGAGGTGGGTCTAACCGCAGGCAAGCTTGGGTGATGTCCCACACTTGAGGACCCCATTTGTGCCAAGGGAGGTGCGGTGCAAGTGGCTTAGGGTGACAGGTCTAACCATAGGCGAGTGTTATCTCCCTAGGTATGTCCTGCCCTTGATGTGCCCTAAGGGTGAAGTGGGGGAGCAAAAGGGGCTAGGGGGTTAGGAGCGGACCCGGCCGACCGAAGCCACCGGGCACGCCTAACTTGAGAACCCTTAGGTGCAGTGATAGTGCTTATGTGGTGATTGAGTGCTTCTACAAGTGAGTGCTTGTGTTGTCATGCTTTCTGCTTTGTCTTTCTTTCTTAGCTTTCCTCTTTTTGTACATTCTTTGCTTTTCTTTTCTTTTCTTCTCTTTTTTTTTTTTTAAGTTATTAATAAGGGAAGAAGTTACAGAGGAGGATATGGCTACTGTTGCTCACTCTGATCATGTTGGGAAGGAGGTTGGGGTTTGCGGGATCTATTAAGGAAGGGTCGGCTTTGCAGATACCTATGTAGATTGAGGCGGGTTCGGAGTGTGGTGGTGGAGAGGAAGGGATGATTACAAGTTGAAAATCGGCTTTCGCTCATATCCTCTAAAAGGGCTAGGCAAAATGAGGGTAGGAGCATGGCTCACATCATGAGACGGGCCATGGCACAGCTATCAATCATGTTAGGATCAAAGAAGAGAGGGGGTAAGTTGCGCTCTTGCGGAGTGGGATCTATCCTAAGGAGAATTCTAAGTAGGCGAAGGTAATTACAAGTGGTGATAAATGCTGGGTCAGGGCAAGAGGAGAATGTGTCTAGGAAGTGTACAATGGCATTACATAGATCGCTAGGGGTGAAGGTAAGAGCATCCTCGTAATTTGTACAATTAGGGTTGTAGATGATTGGGAAATCATACCTTCCATGGGCACTTGGGTCAAAATCGACTCCAATCCTCTGAGGGTACGGCATGTGAGTGGGATCATTACGCTCAGAGGGGAATGCATTGCAAAAGGTCATCCAAGTGTCCATATTCATCAAACATAGCCTTCTCCTCCATAGAGGATGGCTTTCAAATCCTGGCACAGATCTTGGCGGTCTGAATACCTTGTTCTGTCAGTATTTGCTGTCTACATTGCTCCATGCAGTCGGATGGTGCTCTCTTTCCAGCAACCACCTGTCTCTTAGCCTTCCAGTGACACCTATGACTTCGTCCACCACTTTAACGAAGTCTCGAATAAGGAATTAACAATGGTTTGGGACTATTGTTGTCAAGATTTCCATCATTCAATTTTTTTCCTTTCGGATCCAGCTACTTAGATTGAGCAGTGACACATCGCTACTTGAATTCTATTTCTTATTTCTAGGTCGGTGGTGGCGATTCTTTATGTTAGAAAAGTGTGGAGCAACAGAAGCAAGCATATGGCTCTAATTGCCCTACTATGAACTCAACAAATAGAAAAGAATAGCAAGAACATAAAAGAACTTAGAGAGAATGGACTTGTGAAATGGAACCTGTAATACTTCCACGCAATTAAAATTTAGTTAGTTAGTTTGAAAGTCAATTAGTCAATTAATAAGTTAGTAATATTACTAACTAAAGTAAAAACTAACTAACATTAATAACTACAATTTTTATTTAATTAAAAATATTTTTAAAAACGAGAGTCGTAAACTAACATTTTTCCCGAATTGACAAGGACTGTAGCCACCCTTCATGGAAGTTACAATGTGAACGAGAGTTATGAGCCATATTAATCACTAGTGTTAACGTGTATAGTATGGATGGTTCAAAAATATTAGATTTTGGGCAAAACTAGCATATTTTAGATATTACTTATAGTAAATATCCTAAAAAGCTATGGAGACTTCTAGAACATGATGTCGCGTTTTTAAAAAAAAAACAAGTGGTTTTTCAGCTTGTTTTGGACGTTTAATACAAAAAAAGAAGGATTGGCGAAATCTGTCCGTCACGATAGCAGTTTACAGGCAAAAAACAACACTTCGAACAGGGAGAAGAAGGAGTGATCTGGAAGATTTCTAACAAAGTGTCTTGTGTCTAGGTGTTTTACCCCCCTTTCAAAGTTAATGGAACTATCAAAATTGTGATTTGAGCATTAGGTTGCTAATTTTTCCAAGATCCCCTCCATAAAGAGCTCTTCTTCTCAGCCACAACCCTTCTACTCTTATTTAGCTATAAATATGAGGCATGGGGACCAGTTAGGGAAGCACAATGAGACCCCTTGAAGCTGTGAGAGAGAGGTAGAGAGAGGAGTTACCCCGAGAGGCTGTGAGAGAGAGAGTTAGCTCAATTCCCCCTATCTCGGTCTTTGACTAAAGCCATCTTCTATAATGCTTTCCCATCTCAAATTCTTTCCTCCTTCTTTATCTCTCCAATCCACTTATGGACGATGGTCCCCAAGGGAAAGATCTCTCCAAATGCTGAAACTCTCACCACAACCAACGGGACCGCAAAATAAGGGACGGCAACGACGGGAAACCCATCTCTTATGAATAAGGTGTACCCCATTGTATTAGGGAAAAGAAATTGGGAGAAAAGAGCATTTACATTAATTATCACAACTTAATTGAGCATGTTTCAAGATAATGAGGGTACTAGGATTATTTTGTTCATCGCATTCATCTTAGGTGATCGATTAAAATTGCACTTAAAAGCCGTTAAATTGCATGGAAATTTCATGATAATATATATATGAAAAGTTTCAAGAATACACATTAAACTGCAACTAAGCCAGATAGATTTTATGCATCTACATCCGTTTGCTTGGTTGAAATAATAGGAAATTCTATTACATCTCACAAAACATAGATTGAACTTGTGATAGAATACGTAGGGTTCTTAGGAAGTTGTAAGAATTTCAAACCCTAAAAAGTTGAAAGGATTCTTCTCAAGGACCATCTTACTTGAAGTTCAAAGAAATTCAAAGTCCTTAAGTAACTTTATGAATTACATGACAAACCCTAGTTCAAATGAATACGTAGGGTTTCCTTGTAGGGAAGCCAATGTCCCAAATTGCAGTCAACATTGAAAGAATACTCCTTCATTCAAAAAAATGAGGAAATTAAATTAGGTTATCTCTGGAAATCTCAGACGATAACAAGGATAAAGCCGAGACTAGATGCTATCGCATCAAATCGAAATTTCCTTTAGTAGAGAGAACAAAGAATTTTCTAGTACATATTGTGCACTTCTGCTTGTGTTTGTACTTAGAACACCTGTTTGGAAAAGGAGTCATCTAACAAAGAAATTGATAAGAAGAAAATCTTTCAAATTGGATTTAGGTTGAAACACATGGGAAAGGCGTGTTGAGCACCCCCAACTAGCTACTAACCCTATCCAAGGGGGTTTTTGATAGCCACGTTGAGAATGTGGATAGAACCTATTGTGAGAGGTCTCTCCATAGAAACATCTATTCATAGGAGGATGCTCGGGTGCCAAGGGGGGCTCTGGTTGTAAATCCCCTACCTTCGAGTCCTACTCAAATGGTCTACGTGACTCAGGAAGGAATCTCGAGGCCTTGTTACGAATGCAAGGGTGAAAACTTGGAGAAAATTAAGACGTATCCTTACGGATTGCGGAAATCATCTTATGGATGGGATTTGTATCTTAGTTGGAATTTTACTATAAAGTTTACTTTCAAGGAATTTGTCTGATCTCTTTTCATATTAGTGCATAAAATTATATAAATAAACATGTGACTAACGTGTTAATTAAGGAAGCTGCTTGTATGTGTTACCACTAATGTGCCCTTAGGTAAGTAGAAAACTAAAGTTTTCAAGGGAACTGGGTGGGTGGAACCCCCAACGGGTCCCAGGGTGGTCCTAGAGAACTAGGAAGCTTCTCAACATTCAAATCGTGATGACATATCGACCTCAGATAATGTAAGGGTAGAACCCTAGCTCATATCATTTTAGGGAACCGAAATGGGACTTTACCCTATGGGTAGAGAGTTCAAGTGATGCATCCCTCTCATTTTCCATTCTCTTTGAACCAAGTGCAATATGAGTGTGCCTCAGCTTAGATGCTATGTGCAAAGTAGATCTCGACGCTAGAAGGCCGTAGAATGACTTGACTATTAGAAACCCATGAAGATTCAAATTGATCCTAACAGGGTTGGCCGATACATTTCATTGTGGAGTAGACTTGGGAGCCGCTAACCGACAAACCCTGTCACATTCCATGGGAGTGCCAGGTGGCATCTTTTAGATCAAACTCTCGATGGACTACTAAAACGTATCATGACCTTGGCACATTACGATTGATATCAAAGCAAACCAACAAACAACATAAGCAAGTTAAGAGTAAATTGGGTAGAGTGAAGTAATGTTGTCACTAGAAAATATTTACTTGTGGAATTAGCAAATGGGCGTGAAATCCGTTGTACTAGACAAACTGCCAAAGTGAGATTCCTACTCAGTGGAAAGCCAACAATTGTAAAATTCAAAGTAATGAACTTAGGGACTCATGAATGCTTACTTGGGATGGATTGGTTAATACCCAACGATGTCCACATTCACTATGGAAGGGGCCAAATTTCCTTTTGAAGTTCTAAAGGGGAACTAGTCACAACTCAAGGGGAGGCTGATAAACCCAAATTCCAATTAGCAAAGACATCACAGATAGTTAAGGGAATGTAGAAGGGTCTACCCATCTACTTGATCAAGCTAAATATACTAGAGCAAAGCAAACAGTTTGAAGAAGAATCTTCGTGGCTGAAAAGGAGTACACAGATGTGTTCCCCGAAGACTTGACAAAGCTATTGTCCCCAAGGGAGATTGATCATGAGATCAAACTCATACCAGGTGTCACTCTAGTTGCAAAAAGACACTACAAAATGTCTATTCTTGAAGCCATCAAATTAAAGGAGCAACTCAAATAACTTTTAGATCAGGGGTTCACTCGGCCTAGTAGTTTGCCATGGGGAGCTCCTATATTACTTCAAAAGAAGAAGGATGGAATACTCCCGCTATGCATCGACTACAAAGGGCTGAATCAAGTAACCATCAAGAATAAATATCCTATCCCAAGGATAGATGAGCTAGTTCATCACCTACAAGGGGCAAAAATCTTCTCCAAATTTGACTTAAGATCAGGGTATTACCAAATCTGCATCAAGGATGAGGATATTACAAAGACAGCTCTCAACACCATATATGGTCATTTTGAGTTCACAGTAATGCCCTTTGGATTACCCAATGCTCCTACTACATTCAATAGGCTAATGCAGGATAGCTTTAGATCATACCTTGACGAGTTTATACTTGTTTTCTTTTATGATACCCTGGTCTACTCCAAGCAAGAAGAAGACCATGAGCCTCAACTTCGCATTGTCCTCGAAATCATGAGGACGCACAAGCTTTATAACAAAAAGAGGAAGTGTGCCTTCCTCGAATGACAGATTGAGTATCTAGGCTTCATTGTATCAAAAGAGGGAATCTCTGTGGATCTTGCAAAGGTTAAAGATGTACAAGAATGGCCCCCACCAACCACTATTAAGGATGTGTGTAGCTTTCTTGGTCTAACAGGATGGTATAGGATCTTCATCAAAAACTACACCTTAATTGCGGCACCCCTCACAGATCTACTAAAGAAGTAGGTTGCCATAGTGTAGACATCCACTGAATAAGCAAGCTTCGACCAACTCAAACATAGCTTAGTGGCAGTGCCAATTCTGAAGCTCCTAGACTTGAGCAAGGAGTTCAAAGTTGTTACAGATGTCAGCTCACTTGCACTAGGTTATGTACTAATGCAAGAAGGTCATCCCATGGCATATTCCTCAAGGAAGTTAAAAACCCATGAGAAAAATTATGCTACTCATGACTTGGAACTATTGGCTATCATTCATGCCCTCAAAATCTAGAGACACTACTTGCTCAGCAACAAAATCTTCTTGGTCACGGACCACAAGAGCCTCAAATTGATCTTCACCCAAGTTGACCTCAACATGAGGCAACGCCACTGGATCGAGATGCTACAAGAGTATGACTTCAAGATCAGATATAGACTTGGCAAGGAAAATGTGGTCGTTGATGCCTTAAGTCATAAAGCATTTCGCAACTCTCTCATTATGGAGGAACCTTCAATGGCCAGGTCATTAGCCACCATGGTGTCAATGCCAAGCAACCCTATCCTTGAATTGGCTAGGGAGGACTCTAAACATGACCCACAATATCAAAAAATCATAAAGGATATCCTAAAAAATGACCAAAGTCCCAAACTCAAAGTTAAATACCAAGAGTACTCTATCTATGAAGGCCTAGCCTACTTCAGGACAAGACTATGCATTCCTTCTAGCCAAAGACTTAAATGACGAATACTCTAGGAAGCACATGATTCCCCTTCTTTGGTTATCTAGGATATGCCAAGACTCTTAACATGGTCAGGGAGAGCTATCATTGGGAAAGACTTAAGGGAGATGTACTCAAATATGTCATGGAATGTTTGTCTTGCCAACGCATCAAGGCAGAGCATGTCAAGATGCTTGGAAAGCTACAACCCCTTGACATCCCTCAGATGAAGTGGGAATTTATCGGCATGGACTTTGTTGTTGGGTTACCCCTAGTTCTAGGTGGGTACAACTCAATTATGATTGTAGTAGATATGCTCACCAAGGTTACGCATCTCCTCCCAATAAAGACAAATTATAAGGCTTTAGACATTACCAAACTATTCATTAAGGAGATATTCAGACTCCATGGTCTACCCAAAAGGATCATTAGTGATCGAGACTCCCTTTTCACATCTCATTTCTGGAGAGGGATATTTGAAGCTATTGGACTCAGCTCTATTTTAGTACGGCCTATCATCCTCAAACTGATGGCCAAACAGAAAGGGTCAATCAAGTGATTGAAGATATGCTTAGACCATATTGCTGTCACAAGCCTAAGAAGTGGATCCAATATCTACCCTTGGTGGAGTTTGCCTACAATGCTTCCTTCCAACAAAGCATTCAAATGACACATTTCCAAGCCTTGTATGGGCATGATTTCCATTCTCCATTAAATTTCTTGGACCCTACTTTAAGGGTAGAGGCTTCCAAGAATATGCTAGAAGAAATGGATGAACAGGTTAAGGCCACTAAGCAAGACATCAAAGCCTCCAAGGATAGGCAAAAGGCTTATGCGGATTTGAATAGGCAAGAGCGGCTCTTCGAGGGGGATATGGTTTTCATTTGTGTATAACCCGAGACGAGTTCCTTATCCTTGGGATATTTTAAATATCTTAGCCCAAGGTATTGCGGGCCTTACAAGATCCTCAAAAGCCTAGGACCTAATGCTCATAAAATTCAACTCCCTAAAAATGTACAAGTTCACAACGTATTTCATGTTAGTTTACTAAAGAAATATGGGCCTACTAATCCTAGCCATGTACTGAGTGATCAACAAATTGTAATGCCTAGCCAAGGAGTCCTTGAGTTGCAACCAAATAAAATCCTAGATACTAGGGAGAGACAATTGATGAGTAGAACCCTTAGAGAATACCTTGTCCAGTGGAAGGATTATACTGAAGAATATGCTACATGGATAGATGAGAATGCTCTTCATCAACAATACCCATGGTTTCTCTCGAGATGAGGACATCTCGATTTCTGTAAGGGGAGGAGAATGTAATACTTCCACACAATTAAAAACTAGTTGGTTAGTTAGTCAATTAATAAGTTAGTAAGGTTACTAACTAATGACTAACTAAAGTAAAAACTAACTAACATTAATAACTAATAATCTTTATTTAATTAAAAATATTAAAAAATTGAGAGTCGTAATCCGATATTTTTCTCGGATTGACAAGGACTGTAGCCACCCTTCACGGAAGTTACAACGTGAACGAGAGTTATGAGCCATATTAATCACTAGTCTTAATGTGTATAGTATGGATAGTCCAAAAATATTAGATTTTGGGTAAAACTAGCATATTTTAGATCTTATTGATTGTAAATATCCTAAAAAGCTATGGAGATTTCTAGAATAGGATGCTATGTTTTTTTATAAAAGTAAGTGGTTTTTTCAGCTTGTTTTGGAGATTTGATACCAAAAAAAGAAGGATTGGCGAAATCGCGCGCGTCGTGATAAAAGTTTACAAGTAGTAAACAGCACTTCGAATAGGGAGAAAAAGAAGGAGTGATCTAGAAGATTTCTAGTCAAGTGTCTTGGGGTCTTATTTCCCTTTCAGAGCCAACAGAACTATCAGAATTGTGATTTAAGCATTAGATTGTTGATTTTTCCAAGATCCCCTCCACATAAAGATCTCTTCTTCTCAGCCACAACCATTCTTTTCTTGTTGAGCTATAAATATGAGGCATGGGGAGCAGTTAGGGAAACATAAGGACACCCTGAGAGGCTGCGAGAGAGAGGTAGAGAGAGGGAGGTAGAAGAATACCCCTCCAAGGGATTGCGAGAAGGAGCTTGAGAAAGAGAGAGAGAGAGAGAGAGAGGAGTTACCCTGAGAGGCTGCAAGGAAGAGAGTTAGCTCAATTCCCCCTGTTACCGTGTTTCCCACAGCATAGAGAAGCGAAAAATGAAAAAAAAGAAATAGCAAAAAAGGCGCAGGATAAAAGCAGAAAAAGGCGCCTTAACTGGTAACCAGACCCTGAAAATTTTAAATGTTTGGGCACGACCCTCAGAAAGTCTCAATGTTACCCCGAGACAACAAAAGAGTAAAAGCCACACCATTAAAATGTGGAAGCACTCCCAAATCCTTGTAAAAGAGCACCAGGCTCGCTCCTGTGCAAAGTGTACAAATTAGTTGGGAATAGGATAAATTAGAATGGTGGGAAATGGGAAAAATGGCCTAGGCTACGGTCGGCCATGTAAAAAATAGAAAAGGGAATGATCGCCCAAAAAGGATTTAGGGCTTTGTATATAAAGTGAAAAGTGAATGTGAAGCTCATTCTTTTGGTGTGTGGCAAAAAGAGTCTTCTTCTTCCTCTCTTCTTCTCTCCTTCTTGCTTGTGTGTGCTCTTGAGAGAGGGAGTGTGAGAGTGTGAGGGAGTGAGGAATCAAGTGGGTGAAGCTCTTCACCATCTCCTCTTCTCTTCTTCTCTTCTCTTCTCTTCTCTTCTCTTCTCTTCTCTTGCGCGCATGGCTATGGAGGATGGAGCTTGGAGATGGAGGAGGATTGAGGATGCTTGAGCTAGCATCAAGAATCGTGGAGCTACCGGAGTGGAAGAGAGAGGAAGATACTCGATCAAGCATCAAGGTAAGCTCACTACACTCATAGGATCGACGGCGCGTCGGCTAGGTAAGAGATAGCCATTAGAGCTCGCTTGGAATGCTTGAAGTAATAAGCGGTCCGTGGGTCTTGGCAGTTGAGCGAAAGCTCCCACACCCCCTATCTCGGTCTTTGACTAAGCCATCTTCTCTTACGCTCTCCCATCTCAAATGCATTCCTCCTTCTTTATCTCTTGAATCCACTTGCAGACAATGGCCCCCAAGCGAAAGATCTCTCCAAATGTTGAAACTCTCACCACAACCAATGGGACCTCGAACCAATGGACCGCAACTACAAGAAACGCATCTCTTATGAATCAAGTGCACCCTGTTGTATTAGGGAAAGAAAATTGGGAGAAACGAATGTTTACACTAATTATCACAACTTAATTGAGCATGTTTTGGGATAATGAGCATGCTGGGAAAATTTTGTTCATCGCATTCATCTTAGGTGATCGATTAAAATTGCACTTAAAAGATGTTAAATTGCACATAAATTGTATGGAAAAATTTCATGCTAATATATGTATGAAAAGTTTCAAGAATACGCATTAAACTGCAATTAAGCCAAATAGATTTTATGCATCTGCATCCGTTTGCTTGGTTGAAATAATAGGAAATCCTATTACATCTCACAAAACATAGATTGAACTTATGATAGAATACGTAGGGTTTCTAGGAAGTTAAAAGAATTTCAAACCCTAAAGAGTTGAAAGGATTCTTCTCAAGGCCCATCTTGCTTGAAGCTGAAAAGAATTCAAAGTCCTTAAGTAACTTTATGAACACAATGTCTCCTTCTTGAAGTGTCTTTGCTTAACATGCTTGTCAAACCAAGCCTTCCTACGTATTTTTTAAATTCAACCAACATGATGGTATCAATGCCATAGTTCAATATAAGTGTGATTTGGATTATCACAATCTCGTAGACTATGTGGTAAGACTATAAAGCCATTGGAGGTGAGCCTTGAAGTGGAAGCACAAGTGGCAACAAGAGCTATGGTGGAAGGAGCAAGAGCAAGCAAGAGAGACACACAATTTGGGAACTCCAATAGTCACAATGTGTGACCTACATTCCCTTTATTCAAATGTCACTAAAATAATAAAGAATGAAGTGACAGTGATGGGCATCTACCGCCTACAATGCCACCTACAATGTGCAGGTGCAAGTACTGTCAGTGTAGTAATACACGAGCGACTAAGCAACAAAGGTGCCCAAAGTATGCAAATGAATGCCCAATTGAAGCTCCAAGTGGCAATCAAACACAAAAAATGCAAGGAGCATGCATTTCTAACATATGCATCAAAGCATGTACCGAAGGATCAAGCATAGACCATAGGCATAATGACTGTCACAAAGCATGCCACTGTAGACCAATGTCAATCAACTACCAACCAAGAAGGAGCTCAATTGAAGCTCAAAAGGCATTCTGGAGCAATAGAAGACATGTGCCAACCTCCATATACATCCGTATAGCCATATGAGTCACCCGAGAAGCACCCGTGACCAATAGGTAGAGCCTACATTGACCAAATAGGCTTCAGCCCTAGTTATTACAACAATAGATTCACTATCAAATTTGAGTAAATCAGTCCTCAAATCAAGCTTAAATCCACCTCAAATCATGGGCATATGATATATCAATGTACTAGCATTAATGGTACACATCAGTAGTGCATATATAAGACCCGAATCATAGCCAAAAGCAATAGGCATATAAAATTCTTATTAAAAGAGGTTCAGTCCTATTGTATACAACAATGAATACACTATCAAACCAAACATTTCAGTACCAATGTGAGCTCCAAATCCAACCCATAACATAGGCATAGCATTCCCATACATGTAGACATCACCCCAGCATAACCAGGTATCATAAGACCAACAAAGCTCACCACAGAAGCATCAATATAGAGTGTTGCCGTGTACTTCCAACCAACAAACCTCAACCAAAATAGAGTAAATGAAGTGGTTAAATCGGTTCCAAAATCAACTCCAAGCAATGGCATAGCATCCTCGAATGTATAAGCATCAACCTTGCATCATCCAACCAGTGGCAATGAGTGTAGACATCAAAGATAAGTTCTACTCTATTTTATGACAGTTTGTGGATTGCTATAACAGTCCAAAACTGAAGCTTAGCACTCAAATAAAATGCCAAGAGTGGAAGGATCAATGCCAAGCATCAAAACCTAGTGTATAAGTGCTTATATAACTGCCCAATGAAGAAGATATGATGTGGGAGATGAAAAATGTGAGTTGTTGCTAAAAAAAGGGCATATTCCACACAGCGTGATGCTGCATCAACAGGGTGAGGGCTATGGGGGACTACTCCAACTTGCTCAAGAAGGCTCAAAGAGTCCCTAAGAAGAATGCAACCAATAGGAAGCTCGAACGGAGTGGCTATGGCTGCCAACAAAGAGATGACTGTTGTAGGTATTCGAATGGAAGCTAAGAGTGTGCGGGACCAAGCTGCTCAAGCTCGCAAAGAAGAAGGCTTTGATACTAGTTGAAGGGAGGTAAGCCCTAAAGTGGAAGCACGAGTGGGAGCAAGAGCTATGGTGGAAGGAGCAAGAGCAAGAGAGAGAGAGAGAGAGAGAGACACACACACAATGTGGGAACTCTAACAATCATAATGTGTGATTAGCCTTCCCTTTATTCAAATGTCACTGAGAAAGAATAAAGAATGAAATGACAGTGATGGGCGTCCGCCGCTTGCAGTGTGCAAGTGCAGGTAATGTCAATGTAGTAATACACGAGCGGCTAGGCAAAGGTGCCTTTACCCCCAACAGCTGCCGCATGCTTAATGTCACACTCACTTCTAAAGGTTCATATCTTGGCCTCTTACTTGACTTGGTTGTTTGTCTATGGGTAATAAAGATGACTTTTTGTGAATGATTATGAAGGTGGATAGGAGATGTTCAATAAACTTTTTTGGGAAGTGGATTCCTTGATTACTAAGATTTCAATGGGGTAGCCCAATCTTGAGATGTCTTGCTCACAAGAAAACTTTGCCATAGTTTGTGCATCTTTCTTCCTTATGGCCCCAATTTCCTTAGGTGCTAAGATTTAGGACTAATAGGTTCCATAAATTTTGTCCTTCATTTTTTGAAGGATTGATGGGCTACTACCAATTCCATATTGCCTTTCTTGATTAGCATTTTCATGTGTTCGCACTCATTATAATGTTTTACAAATCGAGTTGTGTCCTTGAACAACAAAGACCATCATGATTGACCTTGAAGAGCCTTACATGCAATCGTGTCTTTGTTGAAGTGTCCACCTACTGTTCTTCATGTGCTTCTTGAAGCACACCTAGCATTTCATGATCATATACACATATTCTCTTCGAATTGTCTTGCCCTAGCTAATAGAGTTGGCCTATGATGAGAGTAGGGTTGGATACTGAGTAGATGGATGACTCTTGCCTTCTCCATTGAGTAGTCTATCGATCTATGTTCTAAAATGTGCACAATATCATCACCAAAATGGGGAGTTAGGTTTGCTCCAAAGGGGTTGATCTCCAACTCAAATTGGAACAAATGGGAATCCAACAAATCATCCATGGTATCTTGTGCATGTTCTTCACTTGAAATCCTTAACAGGCAGTTTGTTATGTAATATCGATTTCCTTTTTGTGCACGATCTTTGAGAAATAGAATTCAAGTAGTAGTACCCATCTTGCTATGCATTCAAATGTGTAGGGTTTGTTAACAAGATATAATAAGGTTTGATGGTTTACAAAGAAAATGAGCAAGGTAGCCATAAGATAGTGTCAAAATTTCTATACCATTCCCCATCCTTCCCATTTTACTCATTTACTTAATTCATTTTAGCATCTATGAGTTGCTTGCTTTTAAAGATCATTTGGGATATATGTGTTATGTTGACCAAGCTAGCATAGAACTACTCCAGCGTTAGTCTTGGATGCATCAATATGAATACAAAATGTGACCAATCTAGGGCTCATAAGATGGATACAGTTATTAGAGCCTCTTTCAAAGTGTCGTATGCTCATTGGGATTCCTTGATCCATTCAAGATTAGAGTAGATTTCTAAAGGTTTGGTAATGATGTCATAGCTCAAAACAATCTACTTGTAATATCTAGTGTTTCAAGGAAGCAAAACTCCCTTAGCAACCACTGGTAGTGGAAGATCAAAATCACATTTGCTTTGGAAACTCTTGTTGTAATCCCATTGTTTAATACCCCATATGTTAGGAAACAACAATGTTTAATTCAAAATTGGTATTTTACAAGGTTCACAGAGAGGTAAAGTTGTCTATTTATATCAAAGGCTTACCTCAATTTGTGAAGGTGTTCCCCCAGTGGAGTTAATGCAAAGGTTGTCAAAAATACTTCAAGGATATTGTCCTTGAAGATCATATACATTAGTTGCTAGGTCACTACCCAAATAGACAGATCGAGTCATTTTGCAAGAGGAGTTAAACCACTCTCTATCAGGGGTCACATGAAAGGAAGCCCTCAAATCTATCAATCAACATTGAGCATATCTTGACAAAGCCTTGGACAGCTCTGAAGCATCCAAACAAGAAGCTACCAAGATAAGATCATCAGATATATTAGGCTATACTACATTAATCTCTGCAACCTTAACACATCATTCTTGTATTGCACTTTATCCTTTCCCTTTTCCTTGCACTTGTGTTAGCACATTTTATGACACTGTGGCCAAATATGATCTGCTTTCCCACAATAATGACAAGTAAGACCGGACTTAGAGCCACATGACTTACTACAAGACTATCCAAGTATCATAGACTGAGACCTGTTAGAGTCTCTACCACAGCTATTTCCATCCTGTTAGCCTCTCACAAATCAATGCATGTGACGTAGGGGAAACATCCACATTCTTTCCATTCACCTCTTCTGTCAAGAGGGTACTCTCAACACAGTGCAATTTTAACCCATCCTTAGCACAAAAAGCCATACAAAAAGTGTGCCACGACTCAAGTACAGTGTTGAGAATCAGCAATCACACTCAAACAGCCTCTTTGTATGGAGTCTCAGGGTCAAGGACATGCAGGCTAACTTATCCCATATGCACAATGGTGCCTACTGCAGTTTCCTACTTTCCTATAAAGCATTGTACTTGCTTCCTTTCTTAATGCAATGATAGTACTCTTTTCATTTCAGTAAAGTGTCAATGTCATTGTCCACATACATAGGATTGTGTTTATGAGTCCAAGTCTCAATCTTGGAACCTAATTCACTTGTGTAACAAACAGTGTCCTTTCCATCATGAGTCTACACTTCTTTTTCCATCCTCCATAGCTTCCGGTTTTGCCATGCTCTAGATCCCGCATTTGTCACATGGTATCAGAGCCCAGTTGGGCATGGCATTGCTTGTCTAGCCTCTCTTGATTCCTTTCAACCTCAGTCTAGCTCAATGTCAGCTCATGACTTCATCTCCCAACTCTACTCTCACTGAAGCTTCCATGGCAGCCATAGCCAGCAGCACCCTGTCAGATTGAGCTGCTTATATCTCACTCCACAGGTCAAATCTCTTGGAGCTTCCTTCTGGAAAAGTATTCCCCAACTCACAAAGCTTCCCTGTATCACATCAATCCAGGACATTGGACCATCTGGAGCTCAGCATTGTGAAAATCCCCAATCTCTGCTCTGTGTCTGCCATAGCCAGACAGGACCTACCTTACTTGGAGCTTCCATAACTCTTCAACCAGGCCATTTCAGCCCACGATTTCTTCTAGGGAGTTGTTCCTCTACTTAAGGCGCTTCATCCTGGCACGAGAATCGATGACATTACTGCGCCCTGGCTTCAGCATTGCAAAAATCGCGGAATCCTGTCAGAAATGCGCCTGCTGCTGTTCGACGTGTCTGCGTGTTGCATACTGTCCACGATTTTGATGATTATGATAGGGCTTTGGTAGCCCATGAAATCAGCTTCCTAGGCATATAAAATTTTTTGAAAATGATCCACTGTAGCTCCTGCAATCTGAGAAAAACCAGGCCCCTGTCTCAGAAACCCTAATTCCACCATAGCCAAAGCTTCAAAATCTTGACATTTTTCACTGTTTCTCTCACTGAAGTTATCAACAGTGATTTTAATCACTGAGCAATACTCTCTGAAGTTCATTAAAGTACTGTCACTCAGATCTGAAGGCATCAGCATCAAATCAAGAAGGGGAAGATCACTTGGATTTTAAAAGAGTAAAAGACTTTTGCAGATTTGGTATTCATTGACACTCAGTTAGTGTTTTTTAACACTTGTGTCTCTCAATCAATTCTTCTGTTGCTCAAATCTAATAAGTCTGAAGTTGATTTGCTACTGTTCCCGTAAATCTAACATGGGAAAAGACTCTCCAAATGCTCGATTCAAAGGAGTCGGGTTCCACACTTGGCAAACCCGCATCAAGCTCATCCTGATGAAGAAGGGTCTCTGGGCCATCACAAATGGCAAAGAGAAGAAACCTCGAGACGCGGACCTTGCAACTACTTGGCAAAAGAATGATGACAGAGCTCAGGCCATTATCAAATTGGAGCTAGACGACAGTTATATCCATCATGTGGATAACTGTGAGACCTCACAGGATACATGGAAAAGACTTGACACCCTGTTCGGTGCACAATCTAAATCATCAAAGTATGGTCTCCTGATTGAGTTCTTCAGGCTTGAAATGAAGTCCAGCACATCACTTGCCACACATCTTAATTACATGGAAGGACTCCTAACCCAACTTGCAGGAATCAACATTAAAATGGATGAAGATGTTTGCATCGGTGTTCTACTTAAGAGCTTGCCTCTTGAATATAATAATGTATCAACAACTTTAATCGACATGCCAAATCCTGAACTTGTTGATATCTAGGCATCACTGTTAGAAGAAGAAAAGAAGCTAAAAACTAAAGAAGAACCAAGTACCTCTAGAGATGAGCATGCATTATATGTTGGCAAGAGGTACAAAGGCAAGAAGGATCAGCTCTTTTGTGACTTCTGCAAAAGGACCGGACACACCGAGAAGTTCTGCCACGCAAGAAAGAGATCCCAAAAGGCCTATCTAGTCGCAGTCAAAGAAGAAGAAGAAAATGGAGCAAAGGAAGAAGAAGATGAAGATGAAGATCACCAGGATCGGAAGGACAAGACTCATCAGTCCTTGTACTCTCATAATTCTGATAGACTGTTTTAAAAGCCTTGTACTTCCTTGCCCTAATGCTTCCTGCCATAAGCTTTGTAAACTCCTTATGTAACTTGGCATTACAGTCCCTGTACACTTTGTGAGGCCCCTGTTACAGCCTCTGGATGTCCACCATCTTTATGGTACCCACACTTAGCTTTTTCTGCGACAGCCTCTGGTGTTTTGCCATGTCTGTGGTATGCCCACACTTTGCAGGTGGTTCTCATTACAGCCTCTACACACTCTGTGCCTTTCCTAGTTGTGATTGAGGAGGGGTGTTGAGAATCAGCAATCACACTCAAACAGCCTCTTTGTATGGAGTCTCAGGGTCAAGGACATGCAGGCTAACTTATCCCATATGCACAATGGTGCCTACTGCAGTTTCCTACTTTCCTATAAAGCATTGTACTTGCTTCCTTTCTTAATGCAATGATAGTACTCTTTTCATTTCAGTAAAGTGTCAATGTCATTGTCCACATACACAAGATTGTGTTTATGAGTCCAAGTCTCAATCTTGGAACCTAATTCACTTGTGTAACAAACAGTGTCCTTTCCATCATGAGTCTACACTTCTTTTTCCATCCTCCATAGCTTCCGGTTTTGCCATGCTCTAGATCCCGCATTTGTCACATACAGTACCAAGCAAAAATAGAGGATGAAAAGTATCCTTGAACTCAATCTCCTGCAAAGCTAGCTGACTAATGATGGAGTGAAACTCATTCAATTGTGTAGACACAGAAGTCCCTTCCTTCATGCAAAGATCCATCAATTATTTTAGCCAATACAGTTGAGGTACAAGACTCTGCTTATCATAGAGATTCTTAATTTGTGTCTAAATCTCATATGCAGTTTGATTTCCAGTTACAACATTCATCTAGTTTATCCTAATCCTCACTTGAAATGTTTTTGGGTCGAGCACCCCCATTTTTGAGTGGTCTAACGTGCAATTTCTGCACTAAAACTTGCCATATCTAGGTCTTCCAATAGTTGTAATTGGTTCCATCCAGTTTCTCAATATTGAAGATAGCCCTATCATGAGAACCACTAGCCATAATGAGATCAAGCAAGTACGTAGAAGGGCAAGACATGTTGTTGTAATACCCTGCTAAATCAAGTAAGAGACATGAGATATTGCCAAATTAATGAGTTGTCCACAAACTGTAACCAAAAGATTGTCAACTACAAGTGATTGCCCTCAAATAGAATGCATACAATTGAAATGACAGGTTGTTGTAATAAATTGCAACAATATACCAACAACCAACTGTGAGCAACCAAGAAGGGAGAAGCAAAGAACAACCAACACTAAAGAGTATCACAACTACAATGTATCAAAAACCATACATGCCATAGGCATAGAAATCATGCACATGGTAGGTCTCAAGGATAAATGAAGAGAATTGCCTGATGCATAACCCATTGAGTAAAAGCTCAACACATAACCCAGAAGCATATAAATACCACTAACAACGCTGTGACAGACATAAGTACCAGGTTCAAGCTAAGAGATCAAGTTGGCCCACGATAGGGCAACTACATCCAATAAATATCACGAGAGCATGTACATGTCACAGTGAGTCACATTATCTCACTGCAATAAGCTCAAGCTCAAGTACATGAACCAAATGCTCTGTAGTATATCCAAGTGCCAATGTGGCTCAATACATAAAGCCAAGTAGCTCCCATTGAAGCAAAAGTCGAATGCCAAATGAGTAGAATGCCATCTGAGTATCCAAGATCCATAGAGCATATATCCAAAAGCATTGAATCCAAGTAGTCTACAAGACTCTGACTGTATATATCCAGAAGCTTTGAATCCAAGATCCATAGAGAATATATCCAGAAGCATTGAATCCAAGATCCATAGAGCATATATCCAAAAGCATTGAATCTAAGTAGTCTACAAGACTCTAACTGTAGCGTCCACAAGGAACATCTAAGGATAGGAATGACAGTTGATGTCAAAGCATCAATGCTCCAATCTCAGCTTAAGAGCATGTCATAAACATATCCATATGCCATTGCACACTAGTGTTTTACTCCATAATCGATTAAATATGCATTAAATTCCTTAGACATATATTTCCCCCCCCCCAATGCCCCCAATCAAAATGGAGAGTGCCCACTTTACATCCTCAAAAAATTTCTGACATGCTAACAAATTACGTGAAGCACTTTGGACTTAACTTTTAAACCATATACCCATGCATTCTTGGAGTAGTCATCAATGAAAGTCATGAAGTACATGTAGTTATCAAAAGATACTATTTGCATTGAACCACAGATATCACTATATACAAACTATACTTTGAGCACAACTCTCATTTGACCATGTTTTGGAAACACACTACATTTTACACAATATGCAACATTCAAAAATGTGTTTTTTAGGTTCCTAAAGAGTGTAATGACAACGCCACATCAGATTTCTATTGATGTAATAAAATGGCAAATTTGAAATGGCCAAAACACACATGTCAAAGTTTTGCATTTGAAACTACCTTTGAATCTACAACTGTATATACCGTCTTTCACATATTTCCCATAGTTATGGAGCTTATACATCCCATGGCATAGTGAACAAGATGCAATAATTGTATCACTATAAGAGAGATCATGAACTGTACCTTTATCATCAATAAACTTCCACAATCAAGCCAACCTAGGCAATTGCAAATTCTTTTTTAATCTCTGGTACATATATGAAGCATCCATAATTGTGAGAGTACTACCATGCATATAGTCAACACAATTTGTTTGGCTCCTTTGATAGTATAAGAAGAGTTGTTGGCACATGTCACATTATTATCAGGGACATGCTCAAAAGAAGTGAACATATTGTTTAAAGAAATAACATGCTTTGTGGCACCATTGTCAAAGTACAATATATCTAAATCCACAACAGAAATGTTAGAATTGTGTAAAGATGGGTCATAGTTACATTGCCTACTAAATGTGTATTTTGTATTTTACACAACATTCATAGACTTTGACTTAGAAGAAGTAGAGGCATCTACAATAGCCATACTAGCCTCTTTCGTCTTGGCCTCTTTTGCAACTAATTTGGGACAACCCTTAATGACACGACATTTTGTCTTACAATACTTGCAAAACATTTGACTCTCTTTTTCTTCTCATCCTTATCCATCTTCTTTATCTAAGTAGCATTTGTAGATTTCTACTTTACTAGCAGAAGAGGAAGCTTTACCTTTATCTTTTTTATTAGCTACAAAAGCTTGGTCTATAACATGAATAATGGACTTGTTTTGCCTAGATTATTCCTTTTGCAACAAAACAAAAACAAACTCATCAAATGACATGCCATTCAAATTGCCTTTCATCATCAAACAAAGTATAGATGCAAAACTCTAGTAAGAATCAAGAAAACCATTGAGAACAATCTACATAAGTCAGCTAACTGGCAAAATCTCATATGTAGCAATCAATTGCTACTTATGGTATTTGATCTTTGCTAAGAAATTATCCATGGAGTCACCATCATCCGTATATTCATTCTCTAACTGATTATGCAGGTAAGCAACACATGCCTCATTTCTTCCTTGATATAAATGTGCAAGAGTTTCCCAAGCATCCTTAGCTATCTTACATAAGTGAATATGTTGGACCATGGTACATTTAATAGACAATAATTCAAAGCATGAGCATCTGCATCTCTGCCATCCCAAAGTTGGAGTAAAACTGAAGCCTACAAGATCCTCAACAACACATGCTTTCGTTGCTTTTCTACTTTACTTGGAGCTTCTAAAACACTACTAAAATGTCTTTCAAGTGCATGTACAATGTTCTAATGCCCCTTTACAACAAATACATGACACATCATATGAGCACACAATTGATAGTTGGTTCCATCCAACTTATCCTCAATAGCCTTGGTAATAGTAATGTTGGATTCACTTCATTTCAATGAGAATTAATGACAATAAATACAATATTCTAATTTTGATTGAGCAAATATGTCAATTTTATGAATGTGTTACTAACATCACTAGCCATAGGGATATGTATTTTAAAAATCAAATTTTAGGGGTGGTGTTTGCTGAGCTAAATATCACTCTTAGCATGGTAGTAGAATAGACTGATGATTAAAAGAAAGTTTGTCCAACTTCAAAGAATATGCCAAGAACTAGAAGTAGTCTAATTGGGAAGATTATTTCCACCATGGAGTTTGTTTACATTCCTGTGGTGGTGGTGATCGTATAAATTTAAAATTGAATCCTAATTAAAAGGAACTACTTGACATTATTGATTATTTATATATTATGCCTAAATTATATGAAATGAACCTTGTGTAATGGATTAATAGAAGGAAGCTACTTTTATATGTTCATACAGTGCAATAGTATGCTTTGCCTAATTAGATAACTAAGATAAACCCATTGAGGAAAGTGGAAGACCTCAATCTTGACAACTAAGAGTCTATGGTTGGGTAGAGTTGATAAATAAGATAACTTTCCTATTAGAATGTAACTCACTAATTTGGTAGGATAGGATTGACTCAACACAGTTTTAGGGGATCATAATGTGGTTGAGTACTAATTGGTATCAATGGCCATGGAAGTTTAAAAGACAAGTCCAATCTCTTTGAAACAAGTGTGGTATTAGCTCCATGTCACCTTTGATTCAAAGAATACCAAGACATTTGAATCAGAAGGCTTTCAATTGAAAATCCTTATTTCTCATTTGAAAGGCAAACAACATGTAATGCTAAAAAAAATGTATTCCATGTGAATTAGTTATACATATCATGACAATGTTTACAAAATTTTATGTAAATGCCAATTGACTTTCATTTTCAAGAATCTCGTAAATTTGTACTATAGGTGTAAAGTCCCTATGTTTAAATGTTTAATTCATGTACAATTAATATGTGTTTACCTTTTCCACTTGGAAAAAAAAGTAATTGCAACTTTTGAAGCTCCTTAGATACTCTTGTTGCAATAAAGATTGAATGGAATTCTCAAGTTTATTTAGTAGCCAGCCAATGTTGTGCATTTTGGCTGTGTCCCAACTCATGCTCTACCTCTAATGTTCAACTTAATGAAATGGTCAAAAGAATGTGAATATCTTGCACTTCCTAACAATCTCATTAGTAACAAAATAGGTTTCTGACAACCAGCCTAAGTCGCCAGTGAAAATCAATGCTATCAGTGATGTAGTTGCAAACACAACTCACACTCTCGAGACGCGCAAATTATTAAAAGCTTGGGGACAGTTGCAAGGTAAGCAAGCACTATTCTTGATAGATCTTGGGGCGAATGAAAATATCATTTCCTTGCAATTAGCTAAAGAGCTTGGATTAAAGAATGAAGAGATGGACACTTCGGCAGAAGTTCCGGCAGAAGTTCGCCAAGCTTTAAATGCTGATGAAGGTGACACAGTGAAGACTGTGATACCCTACATTGGCAAGCTCAAGTTTCAAATTCAAGGCTATAGTGACGAAGATACCTTCTGTATCGGAGACCTTGATGGTTGCGATGTGATTCTTGGCATGCCCTGGAATCATAGAGTAGATTCAACCATCTTCTCTCAGAAAAAGAAGGTAGAACTCAAGGTTCAATATGCCTCTACAGCATCTCTTATGATAGAATGACACATGAATTAGGGAAGATCAATAGAGTTCTTAAAAATCGAGCATATTACGCTTCTTAAAAATCAAGTTTGTAGAAAAATTGATAGCATTTAATATGCCTCTAATGTCTTTTATGCATCAACGTAGTAGGGAAGGATTCGATACAAGTCTAAGTAGATTTGCTAACAACAAATGAAAGCTAGAGAAAGAGATTGCATGGTTATGGCGCTAGAATCATGAGAATGAAAGGTAAGACCTTTTGAACTCATAATACTAGTTTCTATGCTACTAGGTAAAGGTTACTATTAAAAGGCTAATATGTCCAATGTTGGTAGTAGTAGTTAGAGGTGATTGCTTGTTTCACAGTTCCAAGCTCCAAGCGATCATTCAATTCATTTGTTTCTTTCTCATACCAATGCCTCGTGCATTTGCATACTTCCATAAAATTAACAAAAATTTGAGGCTCCAAAGGTTTTCTTCAAGTGATCATCAACTATTATAGGTAATTGACTATATATTTCTTTTGTTAGCATTGCCATTTAGGGCATATGCTTATACAATAGTGCAACGACAAGGTGATATAGGTCCCAAAAATTTTACCCACCACTTTAACTTCAATTAAATGGTCCATATAGCCTTGAAATGTGTGAATGTCTCTCTTTTTGAGAAACAATAGTTTATTTTAGAAAATGAAAGAAAATGGGCACACACACACACACACACACACACACACACACACACACACACACACACACACACACACACACACACACACACACACACACACACACACACTTCCTCTCTCTCTCTCTCTCTCTCTCTCTCTCTCTCTCTCTCTCTCTCTCTCTCTCTCTCTCTCTCTCTCTCTCTCTCTCTCTCTCTCTCTCTTGTGTAGAAAAAAGGGCATTGCTCTTGCATGGACAATGCACCCTTGTTAGACTCCTTTTGTACCTTAGATGAGCAAGTTGACTCTCATGGCCAAGTTAAATTGAATCAGTTGGTTAATTTATTTGTCATGGGAAAGCAATTCATGATTTTTGGATGTATTTTAGCACGAGGTGCCCACAAATTGACATAATTGCTTCAAAAATCATGCAAGAAGGCACTCATTGTTCTCTTCACCCCAACTTTGAAGACTTTCCCCAACCATCTTTTACATGCTCTTGTAAGGGCATTTTGCCTTGCTTACATAGCACCACATACAAGTCTTCAACAATTAGAAGGGAACTGGCACTAGTGGACTTTGTGACTTAATGGGTTCTCACTTATGTAATACTCACAAACTCGCATGAGATAAATTCTTGATAGATTGGTAGTGTTTTCAGTCGTTCATCCGTGCAAAATGAGGAAACACGACAAACATCGAATACGTGACTTGTATATAGTTGTTGATATTAAACTAAGAATGTAGTGTGCTAACTAAGTTCCTTTCACTCGTTGGCATCCCCATGCATTAGTCCCATTGACATCCCCATGCATTAGTCCCATTGACATCTTCCACCTTTACCTCCATGAAGAGCCTTTACTTTACGTCATCATAATCTCCAACACTTAACAATCACTTGCATTTTGTGGCTTTATGCGCTGAACATCCAATAGCTCTACAATCCAAGCATGCTTAATGACCACGTTAATGCCATCATGCTCTCCCTTGCCATGAATCCAATTAAGCTCCACATTAGCAACTAAAGACATAATACCTAAAGTATCAATAAGGGGCAATCGTTATCATTTGAATACCTCTCTAGCACAAATTAAAATGTCTATTTAGCTTGAACAAGACTAGCTACATAGTTTGACCCAACTTGATATTGGCAAGCACCAATCATACGAGGACAATAGAAACAATATTGTATGAACATGTGTCATGCTTCTTGTCATCTAAAATATAAACTATGGTCATCTTTTTAGTCTCTCCCATTGATGGGATGACCTCAATGGAGTACATAGTGATCAATCAAAGCTCCTCCACTATCCTTTCTCTCTTTATTGAGAAACTCAAATAAATAAACTTTAAAATGCAAAAGGGAAATTAGAGCATGGCACAAATTGGGTATAATCTAGAGAGGCTCTTCTCCATAGTGTATTCAAAAATATTGAATCATTTGTGAGAAGCAAACCTTTTACAATTAGTATTTTTTTCACAAAATGATATTTTCATGCACTAGCTCTTGTAAGTCTATGTAATTTCAACATTGGTTGCCAATTCTAATGACAAATAATTCTCAAAGGTTGTTGATCAGGGTACTTTGTTAGATCAAATGATTGATGATGCCCATACAATTTGAAAAATATAAAATATATAGTTGCTCATTTAGTAAAAACCCATCGAATAAATATATAGACTAACTGACCAATATTTGCCATACCTCTCTATACATTAGTTGAATCATTCACAAATACAAGGTAGTGTGTGGCAATCAACAAATCTATTAAATTGGTTTCAACTGCACTAAAAATATGATATGTGAAAACAAAAACTTAGCAATGAAAATCAATACTCGATAATACTAAAAAACATTGATGGGAGCATGTATACTCGAAATTGTGTAAACATTTTTAGCAATTAATGTGCATTTTATGGAATCACTAGTATCACGGTGTACACACTAACAAGTTCAATGATTAGAAAGGACAACATCCCTATAAACTCGTTGCTCAAGGGAGAACCGATCACGTGCTCATCACCTTGAGAATGTGCTCTAGTATAAAAGGAGAATCATTTAAGGCACTCATCCCTTTGACTCGCATATGTTGTTAAGAGGCACCTACATAAGGGATCGATCACTAAAATGGTTCTCCTTGTGCATATTGTCAAAGGGATGAGTGCCTTCAACAATTCTTCTTTAATATTAGGGCATGTCCTTAAGGGGATGAGTGCTTAAAATGGTTCTCCCTTGTGCATATTGTCAAAGGGATGAGTGCCTTGAATGGTTGTTCTTTAATATGGTGGCATGTTCTCAAGGGGATGAGTGCCTTAAATGGATCTCCCTTGAGTAGTGTGTTTATAGGGACACTTGATCATTGATGCTTGTTTAGAATGTACACGGGTGATACCATTAGTAAGTGATTTTGTAAAATGCACATTGACCAGTTGATAGACCTATTTGGTTTGGAGTTTGCTAGGGAGCGATTTCATAAAATGCACATTGACTAGTCGATACACCTATGTGGTTTGGAGTGTGCTAGGGGGTGATTCAATAAAATACATATTAACTAGTTGATATGTCTATGTGATTTAGCACAAGCTTCCTCCTTGGCCAAAAGCTCATGGGCGACAATGTAAAATAAAAACTCCCTATTGAACAAAGTAGTTGCGACCAATAGTATAGATGTAAGCAACGTGACAAAATGGTAAAGTTTGCCAAAGTGAGTTTGTTTGTAAGGGACATGCCAAGAACGTAGAGTGGTCAGAGTTGACACAACATAATGATAACTAGTGTCTTGGTGTCCATTCACCAATAGTCTTTCCTAACTATAGTCACATGATACTTTTCTACATTTTCTTCCCAAATCTTGCATAACTCAAACACAAAAGACTCTAAAAATTCACATCGCTCAAAAAAGCCCATGGCAATAATTGGGCGAGTGACCAATGGGGTCGTAGCTCAATGGTTGGTGTGTGGGTTGAGTTTAGTGGGTGTGCGAGTTCAAAACCTGGGAATAGACATCGATAGTATATCTCGCGAAAAAGAACAAAAAACGAGTGCGATCTGACTTCGGGTTGTATTCTGGGGAGTGCGATCTGACTTCGGGTTGTATTCTGGGGAGTGCGTGTGTGATCAGACCCTTAGTAGATCTGCGAACAAGGGTAACGTGTGAACACGTCCGGGACCTAGAAAGTGGTAAGGCAACAATCAGAATGTTAATGAAAAACGCTAATTAAATTAAGAAATACTTTAAATTAAGGATAAGTAATGCGTTAGATTAAACGGCTAATGCGCAGTTTGATTTCGCGGCGGGCGTTCCCCGGTGCGTGGTGTGCCGGCGACTCTCTCTCTCTCTCTCTCTCTCTCTCTCTCACACACATCACTGATATATCTCTCTTTCTCTCTCTCTCTCACAACATACACGATCTCTTCAGGCCGCCGACGAGGGATAGGAGCAGCATGAGCCAGCGACAGGAGAGCTCTGCGTCCTCTCCCGTTACCATCAGCAGTATCATCGTCATCGCCGTCTTCATCTTCAACAGCACCAGCTGCAGCACAGTCCTATCACCTCCTCCCCCTCCCCCTCCCCTTCTTTTTCCATTCGCCTGCTCATGAAGCTCCCAATTGTCCCTCCCGGCTATCGCTACCAGCTCGGTCCTGCTGGCCATCGCTGCCCGCGCAGCAGCTCCAATGCTCGCCTCCCCTTAACCGGCCGGAGGCCTCTCGCGCATATCCCCGAAATTGCTGAGAAATGCCGCCTATCATCGAGCGAGGCATCTTGCGGCGTAGAAGAAGCTCCTGACGGGAGTCCTTTTATCCTTTTATCGCGAGAACGATGAGCGAGCTTCCGTCTCCCGAGTTTCCACCATTCTGGATATTTCTCTAAATGGTGCAGTCTTGCTTCGACTGTCCAGAGCATGACTCTCTATGCTGATGCAGCTGTTGATCCGGCACCCTCAGATCTGCTGACCTCTAGTACCAGAAATTTGCGAAGGAATTTGTTTCCATTACCAAAAAGAATATCATCGTCGTCGGTGTTGTCGTCTGCAGCATCATCGTCCACACCATTCATTGCTGCTGTGTACACTTCACCCCTCTGTACACTTATAGTTCTTTCAATTAGATGCCAGTTGGAAAAACCTTAATGTGTGGACTCTTTCTTCATGTACAGTCTCAACAATGAAGCCAACCACATAATGCAACGACAGGAACAGGTTACAATGCAATCGAGAGATGGACGGGTTGTGAATCGCACCAATTCTGCACATGGGAGTTCCTCTTGGGTGAGTGGTTCTCCTGCCGTTGTGCAGGGAGCAGCATGCTTGGTAGAACCAAAGGCAGAGTCACATGCTAATGATGGTACCTTGAATGCTATAGTCAATGAATCAGTGCGCACGGTCGATGTTCCTATCAGGAACCCAACCCCTAGCTTCCAGGAAGATGAATTGCTTTCTTGGCTGCAGTACCCCTTGGATGATGCTTATGACCGGGGATATTGCTCTGATTGGTTTGGTGATGTGTCCAATTCCAGTTCCCAGATAGTAAAGCATTCATTCAATCAGCTTGGCTTGAAGCTGCAGGAGACTTCTTTCACACTTTCAGGGCCTGCGTTTGGTGGTGTTTTGCCCCCAAATTCGAGCAGTGAAGAGGCTGCAGAATCTTGTGGCAGTGCTGCAGGTCAAGCAAGAAACAAGGTAGCAGGTGCAGATGCTGCAATGGCTGTTAGTGGGGGGCAAGCCGCAGGCCTCACTTCCCATCCTGTGATGGAGGTTCTTGGTGAAGTGCAAGCCACCACTAATCAGCCTTCTCATTCCTTAGCCAACAGTTCGCAGAGTGTTTCTCCAAATGCGAATCTGAAAGGCTTGGATATAGGGTCCCTCACTAGCCAAAACCTTAGTGAGGGTTCCTCTTCTAGACATCCGAATCCTCTCTTGCCTTATGTGACTGTATCTCTTCCCACATTTAAACCGCTGGATTCCACCACTCCTTTTGTGCCACTGCCTGTTCCGGGTAAGTCGGGCAGCAAGAATTTCCTGCATTTTTCTAGACCTGCAGCTGAAACAAAGGCCAATCTGCACGTGATTGGTGCAGAGAGTGGTCCCACCAATGTTGAGCGAGTAAGACAACAATTTGGGCAGCTGGGAAGGTCTGAGCAGAATGCTGCCGAACAAGTTTTAGAAGAACCCGCTGGAATTCAATCAACACAGGTACAACAATATGACACCCCTCAGAATGATGGAGTACATGCAAGATGGCCAACTCCCCCTCCAAACTCATTAGGTCCATTAGAGGCTGATACAGGAAGAGGAAAGGGAATTTGCAGGGACAGTGTAATTAATTCAAGCATGTCCAATAGTGCTGTGACAGCTTCTGAGAAAGTGGTGGAGCTAGAGACGGCTGAACAAACTGCAACATCACCTTCTCGAGGCTCTGGCAGTAGCACTGAGAAGAGTTGCAAAGAAGCTGCTACATCTTCCAAGAGAAAGTTCAGTGGAAGGGACGACTTAGAGTATCAAAGTGAGGTAGTACAAGATGTGCACTGTTTTTATCCTAGTTTTGGAGATACATTTGAAGCAGTGTAGAGCTTACATTGATTTGATCAGGATGTTGAGGAGATTGCCACCAACCATAGGAAACCACCCTCAGCTGCCAAGCGCACAAGAGCTGCAGAAATGCACAATCAATCTGAAAGAGTATGTCACTCTTTTGCAGCTTTTCCTTTCATGATCGATTAGCACATTGGGCATGAAAGCACAGTTCAAGTGTACATTTCAAGAAACCAATAACGCTACTTTTGATGTCAGAGGCGCAGGGATAAAATCAAGGAAAAGATGAAGGCTTTACAGGAGCTTATTCCCAACTCAAACAAGGTGAGAGTGGGACTAACTGTTCATAGTCCATTTTTGAATGTATTGTCTCTTGAGTTGTAGATGTGAACTGCAAGGTCATATACCTCAGATATTATTGAATGCTACATATACCTGAGTGTGTCCAAATTGATTCATGCTATGGACAAGTTTTTTATTTGATCCAATTTGATCTCGAACAGACTGACAAGGCTTCAATTTTGGATGAAGCAATTGAGTATACAAAACTCCTTCAGTCACAGCTGCAGGTTTTCCCCACAATAACTGTCTTATTTGTAACAGGATTTGATATCATGAATAGATTTTTGTCATTGCAGGTTAGAGGCTTATTTTGATTTGTCTGTAAGCAGACAATGTCTATGCGCTCAGGCATCGGTATTCCTCCGACTATGCTACCTACTATGGGGATGCACCATCTGCAGATGCCAGCCCTGCCGCATATGGGCTTGGGAATGGGAATGGGGATGGGGGTTGGACTTGGCATGGGCATGGGTATGGGCATGGGGATGGGTTTACTGGATGCTGCTGGACGCACAGTGGTTCCAATTGCACCGTTTCCTGGACAATCTCCAGTGGGTGCTTCATCCCATGCTGTGACTTTACACCCCTGTGGTCCATCTATGAGCATGGCAGAAACTCAAGAGCTTCAAAACTCCAATTTCATGGATCCATACAGCTTCTATTTACCACACCATCAAGTTCAGGTATGTAAGTCCATTGTTCTTAGTTTTAGATACTGCTCTTCTTAATTTTGGGACTTGATCAGATAAGTTGGGGCATATGAAACAATGACTGTTATCAGTGTAAGAAAACAAAATTTTTTCTGAGGAGGTGCAATAACATTTCCTAGCTTCCCATCCTAGTTCCACCTTGTCATCATCCCCATGTTAAAGCCCCCTCTCATGGTGACAAGGGATGGCAATCCTGTGCTTGTTCCCATTCCCATTCCTGGCCCCATTCCCATCCCGAAAACCCGTCCTGTGTCACTGTTTGTCATGGTGCAATTATCTGTTGTTTGGGGGGGGGGGGGGGGGGTGCAGTGTTAAAATGTGCAATGTGAATTTGTGACTAAGAGAAAAGGAAAGTCAATCTAACAGTGAGGATGGCTAGCATAGGGAGAGGTGATGTGTCAACAATAGATAAGTATGCCACATGGCATCATGTGTATAAAGGAGAATTCCTTGATGCTATCCATGTATCTACATCTCATTGTACTGTCTATAACATATCGGAGTGCATTGAGTTAGAGGATGCCCATTTGCACCTCTACAATGGGTTGTCTAGATTACTTTGAGGCACCTTAATCTTCACCTTAAGAATTATCGATTAGATTAGGATTAGCATCTTGGAGGTGTGTTTTATTTTAATTTTAATCTCTCAAGTTGGTATCAAAGCCTTTATAACCCAACCCTAGGGTCCATTTTGTGTTACATTATCCTTTTCCATTGTGTTTTAAACGGTTGAGAAAATAGCACAAATCCCTATCTCTTGGAGACTACATGAAGATGAACATTTCAAGTTGCTGTCAAAGAAGGCATTGCTGAGAAGAGGAGGTATCTACATCAACTTTGGACAAGTTGAACCACTTAAAACGATTGGGTGTGCTGTGATATTTGGTTGCAAATTGGTTATGGTTTCCTTATGGTGTGTTGCTCAAATGAAGAGGTACACAAGGAGGCACTTCATTGAAAACAAGTGTTATATGCTGCATAACTTACTGGTGGATGCTCAAATAGTGAGCATGGTAGATACTACAAAGAATAAAAAGACACAGTTTGAGTGCACAATGGGTGTACATAAGAAGCTTGGACAACAAGCTTTAGAGAGAAAATGTGCTCTTGGAAACCAACACAGTGAAGAGGTCAATGCTGGCCTTGTATAATCTTGGTTTTTATCCAAGATAAGAAGTCTCGTGACAGAGGCTGAAAATTGTAGGGGCAGCCTTCTTGGGTTGCTCATGACGATTGGTTGCGACAATAAAGACATGTTGACTGAGCTGGGCAGCAGCTGATAGCAAGAAATGTAAGGGCTGGAAGTTGTAGAACAAGCTGTGGATGGAGGGCAAAGTTGCTCGTCGCCATAACTGAGCAGCCAAATGTTTCTTTGTGGCATAGTTGGTTGGGACACATGAGTCAATCTGGAATGAAAGTGCTCTGTCGTTTGGGTTATTTACTGTCTTTGAGGTATGCTGATTTTGAACAGTGCGATCATTGTATTTATGGTAAACACGCTCAAACGTCACACAAAAAATCTCTTTCTCTAAAGTCTTCACCCTTAGATTGGTACATTCAAATGTATGTCAAATGCTTGGATTATCTTTAGGGGGGAGAACTATTTCATTACCTTTGTTGAAGATGCCACATGTAAAGTATGGGTTTATCTGATCCGTAGGAAAGAGAGACCTTGGATGAATTTAAAAAATTCCTGGCACTTGTTGAAAATGAGACCAGCAAGACATTAAAATTGCTTCGCTTTGACAATGGTGGGGAATATGTGTCCAAAGCCTTTCAAGACTTTTGTGACAGCAAAGGGATTAAAAGGGAGTTTACTGCCCCTCATAATTTGTCCCAAAATGGTGTTACAGAGTGTGTGAACAGGACCATTCAAGACAAGGTCCATACAATGTTGTCCCATGCGGCTTTACCCCATGCATTTTGGGCAGAGGCTGTTATGACAGCCGTACACTTAATTAATCGGTCACCAAACCGGTCTTTTGGGGGGGGGGGGGGGAGTCCCTCAAGAAGAGTGGTCGGGCAAGCCACCTTCGTATGCTCACTTAAGAGTGTTTGATTGTAAGGCATTTGTGCACATTCGCAAGGAAGAACACAACAAACTTAAGCCAAAGTCTTGTGAATGTATTTTCCCAGGATATGGTGATGAAGGTGAGATGGGGTATCGATTATGGGATCCGGAGAAAAGAAAAGTAGTATGCAGCAATGATGTTATCTTCCAGGAAGATCGCTTGCACAAACACCCGAAAAGAACAGAGGAGGTTAGAAGGGTTGTATTTAGGGGGAATGTACCAATAGTACAGCAAAGAATGCCCGTTAGACAGCAGCAAATACCTGCTGTAAATGTCCTTGAAAATACAGGGAATGATGCTGGAAATGATCAACAGGATCTTGCCCATGATTTCCCACAAATTCAGCAAGAACATGTGTGTTTGGAACAACTTGAACCAGCTGTACAACATGCTGAACCTGCAAAACAGCAAGCTGTTAATGCAGATTTGCAGGCTGAACAGCCAGCAAATCTTGACCATTGGGTCCGTAGGTCGACTAGAGTGCAAAAACAACTAGATAGATTTGTTCCTAGTGTAAACTATGTAGCTAATTATGTCACGTTAACAGATTGTGGTGAACCGTCATGCTTCCAAGAAGCAATGGATAGACAAGATAGTAAGAGATGGCACAAAGCAATGCTATTAGAGATGGAATCGCTCATGAAGAATGGCACTTGGCATTTGGTACATTTGCCAAAAGGACAAAAAATGCTACCTTACAAATGGGTTTACCAAATGAAAGTCACTTGTGGTTCTTTGCCAAAGTACAAGGCACGCTTGGTTGTTAAAGGGTACAAGTAAGAACGTGAAATTGATTTTGATGAAAGCTTTTCTCCTGCAGTCAAAATGACTACTTTGCGAACCATCTTGGGCTTGGTTGTATCTGAAGACATGGAACTCATACAGATAGATGTAAAAATTGCATTCTTACATGGTGATCTGCATGAGAAGATTTATATGCAACAGCTTGAAGGTTTCGTTGCAAAGGGAAAATAGCACAGGTATGTAAACTCAACAGGAGTTTGTATGGGCTGAAGCAGGCACCACGAGAGTGGTATTACAAATTTGATACATTCATGCAATCTCACGGATTTCGTCGTTCTCAAGTTGATCACTACTTATACACTAAGAAGGCAGCAGATGGTAGCCTTATTCTCTTGGTTTTGTATGTGGATGATATGCTAATTGCAGGTAAGGATATTCATGCCTTGAACTCCTTGAAGCAGAGATTCTTGGCATGCGTATACTTAAAGACAGATTAAAGGGTCTTCTTTATCTGTCATAGCAGGAGTATGTCATGAAAGTTCTGTAGCGTTTCAATATGGAGGGGGGGGAAGCCATTAGTGTACCATTGCCTCCATATGTGAAACTTAATGCAGATGACAGTCCTACATCGGAGGATGGAAATGTTGAAATGACCAAGATACGCTATGCTTTAGTTGTTGGTAGCTTGATGTATGCTATGGTCGCTACACGTCCTGACATTGCATTTGTGGTGGGAGTGGTTAGTAGATACATGCCATATCCTGGCAAAAAGCATTGGGAATCATGGGATACCTTAAGGGCACAAAGGATTTGTGTATCTGTTTTGGTAAGCAAAAGTCATTTGTTGGGTTTACGGATGCAGACTATGCTCGCTATCTTGACTGCAGGAAGTCTACTTCATGTTCATAGGAGGAGCAGTCTCTTGGATATCTAGGGTGCAAAAGTGTGTCGGATTGTCTACTACGGAGGCAGAATATGTGGCTGCCACAGAGGCATGCAAAGAAGCTTTACGGCTTTCACATCTGGTGAGAGAGCTTGGTATTACAAAGGTTCTTACCCTTCACAGTGACAGTCAGAGTGCTATCATGCTAGCACAGAATCTTTTGTTTCACGCATAGATAAAGCACATACAGGTGAAGTATCACTTTATCAGGGATGTACTCGACAGCAAAGGCATTGAGCTTGTCAAGATACATACAAATGATAACTTTGTAGACCTTCTCACGAAGGGTCTTTTAGCCGAGCGGTTTGCTCATTGTCGCTAGATGATGGGGGTTGGATGGTATATGTGTCTTTTAGCTTTGTACATACATAGACTTAGTTGATTCTTTCCTCCACCTTTAGGCACGTTGCCTTTAGGTGGGAGGTTGTTGGGAATAAAGGCTCACTGTGCCTTTTACAGTGTTCGGGTGTAAATGCACCCTTACACTCTTGTACTTTATATATATATATATATTATCAAAACCTAAAAAGTGATACTCATCTTTGTACCGAACATCAAGTGTGTTGTTCTCTCTCTTCTCTTTATTCTCTGTGTGATATTGGACACGTTCACTCTCAGCTCACTTAGTCCAGATTCGTCAGGTTCCATCACTACCTATGATCTATCCATGTATGATATATTGCATGTTGTGCATGTGGTTGTCAGCGCTTAGCATATGTCAAATTTGGCTTGTAATCTCATGTATTCATATTGTTTTGTAATGACATTGCCATTTTGACTTCAAACAAGTGCTCTATCATTTTGGTTTTTAAAAAATCAAGTTTTAGTACTAATATCGTATCGTACCTTATAAAATCTTAAGGTACCATTTAATACCGTATTTTATTGTAGCGTACGGTATTGCACCTTTCGTACCTGACAACTATGATGAAAGCTAATGGTAATTTAGCTCAATATTTGCTCAAGCCCAAAATTGGAACCAGAAAGGGACTGTAAACAAGTGGAAGCCCTTTTTCTTCTCTTTTCCCAAGGCATCCAACCCCAAAGTAGCTAGGGCATTGTGTCCATGCCGGCTGCCTAGTGATCTACCTGTTTACCCTAGAGAGGATAGAGCATTGGACAAAGGGCACTTGTTGGTTGCCTAGTGGCCTACTAAGTCCGGCAAAGGTGGATGGAAAGGCAAGGGACTATCTTTTTTTTTTCCCTTTTGGATGGAGGGCTTTATTTGTTTTTCAAAAGATTTAGTATTGAGTGTTTTCAAAAAGTTTTCAGTCAATTGAGTAACAATAGATAGGGTAGTCAACAATCCCATGACTTTTACAAAACAAACCCATCTATCTCAACCACTACTGGGTTTCGATGATGAAGGAAATAGGCTAAGTGTGGGAAGCATCTATAGTGGGTATGTGGAGATGCAAAAAAGAAGTGCAAAAAGCAAGGTAGACAAGCTAAGCAAGTAAGGGAGATTGTGCAATGCCATGAATATGGTGAATCCAGAGTCGACCATTTCAAATGCTGAAAATGGATAAATGTGCACATATGCATGTTTACAATAACAAAATGCCAATGCATTGGAGTTATGCAAAAGACAATGTAGATGCGATCATACCCATGTAAATTGCAATGCAATGATATCACTTGGGTAGTGCCCTTGCGGGGGGAATTGTTCACTTACCGAGGTGCCGTTCTACAATCATGGTCATCTTGATAACGAGGATGAAGATACAAAGTTCAATATACATAATGTGTGAAACAAAAGCGGTAAACAACACCTTGCCACCATGAAGAGAAGAAAGCCACCTCCTCTTCAACTCAAAGGGAAAGTTGGAGGGAAGCATCCTCTCTCTGTCAATTTGAAGAAGTAGAGGTGGGTGTACCCAAGCCAATCTTGGGTAGTAAGTATTCAAGCATCTGCTAATTAGACAATTGCCTTGGTCAATATGTTTGCAAAATTGTTTGATGAAGGCACAAACTCTAGGGGAACGGTGGCTAGCTCAACCTGTGCTTTGGTATGCTCCAACATGCCATGTTCAAGGTGTAATAATTAGGTTATCAACTAGTGCAATTGCACTCTAGTTGCAGTAGCGGATAGTCGGTGTAGCATATGGGAATTGAAGCGGCACCAACAAGCTTCTCAAGTAGATGGCCTTGGTGGTGCCATCAGAGGGAGCCCTATACTCGGTCGGTCTTATCCATGGAAGTTGCATTGTCTCCTACTTATGGCCGGCCTAAGAAATGGAAGCCTTGCCTAAGGTAAAGATGCAGCTCCCGCCCAATCAGGATCAGTGTACCCTTGCAAACATAAACTAAAAGCATAAGTCAATCCACAAGAATAGGTACACTGTAAATATCTCAAAATACAAAGACATGTAATCCAATGTGACATCCTAGGTATAATGAAATACTGATTGAGTAAACTAACTGAGTATGCTAAATTTGGCCTAGTATAAATCAACCAAAGGAGTTTCTTTACTACAGATCTATAGGTGTGCTCATTGAAGGGTTGACCTAGGGTATCCTTATATAAGTGGATAGGTGGATTGAGAGGCATGGCAATACTCATTCACCAATTGAAAAGGATACTTTTGATGTGACACAAAAATGCATTCCCTAGATCGAACTATCTCCATCCCTAAAAAGTAAGACAACAAACTGAGGTTTATCATCTCAAACATGGCACATAGCTTAGCCTTAATTTCCACCATGGCATAACAGAATCTGAGCCAATGATGTCGTCGACATAAAGTAGGATATGTTGGGTGTTAAAGGCCCTTTATGCGCTCTCCCGTGTATATATTACTTCACACAGTGAACCCACCCTAATGGGTGTAAGTGTACCATACCTTTAAGTACAAATACATTCTTTTATTCTTTGTGTGTACCACACTGGTATACACCTATCCGTTGACTCACTCTCACTCTATCACTATCAAATACTGTTCATTTCTGAGTCATTGAGCTCCTCGATTAATGTGCATGCTCTCAGCTCTCTTGATCTATCTGCTTCCGCTTCAACTCTACAAACTGGTACAAGAGCCAATGGCTCATGCAAGCAGGCAATCGTGATCGGAAGCCACTAGTGACAGTGTAGTCGTCACCATTGGGACCAACAGGTGTAACAGTCTGTCGGGCCATTGAGGAGTAGGCGAGTAGGTGACAGGTGATTGATTGGTCGGGTGTAGCTAACGGGCCAGGCGACTGACTGGTTGGGTGCAGGCGTAATGGGTGACTGCTGCACGACTATTGCATTGACTGGAGGCATGCAGTCGCGACGGACTGCTGGACTGCTGCGCGACGGGGCTCGAGGCATGCATCAAACGCTCACACGTGATGGGGACAGGGTGTTGGGCCGCACGGATGATAGACGTCACGCAGCCATGCACGGACGATGGGCAGGTCAACACCTCGTTTTTTTAATAATTGAAATCAGAAATTTTTCGGTCTGATTTATTCCCCCCCTCTTCCAGGTGTTCATGTGAGCAAGCACAGAGCCCGAATTTGTGCAAATTCCCCCCTTAAAATTTGGGGCTTTTCCCAAATTTGGTGTCTAACACATATTTTAGTGACTTCTGAACCATAAATTGCAGACATTGAGTGCACAGGCCTAAGAAATTTTGGGGATTCTCGAATGCAAGTGAAATTTTGGCTTGGTTGGACCCTGAAATTTGGGGCTTTTGCAGAAATCGTGAAATTTCTGCAACGTTAGCTCGTACTTGATGCTCGGGAAGATGTATTTATGCAATTGGAGCAGATTCACTGCAGAAATTTTGGGGCTTTTCACTTTGGTGATGTATTTTTGAGTCGTTTTGAGACTGGACAATGAAATTTGCAGCAAATTCACTGCTGAGTGGGAGTTTGCAACTTCTCTTGGTTCATGTATTGCTAAATACTCATTATGCAGTGAAACAATGGTAAATACAGCATTTGGGTCATTGCATTTGGAAATATTGGTGATGTATTACTGAAGTAGGAGCTATCCTTAATGCAAATGTATCAAATTTGATTCGTGCATATGCTGTAATCAGTACTTGAGACTGAAATTTGCAGCTAAACATCTGCTTCTTGGATACCTTGGAAGTACAAGAGTGTGTACTTGCTGTTACAATTTAGAAACCTTACTATTGGTTGAAATCATTCAACCCTTTATTGCAGTTGTGTATTGCTGAAGATGGTTGGCAGTGCATCTACATCTGACACAAAGAATCTCTTTGAGATTCGTAAATTCGAAGGAAATGGTTTTGATCTTTGGAAAGATCGTATGCAAGGTATACTCTTTCTAAAGGATTGTGATGATGCTTTAGAAGAACATAAGCCTGTTGCTTTGTTAGATGAGGATTGGGCTGAAATGAATAAAAAGGCCATTACTTACATCAAAATGACTGTCACAGATGATATCTTGGTTGATATAAAGGGACTGTTGAGATATCGAGCTCCACTCGTGATACGCCAGGGTGACCGTTGTATATTTATGTCACCGACTTGTCAGTTGCAAACGCGGTTGGTACACCGCCCATGAATAATAGCTACATGATAGCTATCCTTATCTACTCTAGTTCGTGGCTCAGTTAGTATGCCACCTTAGTTAGTTAAGTTTGGTTTGAGACCCATATATAGGGTTCTTCTATTTCTTTGTACTTGAGTTCTTTTGGCTTACACAACTAAGAAGAGGAAAACTGTTTTCAGCCTCCACCCTTGTGTGTCTTCCCCCATTGTGCAAGCAAGAAAGCTTCAAGCGAGACTCCTTCCTTCTCTCCCACAATCTTGACATGGTATCAGAGCCTTGTTCGTGGTAAGGAGCTCAAGAAAGCAAGCCAAGCTTGCGGTGGTCTGGTAAGAGGAGCAGTGTTGCTTTCATTTCCTGTTTTGGGAGCAGATCTCTGCAGGTAGTACAGCCGGAAATTGCAGGAGTGCATTGTCTCAGGTTGAGACGCCCTTCGCGGTGAAGCAAGAGGGCAGTATATGCTGCGGGCGAGGGCTTTAGCCCTCGGCGACCTTGTTTTTTTGATTTGAGGCCATTTCGGGGCCTGTTTTGCAGACGGAAGTTTTCTGCACGCACTCAAGAAAAGGCTCAGTTTTATGCTGTGCGACCACTGTTCTACAGGTCGGTGAAAAGTTACTGTAGAAATTGCATCGTATGCTTGTGCGCAGAGACATTGGGAGTTTCAGAATCATCATTGGTTCCTGTTTATGCAAAATCGTCACTAGGAAGTGACTGTGTGGTCAAATACCACTTTCGCCAGTTTTGCAGATTTGCCCTTGTGAGGGTGAAGCTGTGTTTTTTGCAGTGACAGAATTTCTTGCAGTATTCTGTAATGGCGTCTGATTCTCTTTCACAGATTGTCACTGAAAAGCTTGACAAGAACAACTTCCAGGCATGGAAGTTTAGAATGACGAATTTCCTTATGGGAAAAGGATATTGGGAATTTGTTGCAGGAAATGAAGAAGAACCAGTTCTTCCGGATGTTCCCAATCAACAACAAATGCAGGCATTTAAAACATGGCATGAGAGAGCCAGGAAAGTTATGTATTGGCTGTCTATCAGTATTTCAGACTCTATGATTGTGCATATTCAGGATGCAAGTACGCCAAAGGAGGCATGGGATACTTTGTCAAAAATGTATAGCACAAATACGCAAGCCAGGAAAATGCAGCTCAAGCAAGAGTTGCATAATGTGCAAAGAGAAAGTATGAGCATCAACGACTACCACATGAAGGTAAAGAAGATTGCAGATGCACTTGCTTCCATTGGGTCGCCAGTGGAAGATGATTTAGTTTCCGTGACCTTGAATGGTCTAGGAAAGGATTATGCACAGTTTCGGACATCCATTTCAGTTCGTGAAAGATTTCCTGATTTTGAGGAGTTGATTGCTCTTCTAATTTCTGAGGAACAGAGAAATGGTGGTGTATCTTCTTCAGGAGGAACTTCAAAAGAAGCTGTCTTCTACTCAAATGCTGGAAGAGGTAGAGGCAGAGGTAGAGGAGGCCGATTTGGAGGCCGTGGCAGAAATCAGAATATGCAGCAAACTCAAGAAAACCAGTCCTATGGAGGAGGACGTGGTAACTCTAGAGGCAGGGGGAGCCAAAGAGGTCGTGGTGGATGGCAAAGAGGCCAAAATGCAAACAGTAATGTTGAATGCTACTACTGTGGTAAAATGGGTCATATGGCTAAAGACTGCTATAAAAAGCAGAATGACATCATGAATGGAAAACTGCAACAAGGGAATTATGCATCTTCTAGTAGACAGGGTGATGACAGAAATGAGCATTTGTTCATGGTGCAGCACATGAACAATTCTATGACAAGTGCAGAAGAAAGCAATGATGTATGGTATGTTGACTCAGGTGCATCAAACCACATGACAGGTCATGCAGAATTGATGGAGGATGCAAGGAAAATGGAAAAACCAGGATTTGTGGAGACTGGTGATGATACTGCACATCCTATTGTGCAGATTGGAAAAATTCCCTTGTCTATGCAGGGTGGGAAAAAGAAATACCTGTCCGATGTATTTCATGTCCCGAATATCACCAAGAATCTGGTTTCAGTTGGTCAAATGGTTGAACAGGGCTTGCAGGTCAGATTTAATCCTCATGGATGCTTTGTTGAGGATATGAAAAATAAAGGTCGCTTGATAGCAAAAGGAAAGAAGAAGGGCAGAATGTTTACATTGGATGCAGACATGTCTGAATTGAGTGCAGCAATGTTTGCACATGGGACCGGTGTAGTTGCAGATATTGATATCTGGCATAAACGCATTGGTCATGTTAATGTACAGCGACTTAAATCAATGCAGGCCCAAAATATTGTTGCAGAATTGCCTAAATTCAAGGTTACAGAAATGCATAAGATATGTGAAGCTTGCCAATTTGGAAAACAGGCAAGGAAATCATTTCCTAGACATGTTCAAGAGAGTAAGAAGCCATTGGAATTAATCCACTCTGATGTGTGGACTACTAAAGCTGCATCTCTTGGAGGCTGTCATTATTTTGTCAGTTTTATTGATGACTATAGCAGAAAAGTTTGGGTGTATTTTATGAAAAAGAAAAGTGAAGTTTTTGGGCATTTCAAAACTCTTAAAGCTATGGTTGAAAAAGAAACAAGCTTGCAGATAAAATGCCTAAGGTCAGATGGAGGGGGAGAGTACCTCTCAAATGAGTTTGCAAAGTTCTTGCAGGAGCATGGCATAAAGCAGCAATATTCATGCAGTTATACCCCACAACAAAATGGAATTGCAGAAAGGAAAAACATTCATATTGGAGAGGTATCTCGTGCCATACTCAATGAAAAAGACTTGCCAGATTTTTATTGGGCTGAAGCAGTTGCTACAGCAGTCTACATAATGAACAGGACTCCCACTGCAGCAATACATGGAATGACTCCAGAGGAGAGGTATACTGGTAGGAAACCAGATATTTCTCATTTGAAAATTTTTGGTTGCATTGCCTATGTACATGTGCCAGATGAGCTGAGATCCAAGTTGGATCCAAAAGCTGAGAAGTGCATCTTTATTGGTTACTCTCTGCAACAAAAAGGGTATAGATGCTATAACCCTTCTACTCGTAAGTTTATAGTGAGCAGAGATGTTGTTTTTGATGAGATGAGTAGCTGGTATAAACCAGTAAATGTGATTGATGATGAAGATGCACAAAATGGTAATGCTACACAGAATTCACAGCAGCAGTCACAAAATATTAGTGGACCTATGATGAAGATGCACAAAATGGTAATGCTACACAGAATTCACAGCAGCAGTCACAAAATATTAGTGGACTTGGAGCGTCCTCTAGCAGTGGTTCACATTCTTCGCCATGGACAGGCAGATTGAGATCAGGAGAATCTTCTCAAAGCAATGCAGATAGTGGTATGCAGGTATCACGAAAAGGAAAAGAGAAGGTTGATCAGCCCATGTTTGATGTGAATGCAGGTCACTCTTATGTGGATGGTGAATCCAGTGGCTCAGAACAGAGCATTGATGATGAGTTGGGTATTCCTTCTATGGTTACACCTGGAGTAAGGAAGACCAGGGATGTTTTGAGAGCACCTGGGAGTGAACCTACTTTGCGCAGGTCTACAAGAGCTAGGTATCCTGTGGATAGGCTGAAATATGATGGATTTACAGCCATTCACTATGCATATATGGTCAAAGTGATACAGGAACCAGAACCCACATCTTTTGAGCAAGCCATGGGAAAAGAAAAATGGGAGAAAGCCATGGATGAAGAAATGGATGCCTTGGAAGCAAATGCTACATGGGAGTTAGTACCTTTGCCTAAAGGTAAGAATGCAATTGGCTGTAAGTGGGTTTATAAGGTGAAGCACAATGCTGATGGTTCTGTGAACAGATACAAGGCAAGATTAGTAGTCAAGGGGTATGCACAAACATATGGCATTGACTATGAAGAAACATTCAGTCCGGTTGCAAGGATGGCAACCGTAAGAGCAGTCATTGCTATGGCTGCATCAAAGGGATGGTCTTTACATCAGATGGATGTAAAGAATGCCTTCTTGCATGGTGATTTGCAAGAAGAGGTCTATATGGAGCAGCCACCAGGTTATGTGCATGCTGTTCATCCTGAGTTTGTTTGCAGGTTGAAGAAAGCCTTGTATGGCTTGAAGCAAGCACCTAGAGCATGGTCTGACAAGATAGGACAGTATCTTGTCACTATTGGCTTTCAGATTTCCAAGGCAGATTTCTCACTTTATGTGAGAAAAACAGAGAAAGGTATTATGCTGCTTGTCATTTATGTTGATGATTTGATTATGACAGGTGACAGTGATGAAGATATCCTTCATGTGAAAATGCTATTGAAGCAGAAGTTTGAGATGAAGGATTTGGGAGAGCTGCGTTATTTCTTGGGCATTGAGGTGATTAGATCACCAAGTGGGATACAGCTCTTGCAGAGGCAGTATGGATTGGACATACTGTCCAAATATGGGATGACAGGCTGTAAGCCTATTTCAGTTCCTTTGGAGCAAAATGTGAAGCTGAGCACAGATGCAGGTGAGCTTCTAGAAGACCCTACTATGTACAGACGCATAGTAGGAAGTTTGATTTATATGACTATTACCAGGCCAGATTTGAGCTATGCTGTTGGATTGGTAAGTCAGTTTATGCAGGCTCCAAGGAAACCACATTTGGATGCGGCTAGACGCATACTTAGGTATGTGAAGTCCACATTGCAGTATGGACTATTTTATGAGACTGGGGTTCAGATACAGTTGCATGGATACACTGATGCTGATTGGGCTGGTAGTATTTCTGATAGACGATCTACCAGTGGATATGTATTCTCTTTTGGGAGTGCTGCAGTCACTTGGAGCAGCAAGAAACAGCCTACAGTTGCCTTGTCGAGCACAGAGGCTGAGTACAGGGGTGCAGCAATGACTGCATGTGAGGTAGCTTGGTTGCATAAGCTACTTTATGATATGCATCAGTCTACAGATGGGCCAGTTGTCATTTATTGTGACAACAGGAGTAGTATACACTTGGCAAATAACCCAGTCTATCATGCTAGAACAAAGCACATTGAGGTGCATTATCACTATGTGCGAGAGAGGGTTTTACTAGGTCTTATTGATCTAGTTTATGTCAGCACAGAGGATCAGGTAGCTGACATATTCACGAAGGTATTGGGCGTAGAGAAGCTGCGCAAGTTCAGAGACCTGCTTGGTGTGCAGGAATTGGGATTGAGCTCGAGGGGGAGTGTTGAGATATCGAGCTCCACTCGTGATACGCCAGGGTGACCGTTGTATATTTATGTCACCGACTTGTCAGTTGCAGACGCGGTTGGTACACCGCCCATGAATAATAGCTACATGATAGCTATCCTTATCTACTCTAGTTCGTGGCTCAGTTAGTATGCCACCTTAGTTAGTTAAGTTTGGTTTGAGACCCATATATAGGGTTCTTCTATTTCTTTGTACTTGAGTTCTTTTGGCTTACACAACTAAGAAGAGGAAAACTGTTTTCAGTCTCCACCCTTGTGTGTCTTCCCCCATTGTGCAAGCAAGAAAGCTTCAAGCGAGACTCCTTCCTTCTCTCCCACAATCTTGACAGGGGCTTGATACTGCCTATGTAGTTTGGGAGAAACTCAAGGCTACTTATGAGAAGAACACTTCTGTCAATCAGGTACATCTCATGCAGAATTTGGTCAACTTGAAGCTTGATGAGTCCAAGCCTGCTTTCACTGGTATTTTGAGTTAGTTACAAGATGCAGGTTTGCCAGCTTTTGATTCTAAATTGAGGGCTATCTTCTTGCTCATGACCTTGCCCGATTCATGGGAAGCATTGGTTGTGTCATTGAGCAATAACCCCAACTTGACATTTGATGGTGTGAGAGGAAGAATTGAAAAAAGGTATAATGTTGCAAATAAAGACAAAAATCACAGCAAAAGCAAGGAAAAACAGCAAGATGTAACTTGTTATCAATGTGGTTGCAAAGGGCATAAAAAGCCCGATTACAGGTACTTAAAAAAAAAAAACAAGAACGTAAGAAGCATACTAATGCAAAAGGCAAAAAGAATAACAAGGATGACAGCTCTATCCCAGTGGAGGATATGTATATCACTAAAAGAGATGTGATAGATGCTTTGTTGTCAGCTCACGATAGTTTGTCACAATCGTGGATTGTTGACAATGGTGCTTCTTTTCATGTAACTCCATCTTTGGAGTGTTTTTTTACTTATGCAGAAGGTAATCTTGGAAAAGTCTACCTTGGAAACAATCATGGATGTGATATTGAAGGAATGGACACCATACATTTAGCTTTGGAAAATGGTCAGGAATTGATTCTTCACGATGTTAGGTATGTTCCTGGCATCAAGAAGAGCTTGCTTTCGGTTGGGTAGCTAGACAACAAAGGTTACTTCACTACTTTTGGTGGTGGTATGTGGAAAATATAGAAAGGATCTATGCTAGTCACTAGAGGTGGTAAAAAGGGGACTCTGTATTATCTCTACTACAAGGCACTTCTTGGAAAGTTTGTTGCAGTCGCACATGGAATTATGGCACAAGCGTCTTGGACATATGAGCCAAAAGTGTGCCCATGCACTCTCTTCACTTGGAAGAGTTGATGTGAAAAACTCAAAGCTTGACTTTTGTAATGATTGTGTTCTTGGTAAACACATAAAGAGTCCATACTCTCATGGAGCCTCTAGGAAGGCATGTATCTTGGATTTAGTCCATTTTGATGTTTGCACCATGCCAATAAAACACATCCTGGTTTTTGTTATTTTGTGTCTTTTATTGATGACCATTCTGGGAAGTAATGGGTCTACTTGCTTAAGTAGAAAAGTGAGGCGTTGGATGCTTTTAAAAGGTTTTATGCATTGGTTAATACTAAAAAAGGCTTACTTAAAATGCATAAGAATAGATAATGGGGGAGAGTATGTATCTAAAGAATTCAATAACTTTTGTGATGACAATGGGATTAAACAAGAGCTTACAGCTCCTTATAATCCATCATCTAGTGGTGTGACTGAGCGAATGAATCGCATGTTATGTGAGAAGATTTGGTGCATGCTATCCACAGCTAATCTCTCGCAATCGTTTTGGGGAGGGAGACTTCAAAACGCGGTGTATATTTGCAACCGATCTTCACATCGTGCACTTGAAAGTGGCATCCCTGAAGAGGTTTGGTCTGGCAAACCTACTTCATATGATCACTTAAGAGTTTTTGGCTGCAAATGCTATGTACATGCATTTGATGATAGCGGAACCAAACTTGACATGAAATCTCATAGAGGCATCTCCATGGGTTATGGAGATGAAGGTAAAATGAGCTATCGAGTTTGGGTTTCAAGCATGAAAAAGGTGTTACGCAGTCGGGATGTGGTATTCAATGAGTCAAAGCTGTTGAGAAATGTCATATCTAATGACTCAAACAAAAATTTTGTTAAATTTCAGCATGATCAGTTACTTGAGCAGCCATCAGCCATTGAAAATTCAGCTCCTTTTGACGCTGATTATGACAATCAGCGTATCGTTATTAAGCCATATGAAAATGGGCGGCAAGGGGATGCTGAACATTAGCTTGAGCACCAAAGTCAGCATGCTGAAAATGAATTAGAGCAGCCTGAAATTGTATTACAACAACCTGAATATGCAGTTCAACAGCCAAACAATGAGGTCATTGACATTCCCTTAGATGTGGATTCTATTACCTGATAACACAGATCATTGGGTAAGAAGGTCTACACGTGTCAGAAGACCTATAGAGAGATTTGATCCTTCTTTGGACTGCATTTTGCTCACAGATGAAGGTGAGCCTCTTACATATAAAGAGGCCTTATCATGCGAGTTATAGAAAAAGTGGGAGCTAGCTATGTAAGAAGAAATGAATGCAGAGTCGAAGCGGAAGCAGATAGAGAAAGAGAGCTGAGAGTAGGCACATTAATCGAGGAGTTCAATGACAGAGCTGAACAGTGTTTGACAGTGATAGAGTGAGAGTGAGTCGTCGGATAGGTGTGTACCGGTGTGGTACACAAAGAATAAAAGAATGTATTTATACTTAGGGTATGGTACACTTACATCCATTAGTGTGGGTTCACATGTGTGAAGTAATATATACACGGGAGAGTGCGTAAAGGGCCTTTACACCCAACAACCTCCCACTTAAAGGTCCTAAGCGAACCTTTAATCAATTTCCACAAGTCTAATACAATGCTCATGTTGAGCCTTTGCAAGACTTTTAGCGAGAACATCTATAGGGTTATCTTGTGATTTGATCTTAGTCAGGGTGACTAGACTATCATCTAGAACTTGTCTGATAAAATGCTACCGAATATCAAAATGTTTGGTACTTTCATGAAACATGACATTCTTAGCAAGGCATAAAGCGCTCTGGCTATCACATCTAAGTACATGTGTTTTGGTGGGCAGCCCAAAATCCTTGACCAAATGACTAAGCCAAACTGCTTCTTTTGAAGCTTCAGTGGTTGAAATATATTCAGCCTCAGTGGTAGAGAGTGCTACTATTTTTTGCAATCTAGAGCACTAAGAAACCACCCCACCCGTCAAGGTAAAGATATACCCGCTAGTAGACTTGCGAGTATCCAAATCACCTACCATGACTGTATCACAATACCCCTGTAGATCCAACGTACCCTTGCCATAACAAATACATTTTCTTTGTGTGCCCTTAAGGTATTGTAAGATGCATTTCACTGCTTCCCAATGTGCTTTGCCGGGATTTGACATGAACTTGCTTACAACTCCCACTGCATAAGCAATGTCAGGTCTAGTAGCAGCTATAACATGCATGAGTGAACCACAAGCTGAAGAATAAGGAACACCCTTCATAGTAGTGGCTGCCTTATCATCTTTTGGGTAATCTGCTTTGCTAAGCTTAAGATAGGGTGGAAAAGGTACACAGAGAGGCTTAGCATCAGCCATAGAAAAATGATAAAGTACTTTGCTGATGTACTTTTCTTGTGCGAGAAATAAGAGTTGTTGCTCTCTATCTCGTGTTACACACGTGTCCAAAATATGTTCAGCTTGTCAGTGTGCAGCGATGCGGAAGCGTAGGACAAAGATTGAGAGAGAGTGAACACAGAGAGAAGAGAGAGAGAGAGAGAAAAGGAGACAGTGTAAACGCAGAAAATCTGCGGTGTAATATGCTGTATAAGAGTGCAGAAATACACAAGGGGACAGAGGAAATATCTGCGTATGTCTCCGACTTGATGACCTCAATCTCCATCAGCCCGAGCACAGTCAGTCTTAGCCAATAGATCTCAAGAACAGAATCTGAATAATGAATACTGGAGTGAGCTACAAAACCAGCTATAAATAGCCGAAAAATAGGAAATAATTGGAGCAGGTTGGCTGTATTAAATGCAGCTGACTGCATTAAATTTGGCCGATTGTACCAGTAAATTTGGCCGACTGTACCAGTGCCTTGCCGTACTGTTGACGTGGACTGCCGTATTGCTGACGTGGAGTCTGCTGTCCACCAACCTGCTGACGTGGAACCTGCTGTCTACTAACTATCCAAGAAATGACTGTCTAACACCCCCTCTCAGATCCTGGACAGGTCAAAAGACTGAGGGATCTGGAATGCTGCCTAAGAAGAGCGTGGGGAAGTGCCTTCGTAAACAAATTTGCAAGATTATCCTCCGTCTTGTAGTACTCCACATCAATGGCCCCATCCAGAAGCTTCTTCCAAATGAAGTGATACTAGATCTCAATGTGCTTCGTCCGGGCATGGAATACTGGATTCCGTACCAAGGCAATGCAACTCTCATTGTCGCACCGCAGAAGAGTAGGACGACTCTGGGGGCAGCCAAGCTCCTCCAACAATCTCTGAAGCCACACTACCTCACATGTGGTGGAAGACCTAGCCCGATACTCCGCCTCAGTAGAAGAAAGGGTTACCGTGGGTTGCTTCTTGCTACTCTAAGAGATAACACCTGTACCCAAGATGAAATAGTAGCTTGTAGTAGACCGTCGGTGGTCAACATCTCCAGTCCAATCCGAGTCACTCCAACCTGCAAGAACCAGATCTGTAGCATCTGTACCTGCGGGATAAGAAATCCCTAAGTCAGAGGTCTCCCTCAAATACTAAAGAATCCGCAGGGCAGCCTGCCAAATGCACGTGTTTGGATTCCGTCATGAATCCTGCCAAAAGACCCACAACAAAACAAAGATCAATACGAGTGTTGAGAAGCCAAATGAAGGATTCAATCAATTGACAATAGCGTGAAGCATCCATCATGGAAAAATCTGAGTGTGAAGTGGCTTTTCAATTTGGATCCATAGGATTAATAATGGACCGACAAGTCTCCATCTCAAAAGTCACCAAGAGCTCCTGAATGTACCTTTGCTAAGAGATGAAAATCCCCCTTTGAGATTGATAAATCTCGTGACCCAAGAAGAAATGAAGAAGCCCCAAATCCATCATCTCGAATGCCTGATGAAGAGCTGTCTTGGTCTCTCGGACCTTCTGTACATGATCCCCTATCAAAATCAAATCATCAACATATAACACAAACAGCTCATGATCAACCTCGGAAGTGTGCACGTAAAGTTGCGGATCGGCCTTAGCGCCAATATTTCAACTTCGACTGAAGAAACGAGTCAATCTTCTCGTTCCATGCACGCGGAGTCTGCTTGAGGCCATACAAGGCCTTCTTCAAACTGTAAACTTTCCCATCTGAGGATCCAAAGCCAGGAGGCTGCTCAACATAGATCTCCTCTTGCAAGCCACCATTCATAAAGGCTGACTTCACATCCAACTGATAAATAGGCCATCTCCTATGGCTAGCCAAGGCAAGAACAGCTTGAATAGTTGACATACGAGTAGTGGGGGCAAAAGTATCATGGAAATCAATGTCTGGGCCCTGAGCAAAACCTTTAGCAACAAGGCGAGCCTTGTGCTTGTCCAAAGGACCATCACTAAGGTACTTGGTCTTGAAGATCCACTTGACACCAATCACCTTCTTGTGAGAGGGACGAGGTACAAGAGACCAAGTGCCATTCCTCTCAATAGCCTCCAACTCGGCTTCCATGGCCTTCCGCCAATGATCAGACTGCAAGTGGGCTCTCGATCGTGCATAACACGGGTCAGTAAACAATAGTTGGAGCAAACAAGCTCCAAAGAATGTGCTTGGTTCCTCCGTGACCCCCGCGGTCCATCTTGCGGTTCCCACTCCTCAGGGACCCCCTTGATTCCTGAATCTCGGAGGGTGTCACGGGCCGAACGAGGAGGACGAACCTCTTCCTGTCGCTCTCCATCTGCTGAAGACACAGGAACATCCACGGGCGGAGGCTCCTTGAGGGTGGCCGGTGGAAGAGAAGACTCTGAATCCGAAGAAGAATCTCCATCAAGAGGCTCTGGCTCCAAAGAAACTATCTTAGGAGCCCAACTCTTCCCTGGATCTCCAAGGACGGGGTGCTCCTCACCCCCCTCTGTGGCCGGTACTTTCATGAACCGCACATCTCAGCTCGTGTAGACATCCCGCTTAACGGGATCAAACAAACGATAATCTTGGGATTGGGACTATAGGCAACAAAAACCTGTCGTTGGGAAGCTGCCTCGAGCTTATCACGCTGTGTCTTCGGAATGTGCACATAAGCATCACACCCAAAGATCTTGAAATAAGAGACATCAGGCTTAGTCCCGAAGTAAGCCTCAAAAGGTGTCATCCTGTCAACGGCCGAAGTGGAAGATCGATTAAGGATGTGAACTGCGGTAGCCATTGCCTCGACCCACAGAAACTGAGATGTCTGTCAGTGCTCCATCATGGTGCGTGCCATCTCGATCACACTTTGGTTCTTCCGCTCCAAAATGCCATTCTCTTGGGGAGTGTTGGTGTTAGCAAACTCTTGGTGAATGCCCCTATCTGCACAAAAACGAGCAAACTCATTAGACATAAATTCTGTTAGCAGTCATGTTTGTCATGCCTTGTCATCTCCTGCCTGTGAGCCTCAGTCTGAGTCAGACGAGGACATTAGGAGCTCTGACATGTCTGTCATGTGTTATGATGGGGGAGGCTAGTCACTCTCGACTGGCTGTCTTAGGTTGTGTATTTCTTTTTGGCCTCTTTTAGTGGGCAACCACTGGCTGCCCGGCCACTTTTTGGTCACTGTTGTGGGGCGTCCATTTTAGGGCACTTTTAGGGTTTGCGCCCATTTTAGGGTTTGCCCCCATTTAGGGTTAGGGTTAGGGTTTGTTCGTTGCCTATTTATTGGCAGCCCCCCTCCCCACTTGATCACTTGTCTTCTTTCAGATTCCGACACTCCTTCTCCCCCATGGTGGTGCTGCCATCATCATCAGCCTGATCTGGTGCCCTCACTGATGCTGTGGGCTGCGTGCAGGGACTGATCAGTCCATTTCAGTGTATTCAGCATTCATTTCAGTCAGTGCAGATTTCTCTTCCTTATTTTCTGCTTTCTCTCTCTCTCTCCCCCCGTGTTTGTATTTCCTCTTCCGCAGCGCACTCTCACATGGTATCATCGCCAAACTGAGAGCACGGAGGTCTTCATCGACTGGAGAGACACCACACCTATCATATGTTGCTGCCCCCCTTCTCTCCAACAGCCAAGCGGCCCCTCCAGGTGGTCTGAATATTTGCGTTTGCTGCATAGGTGGTCTGAATATTTGCGTTTGCTGCATCAGCCCCTTCCAGAGGTTGCCACGTCATCAACCAGCCCCTGTTTCCTTGCGTTTTCAGCTGGGCGGCCTTCTCTTCAGCTGGGCGACTCCCCTATAGGCTGCGTTTTGCATCCAAGGTGGTCATATTCCCTCCTGGCGGCTCATCTCCAGCTGGCGCTTCTTTTCTGGGCTGCGTTTGTGCCTAGCAACTTTCCCTCCGGATTTTGTGCCCTACACAGCTGCGTTTTCACCTCCTGGTGATAGGCGACCTGATCTCTTGGATTTTGGTGGTTCTTCTGGTGGTTGGTGACCCATCTGGTGGTCATTCTTCGGCATTGGCACAGTTTTCTTTGGTGTTTGGTATTTTGCAGATTGGAAGATGTCTTATCATCAGTCTACAGGTTTTGATGATTCAGATGACGAGCTTTTGTCTCAACACTCATCTGAACGGAGGCGTGATTTCTATCGCGAGGATCGTCATACGGAGTCTATTTCTCGTTCTCGTCCCCCTTCTATTCATGTATCTCGGCGAGCCCCTTCTAGTGGGCCGAAGATGCAGCCTTTGGTACCCCCTGTATAGGTACCCGTACTTCCTTAGCTGCCCAAAGAGGACCGGTTGGATGGCTCCAACTTTTCTTTATGGTCCTGCAAGGTGGAGTGTATCTTGGACTCCTTCGATCTTTGGGAGCTTGTTTCTGTTCCTATTCCCCAGCCTCAGGTGGATCCCGCAGATGGGACATCCCTAGATCGTGCAGCCTTATGGGATCGGCTTAATTCTAGAGCCAGATCTTTCCTCTTTCTGAGTTTGCAGGATTCTGTCCTTGTTCATGTTCACAAGTTGAAGACTGCAGCGGATGTGTGGAGAAAGCTCGCGTCTCTCTATCAACAGAAGACGTTTGCCCACCGGATATCTCTCGAAAAGAAGTTGCGGATGCTCGCTATTGATGATAGTCCTTCCATGAAGGACCACATCAATAGATTACAGGATATGAGGGATGAGCTTGCATCCCTTGGTCGGACGATATCTTCTGACGACATGGCTATGATTCTTTTGACTCAGCTGCCATCGCCTCGGTTTGATGTCTTCTACACCAGCCTTCTTACATCGAGGACCCGTGAGAAGCTTCTATGGGAGGAGCTATCCCCGCTTGTCTTGGAGCATGATGAGCGACTCAGAGAGGTCAGTGCTAGTGGATCCGACTCCATTAGAGCCTTTGTTGCAGGTTCGGGAGGACAGAAGAAGAAGAAGAAGTCAAAGGCTAAGCAGAAGGACAGTTCTTCAGGCTCTGACTCAGATTCAGAGAGACCGAAGTGCCCACACTGTGGGAAAGGGACACATCCCGAGGAGAAATGCTGGAAGAAGTACCCTCACCTTCGTCCGGGAGCGAAGGGTGGATCTACACCAGCTGTTACCCATGAGTCAGTGTTCCTTCATATCCATGCTTTGGAGGAGGTTCCTTCTTCCATGGCTGCAGTGTCTTCTGCACAGCCTTGGTTAGTGGACAGTGGTGCTTCGAGTCATATGACTCCCTGAGGTGATTTGTTACAGGATCTCCGTCCATCAGAGGGTTCAGTCACTGTTGGTGACATTTTATCAGTGCCTGTTAGTGGTGTTGGCACATTGCCTTTGTTTACAGACCGACCTACGAGCTTCCTTTCACAGGTCCTACATGTTCCGGACTTGGGCCTTCCCCTCCTCTCAGTTTATGGCCTTATGAGGCTTGGCACACGAGTGATCTTCACCAAGCATGCCGTTGTTATTGAGGATTCTCTACAGGAGCTGTCTTATCTACAGGTTGGCAGGAGAGCGGGCTTTATAGGCTCCATTCCCCTTCTTTGATGCAGGGTCCTCCGCGGCAGTCTATTGCTACACCCGTTCCCGCTTGTGTACCTTCTATTCCACAGGTTCCTTCCCATCCCCCACCTTCTCCTCCGGTGGTTCCCTCGTACCCCCCATCCCTTTCAGAGGGGGACGATCTCGGTGATGCGGCTGTGGATTCCCTGGCCCCTAGTGTTTTAGAGGGGGCTTTCCAGGATCATGAGGAGCTCCTTCAGCGGCAGTCTACATCGACGGACTTCATCGACCTTGGCATTCCTCTTGCCACCCCAGGATCCGTTTCTCCCTTGGCCTTCAGCCACATCTAGGATCTGAGAGGGGGTGTTAGCAGTCATGTTTGTCATGCCTTGTCATCTCCTGCCTGTGAGCCTCAGTCTGAGTCAGACGAGGACATTAGGAGCTCTAACATGTCTTGTCATGTGTTATGATGGGGGAGGCTAGTCACTCTCGACTGGCTGTCTTAGGTTGTGTATTTCTTTTTGGCCTCTTTTAGTGGGCAGCCACTGGCTGCCCGGCCACTTTTTGGTCACTATTGTGGGGCGCCCATTTTAGGGCACTTTTAGGGTTTGCGCCCATTTTAGGATTAGGGTTAGGTTTAGGGTTTGTCCGTTGCCTATTTATTGGCAGCCCCCCTCCCCACTTGATCACTTGTCTTCTTTCAGATTCCGACACTCCTTCTCCCCCGTGGTGGTGCTGCCATCATCATCAGCCTGATCTGGTGCCCTCACTGACGCTGTGGGCTGCGTGCAGGGACTGATCAGCCCATTTCAGTGTATTCAGCATTCATTTCAGTCAGTGCAGATTTCTCTTCCTTATTTTCTGCTTTCTCTCTCTCTCTCTCCCTCCGTGTTCGTATTTCCTCTTCCGCAGCGCACTCTCACAAATTCACTTCCCTTGTCTGAACGCAAGGTCTTCAGTCGTCGGCCAGAATGGTTCTCCTCAAAGAGAAGCCAATCCTTGAAATGAGAGAAAGCCTTCGACTTCAAAGTCAAGAAATAGGCCCAAGTCATCCTGCTGTAGTCATCTACGATCAACATGAAGTACAAGCTCCCATTTAGGGACTCGGTCCTCATTGGGCCACAAAGATCCGTAGATACAAGCTCCATGGGTGAAGTAGACCGCCTAGAAGCTTTGTTGAGAATTGCATCCCGATGTAGTTTCCCACGAATGTAGGAGACACATGGCTGATGACTCACCACTATGTCCGGTAAGCCTCGGACAAACGACCCTCGCGACGCCTTCTGAAGGTACTCGTAGTTCAGGTGGCCAAACCGAGCATACCATAGCTCGCACTGTGTCTGAGAAGTAAGAAGAAGAGAAGTAAGAGCTGAAGAAGACTTCAATTTGTAGACTCCATTCTCCTCATACCCTGCAGAGAGAACCTTCCTCCATCCACGATCAAGGACTCGAACAGTATCACTGTCAAAACTCCACCAAGAGACCAAGAGCACAAATCTTATGAACCGAAAGTAAATGATACCCCAATCCTGGCACATGCAACACCTCAGAGGTGTGGGTACCACCACGTCCATCTGGAATAAGCTGCATCTCACCCCGTGCAGCAATAGAGACAGAAGAGGTGTCTTCAATGAGAATCTGTCCATGCGAAGGTCGCAAATGGGCAACACCAACGGAAGAAGGAGTCATCTGCCATGAGGCACCATTGTCCACAACTGGAGTCTAAAGTCGGTACAGAGAGTGATCCCGAAATACCCCAACCCTCTAAGGTCAGACGCACCAAAGGGGACTTTCTAGTCCACCTAAGGCGCAGACGCCTAAGGGAGGAGGCCAGGAAGCAAACTAAAGACTCAGAAGAAGAGAGGCAAAAGAAGCCGCAGGATCTCCCCAAATGCTTCACGAAGTTTAAGAAGGTTGATAGAGTAGTGATTTTGCTAGGAGCAAAGAGATAAGGGCAAGCCAGTGAGCCAATTGAGGGACCCGGCAAGGCGCCTGGGAGCCTGTCATCGCAGCATTAGAAGTTGTCGGTGGAGTCCTCAATGACTGCTAAGTGTAGAAAAGCAGCCGATAAGGGTGCAACCACCGCTCAAGAGTCCTTCGTGTCCTTCTTCTTGGTATCCTTATTGTCTTTACCACGGCAATCCTTCTTCCAGTGACCGGTCTTTCCACAAATATGGCAAGTTGATTCCTTCTCCTTGTCCTTCTTGGATTTGTTGTCCTCCTTCTTCTTTTGGTCCTTCCCCTTCTTCTGAGAGGCTTGACCAACCAATGCCTCCGATTAGGAAGCATTATGTCCCTTCAATTGTTCCTCCTGGTCCAAGACCATAGGAACCAACTCTTCCCACCTAAGAGTCGACTCTCGCCCTGAAGCAATAAGAGCGGAATAAAAAGTACCAAATCGTGGCGGCAACTGGGATAGTAAAGTGATCGCCATGTCTTCGCATGAAATAGGCTTCTCCGCATTTTGAACCTGCATCTGAAGCTGCCGAAGCTTGTTGATGTGTTCCCGAAGCGAATAAGACTTATTCACAGACAAAGTCTGCATATGCACCTCCAAAGACACCCTCTTCATCAGGGTCATCCGGTTGTACATCTAGTCAAGCTCTAGCTATATCTCACGAGCCACCGTCAAGTGCTCGATGTGAACTATCACGGCTGTGGTGCAAGACAGAAACAAAAAAGATGGAATCTTGACATTGAGTTTGTCCCAATGAGACCGAGCCTTGGTCAACTCTGCACGAGCATTGGAAGAGAGTTTGTGTTGGAGTGCGCGGGTAGCGGAAGCATGAAGATTTGCAGCAGAGGAAGTGAACAGGTGAGTGAGAGTGAGAGTAAGAGTGACGAACAAATTTGGGTGTACCAACAATGTGTTTGTACACAAAGAATAAAATGTATTTATACTTAGGGCCCGTAAGGGTGCATTCACATGTACAACATAACAATGCACATGTAAAATACACGGAGGTGAATAAAGGACCTTTACATCCCAACAACCTCCCACTTAAAGGTCCGGAGTGAACCTTTAACCAACTCCCACTAGTCATATGCAATGCTCATGCCGAGCCTTGCCTAAACTTTTAGTGAGAACATCTGCAGGGTTGGCCTGTGTTTTGATCTTGGTCAATGTGATTAGACCATCCTCCAGAATCTGTCTAATAAAGTGATATCGCACATCAATATGGTTTGTGCGTGAATGATGCATGGCATTTTTAGCCAGATACACAGCACTCTGGCTATCACATCCCAATACTGGAGTACTCATAGACATGTCGAGATCCTCTGCGAGTCTGCTCAACCATATAGCTTTCTTAGAAGCTTTAGTATAGCTGATATGTATTCAGCTTCAGTAGTACTCAGTGCGACGATGTTCTGCAACCTAGAGCACCAAGAGACGGCCCCTCTAGCAACTGTAAAGACATGCCCACTAGTGGACCTGTGAGTGTCTGAGTCACCTGCCATGTCTGTATCACAATAACCGTGCAAATTAAGTGCACCCTACCCATAGCAAATACACTTTCTTTGTGTACCCTTCAGATATCTAAGAATACTCTTGACAGCCTCCCAATGTGGTTTGCCAGGATTTGACATGAACCTGCTAACAACTCCCACTGCATGAGCAATGTCTGGACAAGTAGCAACCATAGCATACATAAGAGAGCCACAAGCTGATGCATAAGGGACTCCCTTCATAGCATTGGCTTCCATGTCATCTTTTGGGCTGTTGGCTTTACTAAGCTTAAGGTATGGAGGTAAGGGTACTCCGAGAGGCTTAGCTTCAGCCATGTTAAATCTGTCCAGTGCCTTTTCAATGTACTTTTCTTGAGATAAGAACAGCAATTTCTGCGTTCTATCCCTACGAATCCTCATGCCCAATATATGCTTTGTATTCCCCAAATCTTTCATGGAAAAAGCTGATTTCAGCTGATCTTTGAGAGCATCCAAGCTAGTCTTTCTCTTCCCAGCTAACAACATATCATCCACATACAAAACAAGTATGATAGGGCTGCCATCTGTATCCTTTTTCATATACAAACAATGATCTGCAAGGCTGCGCGTAAACCCATGAGAGAGCATAAAAGTGTCAAACTTTTTGTACCACTGCCGTGGTGCTTGTTTCAGCCCATATAAGCTGCGTTTTAGTTTACACACCAACTGCTCTTTTCCAGGAACTACAAAACCCTCGGGCTGTTTCTTGTAGATCTCCTCATCAATGTCACCATGCAGAAAAGCTGTTTTCACATCCATTTGGTACAGCTCTAAATCCAATACAACAGTGAGAACAAAAAGCACACGTAGTGTGGTCATCTTCACGACAGGTGAGAAGACCTCCTGGAAGTCAATCCCTTCCTTCTGTGCATACCCTTTGGCAACCAATCTTGCCTTGTACTTGGGTTTCCCATCAACTGTCTTTACTTTGTAAACCCATTTGTTTGGAAGAGGCTTTCTTCCTTTGGGCAACGACACAAGATCCCAAGTATCATTAGCATACATAGATTTAATCTCTTCCTGCATAGCTAGCTTCCACTTATTGCTGAATTTGCATGACTTAGCCTCTTTATATGTCAGAGGCTCACCCTCATTAGTAAGCATCACATAATGCAAAGAGGGGTCATACCTATGTGGCTGCTTTCTTAGGCGTGTAGACCTGCGTACCCAATGATCTACATTCTCAGGAATCGGATCTACATCTGGAGGCATGTTATTTTCAGCATTTATTGGCTGTTGTAAGCCATTTTCAGCATGCTGTTCATGCTGTACAGCACCTTCATTTTCATTTCCAGCACCTGCATTTTCATAATCAGCAAGTCTATCTTGCTGTCCACGACCTCCTTGTGCTTCTATTTGCTGTCCATCATCATCTGGCTCAAAGATAACCGGCTGATCATCAGTTTCAGCCTGTGGTACAGCACCATGAGGCTCATCATTTGAAGTAATAGGTGGCTGCAAATTCTGAAATTTGACCTTTTTCATGTCTTCATCAGAGGCTAAAGTACCTTTCAGCAACTTTGCCTCATTAAACACAACATTACGACTGCGAACAATTTTCTTGGACTGAGGTAGCCACACTCTATAGCCAAATTCACCCTCATCACCATAGCCCATGAAAATGCCTTTGGTGGATTTCGGGTCCAGTTTATTCCTTAGTTCATTTCTAACATGCACAAAAGCATCATAGCCAAATATTCGTAAATGGTCATATGAGGTTGGTTTGCCAGACCAAACCTCCTCAGGAATGCCATTATTTAGGGACCTGTTTGCAGAGCGGTTGCAAATGTGAACCGCGGTTTTAAGTGCCTCTCCCCAAAATTCATGAGGGAGATTAGCAGTGGACAACATGCACCGCACTCTCTCACATAGAGTCCTATTGTATCTTTCAGCCACACCATTTGAAGAAGGGCTGTAAGGGGCTGTAAGCTCCCTCTTGATCCCATGCAAGTCACAAAAGGACTTAAATTCATTAGACGTGAACTCACCCCCATTATCAGTTCTCAAGCATTTCAACTTTCTACCTGTCTGAGTGGTCACGAATGCATGAAATGTTTTAAAAACAGCAAACACTTCACTTTTCTTTTTCAACAAATAAACCCAAATCTTCCTGGAACAATTATCAATAAAAGAGGCAAAGTATGCAGCACCACCCAATGATTTCAAAGGCATGCTACATACATCAGAATGCACCAAGTCCAATACATTTGACTTACGGGAGACACCAGAGTAAAAGGAATTTATTTGCTTTCCAAACTAACAGTCATTACAAAAATCAAGTTTAGAGACTTTTCCATCAACCCTCTTCAAAGAGTTAAGAACATCAAGTTCTTTCTGGCTCATATGGCCTAATCTCTTATGCCATAACTCCAAATGACAGCCAATTTCAGCAACTGTAAGAAACTTGCCATTCAAAGCTTTACAGTGCAGACAATACAAAGTGCCCTTCTTGGTTCCTTTAGCAATCAGCATGGAACCCCTTTTTAATTTCCATAAACCACCACCAAACAGTGTGGTGTAACCATGCAAGTCAAGCTGTCCAACAGATAGTAAACTCTTCTTGATGCCAGGCACATATCTGACATCTTTCAACACAAGTTCTTGCCCATTATCCAAAGACAAGTGTATGGTGCCAATCCCATCAATGCTGCAAGCATGATTATTTCCAAGGTAAACCTTGCCATAACAGCCTGCATCAAAAGTAGCAAAACACTCCAAGCATGGAGTCACATGGAAAGAGGCACCAGAGTCTACAATCCAAGTCTGAGTGACACAATCATCAACTGACAAAAGTGCATCAATCACATCAGCCTTGGTGATCTGCATATCCTGCATGTGACATACAAGGGCATCATAATCCACTGCACATAATACATCAGCCTCTACATCTGAGAGCTCCTCTATGGCAACACTGGAGGCCACATTGGCCTTTTCCTTGCCTTTACCTGCCTCAGATATATTTCTCTTTCTTCTTTTTTCTACTGCATTCTTCTTTCTCTCTTGTTCCTTCTTGTAATACCTGCAATCAGGCTTCTCGTGGCCCTTCCGACCACACTGATAGCATGTAACATCACTCTTTTCTTTTCCTTTGCTCTTGCTCTTGCTTCTCTGTCCAGCATTTGCATTTTTCTTTTCAGCCTTGCCTCTAACATTATAAGTTCATCAAATCTGGGAAAAGCCCCAAATTTCCAAGTTCAAATTTGACCAAATCTGAGAACTGTGCTTGTACGCGCGAACTCCCGTCAGTGGCAAAAGGGTTGCTTGCAATAAACCTTAGAGAAATTTCTGGAAGAAATAATGTGTCGAATCACCCCGTCACCAGCCGTCGACTATCGTGCTGCCCGTCAGATGCCACGCAGCTTGCGTAAGCTATCGCCTACAATCGTTGACCTGCGCCTGATGCCACCCAGCCTGTCCAGCCTGCGCTTGATAAAAAAACGACCTGTCCGCTCGTGACCTGTTTGACTGTCACCTGATAAAAAAACGACCTGTCGTGGCTGCTCGTGACCTTTTTGACTGTCGCCTAATAAAAAAACGACTTGTCCTGCCTGCCAGGTCAAAAACGACCTGTCCCTGCCTGCCAGGTCGAAAATGACCTGTCCTGTCTGCCAGGTCAAAAATGACCTGTTGCCTGTCTATCAGGCTGTCGCTTGCACAAAACGTGACCTGCAACAGTGTCGCCTGACTGTCCAGCACATACACGTGCCTGGAAACAGTGACGACCTGACCTGTATGAGTGACGACTTACTGATTTCTTGCGAGCAACGAGTTGGTGTTGTCTCACACGGACTTCGAGGAGCGCGAGCACCTTAACCTCAGCTCTGATACCAGTTGTTGGAGTGCGCGGGTAGCGGAACCGTGAAGATTTACAGCAGAGGAAGTGAACAGGTGAGTGAGAGTGAGAGTAAGAGTAAGAGTAACGAACAGATTTGGGTGTACCAACAATGTGTTGGTACACAAAGAATAAAATGTATTTATACTTAGGGTCCGTAAGGGTGCATTCACATGTACAACATAACAATACACGTGTAAAATACACGGAGGTGAATAAAGGACCTTTACATCCCAACAGTTTGGGCTCATCCCTCACCGAGGGCCTGTTAATCTCCTCCATCACCAGTTTCGCCAAATCATAAGACTCTAAAATGGCCAACATCATCACCCGCCAGATGCATTAATTGTCACTATCAAGCTTTTGATCCGTTGGAAGAGCCGTAGGATAGGCACGTTCCTGTCCATGATCGTCTGGAACTCCAAATCAGTCTCTGAAGACATGTTAACCTGCAATACCTGCACAAACGAAAAAAACAGCCCTCTCTGACTGTGAAAACGCAGCCTTCTAGGACTGATTCCTCTGCTGCCCAAACCTTCTTCATCCGCCGGAGGCGATGAAAAGGTAAAATCTGCAATGGAAGGCCTCAAACGCAGCCTTCCTCACCTACGAACAGCAATAACCTGCAGCAAATTCACCGACCAGACTCCTTTCCCGCACGCCCACGCTCGCTTCAGCCCTGATCCGATGCGCAGCCCTCCCGCTCGCCCTCGAAACCTGGAAACACAGCCTTGTGTTGCGTTGAAATCTCCTCTTCAGATAGGTTCAGCCCTCAGTCAGTCCATCTTCACTGCTCTGCTACCATGTCAGAGTGCAGCGATGCAAAAGTGTAGGACAAAGACTGAGAGATAGTGAAACAGAGAGAAGAGAGAGAGAGAGAAAAGGAGACGGAGTAAACGCAGAAAATCTGTGGTGTAATATGTTGTATAAGAGTGCAAAAATACACAAGGGGTCAGAGGAAATATCTGCGTATGTCTTCGACTTGATGATCTCGATCTCCGTCAGCCCGAGCACAGTCTGTCTCAGCCAACAGATCTCAAGATCAGAATCTGAATAATGAATATTGGAGTGAGCCACGAAACCGGCTATAAATAGCCGAAAAATAGGAAATAATTGGAGCAGGTCGGCTGCATTAAATGTAACCGACTGCATTAAATCTGGCCGACTGTACCAGTAAATCTGGCCGACTGTACTAGTGCCCTGCCGTACTACTGACGTGGACTGCCGTACTGCTGACGCAGAGTTTGCTGTCCACCAACCTGCTGACGTGTAACCTGCTGTCTACTAACTGTCCAGGAAATGACTGTCTAACACAGCTGCACCCAAATCCTTCATAGAAAAGGCTGAATTCAGCTGCCTTTTCAATGCATTAATCTGGCTTTTATGCTTATAGGCAATAAGCATATCATCCACATAAAGTACAAGTATAATAAGGCTTCCATCATCAACCTTCTTAATATATAAGCAGTGATCTACACTACTCCTTTTAAAACCATGTGAGAGCATGAAGGCATCAAACTTTTTATACAATTGTCTAGGAGCCCGTTTCAAACCTAGACAATTGTATCAAACTTCATGAAGGCATCAAACTTTTTATACATGGAAAGGCTTACATACGAGATGCTCCTTTCCATGTATAACAAAGCCTTCGGGCTGTTTCATGTACAGCTCTTCTCCTAGATCACCATGTAGAAATGCAGTTCTAACATCCATTTGATCATGTTCAAGATCCATAGATGCTACAAAGGCAAATAACACTCGGAAGAGTGGTCATTTTGACAACATGAGAAAACACTTCCTGAAAATCAATGCCCTCCTTTTGTGTATAGCCCTTAGCCACAAGTCTCGCTTTGTATTTGGGTTTGCCATCCACACATTTGATTTTATAGACCCATTTGTTAGGAATGGCTTTTCTATCCTCAAAGGCTAAATGATAGAAGAGTTTTTCAAGCTTTGAATCCGACTTAGAGAAGCCTAAATGCCCATACTGTGGGAAGGGTTGGAAGAAGTACCCTCACCTCTGTCTAGGAGCGAAGGATGGATCATGGAGCTAAAACATTCGAGCCTTCCACCTCTACTCTAGCGGTTACCCACGAGTCAATGTTCCTTTATATTGTTGAGTTGAAGGAGCCTTCTTCCATGGTTGCCTCATCTTCTGAGAGGCCTTGGCTGGTTGATAGTAGAGTTACTAGTCCTACGACTCCATGAGATGATTTGTTGTAGGATCTATGTCCTTTTGAGGATTCAAACATTGTTGGTGACATTGTGTTGGTGCCTATTCGTGGTGTTGGGACTTTGCCTTTGTTTCTTAATCGTGCGTTGAGATAACTTTCATAGATCTTTTATGTTCCGGACTTGGGCTTTCCCCTTTTGTTAGTTTATGGCCTTACTAGGCTTGGTACATGGGTTGTCTTGATTGAGTAGGCTGTTTGTATTGAGGATTCTTCTACAGGGATTGTTATCGTGATAGGTTGGCAGGAGAGTAGGCTTTATAGGCTTCATTCTCCTTTTCTTATGTAGGGTCCTATAAGGTTGTTATCTATTGCTACACCCCATCCTGCTTGACCATCTATTCCAAAAGTTCCTTCCTATTCCCCACCCTCTTCTTCAGTGGTTCCCTTGTACCCCCATTCCTTTCAGAGGAGGATGATCTTGGTGATGTGGCTTCGGATTTCGTGGCTCCTAGTGTTGTAGAGGAGGTTTCCCAGGATCGTGAAGAGCTTCTTCATCAGTAGTCTTGGTAGTCTTCATTGATTGACTTCATCGACCTTGGCATTTCTCTTGCCACCCCAGGATCCGTTTCTTCCTTGGCCTGTTGAGATATCGAGCTCCACTCGTGATATGCTAGGGTGACCGTTGTGCATTTATGTCACCGACGTGTCAGTTGCAGATGCGGTTGGTACACTGCCCATGAATAATAGCTACATGACAGCTATCCTTATCTACTTGTGCGATGTATTTCATGTCCTGAATATCACCAAGAATCTAGTTTCTGTTGGTTAAATGGTTGAGCAGGGCTTGCAAGTCAGATTTAATCCTCATGGATGCTTTGTTGAGGATATGAAAAATAAAGGTCGCTTGATAGCAAAAGGAAAGAAGAAGGGCAGAATGTTTACGTTGGATGCAGAAATGTTTGAATTGAGTGCAGCAATGTTTGCACATGGGACCGGTGTAGTTGCAGATATTGATATCTGGCATAAACGCATTGGTCATGTTAATGTACAGCGACTTAAATCAATGCAGGCCCAAAATATTGTTGCAGAATTGCCTAAATTCAAGGTTACAGAAATGCATAAGATATGTGAAGCTTGCCAATTTGGAAAACAGGCAAGGAAACCATTTCCTAGACATGTTCAAGAGAGTAAGAAGCCATTGGAATTAATCCACTCTGATGTGTGGACTACTAAAGCTGCATCTCTTGGAGGTTGTCATTATTTTGTCAGTTTTATTGATGACTATAGCAGAAAAGTTTGGGTGTATTTTATGAAAAAGAAAAGTGAAGTTTTTGGGCATTTCAAAACTCTTAAAGCTATGGTTGAAAAAGAAACATGCTTGCAAATAAAATGCCTAAGGTCAGATGGAGGGGGAGAGTACCTCTCAAATGAGTTTGCAAGGTTCCTGCAGGAGCATGGCATAAAGCAGCAATATTCATGCAGTCATACCCCACGACAAAATGGAATTGCAGAAAGGAAAAACATGTATATTAGAGAGGTATCTCGTGCCATGCTCAACGAAAAAGACTTGTCAGATTTTTACTGGGCTAAAGCAGTTGCTACGGCAGTTTATATAATGAACAGGACTCCCACTGCAGCAATACATGGGATGACTCCAGAGGAGAGGTATACTGGTAGGAAACCAGATATTTCTCATTTGAAAATTTTTGGTTGCATTGCCTATGTACATGTGTCAGATGAGTTGAGATCCAAGTTGGATCCAAAAGCTGAGAAGTGCATCTTTATTGGTTACTCTCTGCAGCAAAAAGGGTATAGATGCTATAACCCTTCTACTCGTAAGTTTACAGTGAGCAGAGATGTTTTTGATGAGATGAGTAGATGGTATAAACTAGTAAATGTGATTGATGATGTAGATGCACAAAATGATAATGCTGCATAGAATTCACAGCAGCAGCCACAAAATATTAGTGGACTTGGAGGGTCCTCTAGCAGTGGTTCACATTCTTCGCCATGGACAGACAGATTGAGATCAGGAGAATCTTCTCAAAGTAATGGAGATAGTGGTATTCAGGTATCACGAAAAGGAAAAGAGAAGGTAGATCAGCCCATGTTTGATGTGAATGCAGGTCACTCTTATGTGGATGGTGAATCTAGTGGCTCAGAACAGAGCATTGATGATGAGTTGGGTATTCCTTCTATTGTTACACTTGGAGTAAGGAAGACCAGGGATGTTTTGAGAGCACCTGGGAGTGAACCTACTTTGCGCAGGTCTACCCGAGCTAGGTATCCTGTGGATAGGCTGAAATATGATGGATTTGCAGCCATTCACTATGCATATATGGTCAAAGTGATACAGGAACCAGAACCCAATTCTTTTGAGCAAGCCATGGGAAAAGAAAAATGGGAGAAAGCCATGGATGAAGAAATGAATGTCTTGGAAGCAAATGCTACATGGGAATCGGTACCTTTGCCTAAAGATAAGAATGCAATTGGCTGTAAGTGGGTTTATAAGGTGAAACACAATGCAGATGGTTCCGTGAATAGATACAAGGTAAGATTAGTAGTCAAGGGGTATGCACAAACATATGGCATTGATTATGAAGAAACATTCAGTCCGGTTGCAAGTATGGCAACTGTAAGAGCAGTCATTGCTATGGCTGCATCAAAGGAATGGTCTTTATATCAGATGGATGTAAAGAATGCCTTCTTGCATGGTGATTTGCAAGAAGAGGTATATATGGAGCAGCCACCAGGTTATGTGCATGCTGTTCATCCTGAGTTTGTTTGCAGGTTGAAGAAAGCATTGTATGTCTTGAAACAAGCATCTAGAGCATGGTCTGACAATATAGGACAGTATCTTGTCACTATTGGCTTTCAGATTTCCAAGGCAGATTTCTCACTTTATGTGAGAAAAACAAAGAAAGGTATTATGCTACTTGTCATTTATGTTGATGATTTGATTATGACAGGGGATAATGATGAAGATATTCTTCATGTGAAAATACTATTGAAGTAGAAGTTTGAGATGAAGAATTTGGGAGAGCTGCGTTATTTCTTGGGCATTGAGGTGATTAGATCACCAAGTGGGATACAGCTCTTGCAGAGGCAGTATGGATTGGACATACTGTCCAAATATGGGATGACAGATTGTAAGCCTATTTCAGTTCCTTTGGAGCAGAATGTGAAGCTGAGCGCAGATGTAGGTGAACTTCTGGAAGACCCTACTATGTACAGATGCATAGTAGGAAGTTTGATTTACATGACTATTATCAGGCCAGATTTGAGCTATGCTGTCGGATTGGTAAGTCAGTTTACGCAGGCTCCAAGGAAACCGCATTTGGATGCGGCTGGACGCATACTCAGGTATGTAAAGTCCACATTGCAGTATGGACTATTTTATGAGACTGGGGTTCAGATACAGTTGCATGGATACACTGATGCTGATTGGGCTGGTAGCATTTCTGATAGACGATGTATCAGTGGATATGTGTTCTCTTTTGGGAGTGCTGCAGTCACTTGGAGCAGCAAGAAACAGCCTACAGTTGCCTTGTTCAGCACAGAGGCTGAGTACAGGGGTGCAGCAATGGTTGCATGTGAGGTAGCTCGGTTGCATAAGCTACTTTATGATATGCATTAGCCTACAGATGGGCCAGTTGTCATTTATTGTGACAACACGAGTAGTATACACTTGGCAAATAACCCAGTCTATCATGCTAGAACAAAGCACATTGAGGTGCATTATTACTATGTGTGGGAGAGGGTTTTACTAGGTCTTATTGATCTAGTTTATGTCAGCACAGAGGATCAGGTAGCTGATATATTTACGAAGGCATTGGGTGTAGAGAAGCTGCGCAAGTTTAGAGACCTGCTTGGTGTGCAGGAACACCGCCCATGAATAATAGCTAGATGACAGCTATCCTTATCTACTCTAGTTCGTGGCTCAGTTAGTATGCCACCTTAGTTAGTTGAGTTTGGTTTGAGACCCATATATAGGGATCTTCTATTTCTATGTACTAGAGTTCTTTTGGCTTACACAACTAAGAAGAGGAAAATTGTTTTCAGCCTCCACCTTTGTGTGTATTCCCCCATTGTGCAAGCAAGAAAGCTACAAGTGAGACTCCTTCCTTCTCTCCCAAAATCTTGACATGGCCTTTCACCACATCTAGGATTTGAGAGGGGGTATTAGTAGTCATGATTGTTATGCCTTGTCATCTCTTACTTATGAGTCTTGGTCTGAGTGAGATGAGGACTTTAGGAGCTTTAATGTGTTGGTCACTCGTTTTGATGGAGGAGGTAGCTCATTCTAGAGCAGTCAATTTATTGCCTTTCAGTGCATTTTCTCCTCTAGCCGAGATTTTATGTGCATTTTCTAGGCAATTTTTGCATATGTCATAGTCTGTCTCACGTGTCAGACATTTTTACCAGCATTAAATGCTGGTTGGCTACTTTTTTGGCCTAGATTGTTGGTCAACCAGTTTTGGGTTATCTTTTCCCACTGAGTTGGCAGATCATCTTCCTTCTTCCTTGGCAGGTGCACACTCCGACTTCGTCATCTTGCTCCGTCTTCGGTGCTGCTATCATCACTAGCTTGATCGAGTGCCCTCATTGATTTTGTGGGCTGCATGCAGGGACTGATTAGTCCTTCTGTATTCAACATTCTTTCCTTGTTTAGTGCAGATTTCTTTTATCTTTTCTTGCAGTCTCTCTTTGTTTCTTTGTCTTGGTGTTTGTGTTCCCTTCCATTGTGTGCTCTCACAGTATGTAACAAGTGCGGGATCAGGTTGGGGTTTCAACCTTGCACAATATTCCATATATTTTGGGAGTCAAGAACATGCCTTATGAGATTGGACCAAGTAGTGAAGTTGAACCTATTAAAACGAGTCTTGTTAGTAAAGTCATGTTTGATTGATGAGGAAGAAGAACCATGAGGTGTCTAATAAGTGGAATAAGAAGGATAAGGTGGGGGAGGGGGATAAGTAGGAGAGAGAGGAGGTTGGTAGGCAGAGATAGGTTGGAAGTGTCCAATGGGCACTAATTGATGTGGAGGCATTGGAACATGAATGTTTCCATAGGGTGTCGGTGGAGATGGAGGCATTGGGACATGTAGGCCCTGTCCAAATGTCAATTGGGACACAATAAAATGACCAAGAAGGCCCCCTAGGTATTGCCGTAGAAGTAAACTGGGAAACAAATTGATCCACACTTGGTAATGGCTGTGGTGGCATTCCTAGGGCGTGATAATCCTAAAAGTGTGTGGACAGGAGGACGAGGCTCCATCATGGATACACCACCTGGCTAAGGGAAAGAAGTAGACCTAGAGACCCAGTGTGGTGTGTGATGACATGTTAGAGGCACTTATGGAGATGGAAAGGAAGATGCAGCGGAAGTAGAGGGGGGGATGAATGGGAGATTAAATGGATTGGTTGATGCAGTTCTTGGAAAAGATTTTGGTTTCTTTTGTCCATTAAATGCATTGAATGAAAATAAAGATGGTTCACCTACTTTAAAATGACCTTGAGAAAGAACAATTGAAGGAAAAGAAGTGAGGGAACTTATAGGTATTTGAATTAATCTTTTGTACTCATCACCCTTCTTAGAGTTAATGAATGAAATTCTATCTTCTTTTGGACTTATGAACCAATATCATGATTGCATAGTCCCTTCTTCATGAGAATCACCTACATCTTGCTGAAAAGAGGAAGTAGACTTAAAAGATGGAGAAGTGTAGTATTGTCTACTTGACATAGGAGTGAATGAAGGTAGAGATGTAAATGGCATAGATGAAAGAGGTAGAGATGGAGATAAAAGTGGTAATGAAATGAATGGTCTGAACTCTATGCTGGTTTCCACATCAAGATGTCCAGTCTTTTGTAGAGCTTCCAATGTTCCTGCAAAATCATTAGACCGATGCACTGAATCTAAAGGGGAAAACTTAGTGAAACTAGCCTTTTTTTCCGGAGAGGGTGGTAAAGCTTGATCAAGCACTTAACTATAGCAATTAATAAATTCAATAAAATTGAAATACAAACTTTACCATAACATTCTTGGACATTGGACACCTTGTTGGCCCCAAAATTGGCGCCCCTTGCAATATTTCTTCAATTTGTATTGCTATTGGGTGGAGTACAACTAAGATTTCTTAATCTCCTCCGTTGATCCAAAAGCCCCTTGCTGTCACAACCAATCAACAAGCCTTTCGGGCAAATTTCCCCTTGATTTGTGAGAGTGTGCCATGGAAGAAGGAACTCGAATAAAGAGGAAGAGAGAGAGACAATCTACAAGAGAAGAAGAAAAGAAACTAGCATTGAACAAGGAACAAGTGCTGAATACAGAAGGACTGATTAGTCCCTGCATGCAGCCCACAGTGTCAGTGAGGACACCAGATCAGGTTGATGATGATAGCAACACCAGAGATGGAGGAAGATGACGGAGTTGGAGTGTGCACTTACCAGAAGAAAGGAAGATGACTTGATGATAATGAAGTGTGGAGAGGGCAGGCTATAAATAGCCAATAATCCCCAAATCTGGCGGACCTGCCCCAAAAGGATGCCACAAAGCTGGCCGACCAGCATTTAATGCTGGTCTTGCTAGTAAAGATGCTAGAAAAATACATGTGGCACAGAAAAAATCCCAAAAGGCATGGACAATGTTCGACAAGCAATGACAACTCGCAAAATGCAAAAACTGCACAAGAAAAGCATACTATTGGAACTCGATAATTGGAGGAAATGCATAGAAATGCACACAAACATCCACTCTAGAATGAGTAGCCTCCCCCTATCAAAACACATGACAGACTTGTTAGAGCTCCAAAAGTCCTCGTTTGACTCAGATTGAGGCTCATTGGCGGGAGATGACAAGGCGTGACAAACATGACTACTAACATCCCCTCTTAGATCTTGGATATAGTGGAAGGCTAAGGAGCAAACGGATCTTGGGGTGGCAAGAGGAATGCCAATGTTGAGGAAGACCGTCGATGAAGACTGCCAATGAAAAAGATCCTCACGATCTTGGGAAATCCCCTTTGAAACACTCGGGGCTAGGAAATCCACAACTGCATCACCGAGTTTATCCCCATTTGAAGGGGATGGGGGTAAATGAGGGAACCAGTGGAGGAGAGGGTGGGGGGCAGGAAGGAACTTGTGGAAAGATGGTGCACAAGCGGGAACTTGTGTCGCAATAGACAACTGCCTGGGAGGACCCCGCATTAGAGAAGAAGAATGGAGCTTGTAAAGTCCACTCTCCTGCCAACCAATTGTGATAACAGCCCAACCCTTGAAGTAGAATTCTCAATACAAATGGCCAACTCGGTGAAGACAACTCAAGTACCAAGCCTAGTAAGGCCATAAACTAAGAGAAGTGGAAAGCCCAAGTCCGGAACATAAAGGGTGTGTGAGAGGGAGCTCGATGCATGGTTGGGAAATAAAGGCAAAGTGCCAATACCATAGATAGGCACCGAAACAATGTCACCAATAGTGACAACAAATCACCTCATGGGTTCATAGGACTAGATAGGCCTCTCAGAAGATGAGGCAACCACTGAAAAAGACTCCTCTAAGGCAACAATATGAAGGAACATTGACTCATGGGTAACCATCGGAGCAAAGGTAGAAGGGTTGAACATTTTAGCTCCATCCTTCACTCTCGGACGAAGATGAGGGTACTTCTTCCAATATTTCTCCTCTGAATGTGTCCCCTTCTCAGAGTATGGTCATGTAGGCTTCTCCAAGTCAGAGTCAGAGTGTGAAGAACTCTCGTCTTTTAGCCTTTGACTTCCCTTTCTTCTTCTTCCCTCCTCCTGAACTTGCAACAAAAGCTTTGGTGGAGGTGGATCCACATGGCTACCCAAACAAGTGAGGGAAGCTCCTCTTATAGAAGCTTCTCATGGGTCCTCGATGTAAGAAGGTTGGTATAGAAGACATCAAAGCGGGGATACTGCAGTTGAGTCAAAAGAATCATAGCCATATCCTCTGAAGAGATCATCTTGCTAAGGAACGCAAGCTCATTTTTCATGTCCTTCAACCTGTGGATATGATCCTTCATGGAAGCAGAATCATCAACGGTGAGCATTTGTAATTTCTTCTTGAGAGTAATCCGGTGGACTAATGTCTTTCTGACGGTACAAAGAAGCAATCGTTGTCCACACTTCCATTGCTTTCCGCAACGTGTGCACATGCACTAGGACAGAATCCTGTAAACTCATAAAAAGGAAAGATTGGGCTCTAGAGTTGAGCCGATCCCATAAGGCCGCATGATCTATTGATGATCCAACTATGGGATCCTCTTGTTAGTAGATATGTTAACTCATGTGTGAGTGTATGCATGCATTAAATGCTGGCCGACTTTATCATATCGAGGACAGATTTTTATCCTATTTATTCAAGTTTTTCCTCCTCAGTCAGTCAATCAGTCACTCACCATCACACTTGTGGATCTTTTGCTGGGGGAGAGGAGCCGATGCTAGTGCCCGCACAGCTAGTGACTCACTGTTGTATGTGATTGTCTCGTGTTGGATATATGGATTCCATTTCCTGAGCATACATCTGAGTTCTCATCTATATTGTATTCTTTAGTGTTCCTTCTTTCCTTCCTCTTTTGTCTTGTGTTTAGTAGTTTATTTCAGCATATGTTTATGCTTCCACTGTTGCATCCACTTTTGACACCTCCATTGGACAAGGAATAGGGTGGGTAACAAATTTCCAAAGATCGAAGGTATCAGGAATAGACTCCACTTTACACGACCAAAGTGAGTAGTTGGAACCATCAAGCTTGTTCTCTTTGGGTAAAGAAGGGAGGACTTGCATTTGTATAGAGGGTGCCATGGAAGGCATATGAAGGCCAGTAGAAGGGGCCTTTTGTGGAACATGGAGAGAGCAGGGAGGGCATGGTTCTTGAAGGAGCGAAGTTAGATTCTGTTTTGTTTGCTTGGTAGTTGGCTTCTCTAGGGATTTCTATAGCCTTTACTTGCTTTTCCATCGATTGTTTTTAGTGATGTGCTAGACCCTCATGTGGCTATGTATGTTTTGATGCAATTTTTACTTTCACAGTAATTATTAGCAATCTAGTCCTTGTTTTGTTGAGAACGCTGTTCCGAGCTGAGAGTGAAGGTGCAGAGAGTTAAGAGTAGTAGAGTGAGAGAGTGAGCACGACACTTAATATTCAAAACCACATTTTAGGTTTTGAATATATATAAAGTACAATAAGTGAGAGGGTGCGTTCACACTTGAACACGGTAAAAGACACGGTGAGTATTTATTCCCAACAACTTTCCACCTAAATGCAACGTGCTTGAAGGTAGAGAAAAGAATCAACTAAGTCTATGCATGTACAAAGTTGAAAGATACATATACTATCCAACCCCCATCATCTGGCGGCAATGAGCAAACTGCTTGATTGGAAGACCCTTCGTAAGAAGGTCTACAGGATTATCATCTCTATGTACCTTGACAAGCTCAATGCCTTTGCTGTCAAGTACATCCTTGATAAAGTGGTAGCCACATATTCTGCCTTTGTAGTAGACAGTGCAACACACTTTTGCAACCTAGATATCCAAGAGATTGCTCCTCCTGTGAACATAAACACATAGCCTGAAGTAGACTTCTTGCAGTCAGGATGGCCAGCATAGTTTGTATTCGTGAAACCGACAACAGATGACTTCTACTTACCAAAGCAGATACTCAAATCCTTTGTGCCCTTAAGGTATCCCATGATACCCTTCACTGCTTCCTAGTGGTTTTTGCCAGGATATGCAATGTATCTGCTAACCACTCCCACCGCAAATGCAATGTCAGGATGTGTAGCAAACATAGCATACATCAAGCTACCAACAGCTGAAGCATAGGGTATCTTGGCCATTTCAGCCTTTCCATCATCTAATGTAGAGCTGTCATCTGCATATGGAGGCAATGGTACACTGCGACCCTTCCCAAACTTTGCAGAACTTTTGTAATATACTTCTGCTGTGACAGATAAAGAAGACCTTTTGATCTGTCTCTGAGTATACGCAGGCCAAGAATGTGATTTGCCTCACCAAGATCTTTTATATCAAAGCTATTGTGTAGACTTTGCTTCAAGGATTCCCAAGGCACGAACATCCTTGCCTGTAATTAGCATGTCATCCACATACAAAACCAAGAGAATAAGGCTGCCTTGTGCTGCCTGCTTGGTATATAAGCAATGATCAACTTGAGAACGATGAAATCCCTGAGATTGCATGAATGTATTAAATTTGTGATACCATTCTTGTGGTGCGTGCTTCAGCCCATACAGACTTTTGTTGAGTTTACATACCATGTGCTCTTTCCCTTTGCAACAAAACCGTCAGGCTGCTGCATTTAGATTTCCTCATGCAGATCACCATGTAAGAATGTGGTTTTTACATCCATTTGTATGAGTTCCATGTCCTCAGATGCAACCAAGCCCAAGATGGTTCGCAAAGTAGTCATTTTGACTTCAGGAGAAAAGATTTCATCAAAATCAATTTCATGTTCTTGCTTGTACCCTTTAACAACCAAGCGTGCCTTGTACTTTGGCAAAGAACCAGAAGCGACTTTTATTTTGTAAACCTATTTGCAAGGTAGCACTTTTTTTCCTTTTGGTAAATGCACCAAATCCCAAGTGCCATTCTTCATAAGAGATTCCATTTATGATAGAATTGCTTTTTGCCATTTTTTACTATCCTATCTGTCCATTGCTTCTTGGAAGCATGACGGTTCACCACAATCTGTTAACATGACATATTCAGCCACATAGTTTACTCCAAGAACAAATCTATTTGGTTGTTTTTGCACTTTGGTCGACCTATGGACCCAGTGGTCAATATTTGCTGGCTGTTCAGCCTGCAAATTTGCATTAACAGCTTGTTGTTCTGCAGGTGCAGCTTGCTGTATAGCTGGTTCAGGTTGTTCCAAGTGCACATGTTCTTACTGAATTTGTGGGACATCATGGGCAAGATCCTACTGACCATTTACAACATCATTCCCTACATTTTTAGGGACATTTTCAGTAGGTATTTGCTGCTGTCTAACGGGCATTCTTTACTGTCCTACTGGTACATCCTCCCGGAATACAACTCTTCTGACCTCCTCTGTTCTTTTGGGCTGTTTGTGCATGCGATCTTCCCGAAAGATGACATCATTGTTGCATACTACTTTTCTTTTCTTGGAATCCCATAATCTATACCCCATTTCACCTTCATCACCATATCCTAGGAAAATATATTTATAGGACTGGCTCAAGTTTGCTGCATTCTTCCTTACGTATGTGCACAAATGTCTCGCAGCCAAACACTTTCAAGTGTGCATACGAAGGTGGCTTGCTCGACTGCTCTACTTGGGTAACTCCCCTCTCCAAAGACGTGTTTGGTGACCAATTAATCAAGTGTACGGCTGTCATAATAGCCTCTACGCTAAAATCACGGGGTAAAGCAACATGTGACAGCATTGTATGGACCTTGTCTTGAATGGTCCTATTCATATGCTCTGCAATACCAATTTTGGGGTGGATCATGAGGAACAGTAAGCTCCCTTTTAATCCCTTTGTTGTTACAAAAGTCTTAAAAGCTTTGGACACATATTGCCCACCATTGTCAGAGCGAAGGCATTTTAACGTCTCGCTAGTCTGATTTTCAGCAAGTGCTAGGAATTTTTTAAATTTATCCAAGGCATCATCTTTGCAACAGATTGGATAAACCCATACTTTGCGTGTTGCATCATTAACAAAGGTAATAAAATAGTTCTTCCCCCCTAGAGATAATCCTGGCATTTGACATACATCTAAATGTACTAACTCTAAGGGTGAACACTTTAGAGAGAGATTTTTTGTGTGATGTTTGAACATGTTTACCATAAATACAATGATCACTCTGTTCAAAATCAACATATCTCAAAGACGATAAATAACCCATACGAGAGAGCACTTTCATTCTAGATTGACTCATGTGTCCCAACCGGCTATGCCACAAAGAAACACTTGGCTGCTCAGTTATGGCGACAACATGGTCATGCACACTAGATACATACAAAGGATATAAAGTATCACTTTTGGACCCCTTGGTAACAATGCGGGAACCGTTACATATTTTCCATTTGCTATTCCCAAAGGTAGTGTAATAGCCTTCATCATCTAGTTGCCCTGTGCTTATCAAACTCTTCTTGAGCTGAGGTACATGTCTCATATTATGCAAAACAAACACGGAGCCATGTTGAAATTCCAGTTTCACATTGCCAATGCTTGCAATTTTACATGCATAGTTATCTCCCAAGTGGACAACACCACGTACAACACCATTGTAGTTAGAGAACCACTCATGATGTGGTGTGACATGAAAAGACACACTTGAATCAAGTACCCAAGTGTGAATATCATCCTCAGAATCTGCAATCAATGCATGTGCATCCAAAGAAGACGCAAGAAGTACATCACTATCATTGTCATTGCCATGAGTGACTACATTAATGTATTCTATTTTCACATTGCTCTTTTTGGTAGGTGGGCTTTCCTTGTTTTCACCCTTGTTGGCTTCATTGTTTTTTCCGTTATTAAAGAACTCTCCACATCAGAGTATAACTGCTGAACATTCAAATTGCTCAAAGCTGTCTTGAAAGTATTCCAACTTTCAAGTAAAGTACATAGCAAGAAGGTAGCTTTGAACTCTTCATCAATATGAAAATCCAAAGCAATCAGCTAACTGAAAATTGAGTTAAACTCATTCAAATGTACAGACATGGCTGTACCCTCTTTCATGCGAAAGTCTGTCAGTTTTTTTAGCCAATAAACCTTGCTGGCTGCACTTTTCTGAGAATACAATTCTTCAAGTTTTTGCCGCATTGCATATGCTGAATTCATCTTCTCAATGTTGAAGAGCAAGTTTTCTGATACTCAGAGCTCAATGGTAGAGCAAGCAAGCTTGTCCAAGTCATCCCACTCGTCTTGTTCTATGTCTGCTGGTTTGATTCTTTTTGTTTTGATTGGCTTTACATGTTTCTTCTACACCAAGACATTATAGCATTGTTTTTACCAAATTGCAAAATTATGGGTACCCTCGAGCTTCTTAATGTGCAAAAGATTACTGCTGTCATTGTTTCCAGCCATAATTTGCAGTCCCAAATTGACTTACTAGAACTAGTCACCAAAGGCAAGCCCAAATATGACACAAGTGGCCACCATGCATAAGAATACCAACCAACAATGAAAATCCCAAGATTGCAGAAATTTCAGAACTGCAACTGAATTTTCAGAATTAAAAAATGTCGTTTGCTGCACTTCTCAAGCAATTTTTGAGACAATTAGAATTCTTGAGACAATTGCATCAATTTAAGTACCCATGTGCATATACCAAGAATTCTTGCACAAATTGATAAAATTCTGCAAAAGCCCCAAATTTATCGGGTCCAGCGTGCTCAAATTTCACTGAAAATTGAAGAAATTTCATTGAAATGTAAAAAGCTCCAAAATTTCACGGGCAAATGTGCACCGGTTTTGCAAATTTTGAGTCAAATTGTCCACTTTTGCATTATAGGTCCCAAATTTGGAAAAACCCCCAAATTTTCAAGTCAGGCTTGCACACTGTGTGTGTGTGCGCAAACACCCAGTTGTGGAGGAGGATAAAATTGAAATGAATTAAAAAAAAAAAAAAGACAGCGTTGACTGTTGGATATGATTGGTGACCCGCTTGGCCTTAGGTCACCACCTACTCGTCGGAGTACCGTCGCTGAGCCCATCTCTTCCGTGCTGCTTGTCCGCACTGAACTTGTCGCCGTGTTGCTTGGGCCTAGTTGCGTCACGCATGTTGAGCTTGGTCACGTGTGCATTGGCTTGTCACGTGCAGGTTTTGTTTGGCCTTCGTCAACCTATTGCGTGTTTGCGGTGCAGTCCGTTCCTTACTCGCTACACCTGCTGGTCCATCTACCTCTCTTGCACTTGTTGAACACTAACGATTGGTACCTGAAGCTCCTGCTCACTTGTCACACGGCCTGACGACTGTCACTAGCTTCGGGAAGCGTGCACAGCCTGTGTGCTCTGATACAAGTTTGTTGAGAAGGGTGTTCCGAGTGCAAAGAGTTGAGAGCAGTAGAGTGAGAGAGTGAGCATGACACTTGATGTTCGGCACAAAGACTAGTGCACCACATTTTAGGTTTTGAATATATATAAAGTACAACAAGTGAAAGGGTGTGTTCACACCTGAACACGGTAAAAGGCATGGCGAGCCTTTATTCTCAACATGTTTTTCATCTATCACAGGTTGTTTTCTCCCTTTGTGTCTCTTTTGAACCTCTTTGTCACACAAGATCAATAGTGTGAGTACTTTTTCTAGAATTTTAGGATAAGTGAGTTTGTCCGCAAACAAACTTGTGCCCTTCTCAACCAACATGTTCAATTCATAATTCAAGTGCCCTAAGTGCAACTTGTGCTTGGACCGAGATCTCCCATTTTTCAATCAATAGTGTGTCATGCACAAGTAACATGTTAGAACAATACTTTATGGTCCCTTTCCTCAGTTCTATGTGTAGTATTCCCTCCATTTGAGTATGGCTTCCTATGTTTCTTCCATTGCACCTTGGTGCTCCTAAATGTAATGCAATCTCTCTAAAGCCAATGAAAAAGCCAATGAAGCGTGTCGAGGCAATGAGGAATGGTTAGTGCAATGTTAGAGATGTGAATGTGGCCTAGTGTGAGGGTGCACAATAGAAGAAGGAACTTGAACACAGAGGAAGAGATAGAGACAATTTGCAAGATAAGAAGAAAATAAACTTTCATTGAACAAGGAAAAAGTGGTGAATATAGAAGGACTAATCAGTCCCTACACGTAGCCCACAGTGTCAGTGAGGGCACTAGATCAGGTTGATGATGATGGTACCAGCGGAGACGGAGGAAGATGACAGAATCGGAGTGTGCACGTGCGAAAAGAAAGGAAGATGACTTGGTGGCAATGAAGTGTGGAGAGACGCAGGCTATAAATAGCCAATAATGTTAGCAGTCATGTTTTTCATGCCTTGTCATCTCTTGCCTGTGAGCCTTAGTCTGAGTCAGACGAGGACATTAGGAGCTCTGACATGTCTGTCATGAATCGGCTCAATTCTAGAGCCCGATCTTTCCTCTTTCTGAGTTTGCGGGATTCTGTCCTTGTTCATGTTCACAGGTTGAAGACTGCAGCGGACGTGTGGAGAAAGCTTGCGTCTCTCTATCAACAGAAGACGTTTGTCCACCGGATATCTCTCGAAAAGAAGTTGCGGATGCTCGCTATTGATGATAGTCCTTCCATGAAGGACCACATCAACAGATTACAGGATATGAGGGATGAGCTTGCATCTCTTGGTCGGACGATATCTTCTGAAGACATGGCTATGATTCTTTTGACTCAGCTGCCATCGCCTCGGTTTGATGTCTTCTACACCAGCCTTCTTACATCGAGGACCCGTGCCCAGCTTCTATGGGAGGAGCTATCCCTGCTTGTCTTGGAGCATGACAAGCGACTCAGAGAGGTCAGTGCTAGTGGATCCGACTCCACTAGAGCCTTTGTTGCAGGTTCGAGAGGACAGAAGAAGAAGAAGAAGTCAAAGGCTAAGCAGAAGGACAGTTCTTCAGGCTCTGACACAGATTCAGAGAGACCGAAGTGCCCACACTATGGGAAAGGGACACATCCCGAGGAGAAATGCTGGAAGAAGTACCCTCACCTTCGTCCAGGAGCGACGGGTGGATCTACATCGGAGCCTTCTTCTACCTCTATACTAGCTGTTACCCATGAGTTAGTGTTCCTTCATATCCATGCTTTGGAGGAGGATCCTTCTTCCTTGGCTGCAGTGTCTTCTGCGCAGCCTTGGTTAATGGACAGTGGTGCTTCTAGTCATATGGCTCCCCGAGGTGATTTGTTACAGGATCTCCGTCCATCAGAGGGTTCAGTCACTGTTGGTGACCTTTTATCGGTGCCTATTAGTGGTGTTGGCACATTGCCTTTGTTTACCGACCGACCTTTGAGCTCCTTCTCACAGGCCCTATATGTTCCGGATTTGGGCCTTTCCCTCCTCTCAGTTTATGGCCTTACGAGGCTTGGCACACGAGTGATCTTCACCGAGCATGCCGTTGTTATTGAGGATTCTTCTACAGGAGCTGTCTTATCTACAGGTTGGCAGGAGAGCGGGCTTTACAGGCTCCATTCCCCTTCTTTGATGTAGGGTCCTCCGAGGCAGTCTATTGCTACACCTGTTCCCGCTTGTGCACCTTCTATTTCACAGGTTCCTTCCCATCCCCCACCTTCTCCTCCGGTGGTTCCCTCGTATCCCCCATCCCTTTCAGAGGGGGACGATCTTGGTGATGTGACTGTGGATTCCCTGGCCCCTAGTGTTTTAGAGGGGGATTCCCAGGATCATGAGAAGCTCCTTCAGCGGCAATCGACCTCGACGGACTTCATCGACATTGGCATTCCTCTTGCCACCCCAGGATCCGTTTCTCCCTTGACCTTGAGCCACATCCAGGATCTGAGAGGGGGTGTTAGCAGTCATGTTTGTCATGCCTTGTCATCTCCTGCCTGTGAGCCTAAGTCTGAGTCAGACGAGGACATTAGGAGCTCTGACATGTCTGTCATGTGTTATGATGGGGGAGGCTAGTCACTCTCGACTGGCTATCTTAGGTTGTGTATTTCTTTTTGGCCTCTTTTAGTGGGCAGCCACTGGCTGCCCGCCGGCCACTTTTTGGTCACTGTTGTGGGGTGCCCATTTTAGGGTTTGCGCCCATTTTAGGGTTAGGGTTAGGGTTTGTCCGTTGCCTATTTATAGGCAGCCCCCCTCCCCACTTGGTCACTTGTCTTCTTGCAGATTCCGACACTCCTCCCCCGTGGTGGTGCTGCCATCATCATCAGCTTGATCTGGTGCCCTCACTGATGCTTCGGGCTGCGTGCAGGGACTGATCAGTCCATTTCAGTGTATTCAGCATTCATTTCAGTTAGTGCAGATTTCTCTTCCTTTTTTTCTGCTTTCTCTCTCTCTCTCTCTCCCTCCGTGTTCGTATTTCCTCTTCCGCAGCGCACTCTCACAAATAATCCCCAAATTTAGCTGACTTGCCTCAAAAGGATGCCAAAAAGCTGGCTGACCAGCATTTAATGTTGCTTATGTTGGTGAAAATGCTAGAGAAATATTGGTGGCATAGAAAAAATCCTGAAGGTTCATGGACTTGCCTCAGCAATCGATGGTGTGCTGCAGCTCCACTCAGCTTTGTGTGCTCACTTTTGGTGATGATACCATGTGAGAGCGTGTAACGGAAGAAGGAATTCAAACACAGTGTAAGAGAGTGAGATACAGGAGAAGAAGAAAAGAAATCTGCACTGAACAAGGAACAAATGTTGAATATAGGAGCAGGACTGATCAGTCCTTGCATGGAGCCCACAAGGTCAGCGAGTTTACGAGATTAGGTTGATGATGACGGCAACATCGGAGATGGAGGAAGATGAACGAATCGGAGTGTGCACCGTCCAGAAGAAATGAAGATGACTTGATGATAATGAAGTGTGGAGGGGGCAAGCTGTAAATAGCCAATTATCCCCAAATCTGGTGGACCTGCCCCAGAAGGATGCCAAAAAGTTGGCCAACCAGCATTTAATGCTGGTGATGCTAGCAAAAATGCTAGAAATACGCAGGTGGCATAGAAAATTTTTTGAAAGGCATGGACAATGTTCGATAGGCATGGATAGCTTGGGAAATACAGAAATTGCACAAGAAAAGCTCATTGGAACTCGACAACTGGAGGAAATGCATAGAAATGCACACAGATGACCACTCTAGAATGAGTAGCCTCCCCCATTAAAACACATGATAGACATGTCAAAGCTCCAAAAGTCCTCATTTGACTTAAACTGAGACTCATAGGCAGGAGATGACAAGGCATGACAAACATGGCTGCTAACTTGACCTTCACCGAGGACTTGTACAAATTGGACCCTTGATTGGCCAAATGCTGCTCCAAATCAAATGGGATGGGTTGACCTCTGAAATCCTTGGCAATTCCTTGAATTCTAGTTGTTGATTTCAGTGTACAATGCTTCTAATTGCTGGCATGGTTTTCAAGGTGGCTGCTAAACCCTAATTTTTATTGAGAACTAGGGTTCACAGTAGAAATTTCATTGCTGCCCACCAAATCTGGTGGAGAAACTCTTCAAATGGTTGAGAATTGCTGAGATAACCAGAGAATGGATTGGAGAAGGTGACGGATTGTTGAAGAGAGAGAAAATTCAGAGTTTTCACTGGGGAAAACCCTTAAATCTGCTTGCTGCTTTCGCCTGCTGCCTGGAGGCTCCAGAATGTTGTTGCCAGCCGTCCACTACTGTCACCAGCCCCGGAGAAGCACAAACTTCATGCCACTTGCCTTCTTGAGGGCTCAAATATTTGTCGCGTGTTGTAGATGGCTCTTTCCTACTCTAGAAACTGACCAACATCACCTCCTCTCTCTCCATTTCCCAAACATTTTGTATGTAACATTTTGGTCTCATAGGCCAACTTGGCCTTTTGTAGACGTTAATATAACTTTCTTCTTTCTTTCTTTCTCTCTCTCTCTCTCTCTGAGCTTGGATACACTGAATGCTACTTTCGCGTGCTGCCTGGAGCCTCCAAAGTGCTGTTGCAAGCCCTCCACTACAGCCACCAGCCCCTAGGAAGCACAAACTTCGTGTTGCCTGCCTTATTGAGGGCTTAGATATTTGTCACGTGCTGTAGATGGCTCTTTCTTGCTCTAGAAATTGACCAACAACACCTCCTCTCTCTCTCTCTGTGTCTCTCTCACTCACAGCTTGGATACACTGAATGGGGCTCCATTGCCCCCAAATGATCTTCTCCCCTATTGCATGGGTATTTTTGCTAAGCAGTAGTCTTCTAATCCCATTTTTCAGCAAATTTCAGCCAATTAATTAATTTTCAAAATTAATTAATTCTGAAAATCAATTACAATCCTTCTGACCCTACTGGAAATTAGATGTGTCCATCCATTTTTTAATTGGCAAGCTATTTGCAACCACAAGTGGTCCCTATCCTTAATTAACCCTTGGACAAGCACAAGTTAATTAATTAGTGCTTAGTTCCTAGTGTCACCACTAACACTTCTTGGCCAACTAATTGTCCCAGGGCCAAATTGACACCCAAAACCTAGTTGGTATAACTTGTCATAACTTTTACCTTTGATACCCACTGCTTCCTTAGGGCCTTGGACTGTTATCGTGAAATAATGGCCATGTGCATCAGCCTTATAACATTGCACATTTGATTATTAAATTAATCAAGTGTTACTAGCAAGAGCAAAGCATCTAAAAAATTTCATGTCCTTGTGACAGTCCTCCCCCTTGAAATCCCTACAGTCGTCCTCAATTTCATTGCAATGTGCCAAAAGCAAAGAGTAAAATGCATTGGAATTTCCATAAGGCATCACAGTCATCACAACATTGGCCACATGCAGCCGGAGAGCATCTCCTATAGGCTGGGTGGATATGGCGATAGTTTACAAGGGTTGGACCTCCACCATTGGAGGAGAGTGAAGGTTGGAAATAGATGCTAACAACAGAAGAGAGGTTGAGGATTGGTGGGCAGCATGTTTATTTATAGATGAGTGGATCCTCCCAAATTAGGGTTTGGCTTATGGGACGTAGACACTCTCTAGGACCATGCACCGTTTAATGAAACTTTGGGTAATTTACATGCCTTTTAAAGGGCTGTTTTAAATAGCTAATTAGTTCGTAATGCATTTTTTAGCTTAGCATTTTGTTGGAGAGAGAGAGAGAGAGAGAGAGAGAGAGAGAGAGAGAGAGAGAGAGAGAGAGAGAGAGAGAGAGATTAATGGCTCTGCAAGAGGCCAGAATGACATATGGGACCATAAGTTACAACCATTTGTATCATGATATAAGTGTGGGAAATAAACATTAATACAATAAAGAAATCTAGATGTAAATGCTAATAATAAAAGAAAACTAGCTAATAAGGTGAGGGAATACACATCATCTCAAGAAACCCCTCATTGGTGGCTGGACCATAGTCCCTCCTCCCATGAAGAGAAGACCCTAGATGGTCTAGCCCTAGTGCGAGCAATGATTTGCTATATTCTCTAGTGCATGTCTTCGATGCATGTGTTGGGCCCTAGGACATTTGGATTGGCCAAGTTGGACTGCACAATCAATCAGCGTTCCTCAGATCGATGTAGGTTGAGGTCATGTAAGGGGCTCCTCAGTATCCTTGTTAAGTGTAGATCAAGCCTTTGTCTAGGTGCTCCTTGTAAAGAAATTTGCGAGCTGCCTTTGAGTATGTACTCGCCATATTGGTGCTCCACCTCTAAGGATGGTCTCTCGTAATCCTCCTATCTCCAAGAGATAGAGGTCAAGGCATCTCTAGTCAATGTAATACATAATTCTCGATAGAGGCCCAAATCTGTCTCTCAAAAGACAATGAAAATAGCCTCATATCTCATAGTATGCCGGCCATTGATAAATATAGTACTTCTTTGTCTTGGTCTCTTATTGAAAAAATCCGGCACATACATTCTACTAGATGTATGGTTGCATATTTACTAGTCTCTATGAGGAGGTGCATATTGGGCCAATAGCACATCTAATCCCATGTGATAGGTGAGTATCCATGTATCTTAGACGTATAATAAAGCCATCCCTCGGTAGAAGGCCATCTTTGTCCCCATCTCCTCCATTTTTGTCGACCATGTCCTTCTAGTCTTTAGTTAAATAAGATCTTGCGAATATCTGAGTGACTCTAAGTAAGATTGTGCATTAAGGGAGTACTAAAAGGTGGGGAGTCTCTCCATGTTGAGACCATGTAGCTCAAACCATCATGTTGTTTGGGCATACTAGCATGATGTATCACCCTTTGTGACAAGTTGTTGTGAGGACTCAAGTGCTACTTGTGCATATGTGTGTCAAGGGAGTTTTCATAGATTGTGTATGAATGAGACCAATCTAGTGAGGGTCTCCACGAAAGTCGAGGGGACCCCTAGTTTGGTTTTGATTATCTCCCATCTCCTCCATTTTTATCGACCATGTCCTTCTAGTCTTTAGTTGAATAAGATCTTGCGAATGTCTGAGTGACTCAAAGTAAGATTGTGCATTAAGGGAGTACTAAAAGGTGGGGAGTCTCTTCATGTTGAGACCATGTAGCTTAGACCATCATGTTGTTTGGGCATACTAGCATGATGTATCACCCTTTGTGGCAAGTTGTTGTGAGGACTCAAGTGCTAGTTGTGCATATGTGTGTCAAGGGAGTTTTCATAGATTGTGTATGAATGAGACCCTCTAGGGACCTCTAGTTTGGTTTTGATTATCTCATGTGGGACCAATGCCTTACATTTGATCATCTCGGAAGTCATTGAAGCTAGTGGCCTGTCCATTGATTTCCATCCATCGTATGGGGGGCATGATGTGTTGTGATGGTCAAGACTAGGTCCGCACCATATAAGAGTGTGGATGTAACTAAAGTATCAAATAACCATAACTTTGTGTGAGGCTCTTGGAACTGTATGTATGAGCACTTCTTTTGTGTCCCTCCAGGTGGCTGCATATAAGAGTGTGGATGTAACTAAAGTATCAAATAGCCATTAATTTGTGTGAGGCTCTTGGAACTGTATGTATGAGCACTTCCTCTTTGTCCCTCCAAGTGGCTGCATATCCTTGTGCAAGTGTAGTCTCTGTTGGCTTTTTCAAAGAGAAAGTAGGTGTTGTAAATAAGACCCCCAAATATGTGTAAGAGTCCGATCTCTTCATCCATTGTGATGTAGTGTTAAACACCTTGACCTTGGTCTGTGAGGTTGATTGAGAGGCCACTATCCTATTCATTTGAGTATAGTACATCTAGATGTCTTTGTAGCCCTTGTGGGGAGTCGGTTATCAACACAATGCCATTTGCATACAGTAAGAGAGGTATCCAAGTGCTACTTAGTGGGGCCCTTCTATCTCTACATCTAAAAATGCACTTAGAGATTGCATCATCAATGTATAATCCAAAGAGTGTCGATGAGAGGGGGCATCTTGTTATAGCAGGATTGTCAGCTCATGCGAGAGTCTGTGCATGCCATAGAGGGCTGGCCACATTGTAGTTATTTTAGGCATTTATGTTGTGGTCATTTCATGTCATTTTGGCATTTATGATGCCAATTGGCCAGCATTAATGCTGGTTGGGCCAACCAGCATTTATTTGGGGCCTATTTTATGCCTCTATATGGTAGGGCTCCTCCTCATCATTCATCACTTGTAGATTTAGTGCATACCTTGGTGGAGAGAGAGAAGGCGATGCCAGTGCCCATGCAGCCATGAACTCATTATCGTACACAACTATCCTGTGTTTGGTATATGGATTCTATTTCCCAAATCTTCTTTTGAGTTCTCTTCTTTTCAATTGTTGTGGTCATTTCATGTCTTTTTTGGCATTTATGATGCTAGTCAATTTAGATCGCCCATGATCTGAGAGAGGGTGTTAGTAGGATTGTCAACTCATGCCATTTAGGGCTATGCACACTGCAGTTTTTTTAGGCATTTTTGTTGTGGTCATTTCATGCTTTTTTTAGCATTTATGATGCTAGTCAACCAACATTAATGCTAACCGACTTGGATTTGTTTGAGGTCTATTTTATGTCTTTATATAGTAAAGCTTCTCTGAAAAAAATAATAGGTATGCTCTGATACCATGTCAAAATAAGCGACGGTGTAGAGAGACAATAGAATTTGTGGGAGTAACATAGAGTGTGTATGGCAAACATTGAGAGAGAAGAGAAACTTTCTTCAAAAACACAAGAAGAACACGGTGATGATGCATTGAATGATGCTACGAGAAGAAAAGCTAATACAATAGAGCCAAAGCTCAAAAGATAACTGCAATGTCCTGTCTGAATTAGGCAGCAACACTTGTGGGAAATCTTCATAGTGAAGGGAGCAAAACGCAGTCGTTCGGGCAGTGGGCGATCGAAGTAATCACTAGAAGGTGAAATATAGTTGTCGAGGGAGCGGGGACTACAATCCTCTAATGCCGTCGAAGATGTGGAAGATGATCACCAGCTGTCGAGGGAGTGAAGGGTAGTCCTTTGATGCCGAGGAGTGACTTGGGGAATAAAACACAAATCCCAGAGTATTGGAGCTGTCAAAGGCATGAAGAGCAATCGAGGTGGTGACACTAAGTGGATAATGCTGATGTCAAATGATGGAGGATGAGTTGGCCTGCAAAAACGTAGGTCCCAGCAACCTATGTGACAGACAAGTAATGCCAAGTGGTGGAGTAAAAGACAGGCTGCAAAAATGTAGGTCCCAACAGCCCCTAAGATAGACAAGTGATGCCAGGTGATGGAGGAGGAGCTAGGCTACAAAAACACAGGTCCCTATAGCTCTTGTGATAGACGAGTGATGAAATCACTGATGCTCAATGATAAAGACTATCACTAAAGGCTAGGATGCTAACGCCAAGCTGGAGATGATGATGCGAGGCAAGGAGAAGACCTCCAGACTTAAAAATGCAGGTGAAGGTGGAGCGTGATGGAGAAGGGTGTTGATGCCAAGCAAATAATGGCGACGCCAGGTAGAAGATTCTTCAAATGCAAGGCTTGATGTTGTAATAAGGCACTTGAAGTAGAAGAGGAAGGGTGAAGGCAGCTCTACAAGCCATGAACTGCAATGTCCTCCTGAAGGGATGTGAGAGCAATGGAAGGGGTTGATGAGAGAAGTGAGGGGTGTGTGATGACGGACGAAGAAGGGTGAAGAATGACTGGAGAGTGGTAGGAGTGGTAAGAATAAATGAAGTGATTGCCTATCTATAGGCATAAGCTGTCTAGGGTGGGACACCATTGAAAAGTGGCCAAAATGTGGAGATCAGCTCTTTTTAGGCTGCTAGTGTGAAACCCTAAATGAAGTGTGTGAACTGAAGAAGTGGTTTCTCAACACCCCCTCTTAGGCCCAAAAAGGGATGAAGAAAGAGGAGCAAAGAGAGATACACGGAAAAAGAAGAGAATCTTGGAGATCCAAGATTGCCACCTAAAAGATAACTTGTAGTAAGGAACAATAGACAGGATGAACTATAGAACCTGGCTCCACCTTGGGAGAGAAGCCACTAGCTCCATAACTCCATGCTAGAAGAAATTTGAAGGCCTTGTTACCAAGTTGTGGTTGAACCTCCAAGGCTCTAATCTAGGCGGTCTTTGAAGATCTGAGGTATTAGGATGAGAAATAACTGCTCGAAGACAACCATCCCCAAAGTGTAAATGGTGGGTGACGAACTTCATGATGACTAGGTGCCCCCTGGAGGGGTGGAGGTGCAAGGGCCCCCTTTGAAGCCCAAGAAGAAGTGGAGGTGCAAGGGCCCCCTTTGAAGCCCAAGAAGAAGTAGGAGTCTCCTCGGAGGGAAAAATGAAGTACATCCCTCTCTTATGAGTCTCATGACACATGTACATTATATATGATATTATGATCATTGATGATAGTGTGACACCTGGGCCGTTGTGCCATGCCGATATTATATTTGTACTTGCAGTCTTGTAGTTGCCCTTTGGGCTATTTTGGCATGTTGCATTTTGCTTCAGTCTAGAGATTAGACTTGATATTTGTAGTCTTTTTTGGGGCAATGAGCATGTTTTTTCAAAGATTAGACTCCATATTTGTAGTCTTTTAAGTTTTTTGGCAATGGGGCAATGGGCACGTTCTTTTAACTTTAAAGTTTATTTCATCGTTCATTGTTTGATGATATATGCATTATGCGTTTTATAATTGAATAGCTTAGCTCTTGAGCCTTGTAAGTTGTAATTCACTTTGTAATGACTAGTTTTAGAATGATGCATGATATCTTTAAAGTTAAAACTTAAAATGATTTGTCCTTGTGGATTATATACCTTGGTTTTAACACTCCACATGGATTATGAGTGAAATATTAATTTTTTTTCATGAATTTTAATTTTTTAAATGCCTTTCCCGTTCCCATGTCCATGTTCCCTAGGTTTGGCATCTCCGTCACCGTCCGTGTCCTCGTCCGCGTCCCGGTTCCCTATTCCTGTTCCTTGTTTCATGTTTCTATGGTTAGATCCAACACACCACAAAGTAGACAAGCTATCTCAACCACCCGTGGGTTTCGTTGAAGAAGGAAAGGTATGGGGAGTATGGGTGTAGTGTTTCCATAAAGTTTGCTTAGGGAGACTGCCATGTAAGCTGCCATGTCTATGGTGGATCTAGAATAGACCATTCTTTGAGTGAAAAGGGATCAAATATGCACAAAAGCATGTTTACAAGAACAGGATGCCAATGCAGCACTTGCATCACGGAAGATTGGAAAACCTAGTGTTCCTAAGGTCTCAAAGTTCTAAGTAGAGTAGGCATAATCATGTTATGGTGAGCATTGGCTAGACCAATAGTCCCCTTCAGCCACCAAGTTGGAGTTTTGGGATGACTTGGGCCTTATCATACTCTAATTTGTGTAGGGGTCTAAAGACAAGGGTTTCCAAGGTCATTTAGGACTTTTGTGTTTTCCGAGTCTGTGTGCAGTCTATAACTGCAGCCTGCAGTTGCAGTTCCCATCAGTGCTCAGGTTGCTGCCATCTATGTGTAACCTGCTGCCTGCACATTCAGCTTGCATTCACAATGCAATGGTGCAGTCAGTGTGCGTGTTTCTGTGCATACTCTTTCTGGAGTCATTATTCTCATTGCAGCCCCTGCTGCAGTGTGCCTTGTTTGCATTACGTGCATGATCACACGTATGTCTCTCTTGTTTAGGCCCAAGTTAAGTACCATTTGTGTCCATCCTCAAGATCCATGTTTGGGCTGTTCATTGTCTACTCTACTTGATTGGCTGCTTCAGTCATTGTACCTAGTTCTTAGTTCTCTAGCAAGTAAAGGAATGCAAATGCTCCTTTGCTGGGGGATGTTAAGTGGAGTTGAAATGCATTGTAAGCAAAGTTATTTAGGTTTGGGAAGACACCTGGATTGCCTATCAAGCTTCTGCATGTGACATCAGTGTACTAATTCTTGGTATTGTTGGTGGTGATGAGTTTATTTTTCCTTGTATGTGTGGGAGCACTATGTCGGTTATTGGTGCTCATTAGGAGAATTGCATTATTCATGGTGCTTTATTATTGAGGTGTATTGAGGAGAGTCCATGGTGCCTCTTGGTTGACTTGTGAGGTTTGGGAAGACCTGGATTGCCTATCAAGCTTATGCATATGACATCAGTGTAAAAATGCTTGGTATTGTTGGTGATCAGTTTATTTGTCCTTTTACCTCATGTGTGGGAGCACTACTTCGGTTATTGGTGCTCGTTAGGAGAATCACATTATTCATGGCGCTTTATTATTGAGGTGTATCAAGCAGAGTCCACGATGCTGGAGTATCCATTGTGCCTCTTGGTCAACATGTGATAGCCTATGAATCAAAATTATTTAAGAGAGGGTGTTTGCAGTTATTCTTTGGGCAGACCATATGTGCTCAATGCTAGATTATGTTCCACTCCACACGTTTTTGTTTTATCACTTGTACTCAGTTGACATTTGTGTGCAATTGTGGCTAGGCTATTGTCTTGGTGCCTGCCGATTGTGTGAGAAATGCTTTGGTGGCTCAATATGGATAACTCTTGTATCATCACAGCTTGTAATAGAGTTTCTTTCCTTTGTCCCATCTTTTCTTCTGTGTTCTTTGAAGGGTCATGCGTACTAAGTATGTGCATGTTCTTTCAAGCATGTGTATGTTCTTATCATGATGTGCTCTTTCTGTCTGTCTGTCTGTCTCTTGGTTTTCTTGTCTGCCTCTCTCACAGACACTTGCCCACCGTACTTTGAACATGGCAATGAGAAGATACTCATAAATAATAGTCAAGTGAGGTGGCTGCTGAATGATGATGTGCTGCATGGACCCGACGAATTGGACTTTTTATTGTTGCATCTTTGGATAACTCTGAATAACACTTCCACATATATATCATAGTCTGAGCAGACCTGATTGTATGACCTGTTGAAAGGGATGGAAGGATGGAGGATTTTGAGGATGAAGAAGGAATGCGATAAGTTCCCTTGTGTTCGCTGTGGTTCAGAATTCTTAATTAACTTGTTTGTATGCTTTCTGCCTCTATCGTTCTATCTGCAGCATCCTTCACTGAACATGAGCATGCAAAGGAACTTGGAAATATATAATGCTTATATGCAGCAGCAGCAACAGCTGCAACAACAACAGCCACAACGGCAGCAGCAAAAGCAGCAGCAGCAGCAGCCGCAACAGCAACAGGCCCAACAAGTGCAGTTACAAAAGCCACAATCACAGCAACTGCAAGGAAGCAGTGGAAGCCAATCAGCTCCATGAGGTTTGCTTCTTTTCAGAACTTGCTAGCACTCTCATAGGACATTTTCTTGAACTGTAGGAACAAAAATGATGTCAATTTTGGATTACAAGTGTGTGCGCAGATCATGCCCATATTATATGCATTCTTTTTGCTACTTAAAGAGTTTGAGCTGCATCAACAACCCTTTTGTTAATCAGGAAACACGATATACTTTGGCATTCTGGCTACCTCAAGCATGTGTCAGATCCAGACGCTCTGTGAATCAACTGTTATTAATAACCTGGATTTTGCACAAGAAGATTGCATCGTCCATGTTTTTTCATAGTAAGGCTGCTGAGTTCTTTAAGTGGAGGCCCAATAAAATGTAAAGCCCACAGTCTTTCCTTCTAGCTCATGTATGCATAGCCAAAGAAAGGACCCAATAATCCAAAAAGTATTGCATCGTCCATGTTTTTTCATAGTAAGGCTGCTGAGTTCTTTAAGTGGAGGCCCAATAAAATGTAAAGCCCATTGTCTTTCCTTCTAGCTCATGTATGCATAGCCAAAGAAAGGACCCAATAATCCAAAAAGTAAAATTAATTGCTAGCTAGGGAGTATTGTTTCTTAGCTGTTGGTTTCTTCCATTTTTCTTTTCTCCAATATACATAAAACTGTCTGCTTCATTAAATCAAGTCCTAACGTGCCTTTGTTTTCCTGATTAAAGCATTCTAGTAATGATACCTTGAAGAAAATCCACCTGAGCTAAAAGAGAAAGTATGAGGAAATCTGTAAAAAGTAAGGACATCACAAATATAATGGTTCTGTGAACAATTGATCTGGTGGGCTATAATGCCAGACCCCATCTAAGGGGTAGTATAGAAAATGGGTCTTGCCATCATCACAAGATTGCTCAGCCAATGCAACATATTATAAGTGGAATTGGATCATTTTGCTCCTAAGAACACATTGAAAAGCCACCAATTGGTAATTCATTTTTGCATCCCTCAAGGTCTGCTTTCAATAGATATAAGGTGCATCAACATTTCTGGGTTTGTACCTATTCATTATAGCAAGTTTCCTCAGTCAATACAAAATAAAAAGTAGAATACCTGAAGCATAGCATCCAAGTAAAATTATTGCCTTCGGAATGCCATGCCCTGTTTTTATCAGTTTCATCTCTTCTTGGATCAGCTCTTTCAAGCCTTCTTTCCTGCGGTTATTTGCATTTGACATGCTACCTTGTTTTATTTACATGCTAACAGGCTGAATATTACTGTCCTTTTCTGTCTTGAGTCTTGTTGCTGCTTTTTTTGGTGTTTTTTGCTGCATTTCACTGTTTTTCTGCAGTTCCCTTTGAAATCCTCCATTAACAGCTCGTACCTGCTAGGTTACATTACTGGCATCATCTCCTGCCCTTCTTGCTGCTGTTGATCTTACTTCATGCACGTATCTAGTTGAGTCTTTTCTAGGGTTAGCATTGGGTTTTGATCATAGGCAGCTTCAACTGTTTGTTTCTCCTGTTAGTGACTTATTAGGAAGCCATGTTTTACTATCCAAGCAACTTCACATACATACTTTCCTCTTGTAGCTGTGGCAGTCTCATAGGGTTTAGGATACTGCTGTCTTGAAGTTTGTGTTTATGTACTCTGTACTCTTTTAGTTTGTTTCCCTGGACAACGAGACCTTTTGGAGCAACAGGTCTGCATCTTGAAAACAGTTTCACGTTTATAGCATCACTAACTGATTGTAGTGGGTTCAATAGAGCTCTCATGACTAGGGGTGAATTCAAGGGAGGTAGCTTAAGTGTGCTATGTATTGAGTGAGGTAATGAGTATTAAGCTAAAAAAGATGCATTTCGCATTAAATCTTCATTAGCTCATTAAAACAGCCCCAAAACTCAAATTTTACCAAAGTTTCTCTGTCCCATAAGCAAACCTCCAAACCTTGGGAGGATCCATGGACCAGATCTATAAATAGGAGGTTGCTTGGCCACTCAAATTATCCCTTTCTTTTGCAGGTTCTAGTCATTAGGTCTCTTCCTCTAGTGGCTGTCCAGCCATCCATGACTGCTGCCACTTCATCGCCAACACGTGCCAACCTCATACTAGGTGCCACCAACCAGCTAGTACCTAGTTCTGTACTGCATTTGCAGCCTTCAGCTGATGTCATTAGCAGCCACCTATTTGTTACCTCTATTGCTTGTGTTTACTGCCGCAGCAGGCTGCCCTGTATCAGATTTGTCTCCCTTAGTTGTGGGCCTGCTCCATGCTGCTTTTGTGACAACTATGCACTCTTGCATTAGAGATGCTTGGGAAGAAGCCACATCATACATGGCCACGAAGTGTGTCTTCGATGGCTTCTTCAACTCCAAGTCTGAGTATGAGTGAAAATCTACAAGTACTTGGGTCTTGCCATTGATGAAGGCAATGATCTTGCAAGTGTCATCAATAATCCTCTTAATCCACTCTAATTTGCCTAAAACTTCCATGAGAAGCTCTAGGCAATTTGTGCATGGTGTCTATACTATGGATGGAAATTTGGCCTCAAGTTCCCATCTCATTGATGCACAATTGGAGGCATTTTTTGGTGACCACTTGGATTATCTTTTACAGACCAACATAGATACATACAAAATAAATATTATAAGACTCAAGATAACAAAGTAATTAATGATTTATGTACATATACATTGTAATGTTAAATAAGTTACCTCAAGAATAGCTTGCTTGATATGGGGATACATGACAGAGCTTGTGATTCTCCTTTCCTGTTATTGGTGTCCACCACCTGACGTACTCTTTGTCTCTTCACACTTTGGTGCACATGCTTTACTTGCAGATACAGATGATGACATGCATACCTGGATTCTCGATTCAAGTGCTTCCTTTCATGTCACCCCTCATCGTGAGTGATTTTGGGATGTAAAGGTCCTTTATTCACCTCCGTGTATTTTACACGTGTATTGTTATGTTGTACATGTGAATGCACCCTTACGGGCCCTAAGTATAAATACATTTTATTCTTTGTGTACCAACACATTTGTTGGTACACCCAAATCAGCTCGTAGTCTCTCTATCTCTCACTCTCACTCACCTGCTTACTTCTCTGCTGCAAATCTTCACGCTTCCGCTACCCGCGCACTCCAACAACTGGTATCAGAGCTTCAGCTAAGGTGCTCGGGCTCCTCGGAGTCTGTGCGAGACATCTCCAGTGTTCGCTTGCGCGAAATCGACAGGTCGTTTTTTGACCTGGCAGGCGAGGACAGGTCGTTTTCCATCAGAAGGCAGCAAGACAGGTCGTGTCTGACCAGGCGATTGCAGGCAACAGCTCACAGGAGTGCAAGCGACAGTTTCCCTGCAGGCGGCAGGTCACGAAAGTGAAGTGACAGCTGAGGCGACAGTTTTTCTTGCAGGCGGCAGGTCAAAATCGTCAGGTGACAGCTCACGCAAATAGGCGGCAATCAAATTTGACCTGCAAAACCAGGTCATGACAGTTTATTTGATCTTGTGTGTGATTTTTCACACTTACACAAGCCCCGGTTCATGCACGCAAGCACAGTTTGCAGATTTGTGCAATTTTGAGCCTGGAAATTTGGGGCTTTTCTTAGATTTGATGTTGTTTATGCTTGATAGTGGCATCTATGTCAGACATTGTGCGCATTGACCTCAATTAAATTGGGGATTTTGCCAAATTTGTTGGAATTTTGCTCATCCGAGTAAAATTTCTTGGCATTGGACCAATAAAAATTGGGGCTTTTCATGTATTGATGTAATTTTGCTCAGCTGAGTCAGTTTGGCTGACATTTGCGCACATTTGGACCTTGAAATTTGGGATTTTGTGCGGAATTTGATAAATTTTTGCATTATTTGCCTGTGCAGTGGCTGGTTTATGTAATGTGCAGTGGCTGGTTTATGTAAAAACAGCAGAGGATTATTGCTGGTTATGCAAGAACAGCAGTGTATTTGCTGATTTAGCTTTGTGCTCTTGTAGTTCAGTGCATTTACACTTGTACTTGTGATAAAAATGGCTGCAACTTCTTCCAATTCTGACATTAAGAGTTTGATGGAAATCAAACGGTTTGATGGTCAGGGTTTTGATCTTTGGAAAGATCGTATGCAGGACATATTGTTCTTAAAGGATTGTGAGGATGCTTTGCAGAAGGATAAACCCTCACAAATGTCTGAGGCAGATTGGGCCAAAGTCAATAAAAAGGCTGTGGCTTATATAAAGATGGGTGTCATTGATGACATTTTGACAGACATTAAGGGTTTAGACACTGGTCATGCAATATGGGAGAAGTTGAAAACTACCTATGAGATCACCACACCTGTTAATCATGTGCATTTAATGCGCAAGTTGGTGAATATGCGGCTGGATGAGTCCAAGTCTACAGTTGAGCACTTGTGTGCATTTACTGGTATTTTAAATCAGCTCAAGGCTGCTAATTTGGATTTTGATGATAAGTTCAGGGCGATCTTTTTGATCATGAAATTGCTTGACTCTTGGGAGACTTTGGTTGTTTCTCTCAGTAATAACCCCAATCTCACATATGATGGTGTGAGGGGTTCGATCTTGAATGAAGAAATTAGACGTAAGTCTAGTGGAGAAGGCAGCAACTCAGCTTATAATGTTAGAGGTAGGGCTGAAAAGAAAAATGCAAATACTGGAGAGAGAAGCAGGAGCAAGAGCAAAGGAAAAGAAAAGAGTGATGTTACATGCTATCAGTGTGGTCGGAAGAGCCACAAGAAGCCTGATTGCAGGTATTACAAGAAGGAACAAGAGAGAAAGAAGAATGCAGGAGACAAAAAGAAGAAAGAGGAAAAGATAGATGCATCTGAGGCAGGCAAAGGCAAGGAAAAGGCCAATGTGGCCTCCAGTGTTGTCATAGAGGAGCTCTCGGATGCAGAGGCTGATGTATTATGTGCAGTGGATTATGATGCCCTTGTATATCACATGCAGGATATGCAGATCACCAAGGCTGATGTGATTGATGCACTTTTGTCTGTTGATGATGGTGTCACTCAGACTTGGATTGTAGACTCTGGTGCCTCTTTCCATGTGACTCCATGCTTGGAGTGCTTTGCTACTTTTGATGCAGGCTGTTATGGCAAGGTTTACCTTGGAAATAATCATGCTTGCAACATTGATGGGATTGGCAACATACACTTGTCTTTGGATAATGGGCAAGAACTTGTGTTGAAAGATGTTAGATATGTGCTTGGCATCAAGAAGAGTTTACTATCTGTTGGACAGCTTGACTTGTATGGTTACACCACACTGTTTGGTGGTGGTTTGTGGAAATTAAAAAGGGGTTCCATGCTGATTGCTAAAGGAACCAAGAAGGGCACTTTGTATTGTCTGCACTGTAAAGCTTTGAATGGCAAGTTTCTTACAGTTGCTGAAATTGGTTGTCATTTGGAGTTATGGCATAAGAGATTAGGCCATATGAGCTAGAAAGGACTTGATGTCCTTACCTCTTTGAAGAGGGTTGATGGAAAAGGCTCTAAACTTGATTTTTGTAATGACTGTCAGTTTGGAAAGCAAATGAAAAATTCCTTTTACTCTGGTGTCTCCCGTAAGTCAAATGTATTGGACTTAGTGCATTCTGATGTATGTAGCATGCCTGTGAAATCGTTGGCCCAAGATTTGGGTTTATTTGTTGAAAAAGAAAAGTTAAGTGTTTGCTGTCTTTAAAACTTTTCATGCATTCGTGACCACTCAGACAGGTAGAAAGTTAAAATGCTTGAGAACTGATAATGGAGGTGAGTTCACATCTAATGAATTTAAGTCTTTTTGTGACTTGCATGGAATCAAGAGGGAGCTTACAGTCCCTTACAGCCCTTCTTCAAATGGTGTGGCTGAAAGATACAATAGGACCCTATGTGAGAGAGTGCGGTGCATGCTGTTCACTGCTAATCTCCCTCATGAATTTTGGGGAGAGGCACTTAAAACCGCGGTTCACATTTGCAACCGCTCTGCAAACAGGTCCCTAAATAATGGCATCCCTGAGGAGGTTTGGTTTGGCAAACCAGCCTCATATGACCATTTACGAATATTTGGCTGTGATGCTTTTGTGCATGTTAGAAATGAGCTGAGGAATAAACTTGATCCGAAATCCACCAAAGGCATTTTCATGGGCTATGGTGATGAGGGTGAATTTGGCTATAAAGTGTGGCTACCTCAGTCTAAGAAAATTGTTCGCAGCCGTAATGTTGTGTTTAATGAGGCAAAGTTGTTGAAAAGTACTTTAGCCTCTGATGAAGACATGAAAAAGGTCAAATTTCAGAATTTGCAGCCACCTAGTACTTCAAATGATGAGCCTCATGGTGCTGTACCACAGGCTGAAACTGATGATCAGCTGGTTATCTTTGAGCTAGATGATGATGGACAGCAAATAGAAGCACAGGGAGGTCATGGACAGCAAGATAGACTTGCTGATTATGAAAATGCAGGTGCTGGAAATGAAAATGAAGGTGCTGTACAGCATGAACAGCATGCTGAAAATGGCTTACAGCAGCCAATAAATGCTGAAAATAACATGCCTCTAGATGTAGATCCAATTCTTGAGAATGTAGATCATTGGGTACGTAGGTCTACATGCCTAAGAAGGCAGCCACATAGGTATGACCCCTCTTTGCATTATGTGATGCTTACTGATGAGGGTGAGCCTCTGACATATAAAGAGGCCAAGTCATGCAAATTCAGCAATAAGTGGGAGCTAGCTATGCAGGAAGAGATTGAATCTCTGTATGCTAATGATACTTGGGATCTTGTGTCGTTGCCTAAAGGAAGAAAGCCTCTTCCAAACAAATGGGTTTACAAAGTAAAGACAGTTGATGGGAAACCCAAGTACAAGGCAAGATTGGTTGCCAAAGGGTATGCACAGAAGGAGGGGATTGACTTCCAGGAGGTCTTCTCACCTGTCATGAAGATGACCACACTACGTGTGCTTTTTGCTCTCACTGCTGTATTGGATTTAGTGCTGTACCAAATGGATGTGAAAACAACTTTTCTGCATGGTGACATTGATGAGATCTACATGAAACAGCCCGAGGGTTTTGTAGTTCCTGGAAAAGAGCAGTTGGTGTGTAAACTAAAACGCAGCTTATATGGGCTGAAACAAGCACCATGGCAGTGGTACAAAAAGTTTGACACTTTTATGCTCTCTCATGGGTTTACACGCAGCCATGCAGATCATTGTTTGTATATGAAAAAGGATACAGATGGCAGCCCTATCATACTTGTTTTGTATGTGGATGATATGTTGCTAGCTGGGAAGAGAAAGACTAGCTTGGATGCTCTCAAGGATCAACTGAAATCAGCTTTTTCCTTGAAAGATTTGGGGAATGTAGAGCATATATTGGGCATAACGATTCATAGGGATAGAACGCAGAAATTGCTGTTCTTATCTCAAGAAAAGTACATTGAAAAGGTACTTGACAGATTTAACATGGTTGAAGCTAAGCCTCTCGGAGTACCCTTACCTCCATACCTTAAGCTTAGTAAAGCCAAGAGCCCAAAAGATGACATGGAAGCCAATGCTATGAAGGGAGTTCCTTATGCATCAGCTTGTGGCTCTCTTATGTATGCTATGGTGGCTACTCGTCCAGACGTTGCTCATGGAGTGGGAGTTGTCAGCAGGTTTATGTCAAATCTTGGCAAACCACATTGGGAGGCTGTCAAGTGTATTCTTAGATATCTAAAGAGTACACAAATAAAATGTATTTGCTATGGGCAGGGTGCACTTAATCTGCAGGGTTATTGTGATGCAGACATGGCAGGTGACTTAGACACTCGCAGGTCCACTAGCGGGTATGTCTTTACAGTTGCCAGAGGGGCCGTCTCTTGGTGCTCCAGGTTGCAGAACATCGTAGCACTGAGTACTACTGAAGCTGAATACATATCAGCTATACTGAAGCTTCTAAGAAAGCTATATGGTTGAGCAGACTCGCAGAGGATCTTGGCGTGTCTATGAGTACTCCAGTGTTGGGATGTGATAGCCAGAGTGCTATGTATCTGGCTAAAAATGCCATGTATCATTCACGCACAAAGCATATTGATGTGCGATATCACTTTATCAGACAGATTTTGGAAGATGGTCTAATCACATTGACCAAGATCAAAACACAGGACAACCCTGCAGATGTTCTCACTAAAAGTCTAGGCAAGGCTCAGCATGAGCATTGCATACAACTAGTGGGAGTTGGTTAAATGTTCACTCCGGACCTTTAAGTGGGAAGTTGTTGGGATGTAAAGGTCCTTTATTTACCTTTGTGTATTTTACACGTGTATTGTTATGTTGTACATGTGAATGCACCCTTAACGGGCCCTAAGTATAAATACATTTTATTCTTTGTGTACGAATATATTTGTTGGTACATCCAAATCAGCTCGTACTCTCTCTGTCTCTCACTCTCACTCACCTGCTCACTTCTCTGCTGCAAATCTTCATGCTTCCGCTACCTGCGCACTCCAACAAGTGATTCTCTGACTATACAGGGGGTCGACATGGTTTTGGCCATCTTGGGGACACTTATGCATGTGACATTCCAGGTATTGGCAGTGTGCTGTTGCAATTTCAACATGGCTCTGTTTTCACACTTCAGCATGTACGGCATGTATCTCAGCTCAAGAAGAGCTTGATTAGCATAGGGCAGCTAGATGATGATGGTTTTCATACCACCTTTTGTGATGGAATATGGAAGATTTGTAAGGGATCAAGAGTGATTGTTAGAGGTTGCAAGAGTGATACTTTGTATTCACTTCATGTATCTAGTGTGCGTGACCATGTTGTTGCCGTGACCGAGTAGTCAAACGTTTCTTTGTGGCATGGCCGGTTGGGACACATGAGTCAAACATGAATGAAAGTGCTTTCTCGTTTGGGTTACTTGCCTTGTCTTTGTTATGCTGATTGTGATCATTGCATTTATGACAAACATGCACAGGACGTCTCACAAAAAGTCTCTTTCTTTGAAATCTTCTCCTCTAGAGTTAGTATATTCGGATATATGTAAAATGCCAGGATTATCTTTAGGGGGAAAGAAATATTTTGTCACCTTTGTTGATGATGCTACATGGAAGGTATGGGTTTATTCCATTCGTAGCAACGATGAAGTGCGCCCCAAAATGGAGTTGCAGAGCGTATGAATCGGACCATACAAGATAAGGTCCGTACGATGCTGTTTCATGCTACATTACCCCATGGTTTTTGGGCAGAGACTATTATGATAACCATTCACTTGATTAATTGGTCACGAAACAGGTCTTGGGGGGGGGGGGGGTTTTCGGGCAAGCCACTTTCATATGCCCGACTTTGGCTCAAGTTCCCCAAGAAGCGTGGTCGGGCAAGCCACTTTCATATGCTCATTTGAAAGTGTTTGGATGCGAGGCTTTTGTGCACATTCGTAAAGAAAAACGCAACAAACTTGAGCCAAAGTCCTGTAAATGCATTTTCCTAGGATACGGTGACAAGGGTGAAATGGGTTATAGATTGTGGGATCCCGAGAAAAGGAAAGTAGTACGCAGCAATGACGTTATCTTCCCAGAAGATCGCATGCACAAACAGCCCGAAAAGACTGAGGAGGTCCGTAGGGTTGTATTCCGGGAAGAAATACCTTTTGGACAACAAAATGTGTCCGCTGTATAGCAGCAAATACCTGTTGTAAATGAATCTGTAAATGCAAGAAATGATGCTGGAAATGATCAACCCGCTATTGCCCATGAAAATGAGCCATTACATGTGCAGAAAGAGCCAGGACAGCAAGCTGTTAATGCTGATTTGCAGGCTGAAATGCCAGGACAGCATGTTGAAAATGGAAATTTGCAAGAACAGCCAGTAAACAATAATGATTGGGTTAGGAGATCGTCTAGGGCTACTAGACAACCTGACAGGTTTGTTCTTGGTGCAATTAATGTGGGTGATTATGTCATGTTGACAGACTGTGGTGGACCGTCTTGCTTCAAGGAAGCAATGGGCAGACAGGATAGTAAGAAATGGTATAAAGCCATGCTGCCAGAGATGGAATCTCTTGAAAAAATTGGCACTTGGGACTTGTGGTGCAGTTGCCTAAAGGGCAGAAAACACTTCCATGCAAATGGGTTTACAAGATGAAGGTCACTTTTGGTTCCTCACCAAAGTAGAAAGCAAGATTGGTTGCAAAGGGATACAAGCAGGAGCATGGAATTGACTTTGATGAGATTTTCTCTCCTGTAGTCAAGATGACTACATTGAGAACCATTTTGGGCTTGATTGCAGCTAAAGATATGGAACTCATGCAGATGGATGTAAAGACTGCATTTTTACATGGTGATCTGCATGAGAACATGTATATGCAGCAGCCTAAAGCTTTTGTCGAAAAAGAAAAAGAAAAGATGCTATGTTAATTCAAAAGGAGTTTGTATGGGCTGAAATAAGCACCAAGAGAATGGTATCATAAGTTTGATACATTCATGCAGCCCCAAAGCTTTCATAGAAGTCAAGTGGATCACTTCTTGTACACCAAGAAGGCAGTAGATGGGAGCCTGATTATGTTAGTTTTGTATGTTGATGACATGCTGTGTGTTGGCAGGGATACTCATTCCTTGGATTCATTAAAGCAATGTCTTCATGGTAGCTTTGACATGAAGGATCTTGCTGATGCAAATCACATTCTTGGCATGTGAATACTCAGAGATAGATCAAAAGGCTTACTCTATCTATCTCAGCAGGAGTATATCTCCAAAGTTTTGTAGTGTTTCAATATGGAGGGGGGGAAAACAATTGGGGTTCCATTGCTTCCATATGTGAAACTTAGTGCAGAGGACAACCTTACATCAGATGATGAGAAGGCTGAAATGGCCAAGATACCATATGCTTTAGCTGTTGGCAGTTTGATGTATGCTATGGTTGCTACACGTCCTGACATTGCCTTTGCAGTGGGAGTGGTTAGCAGATACATGGCAACCCTTGGCAAGAAGCATTGGGATGCGATGAAAGGTATTATGAGATACCTCAAAGGCACAAAGAAGTTGTGCATCTGCTTTGGAAAGCAGAAGGCAGATGTTGTTGGCTTTACGGACGCAAACTATGTTGGTCATGCGGACTGCAAGAAGTCCACTTCTGGGTATGTGCTTACTTTCACATGAGGAGCAGTCTCTTGGATCTCTAGGCTATAAAAGTGTATTGCATTGTCTACTACAGAGGCAGAGTATGTGGCTGTCATTGAGGCATGCAAGGAGGCTTTATGGCTTTCATGTCTAGTGGGAGAGCTTGGCATCATAGAGTTACCTGTTGTCCATTGTGATAGTTAGAGTGCTATCATGCTAGCATGGAATCCTGTCTTTCATGCAAAGACAAAGCACATACAGGTGAAGTACCACTTCATTAGAGATATACCTGACAAAAGCATTGAGCTTATCAAAGTGTACACAGATGATAACCTTGCAGACCTTCTCACGAAGGGTCTTCCAGTAGAGCGGTTTGCTCATTGCCGATAGATGATGGGAGTTGGATAGATATATGTATTTCAGGTTTGTACATATCTAGACTTAGTTGATTCTTTTCTCCTCTTAAGGCGTATTGCCTTTAGGTGGGAGGTTGGAAATAAAGGCCTTGTGCCTTTTAAATGTACTCGGGTGTGAACATAGCTTTAGCACTTACATTCACATATATATCTATCTAAAAACCTAAAGGTGCATACTCGTCATTGTACATGAAAACGTGCTCACTCTCTACTCTGCTCTCTCTCTCTCACACTGCGCGTAGGACAGTTTGTCTTGATCTTCGTGCCTAACCGGTCCCTACAACCCAGTGCATTCTCAAAACAAGTGGGTTTCACATCGTGCATAGTGATGAGCTACATAGCTTTCATATGTCAATCACTGCATAGGCTTTCTTACTCTACGTGACCTATGTGGACTTAGATAATTACCAAGTGCTTTAGCATCCTCTTGTTCCTTCTGCACACCAAGTGTTTTAATAGACAGAATCCCAAACTCCTCATCCAAGCTCTACTTAGAGCAATTTGAATCAACATCAACATGAGAGAAACGTCATGATACGTTTGTCATAATAGATGAGTCTCCAACTTTGTCTTTATCTTTTCTTGACATCTGTAATGTACTTGGTGGAGTAACCTATGATGTCAATTTGCCACTCCAAGGTCTATCAACGGAACCATGACTAGGAGACGCTTGTGGTTCACCCAATGTCTATGACTGCAGACCTATTTTCTATATAGCCACACTCTCTTGCTCATCAGTTGCAATTGCATTTTGTACATCAGTGTATCAACTACTTATTCAAAAGAAACATGCGTGCTAACTCTTAGCTCACATGCAATAGGGTTATAACATCTATATCTCTTTTGCTCAAGAGAATATCCTACAAATACATATTTTTCAGCTTTGGGATCCAATTTAGTGCACAATTCATCAGGAACATCCAAATACTTTCGAATGGGATAGATTTGGCTTTCTACCCGTAAGCTTCTCTTCGGGTCTCATACGATGTGGAATAGTAGTCGCTTGTAGGTGTCCTGTTCATAATGTATACAGTAGTAGCAACTGCTTCAACCCAATAGTAATGAGGCAAGTTTCTTTTTGATATCAATGTACGAGCCATGTGTGTAATATATCTGTTTTTTCGCTTAGTAACTCCATTTTGTTGTGGAGTATTCTACATACAGGTATATTGCCTTTGTATACCATTTTTTAGGAAAAAATAAAAAAACTTATTGGAGGGATATTCTTCTTCTCCATCCGACCTTAGGCATTTAATATATAACCGTGTTTCCTTCTCAACCAAAGCCTTAAAGCTTTTTAGGTGAGTAAACAGCTCTCTTTTCTCACGCATAAAGTAAACCCATACTTTGCAAGTATGATGATCAATGAAGGAAACATAATACTTGTGACTACTCAAAGTTGCAATCTTTATAGGATCCCATACATTGGAATGTATCAATTAAAGTGGCTTCTTACATACATGCTTTTCATGTGGAAACAAATGCCTTGCTTGCTTTCTGAATTAATATGCTTCACATACTTTACATGTCGCATCAACTCTAAACTTAGACAAGCCATCCACAACTTGTTCTGACTGTATGTCTTTCAACCATTGCACATTCACATGACCGATTCTCTTATGCCAAATTTTAATATCAGCCATAACATCTCATACTATTAGCCATAACACTTGAACCTCATGCAAACATGACAGCATCCATTTCATATAGATCTACATCAATAGTAAACAATTTGCTAGCATATTTCTCTTTTGCAATCAACTTGCAATCATTTTTGAGATCTTTTACATAACAACCATTAAATGTGAACCAAACTTGCAACCTGTGTTCTACCATCTTACCAAGAGAAACCACGTTGCTTGTAATATTTGGTACTTGTAGCAAATTAGCCAGGTACCTAGTTTTACCATGTTGTATACTCAAAGGAACATTTCCAACATGAGAAATGGGGTCTATATTATCCTCTATCTCCACCTAGCTTGGAGACTCTGGACTGTGCATCTCTCTAAATCACTCTTTGTGAGAAGTCATGTGGTTAGAGATATCTGAGCCTACATATCATGTATCGTTCTTTAATGAACCCTCAACAATCATAGTATTTATAAAGTGCTACATAGCAAACAATTGTTTAGTTTTGTCATCATTGTTTTTGCTTCTACTAGATGTATAATTGTGTTATTGCTTTTTCAATTTCTTATTTCAGTTTTTTTTTGAAGTACTTTTTAGAAATGTGACATTTTTGACTACAATGCCAATACTCTCTACTATTACTAGAATTTTGTTACCTATTAGAATCTGCAACGTGGCTTCTTTGACTTCCCCTTTTGGGGACTCTCCTCTATTTTGCTGTGCATTGTAACTTTGACCACAACCACCACCTAGGTCTCTGCCATGATCTCTATCTCGGCTAGTAGACTAAAATATGTGTTTAGACTTATTCTTGCTTTGAGAAGAAGAGAAAACCAAACCAAGGTTCTTCTACTCAAGTATCAACATAGAAATCAAGTCTGCAAAATCAGGGATATCATCCCTCGTATTCATAGATGACTTGAAGCTCTTGTATTCATCTTTAAGCCTATCTAAGCACGCACATATAATATCTTCATCAACTACCACACGGATAGATCCAAGAGCTTGCACAATACTCTTGATCTTCAAGGCATAATCATTACTTGATAAGTTTCCTCTTTTCACTTAGTTCAGCATTGACTTGAGCTATAGCTTTCTGGCCTTTGTGTTTACTTCAAATAGCCTTGCTAGATTGTTTCATGCAATAGTGGGGGTATCATATTTCTACAAATAGCCCATCATGCTATTTGTGACACTGTCAAATAGCCAATACATAACTTTACTTAGTGTTTGGTTTCAATCTTTCTTAGCCTTTACGTGTTTTGCAGTAGCATTTTACACAGGAACTTTGGGTGCCACTTCCATGTCTCCTTCAATATAATTCCAAACGCCTTTGCCTTTGAAGGAATTTATCATCGTGAACTTTCATGCAGGATAATTGTTCTTACTAGGCTTCTCACTAATAATTTGGTTAAAGTTGTCAGACATTTTGATAAAGCAAATAACTTACAAAAAGTTGCATTAAACATGCAACCTTTTTCACTAACTATCACAAGAATAACCACAATTTGCAATTTGTATGTAGATGCCTTCTGTGTTTGCAACACGGCAAACACTTGAAACCTTACAGATTCAAAATCTGTAACTTGTGCACCTGTAAATGGTTGACACAGCTGAAACTGTAGCTACCCAAAAACTGTTGTTGGGACCACTTGCAGGTCTAGAATAGAGACCAAAATGACCTTAGACGCCAAAAATCATAGCAGGCAACCTCTAAAGGGCTTAATCTATAGTATATACATTGTTCTTTCTGTTTACCAAGTTTCACTACAATCGGAGACTGCAGCCCTACCAGCCTCGAGCCTTCTGTGGCTATAACCCAAGGAAAATTGAGCAAGGTGGAAGAACTTCAATTGAGGTGAAGTATCTAAGAGTGCACACACACACACACAAAAGCAATGGAGACTTGAGAACATAGAGAGATAGGGCAGAAATCTTCTTCTTTTTTTCCTTATAATCACTTCATCCGTTGGTGAGAATCGAGCAACCATATTTTATCCATGTATCCTGAGTAGGATCAAGGGCTCTATCAATCCTCTCATTGTCTTTATCAATCTTTTTCATCCTCATGTCATTTTATGTGATATTTAATGCTTTCTCATTAGTAGGTATAGGAGTTGGTGCCAATATGCTACTTCCTCCTCCTCTTGTGGATCCCCCTCTCATCTTGGTGAGAATCTCATCCGCAATGTTTTGAGGGATTTCCTTGCATGGGGCAACTTGTCCCCCCATCTTGGGAAGATGTTGGAGAAGTTGGTTGCACCTTTGTGCCCTTTCCACTTGGATCCTAGAAAATTGAAGGCCTGATACTTCTTACCAGTTATGGTGTCGATGACAAATGGGGGGGCCCTGAGGGGGAGGGGGGGATAGAGAGAGAGGGAGAGTGAGATTCTTGAGTCTTGACTTTTAAACTTGAAAGAGAGGGAGAGGGTGGAGGTAATGATGAAAGAGCAAGAGTGAGCGAGAGGGAATGGAAGAGGCTTGAGCCTTAAGCCTTGATAAGCTGCGGGAAAGAGGAGGGAGTGGGAGGCTAGAGCTTCATGAATCACAAATTAATTCAAGATCCAAGAGAGGTAGATGAGAATGGCAAATGCTTGCTGAATTGGTGTGGAAGCATGGAGGAGAGCAGCACCTTTTGTAGATGAGAGAAGTGTCAAACAGTCAAAGAAGGATCAAGAGTCAAGCGTGGCTGCTAGCTAGATGGAATCCAAGGGGAGATGGGAAAGGAGTGCATAGTTGGAAAAGGGAGTGGGCTTAAGTATCCAAGGCTTCCCACCCCTCAAAAGTGCCATGCAGGAGACACGCATAGGTGGAACACAGGGAGATGCGGTGGCTAGTAAAGGCCTGTTTTATTGTATGAAACTTTACGGATATGTATGGTGAAAATTGTGCAGTAGGGATAGTACCGTACGACATACGAGTGCAACTATGCTTTGTGGCTGATATGTAAAGTAGGGGTTTATGCGATTCGTTGTAAGGACAAGGAATCATATAAGTTTAAAACATTCATGGCACTTGTTGAAAATATGACCAGCAAGACATTAGAGTGTCTTTGCTCTAACAATGGTGGGGAATATGTGTCAAAAGCCTTCTAGGCCTTTTGTGGCAGGAAAGGGATAAACCCCTTATAATCTGTCCCAAAATGGTGTTGCAGAGCATATGAATAGGACTATTTAGGAGAAGGTCCGTACCATACTCTCTCATGCTGCTTTAACCCATGGATTTTGGGTAGAGGCTATTAAGACAGCTCATAGCTGCACTCGTACGTGGTACGAACTGGTTCGTACTATACGGTTCGTACCGTACCGTACGAATTCGTACAAAAAAACAAGCACTTTTTTTTTGGGTGTGGTTGTTGTTGTTGGTGGTGGTTTGGGTTGTTGACTGTTGTCATGGTGGTGTGATTTTGTAGCCTTGATCCATCAACCAAGAAAGGGGGTGGAAGCTTGATTAAACTCCTCATACATGTTTTGTTATGATTTATCCTAGAGCCAAAGGCCATACATAAGGTATTCAAGCAGTTCCAAACGTTTCTAATTGATGTCCCATCATTTTTCACAATATGTTAGTGCCATCAATAAATAAATTCAGCACCATTTGAGAATCATCAAGTAGCTTAATCCTATTGATTTTACCTTTGTTCACAGCTCATTTTGCACCACCCAAGTAAACAATTCAATTTATATTGATTCTTATTCTTGCTATGGTTATGCAAGTCTTGGTAATAGCAATGCAAAATCTGGTTATGAGCCTCATAGCATTGGTAAAGCATTAGTACACATTGCTAATAAAACTAGGCCAGAGGATAGCTTGGCCTAATGTACCTTGTGAGAGTACATGAATTAGTGAATGTACCATTGGTAGCTACTAAGCCTTAGCAATGCCAAATAAAACCATAACAAAATTCATAAATCTTTTACCAAAACCTTTGGTGGTTTGTTTGGTAACTGTTGGTCTCACAGGTCATTTTGGACTCTTGTAGACGTTAATAAAGCATCTCATGTCATTTCATATCTCTCTCTCTCTCTCTCTCCTCTCCCTCTCTCTAAACCTTCTCTCTCTCAAGCATACATGCCTCTTATTTGTATGATCATTCATGTATGATGTATCCACTCCTATGTATATACTTGTAAGTTGTAGCGCATGTTGCGTATGCGGCATATGCCATAGAGGTTTTGGCGTATTACCCTCAAGTATTCATCTTATATACTCCAATAGCATTGCTATTAGACTTTAAACATCTGTTCTATCATCTATAGTTCAAAATAATGAAGTTAAATTTTTTTGGTACTAATATCGTACCGTACCTTATAAAATCTTAAGGTACCATTTAGTACCGTATTTTATCGTACCGTACTTTTCGTACCTGACAACTATGAGACAGCTGTACACTTGATAAATCAGTCCCCAAACAGGTCTTTGGGCGGAGAGTCTCTCAAGAAGCGTGGTTAGGCAAGCCACCTTTGTACGCACACTTGAGAGTGTTTGGCTGCGAGACATTTGTGCATATATGCAAGGAACAATGTAGCAAATTGGAGCCAAAGCCTTGTAAATGCATTTGCCTAGGATATGGTGACAAGGGTGAAATGAGGTATAAATTATGGGATTTCGAGAAAATGAAAATTGTATGCAGCAATGATATTATCTTCTAGGAAGATCACATGCATAAATAGTTCAAAAAGACTGATGAAGTTAAAAGGGTTGCGTTTCGAGAAGAGATACCTGTAGGATAGCAAAGTCTGTCCACTGTTCAAAAACCTCTTGTAAATGACTCTATAAATGTAGGGAATGATGCTGAAATTAATGAACAAGAAGTTGCCCATGATATATCACAGCTTCAACAAGAAAGTGTGCCATTAGAATGGCCGGAACAGGCAAGACAACATACTAAACTATTTGAATGACAAGCTGTTAATGTAGATTTGCAAGTTGAATAGCTAGTAAACACTGATCATTGGGTTTATAGGTCGACGAGAAATATCGAGTAGCCAGATAGGTTTGTTCCTGGTGCAAATTATGTTGTTGATTATGTCATGTTGGCAGATTGTGGTGAACCAGCTTGCTTCAAGGAAGCAATGGATAGAGAGGACAACAAGAAATGACACAAAGCTATGCTGTTAGAGATAGAATCTCTAAAGAAGAATGGTACTTGGGATTTGGTACATTTGCCCGAGGGGTAGAAAGTCCTACCATACAAACGGGTTTACAAGATGAAGATCACTTCTGGTTCCTCACCAAGTACAAAGTACGACTTGTTGCAAAGGCGTATAAGTAGGAGCATGGGATTGCTTTTGACCAGATCTTTTCTCCTATAGTCAAGATGACTACTTTCTTACATGAGATTGGGCTTGGTTGCATGTGAGGATATGAAACTCATACAAATGGATGTAAAGACAACTTTCTTACATGGAGATTTGCATGAGGACATATATGTGCAACAACTAGAAGGTTTTGTGGCCAAGGGGAAGGAAAAGATGGTATGTAAACTCAATAAAAGCTTGTATGGGTTGAATCAGACACCATATGAATGGTAGCGTAAGTTTGATACATTTATGCAATCTCAAGGATTCAAAAGGAGTGGATCACTACTTATATACCAAGAGGACATCAGATGGCAACCTTATTATGCTAGTTTTGTATGTGGATGACATGCTGATTGGTGGTAGGGATGTTCATGCTTTGGACACATTGAAGTAGAACCTACCCAACAATTTCAATATGAAGCATCTTGGTGAGGCAAATCACAATCTTGGCATGTGTATATTGAGGGATAGATTAAAAGGTCTTTTTTATTTGTCATAGCAGAAGTTTGTGTCCAAGATTTTGCAGTGTTTCAGTATGGAGGGGGGGAAAGCAGCGTACCATTGCCTCTATATGTGAAACTCGCTGCAGAGAACAAACCTATGTTTGATGATGAAAAGGCTGAAATGGCCAAGATTCTGCATGCTTCAGCTATGGGTAGCTTGATGTATGCTATGTTGCTACATGTCTTGACATAGCATTTGTGGTGGGAGTGGTTAGTAGATACATGGCACATCTTGGTAGAAAGCATTGGGAAGCAGTGAAAGATATCATGAGATATCTTAAGGACACAAGGGATTTGTGCATTTGCTTTGGAAAGCAGAAGGCATCTGTTGTTGGCTTTACGGTTGCAGTCTATGTTGGTCATGTTGACTATAGAAAGTCTACTTTAGGGTGTGTATTTACCTTCATGGGGGGAGTAGTTTTTTGGATCTCCAAGTTACAAAAATGTGTTGCATTGTCTATTACAAAGGCAGAGTATGTGGTTGCCACTAAGGCATGCTAGGAGGCTTTATGGCTTTCACGTTTGGTCGGAGAGCTTGGTAGTACCAAGACCCCTATCCTCCATTCTGATAGTCAGAGTTTTATTATGCTAGCACGGAACCGCGTCTTTTGTGCAAAAACAAAGCACATATTGGAAAGCAAAAGACATTTACCATCGGCTTTACGGATACAGACTATGTTGATTGTAGAAAGTCTACTTCAAGGTATATACTCATCTTCACAAGGGGAGTAGTTTCTTGGATCTTTAGGCTACAAAAATGTGCTGCATTGTGTATTATAGAGCTAGAGTATGTGGTTGCCATTGAGACATACAAGGAGGCTTTATGGCTTTTACGTCTGGTGGGAGAGCTTGGCATTACCGAGACCTCTGTCCTCCATTGTGATAGTCAGAGTTCTATCATGCTAGCACAGAACCCCGTCTTTCTTGCAAAGACGAAGCACATATAGGTGAAGTATCACTTTATCACCGATGGGATTCCGAGTGTTTGTAGCCTGTATAGTAGTCTATCTCTTGGAATTGTATCAAAGGCCTTGCAAAAATCCACAAAGGAACAATAGAGTTGTTGGGTATGGAGCTCGCGTGTGACCAACAGGCTATGGCGGATGGAACTCGATGGAGTAGAGAGAGAGAGAGAGAGAGAGAGAGAGAGAGAGAGAGAGAGAGAGAGGAGCTCTTGCTAGTACACATAAATTGAAAGATAGATTGATAATGATAGATGAGATAAGTGAGATGAAAGTACAAGTGATAAGGCCCGAATATATAGGCTGAGATATCCACCTACACCTTTGCCCCTTATTTAATGCTAAGTGGTGTAAAAGGTGTTCACATCTAAATACACACTTTCACACACAATAATGTGTGTTCACACATGAGGATAAGTAAATCTAACAAATCCCCCTTCAGGTGATGGGTGATTGAATTCGTGACATGAAACATATTAAAAAAGTAAAAGGGAAGGTCTTACCTCGAAGAGGCAGTGTCTAATCACTCACAATGATTTTGGAAAAGGAGATAGATAAGTAAGGTTGATATAGCACGAGGTAGGTCATGACATGGTCTATTGAGAAGTTGAAGGATTTGAAGACGTGGTTCAGAGGTGCGTGTGCATGGCTTAGAAGTTGATCAAAAGATAGTGTGGCTCAGAGTCATTGGGTACACGACCAGAGGTCAAATACATGTGTATAGTTTTCAGGATTATGTCAAAGGTCACGCAGGAAGTGGTTACAAACCCCCTTGAAATATAGCTCCTTTTGGATTACAATCCCCCTTGAAAATAAAACGAAATACAACTCATTTTGGATTAGAATCCATATAGAGGACCCCACACAATTATTCAATAACTGATGGAAAAGTGTATGCATGTACATGGCCAATGTCTAATTCTGATCACCTACTTTTTAAAATTATTTTTATTTTTTACAAATCTTAATGGGATTAGAATGCCCCCTCGATATCAATGCTGAGGACATTGCAATCAATGTTGATCGCTTGTGATGGCGTTGCCAAGCAGTGGACGCTTGGCAGGTCATTTTATGCCGGATGTTGAAGGTGATCGCTTGGGTGGTCTTGAATGCTTCATTGGAGGCCTCAATTTGATGGCAGAGGACTCCAGTGTGAAAAGCCCCAATTTTTATTTAAGAAATTTGAGAAATTTCAATAGAAACTGAAATCCCCCAAATTTTGGAGAAGAAACGTGGAGAAATTTTGGAGAAGATTGAAAAGCCCCAACCAGTGTGAACAGTCCCTAAGAAGCACAGGTTTGGACTGAAACTGAAAAATGAATCTTTTAAATTTTGAACTGATCTTTGGATTACTGCTTTCCTTGTGACAGGACAGATCTGATGGTGACAGATCTGTTGAACATGTGCTGGAACAGCTTAGGAGCTGCCTGTTGACGTGGCACGTGAGTGTCGGGGCAGATTGGCACGCTAGGACCAGGGGGTGGGGCATGTGGGCAGACCAGGGGAGATGTGTCATTTCCAGCTCAGTGGCACATCGCAGCAGGGGAAGATTTGATGTGGCTTAGTGAGGCCACAGGTCAGTGTGTCAAGTGGCACCAAAATAGAGCAGGTGGTGGCTGTGGGAGTAGCGAATGTGAAAACAGGGTAGACAGTTGCTGAACAGGGTGAAGGCTGCAGTATAAGGGCTGGACAGGCAATACAGAAGGTAGGTGAAGAAGTGGTGAGGCTGCTTGGAATTTCAGGTGGTGGCTGCAATTGGAGCAGGAAGCATCTTCGTCTTCCTCTTATTCTTCTTTTTCTTCTTCTTCTGTGTTGCTGAAGCCTCGGCGGCTGAGAATGTATCTTCTGCTTTGATAACACTGTTGGGTATGGAACTCGCATGTGACCAGCAAGCTATGGTGGATGGAATTCCATGGATGTGGAGAGAGAGAGAGAGAGAGAGAGAGAGAGAGAGAGAGAGCATTCTTGCAAGTAGTCACAAATTGAAAGATAGATTGATAATGATAGATAAGTGAGATGAAAGTACACATGATAGGGCCTGAATATATCGGCTGAGGTATCCAGCTACACCTTCGCCCCTTATTCAATACCAAGTGGTGTAAAAGGTGTTCACACGTAAACACACACTTTTACACACAATGTGTGTTCACACATGAGGATAAATGAATCTAACCTCTGGGGACTCTGAAGTGTTTGTGTGACTAGAATCCATCACCTCCTCCATCCTCCTTGGATGTGCTCATAGTGAGCTGTTGCAGTGCCAGATGGTCATCCGTACCTCTTATGAGTCTGTCTCATAGGCTGCGTGCCCCTATTCAATTGCCTTGCCATCAGTGATGACCTGGCCATGTCTGTACACTACCTTGTATCCCTCTTTCTCGGCTTGGATTATTTTGGGCATGCTTGTGCACCTATGTTCCACCTGCATCCTGGTAAGGTCATCATCCAAGTAGATGGGATCCCCTAGGAGTCCACATGAGAGAGAGAGAGAGAGAGAGAGAGAGAGAGAGAGAGAGAGGGGGGGGAGGTTCAAGTTTGGTTTTGTGTTGTGTAATGCCTGGGGATGATTTGTTTCATTATGATGCAGGTTGCTCCTCCCATGTTCTCAATCAGATTGTACATTTTCCTCAGCAAATGGACTCTCCTTTTCCAATTCGAGAGTTTGCTTTTGTAATCTATTTTTTTGTTTGGAAAAGCTTCTTTTTAATGCTTGCAAGTGTAGAAAAATGTGGTGGAGGTAGCTGAGGTGCACTAGTGCACTAGCTTTAATTTTTCTGAAACTGAAATTAATAATTGGAATTGGGCTGCTTCTTTGCGGAGCTGGTTGGGATCAACGGATGAACTTGGTCACCTTAACTTGTTTTGGATCAGTTGATTGCCAAATATAGCACTTAATCTGCTCACTTGACTGACGCCATGGATTTGAGCTGCTGCTTTTTGGGTGACAGCTAAAACACCTTCATGGAAGGAAATGAATATGTGCGCTTGGAAAATTAATCATATTGGAGCCGCCTTTCTTATACAAAGATTTGTGCATGCCCGCATAATGTATACACATGATTTTGTGCTTGAGACTTGCTTAATGATTATTTCGGTTCCATCATCATTAGTTGCTTAAAGTAAATATCATTCTGTAAAAGAGTTTTTGCAGTATTAAGCAAATTAACGAGGGAGTCTGGATTGTGACCTTGAATTTAGAAATTCATAAGAAAGGAAGTATAAAGAATTGTTGGTTCAAATTGGGATGAAAAGACAGAAATAATTAGAGAGAAACCTACAATTGAAGAGGACGCTGAGCTAAACTTTTTTGAGTGAAATATAAGCCTGGTATGCTGTCTATTGCTTGCATGTACATTACATGCTTAGAGCAAACGTAGTCTTCTAGAATGGTCAATAGTTCCCTATCTTGAACAATTTAGAACTTCCTCATGGCGAATTTTTTTGCATTCAGTTCTCTCTCTTGGCTAAAGATCTAAATGTGAGCTCTCTGTCAACGCCCTTCATTAGTGGATCCTCAACAGTTTTCTACATTGCAATTGCTAACCATCAGGCCTTGAAGTGTATGCTTCCCATTCTTGGAAAAAGAGGTAGTCTTCTCCCCTTTTCTAGTCCAAAAGATGTGTCAGCCTCAGTTGTCTCTTTATCCCTCCACAGCTAAGGGATCCTCTCCTCAAGTAACATTACACACTAATAGGTAAGTTTGTTTATGCATTATTGGCTCTTCTAATTTTGAGTGAAGACTTGGAGGATAATTGCAATCGCTCTCATAGTTTCAAATTCCCCCCTTACTCTGAGACTTGTGCCTATTGTATTTGCCTTTCTTGCTTGAGCATGTGAGGATCTACTTGCTTTTTATACCAATGGTATCATGCATCAAGTCCATGGTTTACTCAAAGTGAATTAACAACGATATTTTCTTTTCTCTTCAAAGACGAAAGCTATGGTGTTTGAGAAGCCAACATCATATCTAACACAGAATGATAGATCCTTTTCATCAATAGTGAACTTACACTTGTTGGAAGCCTAAGCCATGTTTCCAAGCTTTTGCTACTCGTGACTTCGAAAATTTGAGTTGGACTTTGTATCATATAGGTTGCCAGGGAGTTTTTATTTATGTGTAAGAAGATAAGTTCATATCTATACCCTAGTTTGACCATTTGTTGTTTCTCCGAAGGAATGAATAGGGTGATGGAAAATCGAGGCGTAGGAAGGCACAAAGAAACCAAGGGAACGTTATGGATTCCTTTCGGAAAAGTGCAATGGGTTTCTGAGCTTAACCCAAAAGATTATCTCAAATCATAGGACTTATTAAGTGTTGACGTACCATAGTATGGTACCTAATAAGTTTTACCTACTATTGGGTTCGAACCAATGACTGTGGCTATATGAAAGTGATACTCTAATCATTGAGCCAAGTAGGTCTTTTCTTTTCGTGTTAATTTCATTATACATGGTGGAATGATTGAAAATAGTGGCAAGACCATGAAATAGTGGATCCAAGTTGTAAAATATATTTTCCCCTTTCATTTTCTCTTGTTTTCTACTTCTATGTGCATGATTCATTTGTTTTGATAATTTAGCTTTAGCATCTATGTACTAATTATATTAGATTCTATAAAGATAAACTAGTTAGGTCAAGGGCTATAGTTCATCGGCGGAGCACCTTGTTTACATGTGTATCAATGCTTTTTGAAAAGGATTCATTGATGTTCAATTGATTCACTCATAAGGTTTTGCGTGAAAAATCTATGTCTTTATTCATTAGTCAGAGGTATTGAAAAGAACATTAGTATGATATAAAGTATAATCTTAAAAAGATTTTTCAGTTGATATAGTAAATAGGTAATCCATTCTATGCTAGAGGTAGTACTCACAAGGATATTAACAAAATCTCTTCTTCATTCTATGCTAGAGGTAGTACTCACAAGGATATTAACAAAATCTCTTCTTCATTTTATGAGCTTTGGGGTGTAAGGTATCTCATATACCTCTTCCAAGCAATAGATAGATTTTCTTAAGAAAGTAGAATTTTATTCTTGAATAGTAAGCCTATGCCGACGTTAATAATCCTTTCAAGGCGCTTCAGGATTGCATTGCTTGTGTTATCAAAGATTACTCAGATAAGCATACGGAATCATCTTATTATCTTTCTTAATCAAAGCAATGAAGATTGGTGCATTGAAAAGGGTTGTTTATTTTGGTTCATAAATAAGCGATGCGTTGATATTGGAGCCCAATACTTTGAAATGAGCATGTTGGGTTCGTAAAGCAGATCATTAATATAATAATTGAATTTTTAACATTTTCCCATCTATTTTGATTTGCTTAATCAAGAATGTTTATGGTTTGAATCTGTATAGCCCTAATTATAAAGAATTTGTTAAAGCAATTTCTCAATAGAATAAATAGTTTATTAAGCATGTGTTCTTAAAAGAGACTTGGAAAATAGTTATGGGATGGAAATCCCATTAATCACTTAAGTATTCTTCATAAAATATAATGGAAGCTTTTAGCTTGATAATATTTGAACTTGTTCCATTGAGGTAGGGGCATATTACTTGTGTATTTATACTCAACACATGTAGTTATTTACCCAAAGTTTAGTTTCCTTGTGTCACGAATGACTCAAAATCTCGTATATTAGGTTGTATCCCATTTATTATTCATTTATTGTTATAGGGGTGGACAACTTATCTTTGAAGGAATTGACACTTAAGTACTATTACGCAATAGAATATATCATATTTGGAAACCTTCCTCTCCCTATCTTATGATTGCAAACTAATTAAGTGTTTTTCCTATCTGCTTTGCTAGCTAATGTGATCTTTAATGAAGGAAGAAGAATTTGAACCAAAAGAAGTATGCAAATGTTTTTGCTCCACAAGCATGATAATGTATGGATCTTCTTAGTTATCTCCATTGTCGTTTTTTACTTAGCTTTTTTAGTTTTCAAATTTATTGTGCCTGATCGTAAAGGACCAAAGAAGTTGGCAAGCTGCGAATTGGGTATAGAACCAAAAGGGGACATTTGGATCTGGTTTTAAATTCGTTGTTATATGTTTTTCCTAGTGTTTGTTATCTTTGATGTCGAGACAATATTTCCCTATTCTTGGGCTTGTCCCATGCGTGGCGAAAAGGAGTGTTAGAATGGCCTCAATCTCCAAAGTTGAGTGATAAGCATCAAATAAATAGTCGTGAAACTCAATTGGTAAATTTTATAGAATCTTTCTTTTTTGAAGCATACTCGTCTAATTCAAAAATTTTAGCTAATTTGAATGAATTTTCCAATTGGCCACTTCTCTATGGTACCAGTTGTTACTTGATTGAATTCCCTTCACTAATTGGATCACGATTCGACTTTGATCGATACAGACTATTGTCAAGATAAAGTCCTAGGCAAGTGGATTTTTTAATAATGGTTGGTACTATTACCATGAAAATTGCCCCATCTTTGGTTAGATTGTATCATCAGATGCTAGAGCCCAAACATGTGATTGCAATGGGTGCATGCACCATCAACAGAAGCATATTCAGTGTAAATTCTTATACAACTGTTTGTGGGATGGAAAAACTAGTATGGGTGAATATTTATTTGCCGGGTTGTCCATCGATATAAGAAGCTATTATTAATGCTATGACAAAGCTTTAAAAAAAAAAAAGGCTAGGGAAAACGATAAGGATCGGATTGATCGATGTAGTTGAAGAAAGTGTCACATTGACTCATAAATTTGTTGTACCCAATATCAATATTAGTTCATACGATTATGGAATGTATGATTTATCCTCAAATTTATTAACATACATCTCTTTGGAAACGTTTTTATGGGTTGTGAAAGACAAAAGTGAGGGATTTGTATCAAAAATCGACATATGAATGATTAGCTGTTAGCCAATATGAATTCCAATAGTGAAAATTTGTTTGATACCAACACACGAAGTCCATTATCTACTTAGTTAGCTAAACATAGGTTAGCTCGTATACCTTTAGGTTCTGATTATCGAGGTGTTGAAATCTTGCAAGTAAGAGTGGAAGAATGGTCATTTGTATAGCTGTTGTCCTAGGTTAGCTCATAGACCTTCAGGTTTTGATTATTGAGGTGTTAAAATCTTGCAAGTAAGAGTGGAGGAATGGTCATTTCTATAGCTGTTGTGCTATATGCATATGGTTTTAACTATCTTTGATCTCAATGTGCCTATGATAGAACCCCATGAGGTTTTTAGTTAGTGTTTATCACTGAACACAAATGGAAGATAATGTGAATCAACATGAAGAAGTATGTGTAAAAATATTTGTTTCAAGGACGAGCCCTAGGATACCTTTAGTTTAGTGTGTTTGGAAAATGTGTGATTTTCAAGAGTGAGAGTCCTATGACATGTTGGGAATCATTCATGATGGTCATTCGAATTTTAAATGTATATTAATGCCAAAAAAATGGATCGGTTGGCCTTTGCAGAAAGATTGTATGGTGCTTGACTTTGATGAACTACATGATGCTTATTGAGATGTGGATATAATTTCAATTTGATTTTGCATGACAAAGTAGATCTAAATATATGGGTACATATTAACTAGAAAACCTTCACTCTTGTTTTGATTGATCCATTAATGGTTGTTGTCATCCCAATTGTAGTGCTATCAATAGGTGGAAGATATGAGATTGTTTTTCCTTGTTTTATCCCAACTAATTATATATGTTGGGAACCAGATTCGAATTGATGACATGAGGATTTCCAGTCCTTTTCTCTACCAACTAAGCTATCTTGGCCAATTAGTCAATAATGATTTCTTTTATTTTCTTTTCTTTTTTCAATGGATTAAATTATTACTTGTTCTACTGACTCAACCTGTGAATTAGTGGAGAGGGACTTCGAACTTCCAATTTGCACAATTGAACCCTTGAAGTTTTGAACCCTTGAAGTAATAAAAATAGTCAGAGTTTAATGTCAATACATTAGTCTAATTGGGTTTGAAAGTGCTTTGGTAGATAATCTCAAGGTATGGAACAAAAGGAATCGACATGAGTTAATAATTTCCTCAAGTTGGCTTGCACTACATGGGATTGTGCATTCCACCTGACATGCTTGGATACATTGGGTGTGGAGAACCATTATTGCAGAGATAATTATAGGCATGCTCTTTTAGGGGATAAAGCTAAATGGCATGATGAGTCACAAAAATGTGGGAAAACTTTGATAGTTATAACTCTTGGGACAAACATCTAATAAAACTTAGAAGAGTTTGTTTGTATTAATAAGGAAGTCTTAGCCTTTTTGGAGAAACTTAGGTGCAATTGATGAAGTGCTAAATAGTATGGAAAAGGATAAAGGCCTTGTAACTTTGTAGCTTTCCTTTTGCATGCTCACCAATTGTTACATCTATTTTATTTTGCATTAAAACCAATAGATGCCATACTCATTTGAAGTAGTTGAAGTGCAAGCTTGAAATGTAAGTGTATTTATGCTCAATGCATATCCAATACTCATTTGAAGTAGTTGAAGTGCAAGCTTGAAATGTAAGTGTATTGATGTTCAATGCACATCCAATATTTTTTGTAATGACAATATGATGTCTTAGCTAAGTGTATGCTTTTTTTTGTTAGTGATTTTATGCTTCTCGATAATATATCTTATGTTGTTAAGCATTTGGTAGCTACTTTAGAAAGAGCTTAGGCTTTTCCCCCAAAAGGTTTGTTACATGCATCTTTCAAAGCTTCCCTCCCCAAGAGGCTATGTTTAAGAGTTGTATTAATCACTCCTAATGCTTTGTTTCAGAGATGCATCAAAAGGGAGCATGACATTTTTTACCCTTCTTACGAATAAGAGAGTATGTCTAATCATATATCAAGTGTTATTTGAGAGCATATCTTATTTTGCTTCATAATTTACGTCACCCCTTATAATTGGGTACATTGTCTTGGTATGGATGTATGTGTAAGATTAGGTAAATCCTATATGCTTAAGTTGATGTGGATTCCATCCATGGGTTGTATGCATTCGCTCTCTAGTTGCCTCTTCATCTCAGTAATAGTAAGATAGAATGAACCTAGATTTTGGAAACATAAGAAGAACATTTATTGAACATAAAAGCTTATGTCATTGCACATGAGCTAATAGAGTTCTCATAGTTACAAGATACATACTTGTAGTTACAAAAAAGATGATTGGTTGTATCTAGTTCCTTTTCATCAATAATAGCAAGATATAATGAACCTAGATTCCAGATACATGCTTGGGGTTACAAAAATGATGGTTGGCTGTATGGTTAAAGGCCAAGGGTTTGTTGAAGCTTCTAATGCCATAACTTTAGTTATATCATACCATAATTAGGTAAGGTTTACGTTTTGCAAAGACTTCCTTGATGCCTTATGTTCTATCATACATTATGTAAGGCAATGATTTAAAAGTATGTTTAGAATTATGTAAATAATGATGAAATGTAAACATTGCAAATTTCTCACTATTATGCATAGTTTTTGGTTTTCGGGTTACCAAAGATCATGGTGTTGGATAGGGAAATGAAGTTAACCTCTCATGAAGGATGTCATCCACAAGGAAGGAAGTCATATTTTGATACTCACCTTATGAAACATATGTGAAAGTGGGCAGGCCATAGACCAGTGCTAGGAGAAGCAATAGTCCCATGCACCTAGTGGCACTTTTTAGTGCATGAAAATTTAGGTAAGTGAATAATTGCTATTATGCTAGCAGACTAGTACATCACTCTGAGATAAGTGGCTTAGCCACCCTACTCTAGGGCATGCATTACATCTAAGCTAACCCAAAAGTTAGCCAGATTGAGTATGTTTTATGAACTTGAGAGTTGATTGGTGATCACATAATTCTATAATTTCCCAACATTAGAAATTTGGTAAAACTATGTTAACACATTTATTTACTTAATACTCTGTAGTTAACCTTTGTGTGAGTTTCGTGATGACTACACTTTGTTCATATCTAGGCAAAATCCCCTATGAGAAGTTTAGTGGCATCACTTTGAGATAAGTGGATGGACCATGCTAGTCTATGGTGGCATGCATTGCATCTAAGCCAAACCCAACAATTAGCTAGATTGAGTATATTTTATGAGCTTGAGAGTTGATTGGTGATCACCATAGTTTATCCTTTCCTTACATTAGAATTTTGGTAAAACTACATTAACACATTTATTTACGTAGGTTCCCCTAGTTAACATTTGTGTGAGTTTCATGATGATTACACTTGTTCATATCTAAGCAATCCCCTATGAGAAGTTTAGTTTTTTGAAGCACAATTAGCTTTCTTACCATTGCCCATTAGTGGCATGTGGTATTATGATGGAATGATGGCATGGTGAATCTTCATTAAAAAAATGACTAAAGGCTCACTTTCTGCTTTACTTGATTTTTCCCATATTAGGAGGTTGCTATAGGAAAAGGGGCAATGTTCTTACACACACTCGTGGACTCTTGTTGACAATTATTATATTTTCCCTTTGAGGATACAACAACAAAAACCTTTCTTGCCAACTTTGGTATTTCAAGCTTGGGATTGCATGCAAGCTTCTTGTTTGACATGCTACCTTGTGAAGAGCAAGGCCAAAATGGTCATGTGATGTAACAAGATGTGGATCAATCTCCATTCACAAGTGAATTTGAGATCACAAGTGTATGTAATCTACAAGTAGATTGCTATCGAAGTGTTTGTGATAACATAATGCATGGATTTGGACCTACCTCTCCAACAATGCGAAGATGCCAAGTAATCTCAAGCTAACCACTTCTTCATAAGTGTGTTGTTATGGAGAGTAGGTTATTACAGAATTGACCCTTGATAGTGTTCTAAATGTGTTAGTCACTAGCCTTATCATATAATTGACCTTCCTATCTTAGAAGTTTTGAATCATCTTACAATTTATTTGGTACCTAGTGTCCTCACAACTTGGATGGTAGGAGGATCACAAGCATGCTTAAAAGTCCAAATCACTTGAAGTAGTGGACTTGGTGTTATCAAAGCTACTCTTCCATGAGGCCACCATTTCTTGGGTTTCGGGATTTGAATTTTCTGTATTGGCATGATTACATTACACCATAAAGGTTCTTGAAAACTCCCTTCTTCATCGTAACTTTAGCTAACTAAACAGCCCTTCACATGAGCTTGAGCTTACATTAAACTTTTCCTCCCTTCTCAAGACTTGAAATGGTGTAGTTATGTGAACTTTTTTGAAAGAGGCATAGTTGGCTGTTCAAAGATTCATCTTTACAAATGCAGTAAATTGCAAGCTATGCCCATGTGCAAAGCCCCTCCCAAGATTGGAAGAGCAAGGTCCATGGTTGAAGGCAATCCATTCGATTGTGACTAAGGCAAATAAAAATGCTTGTGAGTTTTACTTGAGGAGAGGTGGGATGTGTTGGCAATGGATGCTTTGGTGCACCACTAGGTGTAAGGTTCACAACCTGTTCGAGTGCCAGTTTGGAGCCCATAAAGACCAGCCCACATGCACAATAAAGTTGCTTAGGAGTGATTTATGATTTTGAAAACATGAAATGTTGTGTTGGCCCATACACCATACATGTGAATTTGGGAGCAAACCTTTTCGAACAATGCTTCCACAGGTGGCTCATAAGGGTTCACAGTTTGTAGTTTGATGGTAGATCCAAAAGCATGCGGACTCGGAGATTTGGCAAGCCTCATAGCGAGCTCGGGTGTTGGTAGCACAAAAAGGCTGGAGAAAGTTGGACTCCATCCATCAAAAGAATGCATATACATAAACTCCATGCATGACCAAGAAAGCGTTTCCAATGTTCACATCGAGTTTGAATTGGACCTCTTGGAACTCGAAAAGTTATGTTGTCTAAATTCTCCCCGAGGGGATGGGTTATTAAGATTCGATGAAATAAACTTGTTAAAAACCAAGCGGGCTAGCCTATCTACAAAGAGACAAGAGGGGTTGGGTGCTTGATGGCAAAATGACAGACGAAATTGCCAGCTCTCCCCCTCCGAGGCAGCATAGTGCGCCTGCATCTCCGAAATACCATGCACCTCCTCCAGAGGACAAGAAGCAAGATCTCACAAACGAGGCACCTGGCTATGGCGGACAACCGCTCCTGCAAGCGCAGGCCCACGCATCAGCAGCAGAAAACCTTGCCTACATTGCTCTCGCTTACCCCGGCTCCATGAAGACCCTCCGCTCCTGCCCTCACTACCCTCCCCGGAAGCTCTCCCTCGCCCTTTCCCTCCTCGCCTTCTTCTCCTGCGTCTACCTCTTTGGCTTCCATACCTGCTCCCTCCTGCCATGGCGCTCCTGTCCTTCTCCTGCTGCGAAGCTGGACCAGCCTGCACCTTCGCCAGCCGGCGTTTACTTAAGGTTGCCTTCCCCGGCATTGGCCAACACTATGGCGGCTGACGGCGAGGAATCCAAGAGCTTCTGTCCCGCCGGCCGCGTCTATGTCTACGATCTGCCCCCGCAGTTCAATGCGGACCTTCTCCTGGCCTGCTCTTCCTTGGTGCCATGGGCGGATTTGTGCCCCGCGCTCGACAACAACGGTATCGGCCGTCCTCTCGACATGCCGTCGTGGCTCGGCACGGGCTTCTGGTACTTCACCAGCCAGTTCGGCGGCGAGGTCCTCTACCACGCCAAAATGCTGGTACATCCCTGCCGCACTCGGGACGAGAAGCAGGCCGCTGCCTTCTTCGTGCCGTTCTACGCGGGTCTGGATGTGGCCAGGTACCTCTTCGTGCCGTCGACGGCCGCTCAGACAGACGAGCTCAGCCATGACTTGCTGCGGTGGCTGAAGATGCAGAAGGCCTGGAAGAAGAACGGCGGGAGGGATCATTTCATGGTGATTGGCAGGATTACCTGGGACTTCAGGCGAGAAGAGAGCTCCCTGTGGGATAGGCTTTGGGGGAGGTCAGGCTGGGGAAGCGATTTCTTCCTCACACCTGAGATGAGGAATGGCCCCCTACGCCTCACAATCGAAAAGGACCTCGCCGACAAGCAGGAAATAGCCGTGCCATATCCGACCAGCTTTCACCCTAGCTCCGATTCGGAGCTCGCGGCATGGCAGGGCATTGTGAGAACCTTTAAGCGGAGCAACCTGTTCAGCTATGCCGGAGGCTCGAGATCTCGGTTTGCGGACGATTTTAGGGGCGTCTTGCTGGAGCAATGTAGGAGTTCCGCTTACTCGGGACCGTGCCGGTCTGTGGACTGCTCGGAGCAGAGATGCGAGCATCCCCTACCGGCCATGGAGCTCTTCTTGGACTCCGTCTTCTGCCTGCAGCCGCGGGGGGACAGCTACACGCGCCGGTCCATTTTCGACTCCATGGTCGCAGGCTGCATCCCGGTGTTCTTCTGGCATCGCTCTGCGTATCTGCAGTACGGATGGCACCTTCCTCCCGAAGAAGATAGCTACTCTGTGTTCATTGACAGGAAGGAGGTGAGGAAGGGGAAACGCATCGAGGACGTTCTCAAGGGCTTCTCGGAGCGGAGGATCAGGAAGATGAGAGAGAATCTGATTGCCACCATGCCTCGTGTGATCTACACGCCTTCGACGAACTGCACTGCTAATTTTAGGGACGCGTTCGACATTGCCATTGATGGGGTGCTCGAGATGGTGCGTCAAAGAGTCGGATCAACAAGGTAAGGCAAGTGCACGCTCAACAAAAATTGCCATGGTTCCAACTTACGCAGAATGACAGACAGGCCATCGCACAGACGTAGCTTTTGCCCGCAGCCTGTCAGATAGAAGAATCAAGTACAGATGGAACAATCATACTCCATACAGACCATATATGCTCTCAGTCACACAGCAGTGCCTTTACGGTCTGCAATTTGCATACAATACGTCCTTCAAATCTGCACATAAACAATGTATTCTTTCATCTGCAGATACGCTTTAAATCTGCAGAATGCAGATGTTGATGGCAGGGGAGGAGGTGAAGAGTGAAATTACTGAACAGAAAAGAGTTTGTTGAAATAAAATTTCCTGCCTCTTGACTTGGGTAAGTTGTTTCGAGATCATCCAAGCAAAATCGCTTATGAAGGTCAACCAAGAAACTTAACCTTGCATGTTCCAATGTATACATCGGATGGGCATAGTTTTGAAACATAGAGCTCATAAATTAGATGTAAATTTGCACCGTTTTCGTTGTACCAAGGGATCGATTTTACCGTCACATCTAGTGGCAATGAGGAATCGAATGCGTTGATGCCTTAAATAATTAAGTGTTAGAAAATTGTATGTATATTGGGGAATTGAAGACGTCTTCAGAGTATAGAGTTTCTTGCACGGATCAGCACCATCCTTGCCTTTGTTGTTCCATGCATGCTTGATGGAAGTTCCTCTTAGAACTGCTCTTGCATGCATCCGCTTTTGCTTGACAAATCTAGAAGATGAAGCTCCATTGATGGTCTAGAAATGCAAGCTGATGATAGTGTTGAGCTTGACAAAACCGTTACAAATGTCCTTTAACCATTTGATGAGCATAAGAGTAAAATATGAAGGCTCAAGGGTTTTACTATATGTATATCCTTTATATCAATGTGCTTCCAATGCCTACTTATCTATGAATAAATCGCAACATTTTTAAATTCAATTGGTAAATAATGTCTTTTTAACATAGATTTAAATGCTAAAAATGGTATTTGAGAAAATTCTTATGTTGGGCCCATGAAAATACATGAATATATTTGCAAGTGACATCATGAAAGTAAGTTTAACACGCTTTAAAAGGAAGCTTATATGTATAGATTTAAAGTTGTGGTGCTCATGCTTATGTTTAATTCTAAGTTCTTGGAATTGATCATTAGTTTAACTACATATGATAACTTTGGAAAGAATTTACCATAGAAGGCATTGCAAGTACATGAATGCATGGTTGTGGGTATACTTCCTTCTTTTACAGATAAAAATGGAGTTGTCCTACTATAAACTAGTTTATTCTTTGATGTGATCATTTCTAACGAATCAAAGGTATAAGCAAAGAAAATAATGCATACCAAATGATCTTGAGTGTACCTACATGATCTTGAGTGAACCTATCTACTAACCTTAGGAGAGGATAACATAGATACAATAAAAGGTAGAAGCAAAGACAACAATGCAGATAACATGCTCTTGAATAAACCTACATGCTAACCCTAGGAGAGGATAACATAGAAATAGCTCAAAGGTAGAGCAAGAAAAGAACAAGGCAATCAAGTTGCTCTAAAGTCATTATTTCAAATGAGACAAGTTAACATAGAGATAACCAAAACAAAGAGGGAAAAAAGAAAACTATGCATCCTTATATTCTTGAGTCTATTTCTCCAAAGAACAAAAGCCTTGTCACTACTAATTTGAGTAACAAAAAGAACTTCACTTGTAAAAAAGCAATATTATGTAAAGAGGCCGGCCAAGTAAGGGAAGATAGTCTTTCATTTGAATTTAACCCACATGGGATAAGCTTGCACCAAATATTTAGCTCAGTTGTGCAAACCTTTAACCCTCCAAAGTGAGTTTTAGAAAATTACGAGTTTGCTTCGACCTAAAACTTGTTTACCTTGAGTAAAAATCCTTCTTAATTTATACGAGGAATGAAAGAAGTCCAAGTCAATTACTTCCTTTCTTTAAATTTTTTTCCCAAACCCTACTCCCAAGGAAAGAGAAGCACTTGATTGAGATGCGATATGCTTCCAAAGCAAGTTTTAGAAAATGATGAGTTTGCTTCGACCTGAAACTTGTTTACCTTGAGAAAAAATCCTTATTAATTTATACAAGGAATGAAAGAAGTCCAAGTCAATTACTTCCTTTCTTTAATTTTTTTTCCCAAACCCTACTCCCAAGGAAAGAGAAGCACTTGATTGAGATGCGATATGCTTTTAATTGATTGTTGAAATTGTGAGCATTTCTACATATTTTGGCAATGACACGTCTCATGTTTCCTAACCTTGGTGTATTTAATGTTGGTAGTATGTTGACTTGTGTTTGTTTGGCATTGTTATTTTTACATTGGCTTTTGTTTCCTTTGTTATCATCTTAGAAACAACTGTCAAGTTTGGTATGGACCATGTCTTTGGAGCATGGATGTTGTGTATCGTGTGTTCAACTTTGTATTCTTCAATGGCTACACCCTAGTGTGATTATCCTTGCGATATTGTTGCTTTGCTCCTATCTCCTTGGATGTTGTCATTTTTATTATTATGACATTTGTTGACATTGTTGTTTTGTTTGATGACTATTGTTATCATGATGTCAACATTGATTGTCATTGAGGTTTGAACGCGATGGTGTATATTGCTTGGTTCTCTTTGACTATATTGGATGTGTTTTCTATGTGTACATTCATTCCCATCTCGAGTTTTCTTTGTAGATGGTTCATATGAGTATTATTTGTTGGTTGTGTTTTTCTTGATTTGCTTGTGGTTAAGCACTTGTAGGCTAATCACACTCCCTTTGTCACTCATTCCCAACCGATGCAATATCCAAGTATTTTTCTTCTCTAGTTTCATTTCACTATGTATTATGATCCTAATTGTGCCCTTGTGATTGAGAGATTCATTTGGTTGACATATCCCAAAGAGCTATGGTTGAGTGCTATGGCGTTCACTAGTGTTTCAGAGTAGGTGTTGGATTGCTCTAATATTTAGAGGAGTCCTTGCTTCCATCACAAATGCACAGTGGAGCAATGGTCATACATGTGAAGGTGAAGATAAGGAATGGTGTGGTAATTATGTGGAATGCATATCATGGTCATGCATGGTGAAGCATGAGATATAATGTATGTCTACATCATCTTGATTCAATTGAAGCCCATCGATGGCTCAAGTGATCTTGCATGCCCTCACATGCTCTTAGCCAAAATGGGCAAGTTCAAGGGTAGATAAAGGGCATGATGATCTCTATCATTCTTGGGGATTTGATATGTGTCAAAGTTCACGTGTTTCGATGACCCCAAAACTTGGATTGGTTTTGTCCAATACAAATTTCATGATGGTACCTAAAACATAATGTTTTCATGTGGTCTCAGATGAGAGGACTTAAAGAGCATGCATATGTTCTAGTGGGGGAATCTTGGTATCATGGTGAGATTTCCATGGAGCTTGTGTGGCTATAAGAGGTGCAAGGTGGCTAGCTTGACTATGCTTTGATAGAGAGATTATGTTATTTAACATGCCATTAATGAATTTGGGATTTTTTCACAAGTTTAGGACTCATGATTAAAACTTTCTCTTTGCTATAACTCTCACATCATGGCTCTGAATTCGGTATTCAATAGCTCAATAGATTCTATTTTTAGTAAGGTTTCCAATTATGTATTAGGTGGTAGCTTTGAGTGACCTTGAACACATCTCTTTTTGAATCCTGATGTTCTAAATAATAAAAATGGGACTTGAAAGTTTTTCAAATTCACCAAAATTTTGTTATTTGGACTTCATCATCATCTTTCTTACTAAGGTGCATTTAGTGAAGTGCGTGCTACTATAGTATCTATGGTGCATTCCTAGGTATTATTGTTCTCTGCTAGTTCACTTGCGCTTCGAGAGAGGGTGCTAGAAGTGTTCACATCATACATTCATGAGCGGACTCTTTATTATTTATGTGATTATTGGCCAATCTCCTTTATGGTGTGAGAACTCTTGTACTTTGTCTATAAAGGGAGGGAGTGTGGCGACAATCATTCATTCATGTACTTGCAAATGCTTGATGTGTGGAGAGGAAGCTTGTGGAGTTTGTTAGTTGGCACTTATCCATTATAATATTGATTAACATAGTGGATTCCTATTTCCGATTTATGTTTTTTGCATAGTCTCCTTTATCAATAGCCTTGTCTTTTGGTATTTCACTATTTTTTTGCTTTTCTAATATGATAATCTCCATGTTACCTCTCTTGTTTCATGCTTCAAATGTGTGCACTTTGTAAAAAATTTAAAGGCATACCTATGTTTGTGGGTACATCAATTTTTTAAAAGGATAACATCAACATGGGCTTGCAATAACTGAGCAATTAGAATAATGAAAAATTGAAGCTAAGCTAAGAAAAGGTTTCTAATAGTAGGCATAGTCTTTCTTAGTCATGTTCTTCAAAAGCTATATGATGGGCAATATCATATTTTCTAATATACGTAGAGATGCTCCACACATGATTGGGATGATTATTATGTTGCTATTGTTGCTAGTAAGTCACCTCCCCTAACTTGCCATTTATGAGAGATGGGCTTATTAGTTTGTAAGCTTTTGAACCTTCTTTAATGAAAATGTTTTGGTGTACCATATGTTGATTGAATAACAATGGAGGGTTAGGTAAAGCTTGGTTCATCTTCTTTCAATTATTTTAATAGAATCAATATAGTGGGGATATCTTATTAAATGATTATTCCCAACTATAAGCACAACAATTATGTAGGTTATATGAATTAGCTTTAAAAATAATTAATATAAAAAAGAACTTCTTAATCTCAAAGAAGTCATTCATGAGATTAGCTACTTTGATATTTAAAAAGGCTTGTTTCCTTTGCATGGACTAAAATAATAGGACACTAAAGGTGTGAATCCTTCAAAAGCACAAGAATGAAATGGCATCACTAAAGATTTTTAGTGGTTGTTGAAATTAGAGTTTCTTGACTATCAGCTTCAAAAGTTTCAATATGAAATGGGTATTGTCAAAAAAACCAATCAATGTCTTCGTACTCCAATCTCTCCTTGGAGATCATATCTCTCATTTATTACATTTTTCCTAAATTGTTAGCATTAAGTGATCTTCCTAATTTTGTCCACCCTATGCAACATGGCTTTATTAAAAAAAAAAGGGCGCTATCATGAAAATCATTTTGGAAGCTCACTCAACTTCAAATCATTCTCAAAATAAAGTTTTGGTCCAACAATCTTCCATTAATATTAATTGATATGGGTCCTTTCTTGTTAGATTTCTTGAGCACTCTTTGGAGGGCTTGGATTGGCATGGGGAAGGTTTTAATAGGTAATAATTTCAAGGTATTGGGACTCCCAATGAGAGTTGATGTTTACTTTTGTCAACGATCTCATTGGTTTTTAAATAATCTTTTTTAAATAGCTAATTCAATGGTAAAAAGGAAGCTAGCCATAGACTATGTTGAGCTTGGGATTCCTGTAGCCTTGCAATCTTCTTCATATAAGTTTATTACATATATACACCGGCTCATTCTTAAATGCACTTTTTTATTAGTGACATGCTCAATAATGGATCTTTGTCTGCCTTTAAAATGGCTAATAGAAATACGGCCTCACATGCAAGTTTCAAAAACTTTAAAGAAATGTTAAACAACATGTGAAGTTCAAATGTCTAGGTTTCATAATCTCAATTGCAGGGATTGAGAGAATTAGTATGCAGATATAGGATCCATGTTAGTTATTAGAGAAAATGTGGCTTTCTTAGAGTTCCAATAGGAGTTGAGTAATGGTTATTTGGAAAAGAAAAGGGTCATGTCTTTCTTATGATGTGCAGAAAGTATATTTACATTTTAAATGTAATTTGTATGTTGAGAATGCTATTGGGTGTTTTTCCTCTAAAAATTTCATTGTAAAAGAGGGGAAATGAATTGTAGCCTGTTTTCTTTAGACGTAAAATTTTAGTTGCGACCTTAGGTCATATCTTTTGGAGATGCTCTTTAAGGCTATGTGGAGAAAATGTTTGGATTTCTTTATAAGGATTTTGGTATTAAGTTTACTTCTAAGAAGATGGTGGTGGGTGTTTCTACTATGCCTTTATAATGATGGGGAATAATGTTTGCATTTATGAAGGTAATTCATTTATTAGACTTTGTGGTTTGATAGAATCAAAGTTGCAGGGATTAACAATGCACCGCTTAGCTAAAGATAGAGGCCGATTGTTTTGGCTAGTTACTCAAGGCTTATTAATATGGATCCGAGCATGAAGAGGACTTTGTCATTGTAGATAATTTAGGTATCTAGACTTTTGAGCTTGTACATACTACATTTTTAGTAGTATAAATTCACATTCCATGCTAATAAGCAAAAATCATGTGGCCTACAAATTTGACAACTAACAAGTTATTAGATGTTGATTTGAACAACATCTCATAAACAAAAAGAGTGTATCCATGGGCTTATTATTACCAACTTATTAGTGAATTACAACATGTTGTGACATGTTACAAAGGGTGTTCTCTTTACCATGCTAATGACCACAACTTGAGGTTTGTAACTAATAAGAAATTATTATGGGTAGATACCAATGTGAAATTAAGATTGTGTTTGCAAGTATCTTTGCAAAGGCTTTTTTAAACATGGGAGAGAGCCTTTATCTATAATAGCAAATGAGGCTAGTTGTCCCCACATTTGCAAACACTCATGACACTTGGTATGCTAACATAACTTGATGCATGGTGTAAATATGTGGGTGAAATTTAGGGAATCTCAATTACTATTAAAAATGACCCTTAATTTTTAAGTTTGAAAACTACGTAATGTACTAATAACTCTTGGAAACATGTAACAAGTCTTGTCAATGTCTTGAATATTATCAAGCTACATTTAAAACTAAGGGGTAAAAAAGAGAGGTTTTGATTGGAGTATTCCTATGACTATTTACATATCATGAGCCTTTGACCACTTAAATTAGTACATAACAAGTATATTTGTTCACATGATGTTGATCATTAGGATTTATCTTTTTTGACTTTGATTTTGTTTGCATAACTCAAATTTCCTAAGCTTTTGCCAAAGGGATAAATCACACTTTGGTCTGTGGGGCTATGGCTCATATAAGGGGTGCCATTTATCTACTAAAATTCTATCATGATAAAAATTATTACGTATCAAAGAATGATTTTGAACTAAAGACTCTTTCATACTAAATAATATATAATGGAAAAGAGTTAATTATATCATACAATAGATTGGATGTGCTTAATTAGATACATTTATTCCTACATTTGCTTATGTGTCACCCATGTTATACCATCTCTTTCTAGGAGCTTTGTGATAGTGATGCATTTTTGTATAATACATATTGTGTATCTTGTATAATGCAAGTTAGATGGTAAGTTTGAGCTTGTATAATGTGCAATTCTATTTCTAACAGTTGATAGATATTACAATGTGTAAGTATACATTTGTTGTGTGTGTGTGTGTCTAGTGAATGGGCACTAAGGGCACAAGTGTCAAGAGAGATACTGATCACATTGCCAATTAGAAGCTCATTTGGTTGGTCAAGGTGTTGCGATTTTTTCGTTCTATTAAGGCTTAACTTTCTTTCCAAAAAGGGCACTTAGTGATATTCTTTCCATAAAAATTTTCACCACTAAGTGGGATCAATGTTGGTATTGTAGTAGAAAAGTCACTTTTGTGGAAATTTGAACCCTCTATAAGAAAATTACATTTAAATGGTTTTAGGCAAACACAATCAACATAAGATAGTAGTTGGAAAAAATACACAATGCCAAAACAAGTTATGTCTACCTTTGAGACCATTTTCGCAAAAAATAAAAGACTAGTGCTTCTTATCAAAACCATCTCAAATTTTTAAAACTAGGCTAAACATTTCATGAAGAATTCTTTGATATCTATAGCATGCATTCCCATTAGGAGAGTTGCAATGAGATAAAAATTGACAACTTTTTAAAGAGCTCCAAATAGTATTGTTGAGTGCTATTTTGACCAATTTTCCTATGCTTATCAAAATCCAATTTTTGTAAAACATGAATTTCTACTTGAAACTTGTTTTAAACCTTTTATTATACCATCTTGCAATATTGGCAAAGTCCCACTGAATTTTAATAGCATATGCACATGTTATTTTAGATATAATAAAATAAGTTTTAAGCAATTAAAGTGGCTTATAGCCACTTTTGTGGCAAATTATAAGGCTAGTGTTAACATCTATTTTCTGGATCATAAATCTTATTCAATGCAATGATAAATTTATAGTTGGATTGTCACATGGTGTCTAGTAAATCATAGTATGCCACGTGCTATTTAAGAAGGAATTTACAAGTCATGGCCTCTTACACACTCAATTTTACTTTAAAGAATCAAATCTAGCTTTTGGTTTGAGCAACATCATATCCACAAAGTTGATCATTTTTTCTCTAACCATGCTAATACTATTGAGAATAAGTAAACATAGTTCTTGTAAGAACATCTAACTCTTCAATATAGACACTTAGTAGAGTTGGGTCCCTAAGGGAATGCGAAGTACTAAGTGCAATGTTGTACTACCCATATTGAAGTGGATTTTCATGTATTATGGTTTACGAATGTAAGAAAACTATTAGAATTAATCAAAGCATGTTTAAACGTATCAACATTATAAAGCATTGGTAGTGACATTGGAATGAGTGTTAAGCATGTGTCAGGGTCCAAAAATTTTGATTCTAAGAGAAACGTATTGTTGAAGACAACATATCTCTCACTACGTAACCCTTGTTCCTCATGTATATGTAAGTTGTTTGGTTCATGGGTGGTCCATGTGAGCCTCCAACAAAATAACTATTTCAAACTTGATACCAATTATTGTTCATTTTCACTCTTATCCATTAGACCATTGACTAAATGTATGTATCACATATGTAAAGCCAAATAGCGAGAGGGTGGAGATATATGGAAACACCTTATGAGATCCTCATTTTTTGCAATGCAAATTTCAAATTTAAAATTCAATTATGGCTCACATCATGAATATCATGCTCTATCAAGCTTGAAGCTGAGTCTTTGGCCCGTTAATTTGGATGCAGTAAGATGATTGAGAAAATAATTGATGTATCAATCACTTAAGAAAACCTACCACACTCATGAAATAGAGGCCTTGGCCCTTCAATTGGGTTAATAGGGTTTTGGCATGATATAGAACATTCCCATCTCGAAGGTGGTTCAAACCGCACCAAGACTATGGAAAGTAATTTTGAAAAGTAATTTAACTTAGAGAAACTTAGCATATAATGCGAGGAGAGAGAGAGAGAGAGAGAGAGAGAGAGAGAGAGAGAGAGAGAGAGAGAGAGAGAGAGAGAGAGAGAGAGAGAGAGAGAGAGAGAGAGAGAGAGAGAGAGAGAGAGAGAGAGAGAGAGAGAGAGAGAGAGAGAGAGAGAGAGAGAGAGAGAGAGAGAGAGAGAGAGAGAGAGAGAGAGAGAGAGTCACCTTTTGCTAGAAGAACACGAGTGAGCTCAATTTTTTCATAGTGTAATTTCTTACCATGCACTTGTAGCTAAATACACACTTGTAGCTAATGATATTTTTTAAGAATCTCCTCAAGAATTGCATAAGATCTTACCAAAATATACACTTGTAGCTAAATAGTGAAATGTCCAAGTTGAGGGCTCATCTTCACCAAAGCCTGACGACTTAATACATTTTTGTTATATCATGCTACATGGATGCCCCATGAAGCAATGCTCATACACTTTATTCTTAATAACATATTGATATTCATATACAACTTCTCCTTCTTCCATTTTTTGCCTTATGTCCCACCAAAAACTCAACATATAATTGTGCACAAAAGCATCATAACTTTGATAGGAACATCAACACATTCTAGAACATTGCAACAAATATGAGTTTCACAAAGAAAATAGAATCTTGATCCTCTTGTGAAACAAATCATCTTGACTTCTTATGGTGATACCTTTAATTGCAAACTACAAAAGTTCGAGTCTACTTTACAAAACTTGAAGAAAGGTCTTTATAAGTAAGCTTGCATGTTATGTTTTGTGCACATAAATTTCTAATTAATTATAAGATATAAACAATAGGTTAAAGAAAATTTTCTCATTTTTAATTAGAAGATCTAAAACATGGTCGATACATTGACTTACATACTACAATATACATTCCTTTTCTAAAATTAACTACCTTTTGCTTTGTGCTCCACCTTTGACGTCTCAAGTTGGCTTCCTATGGTTATGCCTTTTAAATACAAACTACAAATATTGGGGAGAGTTTACTATGCAAAAGTAATGACCTTACTAATGTTTGCTCCACCTTTGAGTGTAAAAAGCTAATGGGATCATTTCTTGTTCACTATCTATGGTGATGCCTTTGAATTGCAAACTACAAAGTTTGGGGAGAGTTTATTTTATGAAAGTTGGAGAGAGTTTCTTTGTAAGTAGGTTTGCATGTGATATCCTATGCATGTACATGTTTTTAATTGAAATAAGGACATGCATAACAAGTCCCATCCTGAAAAAGTTCTCATGTTCATCTCCTAGATCTAATACATGGATCTAGCATTGCTACCCATATTATAACACAACTCTTATTTGGAAAAGTTAATGATTTTGCTAAAGCATTGCTCCACTTTTCAATGTAGGCACCTCTATCAAGGTTCCATGTACATAGAACGTGGTCCTTGACACTTATTCTTAATGTAACTACTTGCTCACCTCTTTCTTTCTTCTTTTAAAAATCATTATTAGTCAACTATACCAATTGCTAGCTAGTTTTATGGAGATTGGTTATCTTTTAGAAAAATACCATGCAACTTTACTTCATGTAAAATAGATGGTCTAGATGCATGCAAAGAGATTATGAGTATGTGTATACATGTGAATTTTGTTTCAAATATAAAAGCAAGAACTAAGAGGGACTAACACATACAACATTTTGACTAGTATCTTTGTGCTCCCCTGCTCCTCCCCTACCCCCCAAAAAAAGTAAACACACCCATGTGCAGGTGCAAATACACATGCTGTGCATATGAGTGCTTAGATTTTGTTCTAATAAGTTAGTTTATACCTAGAGGGAGCTTAGAACCTAAACAAATGTATCAAAAACCTTTCGAATCACATAATATATGGAACTATCAACATTAGTGAGTGAAGCCAACCATATGACAATTCATTCTAGGAAGGATCTTAACACCACAAATTTATGAAAAACTTGGGACAACATACAAAGTTTAGGATTATGAACTCTAGTAAAAGTGAAGCATAGTTAGATAATGATTTTTGTAAAGAATCACCACAAAACAAGAAGTATTAGCAATATGAAGACCAAATTGGCACCATATTATCTCATCCCATAGGATTATAGATAGAATTCACTGGTACAACTAATCAATATACTTATGAATCAAAAGTGGTGCAAGTAGGTCTTCTATACACCCTTTTGTTTGGGTTGAAAGGATAATGACTATTTGATGTGGTCCACAAATTTTGCCACAAATGACTATATTATAAGATAGGTGATCTAGAGCTCCAAAGCATGCATTTCAATGTAGTGTGTTACGAACCAAAAGCATAGAATCTAAAGACTCATTGACAATGTAAACTTGTCTATCGTGAAATGTTAACCATTTAGGTTTCCCACTTGGAGGGAGATGTATATGTAGAATATTTTTTGAGCTCTAATAAAATGGTATAAACAAATTTATGAGATATCAACTACTATTGCAAGCTAGAAAAAGAGTATAAGTCAACTACTAAAATCTTGATTGGAGACATTGCTCTATAACCTATATCAGTATTGGCTTGTAAACTATCAAAACCTTTTCTATTAAATCTTTTGAACATGACAAAGCAAGGTTTGAAAGTTTCTATTCTAGCTACCTCTCTTGAAAGTGTACATCTATGACTATTATCTACATGTATGAATTGCAATATTTCTTACTAAACTCAATAGAGGCTTCAAATGTACCTATTATTATTATTATTATTATTATTATTATATTTTGATTAAAGGATACGATTGATTAAAAATATTAAATCATCTTCAAAAGATGTTCCTTAGAGAGAAAAAGTCAAGCCATTGAGATTTTTCGATGTCTTATAATCCACCTTCATATATTTCTTTTTCATTTCACCATTCCAAAAATATATGCACTTTCTCTTTTGAATTGCCCTATGTTGAAACATTTGTATATGGTTGTGCATATGAGTGGCACCTTCTTTGTATGAAACACAATATGAATTGTACCTTAGAATGTGGAGAGATGAGAATGATGAGTTGGATGGATAAAGGCATGAGTCAGCAAATCAAACTAGATTGACTACAATGTATCCAATGTGCTCATGTGGCTCTTTAATAAGCAAGTTGTATGCAAAGAGTGTGGCTTTTCTTTGTTCTCTCAAATTCATAGCCTATCTTGTCTATGATCATTCTTAAATCCTTTATTCTTTCAATTGGTATCATAGCCTCCTTCCTGGAGCTTGTGCAATTGTGGGAATTTCCATAGTTGTGACTCAAGGGTCAGGAGTCCAAGTAGTGGTGGTATTGCTATCCAAGAGACTCAAAGCTTTGAGATTGAAGGCTTGCCATGGTGTGGAGTTTGATTCAAGTAAGAGGTATATCTCCTTCGTTGTGGAATTAGCATACTCAAATCCATTTTTAAAGGTTGTCATTGTGAAAGAAGAAGAATGCTTGCAATCATTTGAGGGTTGGTTTCAAGCCCAAATCAGTTGGCATTTCCCAGAGACTATTGCCAAGAAAAGGGGCTACTTGAACCCTTTGCTTAAGCAGGTAGCTTAAGGGGCCTCCTTCAAGTAAGTTGATGGTCTACTCACCAAAGAAGCTAGGGGGAAGCTTGTCTCACAAGCTTAGGGTCTTCTTCTATGGAACATATTATGAAAGAGAAAATAGAGAAGAGATTGAATGTTCTTATGCAGTTGAACTTTGAATCTCTTCAAGAATTGATCATTTGATGCACGAGGAGATCCTTAACAAAGTGAAATCCAACTAGAACATGCTCTTGACCTTATTCAACTCGGTGCGGCTAAAAAGAAGGTGATGCATGCTCACGCTATGGAGATTTAATTCTCTCCTTCCTTCATATAGTCACTCTATCAAAAATTTCTCAAGTAATCATTGTGCTACATGGACTTGGAAAATTTGGTGGATGCGCAAGTATCATCTCGTTGCAGTCATCGATCTGCACCATTAGAATCTAATGCTGTTGACCACAAAATATCTTCTTTTTGATTGTATTGGTTACCCCCTCTAATAAGGTGTAGACATTACTAGTTTTTTGAAGGCTATTTCACACCCACAACTTATTGAACTAGTTCATATTTAACTGTTGCAAAAAATTGACAAGAGCCATGTTCACATTAAATCTAAGCTAGTTATTCGAGAGCTTAATTTTAAAAATCCATTTTTACACTATTCAAAGGAACAAACCAGTTGGATGAGCTATCCACCATCAAAGGTAAACTCCATATACAGCTGTGAGAAATCCATAGTGATTTTTCCTAATGTCATCAATCAATCACAATCGAGTACAATATCTATAGGCCCCCATTTCCAAGGTTATCAAGTTTACTTTTGCTTTATACTTTTCAGCCAGCTGCTAAGGAAACCTATGGATATATTTGGGTGCTGATTTCTTCTTCACCATTGGCCACAAAAACTCTTATGGGCTGCTGTAAATCAGTGTTGGGAAGACAATTCAGCTTGTCCATAATGGGCTTATTCATAAAATTGTGTGTATACTGCCACTATCTATCCGGATGAACATGGCCTTCCCATGAATGTTACCCTTCATACGAAGTGTATTAGGGCTCTTAGAACTTTTGCAAGCATCCATGGAAATGGAACAACTAGTGGTAGCAAGTGGCTCATCATAAATCCCTCATGGGTCAAAAGGAACACTCCCACCTAGATCAAAAGGAAAAGAGTCGGTCGGATCATAAAAATTATTCTTGCCCAACTTCTTTCTCAAGATCATCATTTTTAGCAGTAGGTACAATTGCATTAGCCTCATCAATGTCATCTTCAGAATACTGAAAGACTAACATACTATGAATCTTGGCTTTTACATTTTTGTATACACACTTTGTGGCATGATCAGGTGTATACTTTTTCCCACATTTGAAGCATAAGCCTTTTTCCTTTCTTTCTTTGTAAAGGTCCATAGGAATAGACTTTGGATTCATATTGAGTGAAATAGATTTAGGTTGGTTGTCCTCTTATTTGAGATCAACTCTGGGACTGTTTGCTGCTTTGAAATTTCTTTGAGGACTTGAAGCATTAAATGATGAATAAGTGGGCACTCCTAAGTTTTCACTTGGCACGAGTGTCCATAACTAGACTGAAATGAAGACTCCCTTCTATATTTCCTTCCATAGTGCTTCGCAAGCTCAATAGCTTTGAAAAGAGTGGTAGGGTTTTGTGCCATAACATCAACTGATAATGAAGGCTCTAAACCATACATGTACTTGTGGAGTTTAGCTTCATCAATAATGCTCTCTACATACATGGTAAGATTGAGAAATTGGTTGGTATAATCCCTTACACTTAGGTCTCTTTGCTCTAATCCATACCATCTCTGTGCCAATTTCTCTTTTTCAAGAGGAGAGACAAAAACCTCAGCCATATATGTCTTGAATGCATCCCAATTCTCTACAAGTATGTTCTCCTTCTTAATGTATCTCCACCAAGTATGCGTAAATCCGTCCAAATGCAATGAAGCAAAATGAATATTCATATAATCAATTCTAGGGAATATATCAAAATATAATTTCAATTTGAAAATCCATTCCTCTAGATCAGATGGTAAAGATGATTGACCTTTGTACTTTGCTATGATGATATTATCTTTCAGCAGATCTCTTTCATGGAAGGGTTGCTGCCCCAAAATAGACTGGTCATGGGTACTAGGCATGGAACCTCCAAAATAAGATGGAACTCTCCCAATAGGTGGTTGAGAAGAACCAATATGAAACCTTCCCGTTTGGTAGAGGGCCTCTAGGACATTGGGTGCATAAGATTCTACTAACTTGTCAATGAAAGCCTTTGTTTGGGTAGAATCCACTAACTTCTCAATGGAAAACTTCGTTTGATTAGTAGACAATACCATCCGCTCCACTCTTGATAATAGCTTCATATGACGTTGGGCATGTCTATTCTCATGTTCACACATGGTATTGTTGACTGCACTGATTTCTCCATACACTTGAGTATCTTCAAGGCCCTCTTGATATATATTATCTAGCACGAAATCTCTAATTTGCTGTGCATACTCATCCTGGGTCTTATTCTTGAATTTATGCCCTGCCATTGTAGTGTAGTTCTGTAGTACCCCCTGTCAGAAAATTGGCTATAACTTGAGCTAGGAAGCTCCCATTCCCAAAATTTTTGATTCAAATCAAAGCCAACAATTCCCTCTTTAAGATGAGATATAACACATCATAATAGGTTTAGGACCGAAAATCCTGCAATTCAATCTTTGAGTTTGAACTATCCAGGCCTGCACCCTGTTTCAACGTGTAAGGGTAAAATGGTGGTTCCAAATGGCTACCAAAGCCTGCAGGAGACTGAATAGGACATGTGGGAAATGTTCTATAGTACCTACACCTATACTTTAGTAATAAAGTTGATACCTGTAAGGACTTGTAAATACTCTCTGCAGTGCCTTGTAAAGTACTTGTTTTGCCCTTGAAGGTACTTGAGTCTTTGAAGGTACTTCAATCTTCCATTCTCCACTTGTTGTACCTATGTGAGGGATAAAATGGTGGGACAAGCTCCCTACACATGCTTTGAGTCACTGAGAGGTGGGCAAAGTTCCCCTCGGGTCAGCTGGTTGCACCCCTTTCGGATTCCTCAATAGTGAGGGAGGGTCATCTCTCTTTTGTCCCACTATCTCCCCTGACATCCATCTTTTTCCTCGTTAGGAATATCAACATGGAAGTAGCATACTACTCTAATAAATGAGTAGTATAAGATGCATTTCTGAAATATTCATTCAACCCTTTTCATGAAATGCAATAGGATGAAAATTTTGAAAAATTGGATGGGATGAGGGTGCAATTCAGTGACTCATGAATTGCTAGTACTTACCCTTTTACAATATTTCAATCTTGGGTAAAAGAAATAAGTCAATCAATGGATTAGAGTAAGAAATCTTATCAATCAATAGGCTTAATTAATTAGATTAAATGTAATGCTGGAAATTTCAGCTTGAAGATTCTAATTCAGTGATTAGATCCAATATGCATCAAGCAAACCTTGCATTATATGAATGGATTGATTCAAGCAACGGTTGACTAAGATTTGATGGAAATGATTCAATTCTATAATCTCTCAATCAATTAGATGAAGCTCAACAAATGGATGGTTGAGAAAGATTAAGAATTGAAGAAGAGTACCTTTGACATGGTTGATGATGACTTGATTAATCCACAAATGCTTGATGAAGCCTCCGATGGTCCAATGTTGCCAAAATAATCTTCAAGACTTGTGTATTTAATGCTTGGGAGCAATCTTAAAGCTTCACATGCTTAAGATTAAAGCATTAAACCCGTTTTCCCCAAATTATGACTCCATGGAAGCTCTTGAGCTTCAATCTTTAACCATTCGTGCTCAATCCTTGCAATTTCTTGAAGAATCCTTACTGAAGTGATCCCACGGGCTGAAAGGATGAGAAATCTTCAAGAAATTGATGAGAAATAAAAGCTTGTTGAAGCTTCCATTGCTGTCCATGGATTGCACAGTTAGGGTTTACAGGAAGTGTAATGTACCCACCCTTTATTATGTGACAGATAACGTTTTAGTAGTTACCCAGAGTTTAACTTCCAACAGTCGCCATCCGTACTTTAACCAAAATCATCCGATTTTTTTGGCTAGATAACCCTAGGTCTACCCCGCAAGGGAAGTGTCCTACTGTTACCCATGGAGGACTGACTTGAAGGTTCCTAATTGACCTAATAGTCCCCTATCAACAACTAGCTCACATTTGAAGGTGTCCTTCGAGAGGCTTCTTGTATGGAAGGAGCGACTGCCATTACCCTTGGTTCAGGGAGTACAACAATTTTTTCTAGTAGTAGACTAAGGATTTTTGAAATCCTTTGCAGTGTTCTGGCATAACAATTGTACATTTCCCCTAAGATAATTTACAGTTCAAGTTCTGAGACCAAACCCTAGGTAAGTCAGTGCATCGACCCTTCCTAGAGTTTCTTCCTAGCGTTTGTTTTTGGGAAAACCTCTCGGCTAACCGAGACCACCCTGCCATAGGACTGGATTCGTCGGGTTTCCATCCACCCGCTTCCCTCTATGGAAGTTCTTAGTTATCTAATTACCGACCACATTACATGAGACATATAAAAACAGCTTCGTTAGTAAAAAAGAATCCTTTTATGGATAGTTGTTCGTTTGCGCAATTTACTCACAAACATATAATCAGAATAAAACAAATTCATTGATTATGTTCCATAATGTGTATTCTCCCACCCATATAGGAGAGACATTACAATTTCATGTGTTACCTCATCCGACGCATCTGTACATCACCAAGATCAATTCCACCTATAGTTAGCGTTTTTAGGTGCCCCAAGTAGAACTTAGACCATACATAGGACCGAGTAGTTCCTAGGTGCGTAAAGGATTTACTAGCCAGAGCCCCCTAGCACCTTAGCGACCTCCTACTTAATACGATTCCTACTGGGAGACCTCTCGCCATCGGAGTCGGTCCATGCTTCCGCGGCGGTAAAAACATCCCCTCTTGGTATGGGGATTCAACACCTATCCTTGGGGGAGGTATAGGGCTCCTCAAATAATATATGTTCAAACACTTCATTCAATTAGGATCTAATCTAGAAAATCACAAAAAAGTTTGACTTCAATCATGCAACTTGCAAGTGATGATTAATCTAGTAGCAATCGATACTTGAATTTCACATAATGAACTCTTTCCCTTGGAATTTAACTAAGGGTATCTAGATTTTGAGGTCTCTAACTTCCCAGTTTAAGGTTTATTCTTGTAACCAAGTTTCTTGGCCTCAAGTCAGTTTCTTTAACTTAGAGATATTTCCAGTCTTAAAATCTTATATCAAAGCTTCTAGATTAAACTATATCCTTGACTAATTTCTTTGAGGTTTGTTCTTAATAAATCCATCTTGAAAAATTCCCCATGATTTCTCTTGAGTTCTAGAATCTTGTAGTTTCCCTAACAGTTTCTAGCCTATAAGATGTTCTAATAATTTATCAAGTGAATACTCTAAGATCACAGTATTTCTTAAGAGAATTATCTTATTTCTATTGAATTCGGGTAGAATTTTTTAGAAAAAAAAACTTGTGGTATAGAAATTGGTAAAGGGTTATTATCCGCATTCGTAACTCCGTTAGTGACTCCTGGCTTGCAACTCCAAAGGTTGCTTCCACGTTAGTAGGGTCATTCACGATTTTTTCTTTTGAAATCTTTTTCTTCGGGACCATGACATAAATATGATTTGTAGAAGAAGAAGAATACGGTAGTAATACCGGTTGGCAAGGGTGTAAGATTCTCGATGATGATGATGGTTATTGCGGGATTCAATGATGTAGGCCTCGCGGATGGTTCTTCTTGCCTCGTGGAGAGCAATACTTCTCTCTCTCTAGTTGACAGAATAGGGACGAGAGTAGAGGTATGACTTCTAACCAGATTGATAGAATATGATAAATTTCTTCAGTGTCTTTTCTTCTCAGATTAGAGTAGAGGAGGATGAGAGACCTTGAGAGTATCCCCTTCCTTGGGTTGAATGGAATGATATCTCTTCATCTCGTAGAATATAGTCTCCTCCTTCATGATTGGCGTCTCGTTTTCATCAAGATTTCTCTTGTCCCCCTCTTCCTAGTTATCCCTAAGCCCTCAATTTATAGTTTTGCAAGGTGATAAAAGAGAGGACACTTGCATTTAAGTGTTTTTTGATGATATCATCGATGACAAAGAGAGAACACTTTCTTTTAGTGTTTCTGATGACATTAGAGAGGGAGCTCCATTTTTGTAGTGTGAAGATAAAAATTTACAAATATATGGGTGAGCACTGTGTGATGCATTGCCGGGCGGCCGTCACTCCAAGGCTTATGACCAAGGTGGCGACCAAGGCATAAACCTTGGCATCTTCGCCTTGGCATACTTGGCAACGGACTACGAAGGTTTCGTTGGCGCTATTGGTTGCGCACGATAAGCTCCCACTAGCCCTTGTAGAAAAAACTTCCCGGGAGGTCACCCATCTCGATAGTATCGTCACCCAAGTGCGCTTAATTGCCAAGTGACTATCCACTAGGCTAGTTCTTTTTTGTTGTTCTATACTATAAACATAGTTTTAATAAGCTAGTCTTGGGAGGGTCTCCCAAGTCTTTCTTCCATGAATTGGCATATAATACCTCATTAATAATAATAAATAACTTCATAATGAAAGTCAATTTTGTAATTAGAGCTATTTTTAAATAAAAATATGCAACATAAATCAATCTTCTTTGGAATGTATGCACACATTAAAATAAACTAAGTAATGGAAACATTACATGAAGGCTTGAGGATGAAGAATGGAGTATGATCTTGATGATTACTGAAGGTTTCCACTTGTTGAAGATTGGAGCAGCCAAGATTTGGTGTAAATCAATCAGGGAGGATAGAGATTAAGCCTGATGCAGCTCGAAAATTGCGCCACAATTTTTGGGGCTGTTTTAACTTATCTGGGCAGCACATTGATCCTTCACAGTGGTTGTAGACTTGAATTTGAGAGTTGAAGCAACTGTTTCTCAGTTTGGATGAAAAGTGTGCAAGCTTAGATTTGTGTGGCAAGAAGAGATCTTGGCTGCAAACTCAATGGAAGCTTGACCAAAGCACTTGAAGAAAGAGGAAAGAGAAGCCTCTCTTGAAAAGTAACCACAATTTATTACCCTACTAAGCGTGGTTAACTCCCATTTGACCAAGTTACCTCAAAATCGCATGAAAACTTGATGGCAACCTACTATTTTAGCCTTCCACCACCATATCCATCCTTGAATATCTCCAGATATAGTCTCCTTCTAGCTGTAGATGACCTACAAACCTTTGCTAATCACTGTCTATGTCAAGTACATATAGTACTTGTCCAAATTTGGTTTTTATGGAGAAAACTTGAACTGAAATAAAGAAAAAAATGGATCAAAGACCAATGCTCTGATACCACTTGTCAAGAAGTGAACTAGAGAGAGAGAAAGAGGAGAGACAAGACTACAGGAGTGAGAGATGAAGAATTGCAAAAGTGAGAGAAAGAGATTGATGAGGAGAGAGAAATATTAGAATAGGAGAGAGAAAGATAGACAAAAGTAAGAAGCCATTGAAGATGAGAGCAAGGTAAAGAGGAGAAGGACAGTAATGTATTAATGTATCAAAAGATGAGAAAATTTACATGTTCCCTCCTTTTCTACCTATGTCAGTGTGACATGGCATCACTATTATTTACACACTAAATCCTTATTCTTCCCAGCTTCTTATAGTACTCTCAAATCCATTGCCTATTCACTGTCTATGTCAAGTACCTGTACTTGTTTGAATTTGGTTTTTATGGAGAAAAATTGAATTGAAATAAAGAAAAAAAATGGATCAAAGACCAATGTTTTGATACCACTTGCCAAGAAGTGAACTAGAGAGAGAGAAAGAGAAGAGAAAATACTGCATAAGTGAGAGATGAATACGTGTATAAGTCAGAGAAAGAGAGTGACGAGGAGAGAAAAAGACTAGAATAGGAGAGAGAAAGCCAGAAAGAAGTAAGAAGCCATTGAAGCTGAGAGCAAGGTAAAGAGGAGAAGGATAGTAATGTATTAATGTGTCAAAAGATGACAAAAAATTACATGTCCCCTCCTTTTATACCTATATCAGTTGACATGGCATCACTATTATTTACACACGAAATCCTTATTCTTCCCAACTTCTTACATTTCTCTCAAATTCATTGCCTATATTGTGTATGAACCTCCTTGAATCCTTTATCCTTTCACCTTGACCACTCCATTAGATTGAAGTTGAAGATGGAAAGTATTATACTATTTCTAGTTGTCCAAAGGATCATAGCAATAGGGGTTCTTATTATGTTCCGAGACTAGCCATAGTTCTCTATTGAGTTCATCCTTCTTACAAAGAAGATTAACTTAAAAGAGATGGTATCATTCAGTCAAGTCTAAGAGATATCTTAGTTTCTTCCAAAGTGTCATCATTCCCAAATAAAATATGGATGTTCTCCTTAGCTCTTTTATAGAGATACTTTTTTTTTGCGTGGTTTTTTTTGGGGGGGAGGGGGGGGGGGGGGCGCTTAGAAAACTTATACTAGTAAAAAAATTAAGCATCAATAGCCTCTATAGTATCAAATTCAATTTGTAATTTGCAAGTGTGGGCCTCAAACATCACTATTATGGTCCTTTGGGTCTTCAATTAAGAGTTGGGGTCTTTGCTTTTTTAAGCCTCCTATTCTTTAATAGTCTAAGGGTTGGAGCTATCACCTAGTTCTTTCTTTTCTTGATGTGCATTAATGCTTTCTCTCTCTTGTGAGCCAATATTTGATTAAGAAATCCATATTTCAAACAAGAACACATGGAATCTTTCTTCTTCGGAGTTTCTCCATCCACACATCTGTCTAAAGAACACTACTTTTCCTACACATATTTTTTTCTTGGTTAAGGAGCCAAGATTGAATGTTGTTGTGGAAAATGCTAAACAAGATGGGGTCTTCTTGTAGTAGAGCATAGTAAAGTTGGGTATTGAATGAATTTAGATGGATTAAATACCAACTAGGCTTCCCAAAGGCACTTTGTAAGGGTGAATCAACCTTTATTTTGACTTGCAATTTATGGAATGCAATAGTGGGATCTTGGTGGTTTTTCCATTTTGGGGCATGAAGTAAAATGGCCTAGTTTGCATCCATCATAAATAAAATTATGCCCACTTGTTGGGCAATGACTTTGTTGGATAGGGATTTCAGGTTTGGGAGGCTTAGTCCTTCATTATTGGGGGTGGTACATGTATCCTAGACCACTTTAAATACCTTAATCTTATCCCCATCACTTGAACATAGTAACATTTTGGACAAGGAATCAAGTTGTTTGGATCCATTCTTAGAAAGTGTCCAACAAGATAGGAAATATGTAGTTAAGGGGATTAGAATATGTTTTAGCACCACTATTCTAGCAACAGAGTCAAGTTGGAGATGTTCTAGATAATCTAGCTTCTATTAGAGCTTGTTAAGCACACATTTCCATTCTTCTTTAGAATAACACCAAGTTCTATAACTATTTAAAATATTTAATATCTACCTAGTTTTTATGCATTTACACCTTGCTTCAATCAATCATCTGTGAGATCATTAATGAGTGTTTAATCCCTAGTATAATAGGATTGATAGTTGATATAGATGCTTTACAGAAAACTTGAAGACAATTCTAGAAAGAGGAAATTGTATTTGGAGTTAGTTTTAACATTTGCATTTATGTCATCAACAAACAAGTTGAGAACCATCTCTTTATTGCAATTTGGAAGTTTTATTCCACGGAGTTTTCCAACATCGATTTTAATTTGGATGAGCTGATACAAGGGAGTCTACAGTTGTAGTAAGACAAAGAAGGGCTCAAGGGCAACTTCATGCTATAGATATTCTAAGAAGGAAGAAGTCAATAAGCTCCCCATTTACTACTATTCTAGCAATAGCATACATAAAAAATACACCTCTATGTGTTTGATAAACCACCTTTGAATCCATGTGTCCTAAAGGGATAGGGAGATTGCATCACTTTTTGGTGTGTGCTTCTTTCAAAATACGTATTGTTCATGAAAAATCCTCTTCCAGACGCATGAATCTATTTAGATAGTTGATGGACACAATCCTTCTTCCCCTTCTTTTCAAAATTCTATATTGAGGTTGTGAATGAGATTGAGGTTGAGATTGTGAATGAGACGAGATTGTGATTGTAATTGAGATTCTTCCTATACATGATTCGAGCTAGAGGAGGTCGGGAGGTTTGAGCTCCATCGTGGAGCACATATTCTGCTTACGCTATTGGCAACTTCTCCTTTTGTCTCCACCATATTATAATAAAAATTACTTTCTCTCTCTACTTTATGATTGTTTATTGTCATTAAGAAATTGTGTTGATTCTTATAAGATTATGACTAGTTGTGTTGCCAAGTGCCATTATTTAAAGAATCATAAAAAACTCTAGTAAATTTTTATATACACAAAATAAAATGTCATTTATTTTACCAATAATATTTTTTAAATAGATCAATTTAATATACAAAAATTCAATTGTGATATATCTTAGCAAATATATTTTGCTTAAGATATCTTAATTCCATGGTAAATAGTGTACTCGAGATACATTTGTATGTTTTGTAGCTTACTTCATGATATAAAAAAGAATTCTTTACATTTTATTCTATCTGTAGGTGTAATATTATGTTTGATATTTCTTTAGATGCTCTATTGGTCATGTCCATGTCCTTTAAATAAAAGTATTGCTAATATCACATTTTTGTTTCAATGTGGACACTTCCAAGCTCCTCTGTATACTTGGGAGATTCACTCAAAAATATGTATATATCTCATGGGTTCAAAAGAAGGGAATTTAAAAATACATTTTTTCCATAATTTTTTACATATAGAAGGATTCCATATAAATGAGTTACTCATAAATTGAATAGAAAAGGGGTATGTTTTATGTAGAAAAAATTCATAGATAAGGGTATTTTTAAATAGGTCTTGAACACATGTGATATAGAGGGTCTAGATGTAGTGTACCCCCCAAGTCTGTGCATAAGTCTCAATATCAGTTATTGACACAATGCCAAATTTTAAGCAAGAGACCAATGCAATAGTATGGATTACTTGATATGAAATCCGAATCTAAATGAATAATTAGATTTAGCATCATATTAATTTACATTAAGACCCATGTATAGAGGCTCAATTTTAAGATTGAGCCTCATGCAATTAAATTGATGACTTGACATGAATCTCAATTTGATTGGACATGAAAACAAATGTGAAAGGATATGAGGCTCAATTTTAAGATTGAGGTTCATGGTATTGCATAAGGCTCAATCTTAAAATTGATCCTTATACACATTAAGGTTGAGACTCCTATCAAGTAGTTGATAGGATTGCATAAGGCTCAATTCTAAGTCCATTCAGATTGAGGCTCTAACAAGCACTAGTTGTATGAGGCTCAATTTTGAAATTGAGATTCATGCCCATGAAAATCCTATTAGGTGGTTGATGGTATTGCATGAGGCTTAATTTTAAAATTGAGACACATGTCCATTCCAAAACATAAGGTTCATGAGGCTCAATTTATAATATTAAGCCTTGTGCAACACATGAGGAGCCTCATGTCCACTCAAATTGAGACCGTTTCAAGTCATCCAAGGATTAAATATAAAGTTGAACCTTCATGGAAGCCATTAAAGGCATGATCTCTTAGTCTTCTTGATCCCTCTTTTATAAGAGCTAGAGGATCAAATTTTTTCTCATTTCATATGTGTAAGGAGAAGTTGAATCATGATCCACAAGGAGGGGCTTTGGAGATGTCCCTCCACAAATGATCCACATTTGGATTAGGAGTGACAAAACCCCATCACATGAGACATGGGAATCAAAACACTCATTCTGCATTGGAGCTAGGAGTCAAGACTTACTTCCACCATGCAATGAATAAAAATCAAACAATTATTGTACTATGCAGTAAGCCATGGGCTATGGAGGTAGGCCTACAAGCTACTACATTGGGAGTGAGCAAATAAGAGGGAAAAGAGGAAGAAGCCAATCACCAAAAAGAAGTGATACTATGGCTATCTTGTTCCATCAACAAGCTTTTAGCTTGAAGTGACCATAATAGTATAGGCATGGTTTAGGTGGTGTGACACATTGAGCTTGGGAGTCGCTTCTTACGGATGCTCTTTGCAGGACAAAATTCACCATTGCTAGGCTCAACCTCTAATGGTAGGTATGTCCCCCATAAGAAAAAAATCAAATCACATTTACAAAGTGAAATGTTATCTCACGAGTCTCTTAACCATCTATGTGCTCTCCCTAGCACTTACCTCTGGACTCATAGTCTTTAAGAAAGGCACATCTTACTAGCTCCATTTGAGAGGCAAGCTAAAGAAAGGGCATAACATTTTTAACATTTGAGAGACATAAAATTTTTAAGTATATCAATTTTTAATTAGTATGCCACCTCTAATGCATTTGTTGGCCACCACCTTTGTTGGAGAAATGAAAAGAGGTAGCATACTAATGTGTTTGTTTGTAACCACCTTTGCTAGCCACCCATTATCTTTGTTAGATGCAGCTATCACCACTAACTTTGCAAGAGACAATCCATCATCTTGGCCACTATGGATATCAAGAATGGAGTGTGATAGAGATCTTAAGTTGGCCAATGGGTGCATGGGTAGCCACTGGGTGAGGGAAAAAGAGGTGCATGACCATCAACCACTATCAAGCTCCCTATATGATCTGTGATTTTCAAAACTGACAGGAAAAGGTGATGATGAGAATTCAAATGTGATGATTGTTACATCAAAATTGATAGCCGTCACATCTAATCAAAACGTGAACAAAAAATGCAAGATAATCTAGAAACCTCAATTTCTAAATTGAGTAGTGAAGATGAAATTCCAAAACTTAGAGGTTCAACGTACGAATTGACCCTCAAGATTGAGGCTTCTTATAGCCATTTTAAATATTGATATTCACAACCTTGGATATTAAAAAAAAGCCTCAATACTGAGTTTGGAATTTAGTGTTGCTAAGTATTTATCTAAAATGCAATCCTCAATATGAGCATGATGATGCTTTTGGATGTATTCATCTTAAAAAGTGAGTCTTGAGAGTGAGACAAATGAAAACGATAGCATTCCTATGTGCATCTAGTTGCTCTTGTCACTTTATGTAGTCTTATTTTTTTGGTAGTGAGATTGAATTTTTTTTCTTTGTTTTCATATTATAAGAAAACATCAAAGCAACCTCAATTTCTATAATTATGTTCTATAATTTCAAGGATAGAAATATTGAATGTGTGTATACATGCAAGTGGATTTCTAGCTTCTCATAGAGTAGAGATACCATAATCAAACTTTCCAAAATTTAGTGATAACTTTTGTCCTTACATCTCTATCCTATAACTCTTAGAAGAAGTTTTACAATGATGGCTTCTTCCAACTTGGTCAATTTCAAACTTGAGTGCTAACAATTGTAAGCTCTTAAGCCCAAATTGTAAGTTTTCAAAATGCCAAGCTCATTTAGAAACCTTTTTTGTCTATGAAAACCTTGAAAATGAAATTTGTTCTATCATGAAGAACATGCCATGTGACAAAGGAGAATGGTGCCAAAATTTTGAATTTGTACCAAATTTCCTAAATGTGAATTAATTTTGGTTGAGTTGAAGCTTCTACACATCTTATGGCTTCTTAGTGAGATACTTTCTTCTACTCTTTTCATTGGGAACTTTGTACACATCTTATGGTTGAGTTGAAGCTTCTACACATCTTATGGCTTCTTAGTGAGATACTTTCTTCTACTCTTTTCATTGGGAACTTTGTAGACAACCTCGAAAGATAATTTATGTCTCTCTAACAATTTCTTCTTATGTTCTCTACCACCTTGATGAGTTTCTATACAATACTGAGTGGCAAGGGCTTCTTGATAGGTATTGAAGTAAAAATTGATAGCCTCTTCCATTAGCCTCTTCTCATGATATTGCACGATAGCTCATCTAGATCTTTTCTTTGTGCTTTTTCTTATGGCATATCAACTAGGGAGGTGGAACTTTTTGGGCAGTTTTTGAGTAGAAACCCTAAGGACCTATAACATTCTCTCATAGTACTTTTGAGCATCATGTACCAAGTCAATTGGTGGTAAGTCTTGTGATTTTGTTTTAGCTTCCTCAGGTTCATCAAAATCCAGAGGATTCATATATTTAAAAGGAGGTTCCATAACTCCAAGTGGATCTGATGCAACAAATGCTTGAGCATGAGATTGAAGCTACATGCCACTTGGTTCGGAGGACTACGTTTGCACCACAACCATATCTATCATCTCTTGGTTGTTATAGCCAATTTCATGCAAGTGATCAATCATTATGGATCTAGTTGGGTACCAAGCTCAACAATGCAAGTTCTCTATCATGGTTAAGATTTGACAAGGTAGTTGTCAAAATACCTAATTGAGCCTTTAGTGATTCTACATCCTCTATTCTTTTGGAAGATATTAAACACATGACATGCTAATAAATCTCCTATTGTAATGAAAGAAGTGCATGTTTGTATGTTATTGCATGAATTTTAAATTGACTTTCCTTATGAATAGATCATGCCAAGTTTGTAGTTAAGTGCCACAACATTTCCTTGTCAGTTCTATTGGCTCCTTCCTCTATCTAATTGACTGCATTAGTTGATTGTGTCCTACAAACATATAAAGGCTACCTTAATTTGTACTTTAGTATGATGAGATTTTAACAACTCTTTATGAGAGCTGGTATCCTTGCCCTTCTTGCACTAGCTACATTGTTAGGGTTGTAATTTTTGCATGAGCAGTACTATCCTATTCTCTTAGCATTTCAACACCTGGTAATTTCCTTATTATCTCTTCCATTTCTTAGGTTCTCCCCAATCTGAGCTTCTAGCTCTTGTAGTAGTAGAGCTTTTGAGAAGAGCATCTCAAGAACTCTTGATGAGCAATTCTTTTTTTCTCATACTTTCTTAGTATCTCTAGCTTCTCTTAACTTGCTTGATCCTTTCCATTTTTTAACTGCTTACACAAGTGCTCCAATACGCTAAGACTACCAAGATTTACTAGTGTCTTTTGTGCACATTCTTTTGAACTAGTGATAAACTCTACAAGTCATTGCTTTTCATCATAAGAGAACACTATAACATCTTCAATCTACTTACCTTTTTTTGACTCATTGTTCTTGGCATACATTGTATGATTAATACTCATGATCATCTAAAAATGTCTTTGATGGACCATCAATTGCTCATTTGTGACTTTCTCTTTTCCTTTTCCAGAGCCTTTTACTCTCATAGTAAGCTTTTCCTCAATTCTCTGTGGGACAAAGGCTTGTTTCTTCTTCATAGTCTCTCCAGTGCATGTCAATGGCCATATCCTCCTTTTGAAGGGAGATGATTGAGTGAGAGCACGAGTAAGAGAAAGCAATGGAGGAGTGGGACAAGAGAGGAAGATTCAAGATGTGGGACCTCCAATAGTCACAATGTGTGACTAGGCTTTCCTTATTAAAATGTCATTGAAAGAAAAAAAAGAATAAAGTGACAGTGATGGGTGCTTGCCACCTAGAGTGTACAGGTGTGTGGGCTTGCCACCTACAATGTATAGTTGTGAGGGTACTATCAGTGTAGTAATACATGGGCAACGTAGGCACATGCACCTTTATCCCCAACAACCTCCCACTTAAAGGCAAATGTACTAGGGAAATGTACCCCCAATGAAGACAAAACAAGAAAAAAGTGACAAATTACAAATGTATATAAACTATAATAGGATGAGGAAATATATCATCTCATCCAATACCCATCAACTTCCTAAGGAAGGACAATGCTACACTAAGAGACTTTTAGTGTGCAAACTGACAGCATTTTGGTCAATTGAGATCTTGACAAGCTCAATGGACTTTTCCTTAATGACCTCTTGGATAAAGTGATAAAGCACCTTAATGTGGTTTTTCTTTATGGACGCGATCGATTCTTGGCCAATTGAATAGTACTCATAGAATCCGAATGCAATGTAGGGATCACATCAATAATACCAAGACTTGCCACCATACATCCTAACTAGAGAGCCTCCTTACAAGTCTTTGTGGTTGCAATATACTCTACCTCTATTGTAGTGGATAGTGCCGTGCATTTATGCACCCTAGACACCCAAGAAACAACACCTCTAGCAAAGGTGAAGACATAGCCAAATATGTTATCTACATGTCTAGCATAATCAGAGTTAGTGTACCCCACGATTCTTGTATCCTTGCCACCATAACATACGAACATATTTGTAGTGCCCTTAAGGTACCACATGTTATTCTTCATGGCATCACAATGGTGATTGCTAGGTGTAGCCATATAGCACTCTAGAATTGCCATTGTAAATGCTATGTTAGGACGAGTGGCTATCATAGCATACATCAAACTGCTCACTATGGATGCATAAGGGATCTTGGCTATCTCCATCTTTTGCTGATCAAATGAAAGACAATCGACTTGACTAACCTTCACATAAGGAGGTAAGGGATAGCCAATAGGCTTAAGATCTTACATATGAAATTGTTCAAGGATCTTTTGGATGTACTAAGGTCTTGCATATGAAATCACTTATGGATCTTTTAGATGTACTCTTTCTATGACAAGTAAAGGAGCCCTTTAGAGTGGGTGTGATGCACATCCCTAGAATATATGAGGCATATCCCATATTCTTCATCTCAAAGAACTTCTTGAGTTGACCTTTCAAAGTTTCTAGCTCATCATGAGCACTCCCAGCAATCAACATATCATCCACATAGAGTACCAAAATCATAAGGTTGCCATCATCGTAGGCCTTCTTTGTGTATAAACATAGATTCATATCACTTTAGATATATCGCTATGAATGTATGAAAGTATCAAACTTGTCGTACCATGCCCTTGGTGCCTACTTAAGAACATAAATACTTTTTATCAACTTGCACACTAGGTGTTCCTTGCCTTTTTTCTCAAATCCCTTAGACTCTTGCATATAAATCTCATCATGCAAGTCTCCATGTAAGAAAGTAGTCTTGGTATCCTTTTGATAAAGATCCAGATCTAGTTGTGTAACCAAAGCCAATACCAAGTGCAGGGTAGTCATCTTGACTACAGGAGAGAAGACTTCATCAAAGTCAACACCATCATGCTCTCGCTTAAAATCCTTAGTAACTAATATGGCCTTATAGGCTCTGGCTTGGAGTACCTAGGGATACTTTTCAACTTGTACACCCACTTGCATGGCAAAATGTGCTTTCCAATAGGTAAAGGAACCAAATTCCACATATGGTCCTTTTGTAGAGAGTCATACTTTGACTACATGGCCCTTTTCCAAGAGTGGATATCATCTCTGTGCATGGCCTTATCATAGGTAAGAGGTTCACCAGTATCTACCACCATAAGGTAATCCATAGAGGGCATAAACTACTCAGGTTGATATGTATCTCTAGTAGAACATTGCAAAATAGACATTGGAGCCTATACCTCCTATCTAATATCATGGTCTTTGGCCATTAGAGATACTTGTTTACCGCAGCACAGAGGAGTAGGAAAATGGAACACAGGAGTGGAAAAATGGAAAAATGAGATAATCGAAAGGGCACATGACAAAGGAAGGAAAAGGCGCCCCGGATGGAAGTCAGACCTTGAAAAATTTGAATGAAAACCTCTCCAGAAGGCCTCAATGTCGCCTCGAGAAAAGAAAAGAGTAAAAGCGCACCATTAATTATGAAAGCGCTCTCGAATCCTTGTAAAAGAGTGCCAGGCTCACTCTTGTGAAAATTGTATGCACTATTTGGGAATGGGATAAGTTAGAATGGTGGAAAATAGGAAAAGAGGGCCTAGGCTAATGGCCGGCCATGTAAAAAGTGAGGATGACCGCCCAAAAAGTAGGGCATGTATATAAAGTTCAAAAGTGAATGAGAAGATCATTCTTGTGTGTGGCCAAAGCTTCTTCTTCTTCTTCTCTTGCTTCTTGCCTTCTTGCTTGTGCTTGAGTGAGGGATTGAGGGAGTGTGAGGGAGTGAGTGTGTGAGAGTGAGCCATCATGGAGAAGAAGCTCCCCATCTTCTCTCTTAATCTTCTCTTCTTCTCTTCTCTTCTCTTTTCTCACGCGGCTATGGAGGATGGAGCTTGACGGAGAGGGCTTGAGCTTGCCGCAAGGATCGTGGAGCTACCGGAGTGCAAGAGAGAGGAGGGAACTCAATCGAGCATCAAGGTAAGGTCACTACACCCTTAAGGTAGGCATTGCATGTTGGCTATGTGAGAGGTAGCCATGGCCACTCGGCTTGAAACTTTTGATCAATAAGCAGTCTGTAGGTCTTGGGATAGAGCTCCGTAGCTCCCCTTCATTTTGGTTCCATTGCTGGGATAGATTGAATCGAGCGCCACGCGTATCGAATAGAGCATAGAAGTAGGGTTTGCAGCCCGAACCGGTGCTCGAGATAGTTAGGAGATTTAGGAGGTTTTAATCCTTGGAGCAAGTAAGTATTTTGATTTCTTGTTGAATATTAGAGTAGGACCATCCATCTCCATCTCTGTTTTTGATTTTTGTTGCTTTAGGTTAAGATTAGGATAGGAAAAAGAAGGAAAACAGAAAGGGTTCTGCTGCTCTGCTGGAAACAAAGAAATAGGGGCACAAATTTTGGAGTGCCGTTCGATTCGAGCACCACAGTGATCCTAGGTATGTATGGCATTTCCTTGTAGTGTTTTGCACCTATTTGGAAGGCACTGGATGATTCCATGGAGTAGGCGCTGAGCTTGAGTCATCGCACGCAACCCACGGATTGCCGTATGCGTAGTCGGACCAAGTTGTCTGGGTCTGATTCCCGGAATCGGACCACCTGATTACCATTAGACTGTGAGAATCGGACCGTTCGACTGCGAGAATCGGACCAACCCATCCGATTCGATTTCAGCAGTCAGACCTAGTGCCAAAATCGGACCATGTGTCCTAGTCTCAAAATCAGACCAATTGCAAGGATCGGACCATTTTTCCTAGTTTGAGAATTGGACCATTGGTCCTAGCACCACAATCGGACCACTTGTCCTATCGCAGGAGTCGGACCACCCTGTTTGATTTTCACAATCGGACCACCCTGTCCGAGTCTCAAAATCGGACCACCCTGTCTGAGTCTCAAAATCGGACTAGCCCCGTTCGATTCCCAGAATCGGACGATCTGATTCTAAGAATCAGACCAGTTCACCAGAACTTAAAATAGAGGGTTTTTGAACTTGCTTGACAATCCTGGCCACCCTGTTCACATCTTTGACCCCCTTGGAAACCCAATTTAGCTCTTAGAAGCTAGAGACCAGACATGATAACCGAGGATTCACCCCAAACAGCTAGACACTGAGTGGACTCTTCCCCTCACGTTTGAAGCAGAATAGAGAACGCAACATGGACTTTCAGTAAGACCTTAAATCAGCTAGAATTTGCGCTTAGAGCCATATCAGGCTACAAACATGAGGGGAAGAGTGGAGTTTGCATTGAGCATTTCCTACATCCGCACCTCACTTTTGACTTTATCACCAAAGGTGCACTACAAGAAAAGAAAAAGGCTGTTTTCGCACTGAGCACTAGAAAGCACAAAGCACAACTTGTGAATAAGATTGACAACTGCTCTCAATAACAAGGAACTCATCAGGAGATATAATAACATCAAGGAACCCACTATTAGTAGAAGATCCCAAAACATAGTTGGGTGCCTGAGAGCCCCATTAGTAGGACCTTAAGAGGACACGAAGATCGAGAAGGCGACAACATAGAGGATCAGACACTACCAAAGCTACTCAAATTGATCGACGACCTTGTGGAGTTGGAAGTAGGAGCAATGTCAGGATCACGAGGCGGACAAGGAGAGGACCGACTGGACTTGTCAGTCTTAGTATAGGAGTTTGTTAATGAGTACGACTTGTTGACTAGGACGGTAGTTCAGGGCAGACTAGTAGAGGAAGTGGTAGCAAGCCTAGAAGAGGAAAGAAAGGCAATTAGAAAGGCGCTAGAGGGCATAATTACCTATAACCACAAGCAGAAGGCTAGGAAGCTCCAACAAGATGTAGACATGTATGAGGCGGCCCAGCCTTGGCTGGTGCAGCCAAAGCAGGGCCAAATGCAGAGAGAGAACGAGCAGCAGAGGTTGACTTATCATTGAGTGAACTCTAGCCAAGAAGCTCATGGACAATATATCCACTGAGTAGAGCATTATTAAAATAATCAGTAAATCGTGCAGCAGCAGAGGTCAGGCCAGCCAGCGTGATTGCGCTTGTTTTCCAGGCTGAACTCCATGGCTGGGATTTAGTTCATGGACTGCTCACCAAGGCTCCATTGAGCATTAACAAGTGTGGCTTGTTTGGAGACTCACCAAGGCTCCATTGAGCATCAACAAGTGGGCATTTATCATCATCACCATGAAATCTGATCCAAATATACTCTGAACTGGCTGTGTGGACTATGCCTATGAATAGGCTACTCTCATTGGTTGAGATTCAAAGTGAATAGCACTTGTCAAGTGGCATAGAGCATGGATGCATACCAAGGAAGGTTCTTGAAGGGTATACTTTGCTATTGCCCCTGTGGGAGCTCATGTGTGAGCTGTAATAGAGTTGTACAGATTTGAATACCCAGGGCTGAACTGTTATTGAAGTTATAGGAACATTATACACTTGTGATGTCTGCATTTTGGATGCTCTTTGGCATGTACATTGAGCTTGAATGTAGCACTTGATGCTTGGTAGAAGACATGTCATATTTCTTGGGTATTTTGGCATAAACTTGGAGCTTGGAATGGCCTGATATAAGAGCTTGTGATAGGCTGAAAACTGAAAAAAATTGTAGACATAAAGCACTAATTGTTTACTCTTGAAGAACTAGTTGATTTGGTTAGTCCCACAAGTACTTGAAGACTTGGTCTATGACTGTTAAATGCTTGAGCATTGGAAACGGAAGTGATGCAAATGTTTTATGGTTTTTTGGGACTGAAATTAATCCCTGTTGCTAGTGCATTGGCTATTTGAATCTGGGAATGTATTTATGACATTCATATATGCTGGTTATATACTGTTTTGTGTTTCTATGCCTACGTACGGCTTGACACATGTACTAGCAGCTATCTATGAAAGTTTGGGACATGTATGACATGTATACCACTCAGTTTTGGGCTTGAAACCACTAGTGGTCACTCAAGAATTATAGTTTTCAGACTACATGTATGTACCCTGGCAGTGACGTTGCAGGAGTTCAAACCGAAGTAAATACATAGCATTTGCACTGACTGTTTTACCCACAGGTTAAGCCACTTGTTTGTGGACTGTTTTGGATTGTCAATCGGCTGAAATACCCTGGTTTTTTACTACAGTTAATTGCAGAAAACTGTCATAAACAGTTTCGGGCTGAAGTTGAACTGTTAAGAAGATCTTGGTTTGCAGGTAGTCAGGCAAGGTCTACAACATGGCAAACGCTGATAGAACTGATAATGTAACTCAGATTGTGGGAGAAAAGCTTGATAGCAACAATTATGCAATATGGAAGTTCCGCATCGAGAACTTTCTGATAGGCAAAGGATACTGGGACTTAGTGACAGGTGTTGAGGCTGAACTTGAAGTTCCAGAAAGGAATCCTACAGCTGATCAAAGACGAGCACATCGAGCTTGGACGGAAAGAGCTCGCAGGGTTTTACATTGGTTGTCATTATGTATCTTGGATGCTATGGTGATGCAGATCATGAACTGTAAATCCCTAGCAGATGCATGGAATATATTGGTCAAATACTATGGCACAACCACAAGTGCCAGGAAGATACAATTGAAGCAGAAATTCAATAACATGGAGAGGAAGAACAGATCCATACAGGATTATGTCACAGAGGTTAAGACCATAGCAGATCAGCTGGCATCTGTTGGTTCACAGGTTGAAGATGAAGATATGGTTGCAGTGACTTTGAATGGCTTGGGTCCTGAACACAAGTCTTTTGACACTTAGTGTCTGTGCGGGCTGAAATGCCTGGCTTTAACGAGCTGGTTGCATTATTGATTCATGAAGAGGTGAAGCTTGGCTTAGCTACAAGGTCAGGCAGTTCAAAGAATAAGGATGCATTTTTTTACTCGAATCAGCGTGGCCGTGGCAGCCGTGGTAGGGGCTATGGATCTGGCAGAGGAGGCCAACAGAATGCATCCTATGGTAATAACAATCAGCCGTCATCAAATGTAAGAGTTGGTGGAAACTTTCGAGGCAGGGGGAGATCTAACTCCCATGGCAGAGGCTCATGGTAGCAGCAGCGTCAGTGAGACAATCCAAATAAGGATAAGGATTCTCACTACTGCGAAAAGTATGGGCATATTGCGAAGGACTGCTGGAAGAAGCAGGGAAACCAGAAGGGCAAGCAGCATGGACACTATGCTACGTCTAGTTAGGCAGATGACTCTGGTGATAGACTGTTTGCCATGCAATATGTCAAAGATAAGGCTGCTGAAAAATCATCTGATGATGCAGTGTGGTACATTGACTCAGGGGCATCGAATCACATGACCCCTCATGGTGACTGGTTCACTGATATGGTGGCTGAAAAAGATGGCTATGTATGCACAGGTGATGACACGCAACATAGCATTGAGCATAAAGGAAAAGTGCCTCTTGTGGTTCATGATGGCAGGAAGAAAAATTTGCATGATGTCTTGCATGTCCCTTCAATTACGAAGAAATTATTGTTTGTCGGTCAGATGACAGAGCAGAACTTGCAGGTTAGGTTCAATAAACATGGCTGCTTTATTGAAGAGTTTGGCAATGGATGCAAGTTGATAACTCGTGGTCACAGGAATGACCGAATGTTTACTCTTGATGCTTCTTTGCCAGAGTTGAATTCAGCTATGTTTGCCCATGGTTCTGGCACTGTTAGGGATTTGGAAATATGACACAAGAGAGTGGGGCATGTCAATTTGCAAAGGCTACAAATTATGCAGAAAAAACAGCTGGTTACAGGTTTACCCAAGTTCCAATATTCAGATATTGGTCATGTATGTGATGCTTGCTAGTTCGGTAAGCAATCTAGATTGCCGTTTGTCAGGCATATAAGACAGAGTACACGTCCATTGTAGTTAGTGCACTCTAATGTTTGGGGGCCAGCTCATAATGCATCTATGGGAGGTTCCAGATATTATGTATCTTTCATTGACGACTATAGTTGCTATACCTGGCTTTACATATTGAAAACAAAAGATGAGGTCTTTGCTATTTTTCAACAATTTAAAGCACAGGTTGAGAAGGAGTTTCAATGCTACATCTCTTGCTTGAGATCTGACAGTGTGGGGAGTATGTATCAAATGAATTTGATGATTTCTTGGCTGAAAATGGCATTCGTAGGTAGCTAACTTGTAGCTACACTCCACAGCAGAACAGAGTAGCTGAAAGAAAGAACATGGTTTTGATGGAAGCTGCTAGGGCCACGATGAATGAAAAGCATATGCCGCTTTACTATTGGCTAGAGGCTGTTATGACAGTCGTATACATTCTGAACAGGACTCCCACTGCAGGTATTCATGAGATGACACTGATTGAGAAGCTGTATGGTTATAAGCCGGATGTAAGTCACATGAAAGTCTTTGGCTGTCTTGCTTATGTACATATTCCAGATGAGAAAAGGAAGAAGCTGGATCCCAAAGCGCATAATTGTGTTTTCATTAGATATTCACAGGAGAAGAAGGCATACAAATGCTATGATCCCTCTACCAGGGAGAATTTGGTAAGCAGGGATGTTATCTTTGATGAGATGGGATCTTGGTATGTAACACCAGTTGCAGTGCCATCGGATATGCCTTCCACTCATGTCTCTACAGTTGATTTACAACAGAGCACTGCTATGACAGGACCTCGTAGTCAGACAGTATCCCCATGGACAGGGAGATTGAGGAGCTCGCCGTCCATTGACACCAGTATGTCAATGAGGGGGAGACATGATGTCTTGGACAGCAAAAGGAAAAGAGAAAGTTTTTGAGGATGCATCTGGTATGATGACACCTAGTAGAATGACTTCTGGCTATGAGTCTGCTGATACTTTAGATAGCAGACTTGGTATTCTGATTGTCTATATGCCTGGCACAAGGCAGAGTAGGTATATTCTGCCTCATGAGAGAGGAGAATCGAGTAGTGCACCACAACTTAGATGCTCGCAGAGGGTCAGATACCCTGTTGACAGGTTGACATATAGTGGCTACTCTGCAAAGCATTATGCTTACATGACAAAAGTGATGGAGGTCAAAGAACTAGGCACATATGCTGAAGCAGTGAAAGATGAGAATTGGTGTGTAGCCATGGATGAAGAAATGAATGCCTTGGCTGAAAATAAGACATGGGATTTAGTGCCACTGCCTGAAGGGAAAAAGACCATTGGCTGCAAATGGGTCTAGAAAATCAAATGCAAGTCAGATGGCAGCATGGAGAGATACAAAGCCAGGCTAGTCACAATGGGGTATGCCCAAGAATATGGATTTGATTATGAGAAAACATTCAGCCCTGTTGCCAAGATGGCAACCATTCGCACTGTGATTGCCTTGGCTGCTGCTAAAGGATGGGAATTGCAGCAGATGGACGTTAAGAATGCATTTCTTAACGGTGACCTAGCAGAGGATGTTTATATGGTTCAGCTGGAAGGGTATGTTCACTCTGATTTTCAGCATTTTGTATGCAGGCTGAAAAAGGCATTGTACGGGCTGAAGCAGGCTCCGAGAGCTTGGCATGCTAGGATCAGTAACTACTTGCAAAGATTGGGTTTTGCTGTTGGCAGGGCTGATCATGGCCTATTTACAAAGAAGACTGACAGTGGCTTGGTAGTGTTGGTCATATACGTTGATGATTTGATAATCACTGGTGATGATGACTTGGCATACAGCATGTAATGAAGATGCTGAAATCTGAATTTGACATGAAAGACCTAGGAGAATTGAAGTATTTCTTGGGCATTGAGGTAGTTCCAGCTGACAATGGGTTATGGCTGATGCAGAAGCACTATGCCGTGGAGATGCTGAAGAAGTATGGCATGGCTGAATGCAAACTGTTGGATACACCTCTTGATCAGAATGTCAAGCTAGACATGAACACTAGGGCTGAAGTAGAGGATGTGACTATGTACAGGCAGATGGTTGGTAGCTTAATTTACTTGACCATCACTAGCCCTGACTTGAGCTATGCTATAGGGCTCATAAGCCAGTTTATGCAGAATCCTAGAAAGCCGCACTTGGATGCAGTTAGACGCATTATGAGATATGTTAAGTCCACTGTAGAGTATGGGTTGTTCTATGTCAGAGATAAGCCCTGGACATTGACTGGATACACGGATGCAGATTGGGCAGGTTGCTCATATGATCGTAGATCTACAAGTGGATATGCATTTGGATTTGGTAGCAACATGATTAGCTGGAGCAGGAAGAAGCAGCCTACGGTTGCTTTGTCGAGTACTGAGGCAGAGTACACGGGTGCTGCATTGGCAGCATGCGAGATTTCATGGCTGCTCAAGCTTATGGCTGATTTGGACATACAGGTAGATGCTCCAATGAAGTTACTATGTGATAATCTGAGTAGTGTACTCCTGGCTATGAATCCAGTCTATCATGCCAGGATGAAACACATAGAGGTACACTACCATTTCATCAGAGAGATGGTTCTTGCAGGACAAGTTGATCTTATGCATGCAAAGACAGATGAACAGGTTGCAGATATCTTTAC